>NC_064930.1:107226153-107940653 GCF_023897955.1 Schistocerca gregaria | reverse complement strand
AGGAACCAAAGGCACAGCTTAACTTGAAGCAGCTAAATGTATGTGACAAGCAAGATTGAAAATTCCACTGCTGTTAACTGATCATTTCGTAGGTTGCCTGGCTGAATATTCACAAACAACTTGAAACGCCATATCTATGTGCAACAATTACTCCTGCCATATAAAAAATGACAGAATAAATATTTTTTCCATGTGATATAATTACAAATTTTCAGCTTTTTCCTTTTGTTGTGCTGTGAAATACTGCTTCTTGCCAAATCTCGTGTTTCTACGCCAATGGGAAGTACAGTTTGGGTTTTGATAAGTGAGTGTGCAAGTATCAAAACGTGTGACATAAATGGCAACATCTTTTGACTGCATTTACTTAGAAGCCTCAATTTTTTACACCACCTGGGTACCATGGGCCTCAATATGACAAATTTCAACTTCATACATTAGCTGTTCCTGAGAAAGTTTTTCAAAAATGGTTCCAATGGCTCTGAGCACTATTGGACTTAACTTCTAAGGTCATCAGTCCCCTAGAACTTAGAACTACTTAAACCTAACTAACCTAAGGACACCACACACATCCATGCCCGAGGCAGGATTCGAACCTGCGACCGTAGCAGTCTAGCGGTTCCAGACTGTAGTGCCTCGAACCGCTCGGCCACTCCGGCCGGCAGAGAGTCTTTAACACACAGGAAAGTCCCTACATGATATTAGGTCACTGTGCAGAAAATTCTGAAGAACCAGAGCTTACTGCATAATATGTTTAAAACAAAACATAGTAATACAGATAGAGAGATGCTGAATGAAACATATGGCTGTTAATAGCACAATGCATGAAGTCTCAAGTGACTACCGTAGTTGAATATTCTCAAATAATCTTTCACAAAATTAAAAGAAATTCTGGTTGTTTGTAGAGGCTGTTAGTGGCACCAAAGCAAATGATACAGAAACTGGATTGAGGGTGGCAAAGCAAAAGCTACGTTCTTCCTTTACAGAGGAAAACCTTGAAGAATTTCCCCAATTAAATCTTGTACCACTGGAAAGAAGAATGAAATCAGTATTAGTGTCAGTGATGTTGAGAAACTGCTGAAATTGTTAAAATAGAACAAAGCTCCATCCCTATTATATTTATACTGAATTTGCAGCCAAGTTTGTCCCTCTTCTGACTATAATCCTTACAGATCCTTCAAACAGAAAACCGTGCCCACTACTTAGAAGAAAAGCAGAGGTCACACCCGTCGTCTACAAGGAGGATAGTATAAATGATCCATGAAACTACTGTCTAATATCCTGATATCAATTTGCTGTAATACTTTACAACATATTCTGGGCTCAAACATAATGAGGCATCTTGAACAGAATGATATCCTCAGTACCAACTAGCCCAGATTCTGAAACCAAATTTGCACTTTACTAATGACATACAATAGCTTTGGATACAGGCAGTCAGGTAGATGCAGTATTTCTTGGTTTCCGAAAAGCATTTAACTCGGTAACATGCTTAAACTTGTCATCAAAGGTGCGTTCATATGGGGGCATCAAGTGTAATTTGTGACTGGATTGAGGACTTTTTGGTAGGGAGGATGCAGCAGAAGAGCATTATTTGGCAGGTACTAGGGACTGATATGCACATTGTCAGGAGGAGGGGGTGGGGGGAGGGGGGCAGGAGCAGTTTCTAGCACCTCAACCTGTCACCACCACCACCACCACCACCACCACCACCACCACCACCACCACCACCACCACCTTTTTACATTCCCTCACCCCATTTATGTGCCGTCCTCCACCAATGTTCCAACCTGTCCTTTCCCCTTCCCTGTTCCTCTCCTTTTCCACTCTCTTCACCCCCCCCCCCCCCCTCTCCCCCAACGTCCCACGACCTGATGCTACACCTTTGAGAGAATGAGATTTCCTAGATTTTTGTTGCCAGGGTTTTCCAAAATGATTCATTTTGGGGGTGAAATCTCATGCCAATTTTGAATTCTAAATGAACAGAAGATCTGTTCATTTGTTCATCTGGAAAAATTGCACAAATGTTAAAAATTTATTTTGTGGGAAGATTTGGTAAGAAGTGGGTCCTGTTTGTTTTGTTATTTTAGTCTGAGGTATTCCGCACGAGCTTTGTGCTGTCCCACGAACGTTAAAGCAGTGATTGGCATCGTGATGTGCAAAGTAATCGGAGGCGGCAAAGGATCTTCTGGCTGAACTGTGATGTCATCGAATACCGATGATCAGAACATTAATAATGTAAATACTGAGGTATATACTGATTAACTTTAGATCAACCACATAATATAAGGCACAATAAAAGGCCTAATTACAAATCAGAACTGATTTTCATATCAGTAGACTTCTTCTACAGACATAAGAAGAGTTTATTAATGTGTCAGGGGTTCACAGGCTTTTCGGAGCTGAAGGCCAGCTACGAGGTAATTCATAAACTAACTGATCTGTTACATATGGCGACCCTAGTGTGGAACGAACTGGAATACAACTAAGCAATACCGGTACATCAAACCGAAAACTGAATGACAAGATTCAATGCCAGTAAGGAAGATTTTGGTACAAAAGGAACAGTAATCTTCCAGCAAGCCATTATGAACCAAACAAGTCTGAAATAGTCAAGGGATGTATTACTCTTTCAGAAAATCAATTTTAAAGAAGTAACTGGCAGTGCTGATGTTGCTATTCAGAGTCCAAGATGAACGATTGTACACCGCTGAAACATAAAATAGCAGCACAGCTGAAGCCACAAAATGTGAAAAACAGAAAATCTGAATAATACCGGGTGATCAAAAAGTCGGTATCAATTTGAAAACTGAATAAATCACAGAATAATGTAGATAGAGAGGTACAAATTGACACACATGCTTGGAATGACATGGGGTTTTATTAGAACCAAAAAAATACAAACGTTCAAAAATGTCCAACAGATGGTGCTTTATCTGATCAGAATAGCAATAATTAGCATAACAAAGAAAGACAAAGCAAAGATGATGTTCTTTACAGGAAATGCTCAATATGTCTACCACCATTCCTCAACAATAGCTGTAGTCGAGGAATAATGTTGTGAACAGCACTGTAAAGCATGCCCGGAGTTACGGTGAAGCATTGGTGTCGGATGATGTCTTTCAGCATCCCTAGAGATGTCGGTCGATCCCAATACACTTGAAACTTCAGGTAACCCCAAAGCCAATAATCGCACGGACTGAGGTCTGGGGACCTGGGAGGCCAAGCAGGACTAAAGTGGCAGCTGAGCGCACAATCATCACCAAACAATGCGTGCAAGACATCTTTCAAGCGTCTAGCAATATTGGGGAATTTTTTTTTTATATCATTCCAAGCATGTGTGTCAATTTTTACCATTCCTGTTTATTAAGTTTTGAAATTTATACTGACTTTCTGATCACCCAGTATATGCTTTTAAGCTGACTTTTCATATATCAGAATTTCTGTTAATTAATAAATCTGCTTACAGCAACATAACTGCTAAGCAATTAAACAGCCACGGAACTACGAGAATACATTGTACATTCGGGTCTACGTCTATGGAGATACAGACAACCAAAGCACTAACAATGAGCGACCTTACATGTCATCCAGAGCACAGAAGGTCAGCAGCTGTCTGTGAGAGATGGCAATTTGATGAACTGCTGCTGGAGTTAATTAACGAGTTGGTGACTCACAGGCTACTCGGAGCTGCAGACCAGTGGAGGTAATATATAAACTAACTGAACCCTCGCACCCCTCCTCCCCCTGCTCTCTCTCTCTCTCTCTCTCTCTCTCTCTCTCTCTCTCTCCACTACTGGCCATTAAAATTTGCTACACCAAGAAGAAATGCAGATGATAAATGGGTATTCATTGCACAAATATATTATACTAGAACTGACATGTGATTACATTTTCACGCAATTTGGGTGCATAGATCCTGAGAAATCAGTACCCAGAACAACCACCTGTGGCCCTAATAATGGCCTTGATATGCCTGGGCATTGAGTCAAACAGAGCTCGGATGGCATGTACAGGTACAGCTGCCCGTGCAGCTTCAACACGATACCACAGTTCATCAAGAGTAGTGCGTGGCGTATTGTGACGAGCCAGTTGCTCGGCCACCATTGACCAGACGTTTGCAATTGGTGAGAGATCTGGAGAATGAGCTGGCCAGGCCAGCAGTCGAACATTTTCTGTATCCAGAAACGCCCGTACAGAACCTGTGACATGTGGTCGTGCATTATCCTGCTGAAATGTAGGGTTTCGCAGGGATCGAATGAAGGGTAGAGCCACGGATCGTAACACATCTAATATTTAACGTCCACTGTTCAAAGTGTCGTCAATACGAACAAGAGGTGACTGAGACGTGTAACCAAAGACACCCCATACCATCATATCGAGTGATAGGAAAGTATAGCGATGACCAATACACACTTCCAATGTGTGTTCACTGCGATGTTGCCAAACACGGATGCGACAATCTGTGATGCAGCGTCAAGTGTAACAGCCACGGTCTCCGAGCTGATGGTCCGTGGTGATGCAAACGTCGTAGAACTGTTCGTGCAGATGGTTGCTGTCTGGCAAACGCCCTATCTGTTGACTCAGGGATCGAGACGTGGCTGCACGGTCTGTTACAGACAAGATGTCTGTCATCTCGACAGCTAGTGATATGAGGCCGTCGGGATCCAGCACAGCATTTTGTATTACCCTCCTGGGAGTACAAATGTCTCAAAAATGAGACTGACAGGAAGTGCAAAATGGCTAAGCAGGGATGCCTAAAAAACAAATGTAAGGATGTAGAGGCTTATCTCGCTAGGGGTAAGATAGATACTGCCTACAGGAAAATTAAAGAAATCTCTGGAGAAAAGAGAAACACTTGTATGAGTATCATGAGCTCGGATGGAAACCCAGTTCTAAGGAAAGATGGGAAAGCAGAAAGGTGGAAGGAGTATACAGAGGGTCTACACAAGGGCGATGTACTTGAGAACAATATTATGGAAATGTATGAGGATGTAGATGAAGATGAAATGGGAGATACGATACTGCGTGAAGAGTTAGACAGAGCGCAGAAGGACCTGAGTCGAAAAAAGGCCCCGGGAGTAGACAACATTCCATTAGAATTACTGAAAGCCTTGGGACAGCCAGTCCTGACAAAACTCTACCATTTGGTGAGTAAGATGTACGAGACAGGCGAAATACCCTCAGACTTCAAGAAGAATATAATAATTCCAATCCCAAAGAAAGCAGGTGTTGACAGATGTGAAAATTACCGAACTATCAGTTTAATAAGTCACAGCTGCAAAATACTAATGCAAATTCTTTACAGAGGAATGGAAAAACTAGTAGAAGGCAACCTCGGGGAAGATCAGTTTGGATTCCGTAGAAATGTTGGAACACGTGAGGCAATACTGACCCTACGACTTATCTTAGAAGCTAGATTAACGAAGGGCAAACCTACGTTTCTAGCATTTGTAGACTTAGAGAAAGCTTTTGAAAATGTTGACTGGAATACTCTCTTTCAAATTCTGAAGGTGGCAGGGGTAAAATACAGGGAGCAAAAGGCTATTTACAATTTGTACAGAAACCAGATGGCAGATACAAGAGTCGAGGGACATGAAGGGGAGGCAGTGGTTGGGAAGGGAGTGATATATTGAGCAAGCAGCGAAGGAAACAAAAGAAAAATTTGGAGTAGGTATTAAAATCCATGGAGAAGAAATAAAAACTTTGAGGTTCGCCGATGACATTGTAATTCTGTCAGAGACAGCAAAGGACTTGGAAGAGCAGTTGAACGGAATGGATAGTATCTTGAAAGGAGGGTATAAGATGAACATCAACAAAAGCAAAACGAGGACAATGGAATGTAGTCGAATTAAGTCAGGTGATGTTGAGAAAATTAGATTAGGAAATGAGACACTTAAAGTAGTAAAGGAGTTTTGCCATTTGGGGAACAAAATAACTGATGATGGTCGAAGTAGAGAGGGTACAAAATGTAGACTGGCAATGGCAAGGAAAGCGTTTCTGAAGAAGAGAAATTTGTTTACATCGAGTATTGATTTAAGTGTCAGGAAGTCGTTTATGAAAGTATTTGTATGGAGTGTAGCCATATATGGATGTGAAACATGGACGATAAATAGTCTAGACAAGAAGAGAATAGAAGCTTTCGAAATGTGGTGCTACAGAAGCATGCTGAAGATTTGGTGGGTAGATCACATAACTAATGAGGAGGTATTGAATAGAATTGGGGAGGAGTTTGTGGCACAACTTGACTAGAGGAAGGGATCGGTTGGTAGGGCATATTGTGAGGCATCAAGGATCACCAATTTAGTATTGGAATGCACAGTGGAGGGTAAAACTCGTAAAGGGAGACCAAGAGGTGAATACACTAAGCAGATTCAGAAGGAAGTAGGTTGCAGTATGTACTGCGAGATGAAGCAGCTTGCACAGGACAGAGTAGCATGGAGAGCTGCATCAAACCAGTCTCAGGGCTGAAGACCACAACAACAACAACAACAACAACAACAACAGTACTGACATGCACTCATGCTTCAGCCTACAATCATAATAGTGAAAATTACAGTAACACTCATTTATACTTTGATATTTTCCTTTTTTTAACATGCTTCATTTGTTAATATTTGAGCTTCGTGCATATATAAATGAGATAAGGGTAGTACAACGAGAATTTTAAATACTGCTCTACAGGAGTCTGTATTTAGCTCTTTTTATTATTCTCAATGTCTGTACAGATATTAAATATTTTCTGGTATTTATGGAGTTTCCCCAGGAGATAATGAGTAGTACATTGTGACCATTTTGTACCATTTCACATTGTTATGAATACATAGACCTACTGATGAGCGAGTTTTTTTTGTCAATGCTACAAAAATCAGTATTGGAGGGGGGAGTT
The DNA here is from genome assembly GCF_023897955.1 of Schistocerca gregaria. Classification (NCBI taxonomy): domain Eukaryota; kingdom Metazoa; phylum Arthropoda; class Insecta; order Orthoptera; family Acrididae; genus Schistocerca; species Schistocerca gregaria. Next base: position 107,933,767 of record NC_064930.1, on the reverse strand, counting down.
TCTGCACAACGTGAAAATTGACCATTACTTTTTTTTAAAAAAATACTGTGTAATATAGCTCCTTCTGTTTCCTGTTGGTTTTCATTATCACACAGTCTAGTTCAGCTGGGATCATTCCCCCAACAAGGCCACAGCCCACCATCTTTGCTTGTTAAAAATGTGTCAAATCAATGGCAACATCATTGGATTTGATAATTTCACTAAAATGTCCATATATTCGTATGTTTATCTTCTTGTATTAAGCTGACGTATCCTATAGCAAACTGAAACCATCATTGGGCAAATAAACTAGATACTGAAAGAAATCTCTGCCTGGCAAGAGGCACCATCATGCCACTATTGCTTTTGTATCAGCCCTTTATAGTTGTGCCTGTCAAGTGATTTATTTCCATCTTTTCTTTAGTCATTATATACAGACAGATAAAGAGATTGCAAATTTCAGCCTGAACCATCTAGCATACGTCAATAAACAATAATTTACATACAATAGAAAGGAATTTCGGAAATTACAGAATAGTTGCATCTGGGTGGGGGTTGGAACATATAGTCTCCACAGCTGGACCACGTAATCTCGTTAGGATAATAAACTATTATCTCAGAAAAGGCAATAAATGTTCCCCAGGAAAGAACCAAAGAACAACCTCCACATCGTACGGCACTTATGTATAAATTCAGGGGGAATTATTCGTGTAAAATATGGTAGAAATTACGGATTGCTACTAGAGTGTAGAGAGTTATGACTTCATGCTCTCCCGTGTATAGAGTGAACGATCAAAAACTACACCACGAGTCAGATCGTCTGCCGTAAGTTCAAAGGAAGATACGCAAAATCAACAAGTAAATAGCAAGTAATAGCCGAACCATCGCAACGCGATTGTATCTCACGGGTATTATAAATGAAACGACATAGATTATTTAACAGAATATGTTCGAAGTATACGTTGATTACTGTACCTTTACTATATAACCACACGATGATTCCATTACACATCCATCTACAATGCTTTACTTGTTACACATTACCTCTAGTTTATCTGCAATACGTTCCAGCTTTTGACAGTTTGATTGCTGTTAAGCACCATACTACAAATTTGAGCAGTAATGTTGGCTGACTGTAAGTAAATGGCGATAAACCTCTTGGCCAATAGCGAACAATCGCAGCAGCTGTCATTCGTTTAATCAATAAGCGGTAATTCTTGGTCGTTTTGAGATTTGCGGAAGCATGGAATCGTTCAGGAAGCTTCAAAATGATATTGCTTTTTGGTTAAATAGTCTTATCCACGAAACTTGCCGCATCTTTTGTCAAATACAGCACACTGAAAACACTGACATCAAAACCGCGTAATAATTTCTTCATCTTTAAACGGCAGGCAATGGTTTGGTACACACCTATTAGAACTGTGTGGTAGACGAACATTTCATCAGAGCAAATTTTAAACAATAATGGTGTGACTTCATAAATTATCATTCTATGACACAGATTACTTTATGTAGTTGACACCACCAGAGTGAAAGTTTAAAATTGCCGCTATTTTGATCAATAAAGTCCTTAATACAACATGATCGCCATTGCAGGTTCTGTCTCTGTGGAGTGTGGAGTAGTGAAGTTGACTGTTACTAGAAAAGGGAAAGGAATGATTCGTAGAACTAGGGCATTACTAATTTGTTTTTAATATATTGTTGTACAGCATTAAACCTTGAAACTATTGCGAAACACTTGTACGCATGTGCGCAATCGAAGATATTGATTTGTTGGTGTATGTAACTGTTATATGAATCGCGAAGAAAGTCCACTGTTGAGCGAATTTTTTCTTACACCAAGAGTTGTGTGCAAAATAACAAACCCAGAGCATGCATAAATTACCTGGTAAGTTGGATTTGTGTATATAAATGAAATTAAGATCTATAGACTTCGTGCGGTTAGATGAAACTGGAAATTATTTTGTTTATTCATCCACGGAACATTTCAAAAGATTTTCTATGTAAATAATCTAGTTATGTACACACACACACACCAGTATATTTACTCGCTAATGATATTTGCCGTTTAAATAAAAAACTGATGCCCGCATGGACTCAGCAGTTCACAAACACTATACTATACTATACTCACTTATGGCCACTTTGGTGTAATTATCGAATTTTTAAACTCCTTTTGAATATCAGCCAATCTTACAATAGCTTAGTTTAAACACGAAATGTGCTATTCAATTTATACAGAAGCATTTTCTGTTCTTGTTCTGAATCATTTTTGTGAAAAGATGTGTGTTGTTGCGTTTCCTAGAGTTTTTCTTTAAGCATTCAAGAATTTTATTCACCGTAGATCATTTTACAATGATGTACAATAAACAGGTGTTTCATTTTCAACATGTATAAATAAAACATCAGAAGAAACTTAATGTGTTAGAGTTAAGATTACATATTATGGTTTCATTTTTACCATTTAAGTATGATCTAGTCAAAAAACACGCCGTTCAACATCTGTGCCCATTAACATGTACATATGTAGTCGTGGTTCCCTGTTATGACCATTAGTAGAGACGTGTGTACTGTTTTGGCCACTTTTAAAAAAATATATAAACATCTATAATAGCAATTTGGTCTAAGTTCTAACTAGGCTAATTTTATTTATGTAGGTTATTTAAAAGATTTCTGGTTTTATTTTTTTATATCAAGATGGACCTAATTAAGTCTTGCTTGATCTCATTATTTTCTGTCTCCTTGTAACATTCTAAAATATGCAGTTTGTGTCATGAAAATAGAACATTTTTTTAACTCGTGGTTTTTGAATCAACCATGAAATAGGGTAGTTCAGTACTCTCCCAACAAAGCTAAAAATGCACTGGACTCTATTGTGAGAGAATGAAGGTTGCTACTGCAAGTAAATTTTACAGTGATGGAATAATATTAAGAAATACAATTTCTGGCCCATCCCCACTGTGACCCACATTCAATCGTAGTGGGGAAAAAAAAGTTGGTCTGAATTCTGGGCTGGTCCAACATAGGGTTTCCAGTTACTTAGGAAAACCTCTATGTACCCATGCAGAAATGTATTGAAAAGGCAGATCATTGGAGTTCTAAGGCTGCATCGCTAATAACTAACCTGTAAAAGGTGGTGGTTAGGAGTTGCTAACTCAATCTATATATCTTGTTTTGATTTCAGGAGGGTGGTGGTGGTGGTGGTGGTGGTTAGAGTACAAATAGATGTACAAATTAATTTGCAATATGAATGTAAAATGACTAGTTACACATCATGATGCTTTATCATGCAGAATGATCCATGGAACATGAAAGTAACCAACTAACCTGGAAAAAAGAGATATTTGTCTTTTCTAAAGACGCACAAAGTTTTCTCAAGATGCCAAGTATTATTAGAGTTAATATAGTTGAATAAGTAATAGTGAGTAAAATACATTGAGTGCCGATAACTGTATTTGCACTTGTAGGTGAAAAGGTAAAATACATCAAACACAGCAACCAAGGAATATTACATTATACAGATAAAACTCTTAACTCAGTGTGTCCAATAGTACCAGAGAGGTTTATTGTATTCCACGTGATGCACTTTGCTGATGTCTCACACGAAATATATTGTTTACACAATTCCAACACCTCCCCCCCCCCCCCCCTCCCCTAACATATATTTTGTTGCGTGCCGTCACAGGATAAACCAAGTAGCTTCTCAATCTTTTCAAACTTCTCTTTGTGTAGTGGTTTTGTCAGGTCAGCCAATATGTCTTTTGTGCACAGGTAGCCCACAGTGATGTTCTGTCGCTCTGTGTCATCCCGAATAAAATGGCGCCTTATATCAATATCTTTCGTTGTAGCACTAGTGACATTTTTAGCTAGGTTAATGGCTCCTTTATTGTCGCAGAAGATCATTAAAGCAGCAGCCAGTAGTGGAGTGCCTATCTCCCAATTCACTCCCCCAGTTCGCATCACTGTAACCTTCTAGTTTTGCATTACTTTGTCTGTGGTGTCTTAATTCACGGTTTACTTATATCTTAGATATTGGAATATCCGTTTCACAGCTTTCCACTGCTTTTCCTTTGGGTCTTGGCAATATCTGCTCGCTGAGTTTGTGGCAAAAGCAATGTCAAGTCGTTACATTTGAGACAAATATAATGGATCCCTACTGCTTCTAAATATGGAACATTCTTATCACATTCCACAGCTGTCTCATTTACATTTAACTTCACTCCTACTTCCATTGGAGAATTTATGGGTTTACAGTCACTCATGCCAAATTTCTTTTAAAATTTTTTCTATGTATGATGATTGATTTAGGCTCAATTCTTGTCTCTCTTCATCCTTAGTGATCTGCATATCTAAATAACGTTTAAATTCTCTCAAATCATGCACCTGAACCTTGGTTTGCAGCTATTTCCTAAAAATTCTTATTTGCCTTCAGTTTTCAGTCAGGATAAAGCAATCATCCACCCATATTGTCATTATTATCATCCCTTCTCTTCCCCTTTTATAGTGTATACTGGGATCTGCCTGAGATTGCTTCATACTCATATTTGAGTTTTATGTAGATATAGATTCCAACAATGTGCACTTTGTTTGGTCCATAAATACTTTTTTGCAAACACAAAATATTTTCCCTTTCAGATCTGGTTCTCATGGCTTCTCTTGATGGAATGACATATGTCTCCTCCTCCAATTTCCTATTTAAATATGCTGTTTTTACATCCAAATGAGGCATACTTGACTACAGGTGAAAAAGTTCCTTTGGAATCTACCCCTTGTTTTTGCAAATACCCTTGTATTACAAGTTGTGCTTTATATGTTGGTGATGAATTTTCCGGGCTCTTCAATTCAAAGGTTTTGTTGTGAGATAAAGATTCCAATTCCCTCTCCATCGCTTCTTTTCATTCTTAAGAGTTCGGGCCACTCATTGCTGCTTCTGCTGTTGCTGGCGCATCATTAAAAGACTGACCTGCATACATCTCAAAATACAGATATTCTTTCAGTTTTGGTATGTGTGAAGACCGCCTTACATTGTTATCTTCCTTTTGTTTGTCCTCCGAGTCATTGTCGTCATAAATAGTCCCCACTTGCCTTTGACTATCCTCTTCCTGTTCTTCACTTTCTCTTTCTTCACATAAGGTTTCACTCTTGGAACTAGGTGCAGTTAACTTAGTAGTAGTTGTCCTCTTCAGAGTCCTTTCTATTTTCAAAGAATACTACATCCCTCCCAGTAACTATCCTTTCATTCAATGGATCCATTAATCGGTAGCCCCTTGAATTCTCACAATAGCCTACAAAAATATTCTTTTTTGCCTTTGGGTCCCATTTTCGCTGTTTTGGAATGTGTGCCATTGCATCACATCCAAAAACCCTTAGATTGCTAGGATCAGGTTTCCTTCCTACCCATATCTCATAGGGGTTTTTATTCCTTAATGCTTTTGTAGTTGCTCTATTGATCAAATATACAGCTGTTGATACTGCCTCTGCCCAATAATCTTTTGATAATCCAGCATCAGTTATCATCGACAATGGTCCTATTAGCCTTCTCAGCAACCCCATTTTGAGATTGGCTGTACCTTATGGTAGTTTGATACCCAATTCCCATTTTTGCCAGAAGTGTGTTCAATTTCTGGTTAATATATTCTCTCCCATTATCAGACCTGATGATCTTAATCTTCTTTCCCGTCAACCTTTCGACCGTGTTAAGATATTCCTCAAAAATGTCACTCACCTGGTCTTTGGAACTAAGAAAATAAACATGAGTATATCGTGAATAATCATCAATAAATGTAAGAAAATAACAACTCCCGCCTGTGCATTCGCACTCCATCAGGTCACATATATCTGTATGGATTAACTGTAATACCTCTGTAGATTTGCTAGTCGTAAAAGGTAGCTTCACTTGTTTTCCTTTTATGCATATCTCACAAGGGTCCTTGGATACACTACAATTCTGTTTTCCCTTTACCATATCTCTTATTAAAGACAGACTCTTTCTATTTAGGTATTGAAGTCTGCAGTGCTATAAAAAAACCTTCCACTGAGTATACTGAAGGACTAACATTTTTATGTTTACTGTCAATGGTATCCAACTTAAAAATACCCCTTTCATTACTTGCTGTAGTGTTCCTTTACCATTTTCGTTGATTACTCTTGCTCCTTGCATGTCAAAAATGACTATTTCCCTTCTTGACAATTTCCCGTTATTGCAGTAGGTTAATCGCAACATTTTTTACATAATGAATACCATGTGCTGTAACCATATCAGGTTCAACATTGACACTGGAGCTTGCTGCCATCAACAGTAGATATTCCCATATGAGTCTTATCTTTATCATCGAGATTTGTCTTTAACAGTATGCACAGATGCACCTGAATCTAAAATTCATTCCAGTTGAAGATAACCCACATCTCCAAGAGAATGGAAACATGAGATTGCCTTACCTTTATTATTTGTCCCCCCTCCCAGGGCTATCAGCAATATACCTCTTTTTCTGTGTGTCTGACCTTGTTTTTTTCCTCTGCACTGAGATGCAAGATGCCCCTTTTTCTGACATCTATAGCACCTCATTGATTTCTTCTCTTTGTTTCTTGAATAAAGGGCAGATACTTCTCAAATATATGATAGCTTGAAGTACTCTTTACATCCTGTAGGATTTTCACTTTGACACTGTCGCTCGTGATCGTTATACCTGAGCTTTCCACTCCCATAATCATATGCGCATGCCTTTCGGGCAGACCTGCCAACAGTAGTGACGCTATCCACTGTAGTGACCCTATCCATTCGTCAGCAGTCGCAAACTCAATGTTTCTCAGTCGGTTCGATGTGGCAATTGTTTTGTTGACATATTCATCTACACTCTTGCATTTGTCCAGCTGAGTGGTAATTAACTCACATAATAATCCTACTTTCCTTGTAAGACCTCCATCCTCAAATGCACTTTGTAATTTGTCCCAGACTTCTTTTGCTGTCGCAGATTTTTCAACGTGAACATAATTCTCTGGGTCAGCTAGTAATATCAACTTTGATTCTGCTTTCCTATCCTTACTTGAATAATTCTGATCTGTGGATTTCATTGTCTCATCCACCACATCCCATAGGTCGTCCAAATGTAAATACGCTTCTACTGCAAATTTCCGTGTTGCATAGTTTTCATGACCCATAAGTCTTTCCATCTGTGGAATTTGTGCCGCACTCATTTTAATGGTAGCTTTGATCTTCCTTGACATGAAGAATAAGACCGAAGAACAGTACAAAAGAGTTGTGTTCATAACTCATACTTCACGCAAGTGCACTACTTGGAACTTTTCCAATTATATTATGTATATACTTATTCTAAATGCATCCCTGGGTCCATAACCTATTAGAGTCAACACAGCTGAATAAGTAATAGTGAGTAAAACACATTTAGTGCTAGTAACGATATTTCCACTTCCAGGTAAAATACATCGAACACTACAACCGAGGAACATTACATTATATACATAAAACTCGGAGCATACAGTAACACCAGAGAAGTTTATTATATTCCACATGATGCACTTTGCTGCTGTCTCACATGAAATATATTGTTCACACAATTCCAACAAGTATTAATGGGGCTACAGCTTGTATTGCTGAAGAGAAGTAAGAAATTGGTTCCAGGAAGTATCTAAAACTCTGAAAGATAAGGATATATTAAATGACCCTAACAGAGTTTTTAATGTGGATGAAACTTCTTTTTTCTGGCTTCAAAAGAGAATTGGATCGTTTTTAGGCAAATTATCACAATATATTGTGTTAATTGTCTTTCTACCCATGGGTACATTGCGTAACTAACAAGGAGGTACTGAATAGAATTGGGGAGAAGAGAAATTTGTGGTACAACGTGACTATAATGAGGGATTGGTTAGCAGAACACATTCTGAGGCATCAAGGGATCACCAGTTTAATTCTGGAGGGAAGCGTGTGGGGGGGGGGGGGGGGGTAAAATCACAGAGGTGACCAAGAGATGAATACATTAAGCAGATTCAGATGGGTGTTGGTTGTAGTAGTTACCCAGAGGTGGAGAGGCTTGCACATGATGGAGTAGTATGAAGAGCTGCATCAAACTAGAACTTGGACTGAAGATACAACAATAACAACAACAATGCATGTTTCTCTTATGTGCTTGTATAAAGAACAAAATAACTTAATGGCAAATTGATTCTACAATTATTTAGAACACCAGTTTTGTTATAATACTCAGTAGTCTAAACTGGGGAAATAACGGACAGTAGCTAGAGTTAGTGTGGCCAAAACTGAGGAAATATGCTATCTTGTATTCAGTATTTCCTTATTTCTGTTGCTATAAAACTAAGAACCCTTGTTCCTATATAGCTGTAATGTATAGATGTTGAAAAAGTGTTTATGATATTCTGAATTAGTTTGTAAACTTTTTTCCCATAGTAAACAGATAGCCTATCTCGAATTTCGATAAAACGGCCATAAGTGGTGCCTCAACCCTGCAGATAATTTCTGTATGGACAATGCATTCCTGTTTCGGGTTGTGAATGGATTTTCTTATGTGCAAAGGTGTTTAGGCTGCCAGTGAACATAAGACATGAAAAGGAAAACCTCCAAACGTTTGAAAACAAAGCCAAAGAATACTTCAGTAGCCACTCCTACAGTTTATCGGAATAACAGGAAACCAGAAGGTAAATTCTGCTTAAGTCTAATATCTGTATTAGATAGAGCCTTACTTTGCCAGTATGTTGAAAGCTGATAGTAATCTCTGTGGAGTTACGTAAATGCTTTGTCTGAAGAATTTGTATGCCGCTAAGTTAGTTGCATATTCGATAGATTGTTTGAACAGTTGTTTTATCAAAATGATATGGAATAATATGGTTTACAGGATATGTATACATGGTTGATGTTAACATTAATTAACATTTTATTTTTTTAGTCCTACTTCTATAGCTGCATTGAAATCTGGGACATTTTTTGAGGCTACCAGTTTTTAAATATAAATTATTCCCTGGAGTAGGTGTTGTCCAGGAGAGATGATTTTTGATTAGATTTACAACTTGCTTTGCTACCTGTCAGTCACGTTAGGCTGTTGGGTAAGTGCTAATATTTTTTTTTTTTTTTTAATTTCTGCGTATTGAACTCCTTTCTGAGCTACTACCAGCTTCAACAACGGGCAATAGTCTTTTTCTTCTGTAGTGTTGTGTGTGTGTGTGTGTGTGTGTGTGTGTGTGTGTGTGTGCGCGCGCGCATGCTGTAAATCTTATCAGATGGTGATGGCTTATTTATTAGTAGTATCATTAGTGACTGTATGTTTTGTGATGGTGCAGTTAAAATGCCCAACTCTTTGAAGAGGTGCCTATGTGACGATTGTGGGTGAAGACTACATATTGCTCTTATGGTTCACTTTTTTGTGGTTAGTATATTATTTCTAATTCATGAGTTACTGCAGAAAATTATTCCACAAGAGTGGGTTTGATTTCATTTCTTTTTTTTAATTTTGTCCTGTTGATTCCATATTGTACAAAGGGTGTACTAGTAGCATAGGGCAAGCCAAGTGAACTAATATAAAATTATGTGAACATTTTATATCCCATATAAATACTTTTCTATTAATTATTGGTTGTGGACAATGTTACAACCTGCATTTTTAATGGTATCTGTTCAAGTGAATGCTTAAATAGTAAAACAAATGGAAGTACCCATTTTTATCCCAACGCTACAAATACATTAAGTTTACATTTTGTCATTCTGATTTAAATTAAAATACAAAATTTTTATCTTCATTACATAAGTAAGGTAGAGTGAATACTTAATAGTGTAGAATAAGTGGTGGTGTACATTTAATGTTATAATTTATGTTAGGAATACACATTTGTCTTCATGACATAATAAAAAAATTATTGTATGAGGTTTTTTCTTTTTTAATGTAAGTAGTTTCATGTATTTTTACTCAAAAGGATGCCTTATTACTCTAGAAATTCATTCATTTTATAAGTTTCTCTGAAGAGTGCTTTTAGTTTCCTTCTGAAAACGTTTATGTTACTAATTTCCTTTTTTAAATTGATGGGAAGCTTGTTACATACTTTTGTCTCAATTACTCTACCATGGACTTTCGTGAGAGTTGCAGGTCTTGGTGGAAATTTTCCCCCGTCTTTTGTTATGCTTGTGAATGTTAGGTTTTTTTTTGTTTTATAATAATAATTCCTTGGTGCTGGGTACAAACATCGTCATTGCATGTAGGTATATTGATTGGTAATCGGAAATGTTCTGAGAATCTTAAATATCTCAGCAGGATGTTCTGTTACAATCCCACACATTAATCTCACTGCCTGTTTTTGTAGTTTGAAAGACTTTTTCAACCCCTATAGCATTTCCCCAGAAGGTACCATAAGAGAATACAGAATGGAAATTTGCGAAATAGGACAAAAGCAATATTTCTGTCAACAAGGTGAGAAATAGTGCTCAGAGCAAAACACGCTGTGCTAAGTTTTTGAACAGCTGACCAGTTTGCTCTTTCCAGCTTAGTTGATTGTATGTGTGGTTTCATAAATTTTTTGGTTGTTGATCTCCGTTCCAGGAACTTGGAGTTCTTTTTTTTTATTATTATTTACTCTCCGAAACTGTATAACGTTGATTTTTGAAAAATTTGGAATTAGGCAATTTGCTGTGTATCGTTTGCGTACTTGGTTAGAGACTGTCAGGGCTGTATCCTGCAGTGTGGAACTGGCCCTTGATCAGAATAGTCATATCATCCACAAACATGACTATTTTTAGTCTGTCATGAACTGTAACTGACAGATCATAAATGTAGATTAGGAAAATCAGTGGGCCAAGGTCGAGCCCTGGGGTACTCCAAGTCTGCTTCCATTAAGATGACTCTTTGCTTCCTGTTGAGTAAATAAGATTCTGCCATGTAAACGATTTACCCTTGAGACCATAGTCTGGAAGCATTTTTAGCAATATTTTATGTTCAACACAGTTGAAAGTTTTGGCGAAGTCACAAAAGATCCCCTCCTGAGATTTAATTCATCTAGAGTTTCACCTGTTAGACAAAGTATGGGCTGTGCAGAGTGGCAGTACAATCTGAGGCGCCATGTCACATATTGCGAGGCCACTCCCGCTGGAGGTTCGAGTCCTCCCTCGAGCATGGGTGTGTGTGTTGTTCCTGGCAAAAGTTAGTTTAAGTAGGGGGAAGTCTAGGGACCGATGACCTCAACAGTTTGGTCCCTTAGGAATTCACACTCATATTCTAAATATAGCTCTCTGTGGAGAATCCCTTACAAACTGTGTTTGCTTCAGCCTATCTGCAAATGTCCCAATTTTCATTGATTGGTTTCATAAATGCATGATATTTGACTGATTAAGTCTCTTTGTGACTTTAAAATCCTAGTTAATATTCCATGGTATCCAGAAGACCCAGAGCATTTAAACAACAATCAGTTATAGACAAATTTATTATCTGGATAGATCAAAAGTTCTACTCACAAAGTGGGGGCAGAACACACACATAAGATTGTTGTAATTCACAATCTTTCGGAGCCAGTGGCTCCTTTAGGCAGAATGGTTGCATCGGATGATATAGTGCTTTTGAAGTGAAGTGCTATATTTGCTGTGTTTTGCATGTGATTGTAGCTCTATGGCTTCTGTGAGAAACTGTTTGTTATGGTTCCCTGTTCTTTCAGTTACAGTGAGAAAAAAGTTATTAAAGTCAGAGGCAGCAACTTTCTGGTTATCCTTGGCTGAACCACTACCAGAGGAGTGTGAAGCCCCTACTTGTTCGCATTTTATGTTCCTATTTGTCTCACTTTGTACAATGTTCCATATAGTTTTTACTTCATTCTTGAATTGTTAATTTCTTCTGCATAATATATTTGTTTGGTCTTCCCAGTTACACACGTTAGAATTTTATGGTATTCTTTGTTATGTAGTTTCACTGCTAGGTTTGTACTAGCCCTTTGTTCTATATAGAAGTGTTTTTTTTTTTTTTTTTTTTTTTTTTTTTTTTTTTAAGCACATGATATTTTGATGCCAGCTGTTATCCACTCTTCCTTCCACAGCAGGTTGAATTCGTTTTAATCTGTCTTTGGGGGAAGCAGGTTTCAAAATGTTTGAGAAATAAGGTGAGAGATGAATTGAATTTGTCATTCATTGTAACTGCCTGGTAAACTTCCTCCCATTGTCCATGGTGTAAACTGTTCCTGTACAAGCTAGCGGATTTAAGGTTTATTATTCTAACATGGTTGCCAGGTTGTGATCTTTTACTGTTTTTCTACTGGAGAGTTTGAAGGTTGTCAGTTGACCATTGTGATCAGTCAGACCATTTATTTCTTGTGTTTTTATGTAATTGTAATTTGTGGCATCCAGGAACACATTACCAAGCAAGGTCTTGCAGTGCCCGTATACTATTGATACCAATGAGACCATCAGGAGTAGGTAACAGTGAATCCAGTTGTCCATTAGTTTTACTATTTGAAAGAAAATTAACATAGTGATCACCACATACTACATAGTGCAATGTGACTGTTATTCCTATTAAATTTTTAAGAACTAACTCTAGCTGCGAGAGAAACTTTCTATTATTTCCCATAGGTGCCCTGTAAACTGCAATTATTTTGAGAAACTGAGTTTCCAGTCCTAATTTGACACCACAGTATTCAAAATGTTCAGTAAAGTACTGAGCTACATGTATGGTTTGTGATATACGAGTATTGTGTATATAAATTGCCACCGCACCTTGGCTTAAGTTGATCCTACAGTGTATTGTGTGTATTAAACTGGGGACCTAGAAACGACGGAGAGGTTTTGTCCCGCCATAGCCTTCAGTGGTTCACAACCCCACACCAAACCCAGGGTTATTGTGTGCAGTTCGGCCCCCAGTGGACACCCGCACCCCCTGGAACGTCTCATACCAGACGAGTGTAGCCCCAAATGTTTGCACGGTAGAGTAACTATGGTGCATGCGTATGTGGAGATAGCGTTTACACAGCAATCACCGACACAGTGTAACTGAAGTGGAATAAGAGGAACCAGCCTGCTATCACCAAGGCAGATGGAAAACCACCTTAAAAACCATCAACAGGCTGGCTGCCACACCGGGCCTCGGCGCTAATCTTAGAAGCTAGATTAAGAAAAGGCAAACCTATGTTTCTAGCATTTGTAGACTTAGAGAAAGCTTTTGACAATGTTGACTGGAATACTCTTTCAAATTCTGAAAGTGGCAGGGGTAAAATACAGGGAGCTAAAGGCTATTTACAGTTTGTACAGAAACCAGATATCAGTTATAAGAGTCGAAGGACATGAAAGGGAAGCAGTAGTTGGGAGGGGAGTGAGACAGGGTTGTAGCCTCTCCCCACTGTTATTCAATCCGTATATTGAGCAAGCAGTAAAAGGAAACAAAAGAAAAATTTGGAGTAGGTATTAAAATCTATGGAGAAGAAATAAAAACTTTGAGGTTCACCAGTGACATTGTAATTCTGTCGGAGACAGCAAAGGACTTTGAAGAGCAGTTGAACAGAATGGACAGTATCTTGAAAGGAGGATACAAGATGAACATCAACAAAAGAAAAACAAGGATAATGGAGTGTAGTCGAATTAAATTGGGTGATGCTGTGAGAATTAGATTAGGAAACGAGATGCTTAAAGTAGTAAATGAGTTTTGCTATTTGGGGAGCAAAATAACTGATGATGGTTGAAGTAGAGGGGATATAAAATGTAGACTGGCAATGCCAAGGAAAGCGTTTCTGAAGAAGAGAAATTTGTTAACATTGAGTATAGATTTAAGTTTCAGGAAGTCGTTTCTGAAAGTAGCCATGTATGGAAGTGAAACATGGACAATAAATAGTTTGGACAAGAAGAGAATAGAAGCTTTCGAAATGTGGTGCTACAGAAGAATGCTGAAGATTAGATGGGTAGATCACATAACTAATGAGGTATTGAATAGAATTGGGGAGAGGAGGAGTTGGTGGCACAACGTAACTAGAAGAAGGGATTAGTTGGTAGGACATGTTCTGAGGCATCGAGGGATCACCAGTTTAGTATTGGAGGGCAGCGTGGAGGGTAAAAATGGTGGAGGGAGACCAAGAGATGAATACACTAAGCAGATTCAGAAGGATGTAGGCCTCAGTACGTACTGCGAGATGAAGAAGCTTGCACAGAATAGAGTAGCATCAAACCAAGTCTCAGTCCTGAAGACAACAACAACAACAACAACAACAACAGGTAATATTCAGTTAGAGAGAACACATCAGCAAAAGTTTAATCCGTGTCAGCAGTTCCTTGAACAGAAAGCAGTAGTTCTTCTTCATTTAAAATGCTTCTTATATTTTGGTTAATTATTTTCAAGCTATACAGGTAATCTGTTGTCCATGTGACAGGTTTCGTAACTTTAGATTTCACCTGAGCTAAATTGTTATTAAAGGGTGCAACATTTACTCCGTAACTTTCATCCTCTAGTCTAAAGTATGTGCGGATGGATATGTGTGTGTGTGTGTGTGTGTGTGTGTGTGTGTGTGTGTGTGTTTGCGAGTGTACACCTATCCTTTTTTTCCCCTAAGGGAAGTCTTTCCGCTCCCGGGATTGGAATGACTCCTTACCCTCTCCCTTAAAACCCACATCCTTTCATTTTTCCCTCTCCTTCCCTCTTTCCTGACGAAGCAACTGCCAGTTGCGAAAGCTCGTAATTCTGTGTGTGTGTGTTTTGTTCATGTGCCTGTCTGGCGGCGCTTTCCCGCTTGGTAAGTCTTGGAATCTTTGTTTTTAAAATAATACTACAGGAATATGCTGCAGCAGCAAATAATCACTATATCCTTTTTCTTGGGGGGGGGGGGGGGGGGGACTTATAACATTTTTTTTTAACTTTTCTTGTATCTGGCATGAGAGAATGAAATGTGATGGTTTAGACTATTTTTTGAGTTTTGAACTTTCCCAATGCTATTCAAATGAAGACCATGTGTGGTATGGAATCATTGGCCAATACTATGGATTCCCAGAACATTCCCATTTGTAAACTGATTGCATATGTTCGAGAGCTGTTCATTTTGCAGCTCTGATGTCTGGGTTCACACATGACCAGGGAGGTAAATCATACCAGTGCGGAATGTTTACATATACGAATATGCATACATTTAATAGAGGGAAACATTTCACGTGGGAAAAATATATCTAAAAACAAAGATGATGTAACTTCCCACTTACTAAACGAAAGCGTTGTCATGTTGATAAACACACACACACACACACACACACACACACACACACACACACACACAAAATTCAATCTTCATCAGGAGAGAGGGAAGGAGAGGGAAAGACGAAAGGATGTGGGTTTTAAGGGAGAGGGTAAGGAGTCATTCCAATCCCGGGAGCAGAAAGACTTACCTTAGGACACACACACACACACACACACACGTATACAGACACAAGCAGACATTTGTAAAGGCAAAGAGTTTGGGCAGAGATGTCAGTCGAGGCGGAAGTACAGAGGCAAAGATGTTGTTGAATGACAGGTGAGGTATGAGCGGCGGCAACTTGAAATTAGCGGAGGTTGAGGCCTGGTGGGTAACGGGAAGAGAGGATATATTGAAGTGCAAATTCATATCTCCAGAGTTCTGACAGGTTGGTGTTAGTGGGAAGTATCCAGATAATCCGGACGGTGTAACACTGTGCCAAGATGTGCTGGCCATCCACCAAGGCTAAACCCTGTGGCTAAAAATGCCTTGGTGCATGGCCAGCATATCTTAGCACAGTGTTACACTGTCTGGGTTATCTGGATACCGTATTTACTCGATTCTAAGCCGCACTAGAAAAATGAGACTCCAAATCAAGGAAAATAAATTTTCCCGAATCTAAGCCGCACCTGAAACTTGAGACTCGAAATTCAAGGGGAGAGAATAGTTTTAGGCCGCACCTCCAAAGCGAAACAAAGTTGGTCCATTGTAATATGAGAGACAATTTAGGTCGAATGAATGACGATACATGTACAGTAGTTTGGTTCGAGTATTAAGCTTATCAGTTAAGCTTTACCAGGTTGCCATTGCTACGCGTCGGGCATGCCTGTGTAGTGCTACATATATTCGATGCAAGAAGTTAGTTGTTACGGCACCTACCAACAATTTTCAGAACTTCTGCTTACTTTGCACTCGATTCTAATCCACAGGCAGTTTTTTGGATTACAAAAACTGGAAAAAACTGCGGCTTAGATTCGAGTAAATACGGTACTTCCCACTAACACCAACCTGTCAGAACTCCGGAGATGGGAACTTATCCACCAGGCCTCAACTTCCCTTAAATTCAAGTTGCCGCCGCTCATACCTCATCTGTCATTCAACAACATCTTTGCCTCTGCACTTCCGCCTTGACTGACATCTCTGTCGAAACTCTTTGCCTTTACAAATGCCTGCTTGTGTGTGTGTGTGTGTGTGTGTGTGTGTGTGTGTGTGTGTGTGTGTGTGTGTGTGTGTGCGCGCAGGCGCGCGCGCGAGTGTATACCTGTCCTTTTGTCTCCCTAAGGTAAGTCTTTCTGCTCCCGGGATTGGAATGACTCCTTACCCTATCCCTTAAAACCCACATACTTTCGTCTTTACCTCTCCTTCTCTCTTTCCTGATGAAGCAACCATTGGTTGCGAAAGCTTGAATTTTGTGTGTGTGTTTGTGTTTATTTGTGTGTCTATCAACATACCAACGCTTTCATTTGGTAAGTCACATCAGCTTTGTTTTTAGATATATGCATGTATTTATTTATTTAAAACAAAGATTCCAAGACTTACCAAGCGGGAAAGCGCCGGCAGACAGGCACATGAACAAAACACACAAACACACACACAGAATTACGAGCTTTCGCAACTGGCAGTTGCTTCGTCAGGAAAGAGGGAAGGAGAGGGAAAAATGAAAGGATGTGGGTTTTAAGGGAGAGGGTAAGGAGTCATTCCAATCCTGGGAGCGGAAAGACTTCCCTTAGGGGAAAAAAAGGACAGGTGTACACTCGCACACACACACACACATATCCATCCGCACATCACAGACACAAGCAGACATATTTAAAGGCAAAGAGTTAAGGGCAGAGATGTCAGTCGAGGCGGAAGTACAGAGGCAAAGAAGTTGTTGAAAGACAGGTGAGGTATGAGCGGCGGCAACTTGAAATTAGCGGAGGTTGAGGCCTGGCGGATATCGAGAAGAGAGGATATACTGAAGGGCGAGTTCCCATCTCCGGAGTTCGGATAGGTTGGTGTTGGTGGGAAGTATCCAGATAACTCGGACGGTGTAACACTGTGCCAAGATGTGCTGGCCGTGCATCAAGGCATGTTTAGCCACAGGGTGATCCTCATTACCAACAAACACTGTCTGCCTGTGTCCATTCATGCGAATGGACAGTTTGTTGCTGGTCATTCCCACATAGAAAGCATCACAGTGCAGGCAGGTCAGTTGGTAAATCACGTGGGTGCTTTCACATGTGGCTCTCCCTTTGATCGTGTACACCTTCCGGGTTACAGGACTGGAGTAGGTGGTGGTGGGAGGGTGCATAGGACAGGTTTTACACCGGGGGCGGTTGCAAGGGTAGGAGCCAGAGGGTAGGGGAGGTGGTTTGGGGATTTCATAGGGATGAACCAAGAGGTTACGAAGGTTAGGTGGACGGCGGAAAGACACTCTTGGTGGAGTGGGGAGGATTTCATGAAGGATGGATCTCATTTCGGGGCAGGATTTTAGGAAGTCGTATCCCTGCTGGAGAGCCACATTCAAGGTCTGATCCAGTCCCGGGAAGTATTCTGTTACAAGTGGGGCACTTTTGGGGTTCTTCTGTGAGAGGTTCTGGGTTTGAGGGGATGAGGAAGTGGCTCTGGTTATCTGCTCCTGTACCAGGTTGGGAGGGTAGTTGCGGGATGCGAAAGCTGTTTTCAGGTTGTTGGTGTAATGGTCCAGGGATTCAGGACTGGAGCAGATTCGTTTGCCACAAAGGCCTAGGCTGTAGGGAAGGGACCGTTTGATATGGAATGGGTGGCAGCTGTCATAATGGAGGTACTGTTGCTTGTTGGTGGGTTTGATGTGGACGGATGTGTGCAGCTGGCCATTGGACAGATGGAGGTCAACATCTAGGAAAGTGGCATGGGATTTGGAGTAGGACCAGGTGAATCTGATGGAACCAAAGGAGTTGAGGTTGGAGAGGAAATTCTGGAGTTGTTCTTCACTGTGAGTCCAGATCATGAAGATGCCATCAATAAATCTGTACCAAACTTTGGGTTGGCAGGCTTGGGTAACCAAAAAGGCTTCCTCTAAGCGACCCATAAATAGGTTGGCATACGAGGGGGCCATCCTGGTACCCATGGCTGTTCCCTTTAATTGTTGGTATGTCTGGCCTTCAAAAGTGAAGAAGTTGTGGGTCAGGATGAAGCTGGCTAAGGTGACGAGGAAAGAGGTTTTAGGTAGGGTGGCAGGTGATCGGCGTGAAAGGAAGTGCTCCATTGCAGCGAGGCCCTGGACGTGCGGGATATTTGTGTATAGGGAAGTGGCATCAATGGTTACCAGGATGGTTTCTGGGGGTAACAGACTGGGTACGGATTCCAGGCGTTCGAGAAAGTGGTTGGTGTCTTTGATGAAGGATGGGAGACTGCATGTAATGGGTTGAAGGTGTTGATCTACGTAGGCAGAGATACATTCTGTGGGGGCTTGGTAACCAGCTACAATGGGCCGCCCATGGCTATTTCAATTGATCGCTGTGGTCAGAAGCCATGTTGACATCGAGAAATAATAATATTCTTTTCGAAGAATGTAATTAGTTTTGAAAGGAACACTTTTTCAGCAATTTTCAAAAACCCTGACAATAGAGACACAGGCCTATAATTACCCATACATTGATGATCGCATTTTTTTTATCAAGGGGCATTACTTTTGCCATTTTCAGTTGCTGAAGAAAGACAACACATGATAAGGATGAATTGCATATGTCTAATAAAGGTGAAAGTATTTGTTTTGCTGTTATTTTTATAATATAACCTGGAATATCATCAGTACCAGTTGAATACTTACTCTTCAGTGAATTAATGGTATTTAGGAGCTCTGTTGGGATTACTGGACTGAGGAACATGGATATATTATTTATTTCAATAGCTGAAAGTTCTTTCCATGTTGTATTAGGTGGATTTTCAAATTTTTCCTTCACTAATTTTCTAGCAACAGTTGCATAGTAAGAATTGAAACTGTTTGCAACTGCCCTAGGGTTAGGGACATTCTTGCCATCATATGATATCACATTATTTTTGTGAGCTGTCTTCTTCCCCGTAAAATCCTGCACAGCTTTCCATATGAACTTAGTTTTATTGGATGACTTCATAATATTTTGTCATTTTCCTTAATTTTTGCCTCTTTTGTGACATGTTCAAGACTAGCTTGTAGTTTTTGAAAATATTAATAAATTCTGGACTGCTGTGAGTTTTTGACTGCAGAAAAAGTTCCCACTTCCTTTTACAAGATACTCTGATGCTTGGTGTAATCCAGTTTTTGAATCAATCTGTGCTTTTGGAAATCACTTTCCTTTGTGGAAAAGCTATGTCAAGTTTATGCCTGAAAATGTTCAAAAAATGTTAATCTTTTTGTTGGTATTAGTGGTATCATATACTTCTCTCCGTGATTGTTCGCTGATTAGGTACTGGAAGTATTCAATATTTTTCCGACTATAAATCCTTTTATGGATAACATTTTCTATACTGCTTGAAATGTTATTTACAGGTGTGGTCAGTAATTACGAAAGGTGGTCACTATAGCTGGTATCAAAGTTTTCTGATCTACACTTGTCCATGTTTACACATACCTGATCAAGGAGAGCGACACTAGCTTTTGTTACATGTGTTGCAGAGCTAATAGTCAGACAAAGATTGTAGGCTTTTATAATATTTAAAAACGTTTCCCTGTGAGGGCTATGGTTCCGAAAGTCAATATTAAAATCACCACATAGTACCACTGTTTTTCCCAGTTGTCTTGAATTTTCCTAAAGCAAGGTCCTTTTTTTTTTTTTGAAAAAAGACTTATATTGCCAACAGGAGATCTATACACACATAAAATAATAGTTTTTTTCAGACATTAACTCAACAGCTGAGATTTCAAAGTCTCTTTCACAACCAAGTTTACAAACAGATTATATATTCTTATAATCTACATTTTCTTTTACATATATACAAGTTCCCCCATGTTTTGATTGCACTCTACAAAAGCAGTTTGCAAGGTTAAAATGCAATATTTTTAAGTACTGGAAATACCTATTTTGTGACCAATGCTCACAAAAACATAACACTGAAACAACTTTCCATTCACTATTGAGGAGTATATTTATTTCATCAACTTTGTTTGTTAATGACTGTACATTCTGGTGTACAATCTTCAGTCTATATTTGCGATTTAAGTCTGCATCACATTTTTTTGTGATACAGTCTACTTCCCTAAAAAATGTCTTTCGCTCTTTTTTTAAGACATCACATCCTTCTTTATGACCCATTTGTCCAAAGTACTTTGGACTGCTGCTATATTATGCCTGTTGTTACTAAAATTTGCTAGACGACAGATTTCTTCAACCAAAAATTGTTTCCCACTGTGATTTAAATGAAGGTCATGGCTGGTGTGCATGGACCTGTCTAACATGCTTACATTTATTAAGTTCACATACAAAAACTTTTTGCATACAGCATCTGTCTCTTTGTTCACTCTTTCTATTAATTTATTTACACATGACCAAGGAGGTAGGTCATATCTGTGTGGTTGATTTACAACAGCTACATTTGTGTTGCCTAATTTGGGTAGCACACTTTCAAGAAGAGTGATGAGTTCACTACCTTTATCTCTGGCAACATCATTCGCACCTGCACAAATTATGACACAGTGTTTTGGGTTAAGGTTTTCACATGATTTTACCACTGTTTTTGTCACTTCTGCAAGGCCTGCTCCTGGTTTGACAAAGACTTAGACACTTGCGTTAGTTTGTGTATCTGCTACCTTTTCTGCTATATGACGTCCATGATTATCGGCAAAAATCAACACTTTTTGTTCTTGTTTGCTCACTTGAGGCCAGTCGACTGATTTTTTAAATCACATTTCTTTGTTTAGGATGAGAGATGTGCGAAAAATTTACAGTGCACGGCTGTTGTTTGTAATTATTATCTGGACTCATATGTTTATGAATGACATTGTTTGTGGAATCACGGTAGTCATTATAACTATTTGATGCACTTACTTTATTATTTCCAAGTTTTGTGCTGGTTTCCACAATCGTTCTTCCTTTGATTACATCACTCGAAGCCGATATTTCTTCCAGGTTCAGACGATGCTCTGTTTGTTGAGTTTTACAGCCAAGATGTTGCAGCTGTTTCTCCAATAGGGCTACAGTCCTTTTAAGTTCACTGATTTCACTGTTTTTTTGCAGTTAAAATGAGACGAAAATCATCGCAGTGTTTACATATCGATGTCACTGAATTTGCATTTGCCACCGTTTTTTCACTAGATTTTGATCTTGTAATGATTTTGTTTGCAGTTTTTGCATTAACTTCCCAGCGTAACATTTTCCAGGTCGAACGACAATCCTTTTTTTGCACTGAATACATAAAGACTCATTCTTTTTTACGTTTTTCACAGAACTCGGTTTCGTGAACCTTTTTCCACTACCATCTTGCCATACTTTCTGTATGTATGTCAGGAGGTTGTGCAGTTCAGTAATATGGTTCTGCTCATTCAAGTTTTCATCAGTATGTACACCCATAAATCTGGAGCATTCTATCCTGTGTATTGCCTGCTGTTAATGTGCTACATAAATTGTCAGTATGAAGCTATATTTTGTACAGAACTGGCTTTTCTCAAAATTTAGGGAGAGTTCATTTTTAGAGAAATACGTAATTTGCAAACAACATTAACAATATCTCTTGCTTTCTCGCTAATACAATTTATTATAACACTAATATCTGCAAAAAGTACCAATTCTGCTTCATGAATGTTACATGGGATGTCATTCTTTTATAATAAGGAATAAATGTGTACGCAAAATTCAACCTCATAGGACTCCGTTTATGGTTTCTCCTGTTATGGAAATTTTCTCTCCTTCCAACAGAGTTAGTTAACAAATGAAAAGCACCGGTTTGCTTTTGTTCTACAGTATTACTTTTATTGTGTTAACCGGTTTTCGGCTTAAAAGGCCATCTTCAGACATTTACTGAGTATTGTTACCAAAGAAGTTACAATGTTTGCAAACAACATTGGAAGAAAAGTAACATGTGTAGACCGAAGCAAAAACATACAGTAAGTAACATCTTCGATAGTGTGGTGGTAATGCAATGAAAAAGTAAAAATTAAACAGTAAATAAATAAAAATGGAGTAGACAGGGAAAACTTTAACACAGAATAGGAACAGCATGCCTACATAACAGTTTCTATTAATAAACAAAACTAATAAAATTAGTATTTGACAAGGCTACATCAGGAGGTATAAAACATGGAGAGTGACAAACCAATTATAAGAAGAAACAATTATCAGTGTAACTACGGAATACATAAGGAACTTAAGCAATATCAGTTAGATAAACAGAAATTAATAAATGCCCGAAAATTTAGGTGTTTGAGGGAACATACAGTAAATGCAATCTGTGAGATTGTGGTGGTACTGCATATTAACATTGTATTCAAAACAGTGGCTATGTAACAGTTTGCATTAAATAAATGAACAATATTTGATGAGACAACTGCAAGAGGTGTTAAACATGGACAGTAATAAAAGTACCAGTGAAAAGAAAGCCTTAACTATTGAAACTACATTCTATATGGAATACATAGACAACTTCAATAAAACAAAAGATCTTAATGAATACAGGAAAATGGGAATATGTAGGAGCAGACAGTGTGTGAAGTAATGAACAACAGATATATAAAGTTTAAGAGAGGGGAAGTGTTGAGCTGTGTCTGGTCATTTAGGATTAGATCTGGACTGTGAGCAGGATGTTTGTTAATTTCCAGGGCTTCCAGCAGGTTAAGTTTATGGCCTTTGTTAAGTGATGTACGGGGGGTGGGGCCATTGGCTGGTAGTTGTGAACCTCAGTCAGTAAAAGTTCAACAAATGCAGAGTCAGAATTCTGCAACCTCCAGCTGCGTTCATGTTCAGCCAGACTAGTTGCCATATGTTTGCCTGACTGACCGATGTAAAATTTGTCACAATCAGAACAGGTGATTTTGTACACCTCACTGTTGGCTAATAACAGGATCTAATCTTTGCTATTGAAAACACACTGGGGTGTCATTCTTAACATAGTAGGAAAGCCTATACTTGCAGGCTTTCAGTGCTTTGGCTAAAATCTGTGATACCTCACCTAGAAATGGTAGTGTACACCATTTCTTGCAGACAGTGGATGGGGAAGCTGGTTGGGCATAGAGGAGGGGTATAATTTTCCATTTTTTCCCTGTGCAAGATGTGGTCAATAACAACTGGACTGTAGCCATTGGCTGTGGCACTAAATTTTATTGTATCTAACTCTGATTTAAAATCATCTCCGGACATTAGGATAGATATGAGACAGTGTACCATTGAGTGAAAAGCTGCATGTTTGTGAGCTACGGGGTGTTGAGAGCAAGAAGGTATTACTGTGTCTGTAGTTATTGTTTTTCTACAGTTATTAAGAACAACGTTTTACATTCTGTTTGTGATGTATAATTCAAACGAGCTGTGTGAAGTCATCAGTTACATAAAACTAAAGTTTTCTAAGGAGTAACACGATTTATGCAGGTTAAACATCTTAGAAAGATAAAAAAAAATTCCAACTCGTGATATTTTATTGTTTAATACGGCAATATTTGGTAAGTGAATGTATGAGTAGCATTCTTAGTCGAGCAACCCTTCTGGAACCCAAACTGTGATGTGTCAATTAATTGTTTCCACTTAAATGTGAGACCAATCTTGAGTGCATTACTTACAATAATATTGTGGAAAGAGATTTCAGTAATGAAACTGAATGATCTTTATTTAAGTCTTTTTTTTTTTGTCACCTTTCTCACAAAGAGGTTTAAAAATTGTATATGTTAATGTGTCAAGGGAACATTCCCTTCAGCATTTATGCATTTCATGCAGGGTGATCAGAAACAGTCTGAGAAGAATGTAAAGTTGTTGTGTAAGCATTGTGCTGAAGAATAATCGTTAAGAAAAAAAATTGATGAGTTGTGCCATTTTAGAGTTACTTAGCACTGACATTAGCCAGAGACAGTGTCTCCAAATGTGTTCTTTGTTCAGTTTCCTGAAACTGAACAAGAGAGCGATAGACAAAAATTGGACATGGATTGTAGTAGTTAGCATCGATCCTGAGCCAAAGTCTGAGCGTGTGCTATTATCTACAATATAAGAACAACTGACACTAATTGTATATGGTGGACCACTTGAATTTGCATGTGAAACATCCTGTTTGGCTAACTTCAGTGCTAATTAACTCAGAACCAGTGCAGTGTAAGAAATTTTTTTCTTAACAGATACTTTCCAGCACAACCTCCTCTGAAACACCTTTGCTAGCTTTCCAGACTGTTTCTGATCACCCCACCTATAACTGAAGACCTTATGTAGTAAGTAATTTTCCCACATTTTGTTTGAAATTCCAACATACGGAGTTTTGCTTTTTGTAGTTTTTTTTATTCTGTTAATTTTAGTGAAGGCTGTTTGTGTCATTTGTAGCTAGTTAAAGTTTCGTGGAATGATACTTTTAATGTATTACAGAGGTCCAGGACTGCAGTTGTTACAGTCATAAGGATGATGATGATGTGTGGAGTGTGGTCTGACGAACCCTAAAAGACACTAGTAAGATACAGTTATCAGAATAGACATTTACTGATTACAGGTACACAGTTGTCTTAAGCCTGGTCAACACGCAACGATCTGTCTGCGCAGACATCGGTGCAGATGTCTGTACGTGCAAAAGATCGCTGCAAATGTGGTGTGTTCACACGACACAAATTCAAGTCTACTAGTCGCCCGCCATCTGTCGGTGTAGAAAAAAAATATCAGTGGCAAGCGACTACGCTCCCTGTAAACGTCAAAAATTTAATTCAGTTATTTTGAAATATAGAAATGGAGGAAGTTCTGTTGTGGTCTGTGTTCGCAACTTGTGTTGCAAAAAAACATTCAGACCAACCACAGGAAACAGAGAAGGCGGTCAAAATGGTGTAGACAGTGGCTGATAAAGCAAAAGCAGTATTCTCACGTACATTTACTGCGACAGCTGAAGGGCGAACCTGTTTTGTTTTACCTCGTGTTCCATTTCCTGGCTCATTGACACTCCCAATTTCATCTTCAATTGTACTCCTGCATGGTCTTGGCGTTTCTTGATCACTAAGAAAGCCAGGCAGATCAAAATACCATAACATTGGCTGGTATACTTAATCTACACTTACACCAGATCTTCTAGATTTCTGAACTTTGGATAACTCTTTTTGGTAAACAGTTCGCTGACAGACTTAATTTACTTGACTTGCCTTCATGAACTCATCCTTCAGGACAGTGTAAATAGCTTCACATATGTTGGGTATTATTTTACTCAATGCTTGTTTCGATATTGCAGTTGAAAATTCCAAATCCTTGTAGCTCCTTCCTGTTGCTAGCAATCTTAATGTTATGCCAGCCGTTTATGAGGAGAAATTGCCCTTCTCATACAAGTATTTTTGTTCTCATAATATGAGGGGTTACAAGCTTTAAGAGATAATAATAAGTTTCCACATCCATCTGCAAATAATTTCGCCAGTTCGCAATGAATTTTTTATTTTTTATTACCGTTTCTCTGTTTGCCGAGGCGTCAACTGCCCGCAATTTTTCAATTAAAGCATTGTATGCTGCTGTCTTTTTGTCTCGGGTCACTATATTCTTTACTTTACTCTTCCACAAACGTGGGTGGTTTCTATGTATTTCAATGAATTCACTTACAAACTCTCGAGAACACTGACGAGTATCAGTCATTTTAATGCCCTGTGCGCACAAATACAAATACAAACACTAGACTGAGCAAACAGCTGTTTTGCGCCAGATTTGTGGCGATCTCCTGTCCACACGCTCCAACTTGTCTGCGTAGATGTGGTTTGAACCCACAGATTTGAGAGGTTTCACTCAAACCTCCAACTCCAACTTCCAGGTTTGCGCACACCTCAGGTTGGTGCAAATCTTCTGTCCATACGCAACGATCTGTCTGCGCAGATGTGACTGCGCAGATGTGATGTGCGCAGACATTTACACAGACAGGTCGTTGCGTGCGGACGGGCCTTAAGTACCTGCAGGTGCACTATCCTCTGTGCCCTCAATGGCTCAGATGGACAGAGCGTCTGCCATGTAAGCAGGAGATCCCGGTTTCGAGTCCCGGTCGGGGCACACATTTTCAGTATGTCCCCGATGAAGTACATCAATGCCAGTTTGCAGCTAGGGTGTCCATTTAATTATCATTTCATTTCTAGCAAAGCTGCATCGTCATTTATGGTAACTGTTCTCTCAGGAACAGATACTACCGTCATATATAGTTTGCGCAGGCAGAGCATTGTGTGTGGACAGGCCTTTAGTAAGTGACTGCCCCAGCAGTTTTAGTTAGTAGAAGGGTGCTGGCCTCACCAGTGTGCACCAATACAGACGCGTCTCAGTCTCATCAAAGAAGGCACACATCTCGTGATGTTATGGCAAGCTACACGGGTGGTGTAGCCCGTGCTGCAACAACAGCTAGTGGATTACGAGGGTGCCCTCATTGATGCTGTAGACCGCAGCCCGGAAAAGCAACCGACAGCTCTGCATGATAGGTCTGTAGTCATGAAGAGTTATGCAACAGCCTCTCTGGGAGGT
Source organism: Schistocerca gregaria (assembly GCF_023897955.1). Lineage (NCBI taxonomy): Eukaryota > Metazoa > Arthropoda > Insecta > Orthoptera > Acrididae > Schistocerca > Schistocerca gregaria. The sequence continues at coordinate 107,906,993 of NC_064930.1, read as the reverse complement.
ATCTGCTTGTGTTGCTGTAGACTGCTCATTTTGAGTTGAGTTGGGGGGGGGGGGGGGGGGCAAAGGAGGGTCTGATTTAGTGCTCTGTCCCGAAATAATGATGGTAGAACAACTCACTGTGAGCCATTAATGAAGTCTACAAAGGCCTTGTGTTGTGAGACACTGCAGTGTTCCGATCAGTGAAAGCGAGAATGGGGCAACGGCAGCAGCAGCAGCAGCAGCAGCTCTCGGCAGCAGAGGCTGTCAGATATACTTGCAACGGAACCTCCCCATCGCACCCCCCTCAGATTTAGTTATAAGTTGACATAGTGAATAGGCCTTGAAAAACTGAACACAGATCAATCGAGAAAACAGGAAGAAGTTGTGTAGAACTATGAAAAAAATAAGCAAAATATACAAACTGAGTAGTCCATGCAGAAGATAGGCAACATTAAGGATACTATGACCCCAGCAGCACCATGGTCCAGTGGTTAGCTTGAGCAACTCTGGAATGAGAGGCCCTTGGTTCAAGTCTTCTCTTGAGTGAAAAATTTACTTTCTTTATTTTCGCACAGTTCTGATCTGTACGTTCGTTCATTGACGTCTCTGCTCACTGTAATAAGTTTAGTGTCTGTATTTCGCGACAACACCGCAAAACCGTGTGATTCGTAGACGAAAGGACGTGCCTCTCTAATGGCAACCGAAAACATATGATAGCAAGGTCATAGGTCAACAGATTTCTCCACAGGAAGACAGTCTGATATATTCTATACGACACTGGTGACAGCATGTGCGTCACATGACAGGAAAATGTTGTCGACCCACCTAATTTGTACACTTGGCGAATGGGTAAAAAGTTTCTTCTACCTTGCCCGATTTAGGTTTTCTTGTGGATGTTATAATCACTCCCAAAAAAGTGATGAAAACATAAGAGTTTGTCACGTGAACTGCAACAAATGAATGCCACAGTTTCACAGTCGCACATTTTTCCCTGTGCTCTGTCAAAACATATGTTTTTAACGTTTTCAAATTTTTCCGTGTGTAGATCGTCAAATCCTGCATATGTCCAAGCATATCTGAACATGTCCTGGAATTTTGGAACGCGAAGTTGATTATGTGTGAGTGCCTGAACTTTGATAATTGTCTGAAAATAAAAAATTAAACTTTTCACTCGAGGGAAGACTTGAACCAAGGACTATTCGTTTCGGAGCTGCTCACGCTAACCACGGGACCACGGCACTCCTGAGCTCAGATTATCCTTGATGTTGCCTATCTTTGCATGGACTACTCAGTTTGTATATTTTGCTTATTTTTGTTTCATAGTTCCACACAACTTCTTCCCGTTTTCTCGATTGATCTGTGTTCAGTTTTTCAAGGCCTATTCACTGTGCCAACTTATAACTAAATCTGAGGGGGGTGCGATTGGGAGGTTCCCTTGTTGGTGGTGGCATCTCAGATAGTAGTCATCACAGTAGATAGCGGATGGAATGTCACAGCTTCCGCCTCTGTACTGTTCAGCTGTCAAAACTGCTAAAACAGAGCTACAATTGAGAATTAAGCTGTGGAAGTTGGGTAATATGTACAGGGTGAGTCAAAAAGGACTTTGGAATGATATAGAAATTTATTGAGAATTTATTTAGAGTAGTTTACATTATCCAACGAAGTAAATACAAATTCCGTATTGTTCATCTTCGAATGTCGCAGCATTTCAATGTACTACGAAAATCCGACTAGCAAAACTGTTTGGGATGTTTATCAATATGGCCAACTCGACGTTCTGTAGCAGCATTTCAATGTACTATGAAAATCCGACTGGCAAGACTGTTTGGGATGTTTGTCAATATGGCCAACTCTAGGTTCTGAATTTTTTCCTGCTTGTGAGAAGAGATGGTTGCTAATACAAACTTTTATGAATTGTGAATCACATGCAGTATTCTCTTCACCATAAGTATAATACGAATATAAACATTTTGCCATGTATTCTTTCGTGTTTGCTGCTATCTCATTTAAATCCTGTCTGCCTAATAAACTACGAAGCTAGAGTGAGACAACAGCAAACGCGGAAGAATATACGTATCGTGTCATGTTTATATTCGTATTATTCTTATGCTGAATAGTGATACAGTTAGAAATGAAGCACGGCAATTGACTAGATTTTTATATCTACGATGACTAATTTCTGTGCAGAATGTAATGTACTAAAGAGGCGTCTGCAAAGGTTTTCAAACGGAGAAAATTTTTCGCAAACTCTCGTTCAGATCATCTTCTAACATATATAGTCTATTATTTGGTTCTTGTTGATCATTATGAAAGAAAGCAGCAGTGTAAGTAACAATAAATTGCAGTCTCTTGCAATTGTTTTGCTTATGAGATAATTCCTCTTTTCTTTTTTTTAAATCGTAAGTGGCGGTAGCGTGCACAAAAGCAAGCCATGCGGCAAGCGGCAACAGGGCGTAAACACTCATTATATGCGACAACAATGCACGACACAGTACAGTAATGCATTTTCAGCATAGAGTGATGTAAACACCTATAACAAAGAGAACTGCACTTATCGGATCAAAGAAAAATAATCAATATGTTCAAACCAAACAAAGCACGTGAAAAAGGAAGGGTACCCGAATAAATACGGACAGAGCACTTGACGCATATCAATGGCTACCTGGTAAAGCTTAACTGCTAAGCTTACGACTCAAACCAAACTACTGTAGCTGTATCATCATTCGTTCGACCTAAATTGTGTCTCATATTACAATGGACCAACTTTGTTTCGATTTGGAGGTGCGACCTAAAACTTTTCTCTCCCCTTGAATTTTGAGTCTCAAATTTCAGGTGCGGCTTAGATTAGGGAATTTTTTTTCCCCCTTGATTTCGAGTTTAATTTTTCAGGTGCGGCTTAGATTTGAGTAAATACAGCACTCACCACAAAGTGGAGATGCTGAGTCACAGGTACGCACAACAAAAAGACTGTCAGAAAGGAAGCTTTCAGCAAACATGGCCTTCATTGGAAATGGGCAACATACACACACTCACACAAGTGCAAAGCACACAACAAGACCACAGTCTCTGACAGCTGAGGCCAGACTGCGAGAAGCGGCACATGACAGGGCGAGCAGCGAGGTGGTGGGGGTAAGGTGGAGGCTGGGGCAGGGCCAGGGAGGGAAAGCTTGGTGTGGGGTGGGATAGTGACGTGCTGCTTCTGGGAGCATACAGGGATTGGGGGGAGCTTAGAGGTGAAGGAGATAGTACCGTATTTACTCAAATCTAAGCCGCACCTGAAAAATGATACTCGAAATCAAGAAAAAATAATTTTCCCAAATCTAAGCCCCACCTGGAATTTGAGACTCAAACTTCAAAACGAGAGAAAAGTGTTAGACCGCACCTCCAAATCGAAACAAAGTTGGTCCGAGACACAATTTGGGTCGAATGGATAAAGATACAGCTACAGTAGTTTGGTTCGAGTTGTAAGCTTAACACTTAAGATTTACAAAGTAGCCATTGCTATGTATCAGGCGCTCCGTCCGTATTTATAAAGGTACCCTTCCTTTTTCACCTGCTTCGTCTGGTTCGAATCGATTGCTTATTGTGCTTTGAACCCCATAAGTGCCATTCTCTTTGTTATAAGGGTTTACGTCACTAAGCTGAAAATGCATTATTGTACTGTGTCGTGCATTGCTTGTCGCATTCTGATAATGAGTGTTTATGACCTGTAGCCGCTTGCAGCATGGCTCACTTTTGTGCGCGCTACCACCCCTTACAATAAAAAAAAGGAGAGGAATTGTCTCATAAGCTAAACAAAGGCAAGAGACTCCTATTTGTTGTTACTAACACTGCTGCTGTCTTTGATAATGATCAACAAGAACCAAATAATATACTGCGTATGACAGATGATGTTCTGAACGAGAGTTCAGCGAAAATTTTTCTCCGTTTGAAAATCTTTGCAGACACCTCTTTAGTACATTACATTCTGCGCAGAAATTAGAGTCATCTTAGATTTAAAAATCTAGTCAGTTGCCGTGCTTCATTTCTGACTATCACTATTCAGCATAAGAATAATACGAATATAAACATGACATGAGATGTATATTCTTCCGTGTTTGCTGTTGTCTCACTCTAGTTTCATAGTTTATTAGGCACACAGGATTTAAATGAGATAGCAACAAACACGAAAGAATACACGGCATTATGTTTACATTCTTCTACCTTTTCTTTTAATTTATTTTCTGACGCAGAGGTTTTGGTGCCAGTATTTATCTTTGTGCCTGCAAAGTATGCCTGTGTAGCACTCATATATTCAACGGCAGAAGTTAGTTGTGGCGGCACCTACCAACATTTACAGAACTCTGTTTCTTTCCTCCAATGATTAGAGACATAGTGTAAAGAGTGGAATATGATTTTCTAGCTTGCCAATGTTATTGCAATAATGTAAAAGTGTATCTCGTCAACATTCTGAATCATGAGGCAAGTACAAACTGCTACTAAGGAACAAATTGTAAACTAAGTGGACTAAATCACTAGGGTACGTGGTATATGCTGCATTTGTCTGTTAACAACTATAACTTCTTCATTTAGTCATATAAAAGTTTCACCAGCAATCAAATTGTGGAAATCACTTCAGTTTTTTTTGTGTTTTTTTTTTTTTTTTTTTTTTTTTTTTTTTTTTTTTTTTTTTTTTTTTACAAAACAATGCATAACAGATCTTTTGAATCATCAAAAAATAATATATTGGACGAGGCCGTCGAGTGGTGCTAGGCTACCCGGGAAAATTGTCTGTTAAAAACAATTTTTGACAACCTATAGCATCTCAATTAATACCATCAGTAACAGTTCATACATACCATTTTATAATTATATATAAAGCATAGAAATACCAGTTCAGGCACATAGCACTTACTTATGAAGAGTAGGAGGCACCCATGCATTGCAATTTCCGCCAATGAAAGCAAATGCGTAAGTGCCGTACAGGAAATTCAGGCAATTTGTGAGTGCTACCATGATAGGTTTACTGATGTAACAATGAAACTGTAGTTATAACAAACAAATGCAGCGTGTATTGCATATCCAGCACCACCTAGCAGTTTAGTCCATTTGGTTTCCAATTTGTTCCTTGGTAGCAGTTTGCTCTAGTCTCATAATGTCAACGAGATAAAATGTTTAATGAATAATTTTATACGACTGACGTAACACTGGTAGGCTAGAAAGCCATGTTCTACTCATTATACTATGTCTCTAATCAGTGGTGAAACGTAACATATTTTCACATCTTCCGATACCAGTTTTGTGTTGCCTATGAAAGTGATGGAATGTTGAAATGTGTAAGGCAATTCTGGGAATAAAGTGGTCAAGACATTTCAAAGACATTAAAGTGCATCCAAATGGTCGCTTCACCTCATAGCATTTTTGTGCAAATTGCAGAATTTCACATCCTCTCTACTCTAGCCATCAAATAACAAAACTTAGTTGGTACCATTAGTATATTGTTTCTTAATCTAATTCCTTCAGCATCATCTGATTTAATTAGACTATATTTCATTATCCTTGTTTTGTTTTAGTTGCCGTCCATCTTATATCCTCCCTTCGAGATGCTGTCCGATCTATTCAGCTGCTCTTTCAAACCTTTTGTTATCTATGACAGTTAAAATGTCATTGGAAAATCTCAGTTTTTATTTCTCCTCTCTGAACTTTAATTCCTTCACAAATTTGTTCTTTGGTTTCCTTCACTGCTTGCTCAGAGTACAGATTGAGTAACATCGGGGTAAGCTACCACCTGGCCTCACCCCCTTCCCTTTTGTCCCCCTCGACTCTTACAAGTAAATGTCGTCTGGTTTCTGCACAAGTTGTAAATAGCCTTTTGCTTCCCCGTGTTACAACATTTTTCTGGAACCCAAACTGATAGTTTCCAAGGTCAGCCTGCACCAGTTTTTCCATTCTTCTTCTATAAAGAATTTGTGTTAGTTTTTTGCAAGCGTGACATATTAAACGTATTCACACCTGTAGTCACCTGATTTCTTTTCAATTTAAATTATTACGTTCTTCTTGAAATCGGAGAGTATTTTGCCTGCCCCCCCTTGATCTTGCACGCATTATTAGTGTACTATAAAGTGAATGCCTCTGCCCGTGACTTGGCGTATTCCATATCTCCAAAGGATTTTCTTACTGATCATATGTGCAGAACAGGATGTGTGTATGAATGAACAAATGAGTCACTAAGAGGTAGCCAATGAAGGCCATGAACAAATGAGTCACTAAGAGGTAGTTCCAGACATTGAAAGTAGATGATTTATGGAAGGAGTAGCTAATGAGGTATGTTTTTAACTTTATTTCAGATTCTCAATTAGTTTGTTAGTTCCACGTTTCTTTGTGGGCCCCCAGGTTCGATTCCTGGCCGGGAACGAGTATTTTCTCCGCCCTAGGACTGGGTGTTTGTGTTGTCCTCATAATCATTTGAGACGTGGCGAGACTGGAAATGGAAAGATTGGGAACTTGTATGGACAATGATGACCACTATGTTGAGCATCAAATAAACCGTTATATGTTCGAATATAATGACTTTTCTGGAGACAAGAAATCCACTCTGTAGGAATCAGCATGGGTTTCAAAAAAGACGGTCGTGTGAAACCCAGCTCACGCTATTCGTCCACGAGACTCAGAGGGCCATAGAAACGGGTTCACAGGTAGATGCCGTGTTTCTTGACTTCTGCAAGGCGTTTGATACGGTTCCCCACAGTCGTTTAATGAACAAAGTAAGAGCATATGGACTATCAGACCAATTGTGTGATTGTATTGAAGAGTTCCTAGATAACAGAACGCAGCATGTCATTCTCAATGGAGAGAAGTCTTCCGAAGTAAGAGGGATTTCAGGTGTGCCGCAGGGGAGAGTCGTAGGACCGTTGCTATTCACAATATACATAAACGACCTTTTGGATAACATCGGAAGTTCACTGAGGCTTTTTGCAGATGATGCTGTGGTGTATCGAGAGGTTGTAACAATGGAAAATCTGCAGAGAATTGACGCATGGAACCAGGGAATGGCAATTGAATCTCAATGTAGACAAGTGTAATGTGCTGCGAATACATAGAAAGATACATCCCTTATCATTTAGCAGGTCAGCAACTGGAAGCAGTTAATTCCATAAATTATCTGGGAGTACGCATTAGGAGTGATTTAAAATGGAATGATCATATAAAGTTGATCGTCGGTAAAGCAGATGCCAGACTTAGATTCATTGGAAGAATGCTAAGGAAATGCTGTCTGAAAACAAAGGAAGTAGGTTACAGTACACTTGTTCGCCCACTGCTCAAATACTGCTCAGCAGTGTGTGATCCGTACCAGATAGGGTTGATAGAAAAGATAGTGAAGATCCAATGGAGAGCAGTGCGCTTCGTTACAGGATCATTAGTAATCGCGAAAGCGTTATGGAGATGATAGATAAACTCCAGTGGAAGACTGCAAGAGAGACGCAGGAGAGATTCTCAGTAGCTTGGTATGGGCTTTTGTTAAAGTTTTGAGAACATACCTTCACCGAAGAGTCAAGCAGTACATTGCTCCCTCCTACGTATATCTCGCGAAGAGACCATGAGGATAAAATCGGAGAGATTAGAGCCCACACAGAATCATACCGACAATCCTTCTTTCCACGAACAATACGAGACTGGAATAGAAGGGAGAGCCGATAAAGGTACTCAACGTACGTTCCGCCACACACTTGCAAAATATGGGTGTAGATGTAGATGTTGTCGTCATCCGTGTTTCGTGAATCATTTGCATGACAAATCGTAATGCTGTGGAAATTCATTTTATATTCATATCACAAATTAATTTGTCAATATAGCTACATGCTGAACATTCATAAGAATATAAGCAAGTTTGTAATTCCTATCCACTACATTTTATGCCATACAAGAATAGAAATTCGTTATCAGAATAGGAGGAGTTGTCTAGGAGAAACCTTTTCAATTTGTTTTCAAATTTTACTTTGCTGTCTGTCATACATTTTATATCACTAGCCAAGTAATCAAAAATTTTTGTTGTAGCACTGTGCCCCCATTTTTCTGCTTAAAACAACATTAATTTGCCAGTATGACTCACTTCGCCAGTTTTGGAGAAATCTGTTCTGTCCAGCGTCAAGAGGCGGCAAACATAAAATAGTAGGGGCCTGTTAATCGTTGGCAGTTCAAATGCGCAGTGAATGATGGTACCCCTTAGGGAAATGGCAGCAAGGGACAGGAGAAAACAGCAGGTGCACTCGGTGTGTGCCGGGGCCTCATTCGACACGTTGCAGCGTCTATTCCAGCAGCTGTTGAGGGAACGAGCTGCAACCTGCTGCAGTTGTGGCACACATTGGAACAAATTAATGCTTCTCGTCTGAGCACAGAGATCGTACCAGGGACTGGCAGAGGACGTGGAGTTTCGATAAAGCTCACAATTTGCAGCATTGTCCCCAAAACTGTCATTGGCCTTTCGGTTTAGAGTCGAGTGGAAGGATGAACCAGAGACTTCAATGGTTCTGTGACACGCTATAGAGCGATCAAAACTACTTTGTACTTGACAGTTCGCTGAGCGGCCGTGCGATGTTGACAGCTGCTGCTGTAAAGAATGGAAGTCGTGGTTTTTTTTTTTTTTTTATTTTATATATATTAAAAACAAAGATTCCAAGACTTACCAAGCGGGAAAGCGCCGGCAGACAGGCACATGAACAAAACACACAAACACACACACAGAATTACGAGCTTTCGCAACTGGCAGTTGCTTCGTCAGGAAGGAAGGAAGGAGAGGGGAAAATGAAAGGGTGTGGGTTTTAAGGGAGAGGGTAAGGAGTCATTCCAATCCCGGGAGCGGAAAGACTTCCCTTAGGGGAAAAAAAGGACAGGTGTACACTCGCACACGCACACACATATCCATCCGCACATACACAGACACAAGCAGACATATTTAAAGGCAAAGAGTTAACTTTGCCTTTAAATATGTCTGCTTGTGTCTGTGTATGTGCGGATGGATATGTGTGTGTGTGTGTGTGTGCGAGTGTACACCTGTCCTTTTTTTCCCCTAAGGGAAGTCTTTCCGCTCCCGGGATTGGAATGACTCCTTACCCTCTCCCTTAAAACCCACACCCTTTCATTTTTCCCTCTCCTTCCTTCCTTCCTGACGAAGCAACTGCCAGTTGCGAAAGCTCGTAATTCTGTGTGTGTGTTTGTGTGTTTTGTTCATGTGCCTGTCTGCCGGCGCTTTCCCGCTTGGTAAGTCTTGGAATCTTTGTTTTTAATATATTTTTCCCATGTGGAAGTTTCTTTCTGTTATATATATATAATTTGGCAACTGTACATGGTAGTGATACGAGAACTACCTTCTGACACTTTTTTAACTCGGTGAAAATTTTGTGCTACTGAAATAGAGAAATATTTATCTTTTTATGAAAAGTTGAATTTTCACGCTATTCTATATTAATCATTCCCCATCTCCTAAACCGTGTGTCGTACAACATCAAAATTTTAATGTTATCTTCAGTGGCATGTTTCGATAATGTTTGCAAAACTTTCTGAGCAATACAGCCAGTAATAGTGAAATAATTAATTAAAATCTCATGCCTGATGCGGAACTTTTCCAAATCGACACCAGAAATGTAGTAAGCACAAACTTTTTCCCTTTACGTTTTGTGGGGGGGTCAAAGTGAGAAAAAGTTCCGGAAATGTTTGAATTTATTTTTAGAACTTGTTGGAAGTGGGTGGGTGCTACAGTTTCGCCAAGACGAGAAGCAGCACATATACCGCCGTTAGTTACATTTTGGTCTTGTGCCATGAATTTCACAACAAATCACAAAAACTCAAAATACCAAGACAATGAACTTACCATCACTCGACGTGTTCTTTGTCCGACAGCTGGAAAACGCTGTTTATATCTGTGTCGCTAGAACTTTCAGGTGACTTCCCGACAGCAGTAATTAATTCGGAAACACTTATCTTCCAATAAGGATTTGTTCTTCCATGCCTCCTGAATGACAGCTTTTGTATGTACTACAACATTTCTCCCATTTTCCACAGTTACTTTAGAAACAGCTTCATGTAAAAATCTTTCCACTTCTGAAAGCCTGAATGTTTTGTTTTCATGTGCTATGTACCCCTTGATGTGGGCCCATATTAGCTGTATATCATTAAAGTGACAATGATAGGGAGGTAATCTAATTACAGAATGTCCATGTTTGTTGGAAACTTCATCTATAACGTATGTCGGGTGTCGTGGCTTATGTTGTGACAGAAGTTCCAATAGTTCCACTTTCTTCGTTCCTTCATCGAATTGTATATTATTTGGTCGTAACCACTGCATAATTTTGTCTTTTCTAGAAGATAGCGTTGGGACTTTGTCCTTTACAACAGTGTGGTATGGCGCATTGTCAATAATGATGTACAATGGTTTCTCCAAATTCGGTAACAGTGAATTTTCAAACCATCGTAGAAAGGTGGTGTGGTTCATTTCCTTGTGAAAATCTGAGGTTTTCTTTGACCTGAAAACATGTAAACAGCCAGGAACAAACCCACGTGTGGTACCTGCATGAACAACAATTATTCTGCTTCCTTTGCTAACAGGTATTGCCATTCCTTCTTGTGATCTGTCAGACCAACGTGTCTTCAGTGTATGACCAGAATTCACCCATGTTTCATCTAGCCACACTAAATCATAGAGTTCAATGTCCTTTACGTGCCGCAAAAAATCAGTATCTCCAAGCAGCAATATCTTGCCATTCCAAGAAAACTGTACGCTCGCTAAATTTTTCGTAATTAAATCCCAGGTTTAATAAAACCAGCCGAGGAGACGACTTACTGCCCACGAAAAGACCAGCTTCTTTAAGCATTACATACAGTTTTTGTAACATCGGATGCTCTCTACGGTGATAATATGCATACAAATGTCTGCGAATCGCATCCTGTTCAAAAGAACCAGCATTTGTCACACGTTTCTTGACGCATTGTTTTTTCCCCGGAGTTTCCAGACTTGGTGGTTCGGAGTTAAGAGTTGATGACCCGAAATGTGTATTCAGTTTTTCATTTTGCTCTTTACCCATGTTTATAACGGTTGTTCTGCTTATTCTTAATGCTGCCGCAGTCCTCTCAACTACATTATTAACGGAAAGAAGAGGCCCTCCCTTCTCCCTTTCCATCTCAAAATATTGTCGTACGTTGCAGACGTATGTGCGCGATTGTCCTCTCAATGCTATTCCTTGCCCAACTTTCTTCGAAGATGATTTCGGACTACGAACTCTAGGATGACCACGCTTTCTACTTTCGGACATTTTGTACACAGAAGCCACTACACTAATTTATCACAAACTTGTGTAATGGAATCAAAGGAGAAGCAGACACTGAGATAATGCAGTTCACACAACACAACGCGCACAAGACCAGGTGTTAGCAGGTACTGAGCCGTGACGCATAAGCAGTGGCAACTATGCAGGGGAGGGGTGCTGAACGTCAGCTTGCTATTGGCCCACACTGTCTCACAGTCACGCGCTCGGCTAGCTGTCAAGTACAAAGTAGTTTGAATCACACTATAGGCTGCGACTTTGTGGATGTGCGTCTTAGGTTTGAGAACTGTAGGGTCCTAAATTGGTCAGGGATGCACTACTTGTCAGAGGCTGCTACTGGGGTAGCTGACTGTGTGGGGTGCACACGAGAGTTTTACAGATTGAGCAAGTCTCCGTCCAGTCCAGATAACGATAGTTGTATGAAACCCAGAAGTATCGGTGTAAGATAAAAAGAAATGCCTCCCACAGGTGATAGTCTTAAAATCCAAATAATTAACTGCCAAAGAATTTGCAACAAAGTGGCAGAGATTAGAGTGCTCATGAAAAGCAATGAAGCTCACATAGTAGTAGGTACAGGAAGCTGGTTGAAACCTGAATTTGATAGCAGTGAGACCTGAGGAGAGTTTAAGTGTAAATCGATAGGATAGGTCAGTGGTGAAATAAGGTGGTGTAGTTTTTTAGTTAGAGGTCTGCCAGTTACGCAAAACACCTTTTTTCTTAGTACCCGAACATGTTTCGGCGCAACTGTGCCATCATCAGTGGGTTTTCGTTTTTATTTATTCTGCAATGTGAACATTTTTGTTACGTGATTATAAAATAATATGCATTTTTAGTTCAAACAACAGATCATTTCTTTTTGTAAATACCTTCACATTTGGTGAGCATGAATACCTTTACATTTTGTACCATATTTACAGAAAGAAACAATCTGTTGTTTGAACTCAAAATGCACATAATTTTATAATCATGTAACGAAAATGTTCACATTGCAGAATAAATAAAAATGAGAACCCACTGATGATGGCACAGTGGTGCCGAAACATGTTTGGGTACTGAGAAAAACGGTGTTTTGCATAACTGGCGGACCCCTAATCCCAAAAAATGTTAACTGCAAACACAGCCAATACGAGGAGCAGCAAATAAAAAGATGGATAAGATGGTGTATGTGTTGCAGTAGACAAGAATCTCCGATCCAGAGAGTTAGAAATTGAAGCTGCATGTGAAATAGTTTGGGCAAGTCTCAGTATCAGAGGTGGGCATAAAGTGATAAATGGATCCTTCTATTGCCCACTAGACTCCTCTCCTAATGTAACCAAAAACTTTAGAGAAAACCTTACTTTGCTCAAACACATTTATAATGTAATCGTGAGTGAAGATTTTAATCATCCGACAATCAATTGGGAAAATTAGTTTCGTTAATGGTGGTCGTGATAAGACATCCCGTGAAACATTTCTAAATGCCTTCTCTGAAAACTATGTGGAACAGGTAGTTAGGGAACCCACACATGATGAAGTAATTGTCTCTAGTGGCAACAAATAGACCTGATGTGTTTGAGGATGTCAGCATCGAAACTAGTATCAGTGACCATGTCACGGTTGCAGAGAGAAAACGGTCACAGAAGTAAAAAGGGCAATTAAAACAAGCAGATAGATATATACCTGGTGATCAAAAAGTCAGTATAAATTTGAAAACTTAATAAACCACAGAATAATGTAGATAGAGAGGTAAAAATTGCCACACATGCTTGGAATGACATGTCTGGCAGATGGCATTGGACAGCAAAACGTCAGTGACTGCGCATGATAATCGTGTACAAAAGGAGCTGTAATGAGAGAGAGAATCAGATGCGCCAGCAGTCGCAAAATGTTGATGTTACCTGAAAAGGCGCTTTTAGTGAAGCTGTATTATCAGAATGGGGAATGTGCTAGTTCAGCGTTACGATCATATCGCCATAGGAAGGGGATTCCAACAGGTAAAGGTCCGTTGACAGATGTAGCTGTGGCGAGAATGATTTCGAAGTTCGAAGCCACTAGTGGCCAACCGGGCACAAGGCGTAATGCTGCTGAGACAGTTCAGGAAGAATTGGAGACTGTAGCGGGTTCGTCTGTGTGCGGGGAAGTCAGAGATCGTATAGTCGCACGTCGCACCGGCATTCCGTACACTACTGTTTGGTTGGCAGAGAGGCGTTCCCTCTGATGCTATCCATACAAAATCAATTGGCATCGTGAACTGTTACCTGGCAATTTAGTGAAGCGGAGGGCATTTGCTGTGTGGGTGTTTCAAAAGATGGCGGAAGATGACAATTGTTTGAGTAACGTGTTGTCGACCATCATTTCACGCACCGAGGGTCTGTCAATGCCCACACCTGCACAATTTGGGTTACCGAAAAACCTAGAACTGCCGTGGAAACTCCATTGCACAACGAGAAAGCCACAGTATGGGTTGGATTTGCCACATCTACCGTTATCGGGCCTTTTTTCTTCGAGGAAATGTGCGATTCTGGTTTTGTAATTGCTACCGTGACGGGTGAGAGGTACACCAATATGTTACAGAATCGCATCAACCCCAGACTGGCTGATAAACACCTGCTGTAACGTATGATGTTTATGCAGAATGGCGCTCCACCCCATCTTGTTAGACGCGTGAAAGATCTCTGGCACGCGTCATTTGGTGGTGATCATGTGGTCAGCTGCCACTTTCGTCACGCTTGGCCTCCCAGGTCCCCAGACCTCAGCCCGTGCGATTATTGACTTTGCGGTTACCGGAAGTTGCAAGTGTATCATGATCGACCGACATCTCTAGGGATGCTGAAAGACAACATCCAACACCAATGTCTCACCATAACTACGGACATGCTTCACAGTGCTGTTCCCAACATTATTCCTCGACTATTGTTATTTTTGAGGAATGATGGTGGACATTTGAGCATTTCCTGTAAAAAAAACGTCATCTTTGCTTTGTCTTGCTTTGTTATGCTAATTATTGCTATTCTGATCAGATGAAGCGCCATCTGTCTAACATTGTTTTGAACTTTTGTATTTTTTTGCTTCTAATAGAACCCCATGTCATTCCAAGCATGTGTGTCAATTTGTACCTCTCTATCTGCATTATTCTGTGATTTATTCAGTTGTAAAGTTTATACTGACTTTTTTATCACCCGGTATATGTTTGTTCAGTAAACAAGATAAAAATCAGTAGTGTCATACCTCAGTGAGGAACTTGACACTTTCAGCAGAGGGCAGGAGCATGTAAAAGAACTATGACTCAAGTTTAAAAGAATAGTTGACCGTGCACTTGATAGATATGTGCACAGTAGAAAAGTTCGTAAGGGAAGGAACCCTTGAAGTTGTACAGCTACTGTAAAGTAACTTCTAAAGAAATGGAGATTACTGCATAGGGCTGTTGTGGTGTGCGTACTGTAAGACCTTCGGTACACACACCATCAGATTATTTGACTTGTCGCTCTAACGAAGTAGGCGAGTGTCAGCAATATGTCTCGTGGTCTTATAGTGGCGTGTTTATCTTCTACCGTTAGGTCAGACGATAGAAATGCCACTTGCATACTTAGAGTAGCAGATTGACGGTGACCAACTTTAAACAGAACTTGATTAATTTTCACACACATTTATTAAAATAATAGCTAGCATAAAAATAACTTAACTTGGTTCTGGAAGCTGTCTACAATTGACAATCTGAAGTTCCATTGGTCTTGGTATGTTAATCTTATTCTCACATATCTCTGATACTCGACAAAGTGTCTATTCATTTATCTTGATGGCTATGTACAGGAATATGATAATCTTATTAGGCGCAGAGTGAAACTTGACTACAGACAAATGCAGACTGACTAATTGGAGGTCTGTACACTCGTTATAATACCTCGAGCGTTCAGGTATCACTGCCCAAGTGTGATCCGCGAGGAAAAAAGGTTCTCCGTTAGCAGCAATCTCAATCGCTGCGTTACATATTAATATGTGGATCGGCGGAAGCAGAATTTGGTCCGTCTCTAAGACAGCGCCTTCTCATAGTGCGAAGACGGACGAGCGCTGCGGCTGCGCTGTTGTGCTTAGCGGGGTGCGCTCTAGTGGGGAAAGTTGTGTACGCGCTGACTACGCGGAACTATGTACACAACAGCTATAAATAGAGAAATGCTAAATGAAACTCATATGGCTGTCAAGAGAGCAATGCCTGTTGATATCAGTGACTGACATTGCAGAATATTATCAAATGATCTTTCACAAAACCCAAAGAAATTCTGGTTGTATGTAAAAGCTGTTAGCGGCACCAAAGTGAATGAGACAGGAACTGCAATTGAAAGAGGCAAAGCAAAAGCTGAAATGTGTAATTCTGTTTTGAAATGTTCTTTCACAAAGGAAAAACTAAGTGAATTGCCCAATTTAATCTTTGTACCACTGAAAAGATGAATGAAATCAGTATTAGTGTCAGTGATGTTGAGAAACTCGTAAAATTGTTAAAATAGCCTGCCAGATTCTATACTGAATTTGCAGCTGAGTTAGCACTTCTCCTAACTATAATCTTTCATAGATCCTTTGAACAAAAAACGTGCCCATTTCTTGGAAAAATCACATGTCACACCCATCTACAAAAAGGGTAGTAGATGTGATGCACAATACTACCATCCAGTATCCTTGAAACTGATTTGTTGTAGAATTTCAAAACATATTCTGAGCTCAAACATAATGAGGTATCTCGATCAGAATGATTTCCTCCATGATAACCAGCACGGATTTCGAAAACATCGATCATGTGAAGTCCAACCTCACTTTTTCCTCTATACTAAAACCTTTGTATCAAGGCAGTGAGGTAGAGTCAGTGTTTCTTGATTTCCGAAAAGTGTTTGAATCCGTACCACACCTACTCTTATTGTCAAAAGTATGATTGTATGGGATATCAAGTAAAATTTGACTGGCTTTAGGACTTTTTGATAGGGAGGATGCAACATGTTATCTTGGATGGAGAGTCATTGTTACATATGGAAGTGACTTTGAGTGTGTTGGGACCCTTGTTGTTCATGTTGTATATCAATGACTTTCAAGACCTTATTAATAGTAACCTCAGGCTTTTTGCAGATGATGCAGTTATCTATACTGAAGTACTGTCCATAAGAAGATTCAAAAATATTCAATCAAATCTTGATAAGATTTCAAAGTGGTGCAAAGATTGGCAACTTGCTCTCAATGTTCAGAAATGTAAAATTGTGCACTTCACAAAATGGAAAACATCGATGCTCTGACTACAATCAACGAGTCACTGTTGGAATCGACCAACGCATACAAATACCTGGATGTAACACTTCACGAGGATATGACATGTAATGATCACATGGGCTCTGGTGTGGGTAAAGTAAGTCGTAGACTTTGGCTTATCGGTAGAGCGCCAGGGAAGTGCAATTAGCGTACACAGGAGATGTTTACAAATGACTTGTACGACTGGTTGTAGAATGTTGCCCAAGTGTGTACCAGAGAGGAATAACGGGGGTATTGAACGTATACAGAGAAGAGTAGCATGAGTTGTCACATACTTGTTAGACCTGTGGGCGAGTGTCACTGACATGTTAAATGAACGAAACTGAAGACTCTTGAAGATAGACATAGCTATCCTGAGAAGGTGTATTAAGAGTTTAAAGAACCGACCTTAAATGATGACTAGGAATATGTCACGGCCCCCTATGTATAGATCACATGGGGATCGTGAGAATAAGATTAGAATAATTACTGCACACATAAATGCATTCAAACAATCAGTTTTCCTGCACTCCGTACATGAGTGGAATGGGAAGGATAATAATGGGTACAGTGGGATGTACCCTCTGCCATGCATTTCATGGTGATTGGCAGAGTGTAGATGTAGATGTAGAAACCTACTCAATCCAGTGATCATGCAGCTCACAGCAGTGTTAACCCAGGGCTGGTCATGCACCTTAGGACCTCCATGAAACTCTTGTTTATGTTACATCCAGATCACCACTAAGGGTGTATTTACTATCTGTAGTTGGTGTAACAAATACCCTGGCTAAGTTGAGTTGGATCAGATATTCCTGAATCTTTGCACCAGATAGCAGGACCTCCCTTATAAGCTCTAGACATGGAAGCAAAGTCTACAAGAGAGTAATTTTTGTCTTTTGTACAGGGTATTTATAAATTAGTCGTGTATCAGTAACCTTTAATTGTGGAATGGATAAATAACTTACAGAAATGTTTGATACAGCACTGAACGCAGTATATCTTCAAGTTATATAATATAGAATTATAGAATTGGAAGAGAATGTAGATGAAGATGAAGTAGAAGGTATGATACTGCGTGAAGAATTTGACAGAGCACTGAAAGACCTAAGTTGAAACAAGGCCCCGGGGGTAGACAACATCCCATTAGAACTACTGATAGCCTTGGGAGAACCAGGCCTAACAAAACTCTACCATCTAGTGAGCAAGATGCATGAAACGGGCGAAATACCCTTAGACTTCAAGAAGAATATAATAATTCCGATCCCAAAGAAAGCAGGTGTTGCCAGATGTGAAAATTATTGAACTATCAGTTTAATAAGCCACGGCTGCAAAATACTAACACGAATTCTTTACAGGTGAATGGAAAAACTGGTAGAAGCCGACCTCGGGAAGATCAGTTTGGATTCTGTAGAAATATTGCAATATGTGAGGCAATACTGACCCTACGACTTATCTTAGAAAATAGATTAAGGAAAGACAAACCTACGTTTCTAGCATTTGTAGACCTAGAGGAAGCTTCTGACAATATTGACTGGAATTGGGCACGAAAGGGAAGCAGTGGTTGGGAAGGGAGTGAGACAGGATTGTAGCCTATCCCTGATGTTATTCAATCTTTATATTGAGCAAGCAGTAAAGGAAACAAAAGAAAAATTTGGAGTAGGTATTAAAATCCACGGAGAAGAAATAAAAACTTTGAGGTTTGCCGACGACATTGTAATTCTGTCAGACACGGCAAAGGACCTGGAAGAACAGTTGAACGGAATGGACAGTGTCTTGAGAGGGGGATATAAGATGAACATCGACAAAAGTGGAAAGCGTTTCTGAAGAAGAGAAATTTGTATCATCGAGTATAGATGTAAGTGTCAGGAAGTCGTTTCTGAAAACATTTGTATGGAGTGTGGGCATGTATGGAAGTAAAACATGGACAATAAATTGTTTGGACAAGAAGAGAATAGAAACTTTCGAAATGTGGTGGTACAGAAGAATACTGAAGCTTAGATGGGTAGATCACATTACTAATGATGAAGTATTGAATAGAATTGGAGAGAAGAGAAATGTGTGGCACAACTTGACTAGAGGAAGGGGTCGGCTGGTAGGGCATATTCTGAAGCATCAAGGGGTCACCAGTTTGGAGGGTAAAAATCGTAGAGGGAGACTAAGAGATGAATACACTAAACAGATCAGAAGGATGTAGATTGCAGTAGGTACTGGGAGATGAAGAAGCTTGCACAGGATAAAGTAGCATGGAGAGCTGCATCTAACCAGTCTCAGGACTGAAGACGACAACAACAACAACAACAACAACAACATATTTCCACCTAACACTGCTAGTTCCCGACATTCCCATTGTCCTACTGGGTGACATGTGCGAATGAGTTATTCTGACAGCCATCACAGAGTTGTATAATGGTGTAGAGTGTGTGTGTGTGTGTGGAGTGGGGGGGGAGGGATGTTGCGCACGCGCGCAGCATTTTTGATTTCACGAATCCCGATCTTCTACAGGTGAGACAATTCAGAACAAAATATCACAATGCACGAACTCAAATACAAACTGTTATTGATTGCCACAATCTTTTCACCAAAACTGGCTGTTTACCACATTGGATGCCATGTCAGAGTCAACCAGCAGTCTGATGCAGCAATTGAACAAGTTTGGCAAGTCTTGCTTCCACACTGTAACAGTAGGCGTTTAAATTCCAATGCTGGCACTTCTCGTTCATATACCCTGACTATGAAAGTGAGAGTGCCGAACTTGTTAAATTGCTGTGTTTGGCTGCTCGCCGACCCTGACCCGGCGTCCTATGTGATGCACAGCCAGTTTCGGTGAAAGAATGGTACCGAGTAACAACAGTCTGTCTTTAAGGTGGCAGCTTGTGATATTTAATCCCAAATTGTCTCTAAACTATAGTAGTAGATTTGGATTCACGAAACCAGTTGGAATAACTCATTCGCAGATACCACTTAGGGGGGCGTTGGGATCTATACAGTGTTAGCTGGGAGTAAAACTTGAAGGTATACTGTATTCAGTGCCATATCAAACATTTCAACATTTTCACAATTAAAGTGTACTTTTGTAAATTTATGAACATCTTGTCTTCTGATTAAGGACATTACAGTTTAATTGAATGTGATTTTTTAATGTTGTCATCAAAAACCATTAAACAGAAGATGTATTAGGAAGTTAGTGTGAGAATTCTAATAATCTAAAAAAGGTGACTGCAAGATATATAGTTAATTATGTTTAACAATACTGTTTATGCTCACTGCTGCTAAATTGACACTTCATTTACTTTAGGTGCACTGTCCCAGAAAAACAACAGTGAGTGAAAACTATGAAAATAAACCTACACTCATGTCTTTGTGTAAACACAATAACATGTAAAAACAGAACTGAGTCTCTCCTTTAGTTCATATGTCTGTTGACTCCATTTTAACTTATCTGATACACTATTTTAGACAGTTTTATTCACTCAGTGTATGACTGTTACTTTCCACTTCTGGCACTGACAGGTCAGATTTGCTTGTTTTAACTCGTGTAATGAGTCTGTTCCACTACGGACTCTGAATTAGTTGAAGTCTTGTTCATCTGAACTGTGTCTGGTAAGGTTTTGTTTGAATCATAGATTAGTATAATTGTGTCATCAGCAGTCATTGCAATTTTGGAACTAAACTTTAAAATCGTCGAGATGGGATAAGAAGGAGAATAGGTCCAGTAACGAAGGCTCCAACACACTTCCGTGGGCACACCTGAAGTGACTTACACATCTGTCGATACACTGTCTCAGATAAAATGCTGCATCTTCTATACTGAGGAATCCTCTATTCAGTCTAAAATTTTTCAAACTTTTGAACATCAGAGATTTTTATGCTTTATAAAAAGGCATTCCTAATGTGTGTACTGCAGTATATGACTATTTTGTCATACAATAATACTTGTGAGAGAGACACTGCATTTGGAAATTGTGTCAACAAAACATGACAAGCTGTGATTCACTGCTGCATGATGATGTCAGATGATCCATTCACCAACATTGGTTTAAATTAAATAGTCCAGTTTCTTAATTTTCGTGGTGAGTGAGTGAGTGAGTGAGTGAGTGAGAGAGACAGAGAGAGAGAGAGAGAGACAGAGAGAGAGAGAGTTATTCGTTGTCGACTGTGGTGTTTTGTTATGTGCCCTTTTTCAAATGGATTTCACTGGAGACATATCACTCAATTCCCTTGTGGTTTCTCACATCCACAATGCAGCACATGTGTGTCACTGCCTGAAACAAAAGCAGGATAGTTTTGCTCGGTGGGGCCTTGCCAAGGTAATTTCTAAATGAATTTCTTATCTCGGCCACTTTCTGCAGTTCTTGTGGACATACGAGGTGCATTCAAGTTCTAAGGCCTCAGATTTTTTTTCTAATGAACTACTCACCCGAAATCGATGAAACTGGCGTTACTTCTCGATGTAATCGCCCTGCAGACATTTTTCACAACGCCGACGCCACGATTCCATTCTCGCCGCTGGCGGTAAAATTCCATCTGCCGTACGGTGCTGCCATCTCTGGGACGTATTGACAGTGAACGCGGCCTCATTTTAAAACAATGCGCATGTTTCTATCTCTTTCCAGTCAGGAGAAAAAAAATTGGAGGCCTCAGAACTTGAATGCACCTCGTACCAGCACCCACGCACACACGACTGATCGCTTCTCAGCTCACATCGGCTGTGGCTTCACGACTAAAATAATGAAACAAAACAGTAAAAAACTGGCAACAGTGCTTTTCGTCAGCTTCGAAGCTGGGGTGGAGATCGAGGAACTATTTATTTCCTCAGTTGTACAAAGTGAAGTGGGGTGCAGGGTCTTCTCAGGCACCCAGTAGAGATTCTAGGACTTGCACAGAATAGACTAGCACAGAGAGCTGCAGCAAACTATTCATCCGATCAAAGACCACAAAATTGTATTAATGCATTATTTATATTCGTATATACTATACGTGCGAGTAACGTAAGTGAAAAACCGTTCTTATATTCTGTAGGGAAGCTTACTCTGATGAATAACTAATAAATTTGTGTCTGTTTGCAGAAATGGCGTCGACTCCTTCTGCAGGTATCCACAATCTGCCGTATGACGTAATGTTTTCCATCTTCTGCTACTTACCGATCCCCGACTTGGCACACTGTGCTGCCGTGAGCAAGCAGTGGCACGAAATCGTGTCGGGCTTCACTCACCTGTGGAAAGGCAAGAGGTACGTCAGCAACAGGAGTCCAAAGGAATCCTTCGAGACATTCGCCATCTTGCGCGCCCTGCCACTATTGCAGGAAGTCATCGTCAAGGCGGCAGCCGAGTTTGTTATCGACATTTTCTACCCCCGCCTGGTGCTGTTAGTGACGGACATTTCTGACATAGCATCTGCAGAGGACAGTCAGAGACTGAGGTGCGCGTACTTGTCGACTAGACTGGACATCGCGGAAAGCATCTTCTCTTCTCGTTCGATTATAGATTTTGCGGCTCTCCGGAAATTGCGGATCTTCAAAGCGATACCGACACTAGACGCTTTTGCCCGAAAACGAGACCGGGAAGTGTGTTGCTGCGCCTCGTCCAGTTCCAGTGCAGATTACGCAGTCGGCGCGGCCCTCGAGCTGTGCCCAAATCTCACGGACCTGTGCATCTATGCAGAGTTCTTGTCGGCAGACTATCTGGACGCGTCGGAGGGGATCGGCCGGTTGCGGACGCTGGAAATAGAGTGCCCCGGCCTAGAAGAACTGGCATTCTTGCGGCACTGCTCGGACGCGCTGGAGGAACTGGAACTGAAAGGTTGTGCCGACCTGCCGTCAGCCGCGTACGCGAATCTCCGGCACCTGGGGAACCTGCAGAGGCTGCGGCTGCGCGACTGTTGCGTGGCGGGAGGCGACCTGGAGGTGGCGGCGACGGGTCTGAAGTCCCTCGTGTCGTTGCAGCTAGAGTGCTGCGACCTCGTCTCGGACGTGTCCTTCCTGCGGCACTGTGGTCGGCTCCAGGAGCTCCGCGTCGAGGCCTCGCCGCCGGACACGCTGCTGACAGGCCTGCGGCACCTGCCCGCCAGCGTCCGCTCGCTCTACCTGGCCGGCAGTGCCGCAAACGTGTACGAGCTGGCTGTAGTTCTGCCGCGTCTGCCGCTGCTTGAAGAGCTGGACCTCGTCGGTAGCGACCTGCCGCACCTGGGCTTCCTGCGCCACTGCCCGCAACTGCGCCGTCTCTGCCTGGAGTTCTCGCACTGGCCCGGCACGTCGGAGCTGTCGAATCTGCGCCACCTGACGAGACTCGAGGCCCTGGACCTGACGAGGTGCCGGGTCGACGCGGACGTCCTCTCCGGTGTGATGCCGTCACTGTCGCGACTGGAGACGCTGTCGCTGTCCCACACGGAGGACGTCGCCCACTTGTGGTTCCTCCGGCACTGCACTCAGCTTCGCACTTTGTCACTGTTCTACACGTTCGGAATGGACTTGGATGCCTATCGTGAACTGTCCCATCTGACTAACTTGCAGACTGTGCACGTCAGTGAACACGTGGTCGACTTTGTCCGCGAGTTCATCCAACCGCGTATGCCGCAAGTAAAAATTTATAGCGTACAACAGTTTAAATGAACTACTGTTCCACCAACTTTCCTGTGCGGTGATGCCAACACGTGCGCGTATTAACATATGTATGTGTATGGATTAATGTACATTCATTTGTGAAATGAATTTTTCAGTGTGTGTGTGTGTGTGTGTGTGTGTGTGTGTGTGTGTGTGTGTGTGTGTGGTTTGTTGTTTGTTATTTCCAGTCTTACTGGACAGTGATTGCAGCGACTTGGGTTATCTACTCGTGACCCACAACTTTGTGTCACAGCTTTACTTCAACCAGTACTTCACCCTGTCATCTAAACTTCACACAAGATCTCCTGCATACCTTGCTGGTGTGGCTCTCCTGAGTAAAAGTATGTCATGGAGAAGCCATTCTCTAAATGAATCTCCACTGCAGAGTGAATGTTTAAGTCTGGAAACTACCCGGAGGCTGTGGCTAAAATTTTTGTCAGAAATATTCTTCCTTCCAGTAGTCTTAGGTATGCATGAGAGCTTTCTGTAAAAACGACCTAATATTACAATATAAATTCAAAATTTGTGGGTAATCGTGTATTTTCTGTTTAATCAATAATTATTTGGATTGACAGCAGATAGAAAATAGTCATTGTTACCATAGGAAAAATCAAAATGTCAACTGAAAACAGTTTAAAGAGCTTAGAACATTATTACACTAAAGAAGACTTACTGTGACTGCGTAAACAAATCTCCACAAGTATTCCAGAAAAAATTACTATTTAAACCTAGCGAAATCGTTTTTCAGATTCTAATATTCATGCACTTAAATTGTCTACTGCCTTTAGGTTTACAGAGCTTTAGGTTACTATTAAGCTGAATGCTCCTAAAGAAGTTTCCTTTACCATGTGTCTGTGTTTCAACGTATTATAAAAGTGCTTTGAAGAAGTATCCACCGTTGTAAAAGAATTTTTGTATTAAACCTTACTTAAAATTCTCGTTAAGTTTCAGCCATCATTAGCAATATTTATTTTGTATATCAGCAAGATGTCTTTCACTATTCTGCATGTAGTTTGTTGAAGTGCCATCAAAGATGTAAATAATTGTAATAATGCATTTTTGTCTCCGAGGAAAAAAAATATTAAAGTTCGTTTATGGCACTCATTCTTATGGCATAATTATATAATAATATCCTTTATTTTCCAAAAGATAGTAAGATTTGCTCAAAGAAGTAAAGAACACGAAATTGTATGATGTAAATAGGTGCAGATAATAAAACTGTGTGCTGGACAGAGGTTGAAACCAGCAACCTTACCTTACGCATGCAATGCTCTTGCCAGGTAAGCCGTGCATCTTTCTTTACCTTACACAAGGTCTTTTGCTGTGCTCAAATACAATGACTTAAAACATGAAGTGAATGTTGATGCAAAGCTTAACCATAATCAACACATCATTCAAATTACATATATTTGGCAAAGAATAAAAGTTATAAAACATGAACATATTATATCCACTAGAATATTTTGTAAGGGGCAGTCAAATGAAAAAGAGTTAGCTAGGTGGTCACTATAAATATTAATATATTTATCCCACTGTGAAAATGTTTGAGGTTGCCTACAGAACGACGATTGCACCCCGGTGTGCATCTCTTCAACAAAGCAAATCGACAGCTAGGGATGTCTTTCCTCGAGGCTCCAAAAATAGTGACATCGCATGGGAAGAGATTGGCACTGTACTGAGGGCATGTGAGGACTTCCCAGTGTAACTTTTGCAGCATAGTCAAAATGGGCATGCCAGCTCCAGGAAAGTCATGATAATCTATTTCTGGGACTGGAAGGGCCTGTTGCCCATTAACTGTCTGGAACACAGTGCCACAACTAAAGCACAGCTTTATGTGGACACTTGCAAAAACTGAAGCACACCATAAGTCCAAACACACACGAATGTGGACAGACAGCATAATTCTGTTGCAGGATAACATCCGCCCACATGTTGCCGCGGTCGTTTCGATGACACTGTATTGTTATGGTGATTACTTTTGAAATAATAAACAATTTACTTTCTTTCCATCTCTGGTTTGCATTTGACAGCTCCTTGTATTCTTAAACATGGTTTTATTGCAAGTTGTTCTTGTGGAGTAATTATTTTGCTCTGTTTTGGTGTAGTGTTTGAACTGGTTTTTGACCTGAATTAGAGAAATTAAACAACAGGATTGCAAGAACTTCTACAGAATATAGCTTATCCTAAAACATGAATTTCAAATGTATTACCAGAAAATGGATATGGTATTTATGTTAATGGTATGACATATCCATTTTTGTTTCAGGTCAGTGTGATATGTCCACAGTTTTGTTAAATTAAAAAAGTCCAATTTTACACCAGACAGCACTTTAGTATCTATTGCATTCTCATTTCAGAGCATGAACACATTTGGTAGTAAGGTTAAAGGATTATATGTCAGTTTAATATTTATACTATTTCCCTACAGCTTCCCCCTCCCCCCTCCAATGTTACTTGTGTGATGCAATCAGGACAGTAATGACAGTATGGGTTAACTTGTCTGTTAACCTTCATATTCGAAATGAGAGGGAGGATGTCTTCGAGGT
The DNA here is from genome assembly GCF_023897955.1 of Schistocerca gregaria. Classification (NCBI taxonomy): domain Eukaryota; kingdom Metazoa; phylum Arthropoda; class Insecta; order Orthoptera; family Acrididae; genus Schistocerca; species Schistocerca gregaria. The sequence continues at coordinate 107,881,326 of NC_064930.1, read as the reverse complement.
TTTGGTGGGTGTTTGTTCGTTAGATATTGTTGAGCTGGCAGGACTGATCTGCTGCAGTAACGAGTAATTACTTTTAGTGAGTTCGTTTCTTTGTCTCACAGACACAGTTTTTTTTTTTTTTTATGGAGGAGTCAGCCCAAAACCTTGAGATGCTTTCAGTAATCACTAGGAAGAACCTTCATCAGACTAATGGTTTCACTGCCATTCGTTCTACTAGCTACTGGCCACTTGGCCTAAAATCGTAAACACTCTGAAGGAATTCACTATGTCGAGGGCCACATGCCGTATAATATGAGAGATGAGTACCAATCAGTAACTTATTCCTGGTGTTCACTGGAATTTCTCTAACTTAATTCTTTAAGATATAGGCAGGCAGACTCTCTTCAGTGAATACTGAAAACAGTTACTTAGCTTGCAGTTGTTGTGTGTCCACTAGAGTCTGTCACTATCTTCTCATAATTGAAATGTCTATTGCTCCTTTGTGTGCTGCGGAGGAGCATTATTGGATATGGAGTTTGTGTGACAATAAAGTATCACACTTCACCTTGATATGTATGAATTTCTTAAATAGCAGTATTAATACTGGGATGAAATACTTGAGCTCTTATTTTTCCTCTAGCAACAAAATACCTTGGACAAAAATGTTGATCAGTACCTTGATTTCTGTGCACAAGTATTGTATTGTAAACTACTGTACACTTCTCTTGCCATGACTGAAAACCTAATCCTTCTAATTTATATTACACTACCATCAGAAAATGTCAATTTAATAGTCTTATTATTCCATTTTGAAATGTTTATTGTAAAAGTTGTATGGCAGGCAAGGGCAATCTTTGGTGACATATGGGTCTGATTCATATGCTTACTTAAGCTCATGAGCCAGGTTGTCACGTGATGTGACAGCTGTGCTCTTAGCTCATAAACTCAAAAATATAGCGCCCATGATGTCAATCTTTACGGGGTAACGCACCAATATGAATGGGATATCTTCCCCAATATGCCAGGCAACAAATCATGACTCAAAACCCATGTTTTTTGAGAATACGTTTATTTCGTGTTCACTACATCTTCAGCTGTTTACATTCATTTACGTGCTGTGAACATTGTTTCTTTACTGACAATATTTTACAATAGCTCTCTTAAAAAGTTCCATTGCAGAATTCTTCAATACCCGTGTGGCCGAGCAGTTCTATGCACTTCAGTCTGGAACCACGCGACCACCATAGTCGCAGGTTCGAATCCTGCCTCGGGCGTGGATGTGCGTGCTGTGCTTAGGTTAGTTAGATTTAAGTAGTTCTAAGTTCTAGGGGCTGATGACCTCAGATGTTAAGTCTCATAGTGCTCAGGGCCATTTTTCATCAGTTGCAGTGTTCTAAGACATCTGTAACGGACAAGAATTACTTGTTAATGTTAAAACAAGAAAGAATAGAAAAGCAAAATACAGCATTCCCAGTCGACAAGCAGTTAGGAGTAACTTTGCAATTTTTGGCCACAGAAAGCTCACTAGAGTGTTTGAAATTTAGTGTGTTAATATCAACAAACACAATTAGCAAGCACTGTTTAAATATTTATCCAAAAATACTTTTTGTGACTGCTGGCGTAGGCATTATTTGTTCCTGTTACACTAAATAAAGTAAGCCATCATTTTTTTGTTCATTTTAAAACATTTAAACTCTAAATCACTTGAACCTAACATATATCAGCTATATTATATTGCAGTCCACCCAGAAGAAGCGAACAGAAGATTGTCGAATATCGAAGAATGTGTCATGTATGGAGCTCAATGCAAATGCCTCTCTCTCTCCCCCCACAAATTTTTTTGACGGACATACACGTCTTATCGCCTACACTAATTTTTCAATCAATGTACTTTTCCCTTTATTAGTGTACCTGAATGCTGTTTCCTTACCTTCTCAGATCAAAAGGACACATTGTACCAATTGATAGCCTTCCACGCCCAGTCACTATATAACAGATTATACCTACTAGAGTCTACAACTTTCTTTTCCATAGTCTGGAAGATCCAAAATTCTTCTCAGAAAAGTTGACATGCTTCCAGCTAGCTACCAAGAAAGGATCCACATAATCACTCTTTTCTCCGAGTTGCCCACCTTCCCAACTTAACATTAAATGATAAGGCAATCTTGTTGCAAGTTGGACATGTTCACAATCATTCTTTATAATAAATCAAAGCTGTCTTCCAATTCTTTACATGTTTGAGCATCAAACATACCCACTACATTAACAAACCACCACAATGTCTTATTCCTAACTTTCTTCTTCTGTAGTGGTCAATCCCAGAATAGGTTTGCAACAGCTACAATGGGAGCTTGCCTCCATTCTGTGCGTCCTTCAGCTTTTCTCTTCATTTCTTTATAGGATTACATCCCACATCTTTCATGATTTGATCTGTGTACCTCAGTCGTGGCCTTCCTCTTGGTCTTTTTCCCTCGACATATCCCTCTATGATTGTGTTCAGGAGCCCTTTATGTCTTAATAGGTAGCCTGTAAATTGCACTCTTATTTTAACAATGAAACTCCAGAAGCTTCTCTTCTCACTTGCTCTTTCCAGAACCACTTCGTTTGTGACCTTGTCGATACATTTTATTTTGAACTTGAGTCTATAGCACCACATTTCAAAAGAATTTAGTTTCTGGTCTTCCTCTGTCCCAAGAGTCCATGTTTCACACCCACACTCCACACATACGATTTCAAAAATCTTTTCCTGATTTCAAGGCTGGTGCTAAGATGTTTTTCTTCTTGTTAAAAGCAGCCTTTGCTTGAGAAATTCTACTTCTCACTTCTGCCTTGCTCCTTCCATCCCTGGTGATATTACAGCCCAGATAAGTAAATTTATCAACGTGTTCAAGCAGTTCATTGCCTACATGAACTTGGACTTTCACTTGATCTTTTTTGTCGCATGCCATTACAGTCGTTTTTGCTTTATTAATCCTCATATTGTATTCTTCCCCCATAACTTTATCCACTCTATTCAGTAGGACTACAAGATCTTCTTCACTTTCAGCCAGGACAGCTATATCATCGGCATATCTTATCATATCTATTCATTGGCCATGAATTACTAAACCAGTCTGTGAATTTTCCCATACTTTTTTCAGTGCGTCTTCAATGTATATGTTAAAGATAATAGGGGATAGTGCGCAACCTTGTCAGACACCTTTCCGTATCTTCACCTCTTCTTGTTTTGTCCGTCCACGGATAACTGCTGTCTCGTTGTTGTACAGGTTCCATATAATTTCTCTATCTTTATGGTCTATACCTACTTCTTTGAGTACCTCAAACATCTTATCCCATTTAACATTATCAAAGGCTTTCTCAACATCTACGAAAGCTATGTATGTTGTCATGTTCTTATCCAGTTGTTTCTCTATTATTAGTTTTAGAGCTAATATTGCTTCTCTGGTTCCTCTATCCAGGGTGTATACGATCCGGGAAAAACCCGGAAATTTTTTCGTCCGGGAGAAAACCGAGAAAAACCCGGGAATTTTTCATTGTTTTAGTTACCAGTTAAATTTTTGTGCTTTTGGTTGGTAAGAACCAATACTCTAACGAAGGATATTACTGTACCCCGCTTCTGCAGAATAATACGGCAGCAACAAAACATGAACGAGAGAGAGAGAGAAAAAAAAACGAAAATAAAACTTAAGTCGCAAAGGAAATACGCCATATACAACAACAAAAGACAGTGCTCATACAAGCGCCTGCCAACCAAATTGTGTCAAAGGCTTTAGGAAGAATATGCAGCGCTTCCTAACAAGTTGCCTCTGATGAGCGTGACGTGACAGCTGTTAGATTCATTTGAGCAGTTGCTGGCGGGCTCTTGGGCATGCGCAGTTGAGTGACGTATGAGTTATAGGTTATAGGTGTGTGGCTGGGCGCCACTATCTAAATTGCTCCGGTTATGAAATATCGTAGATCTGGATCTGATGCACAGAGCAGTCTCCAGTGATTTTGCTGTTTCCTCTTTGTTTATTGCTCTCACATTAAATGAAAACAAAACGGATTTCTGTGGCCGGGAGCGGCCAAATGAATTAAAATACTTTCGCATAATTGCTGAAATATGTTGTTAGTTTCGGGTTTTTCCCCCCACCTTTGCAGAACAATGAAGTTATTTTTGACGGTTTGCTAAAGGGATTTGGCTTTTATTAATCTCTTGCGCCGAGGCAGACAATTTATTTGAAACGAAGTGTTTAATTTCACAGTGTTGGCTGCACACTGTTCGCTGCATTTCAAGTGCACGTTTTTCATCTTTTAGTTCGTATCCATAATAAAGTACTGGTACTCAAGAAAATTTACATCCGAATCTGGACACAGGGTTGTGCACTTAAAGCCGAATTATGCATTTTAGTATGGTTCACGAAATTGATGTCTTGTTTCTTTTATGACATAACACAAGATCTTTTTATGTTTTACACGTACGAACATGCGGGCTTCCTGCGTCATCGTAGTTGCGCAGGCCGAGGCCAACGTGCGCAGGCGCAGTGACGCCTGTTATCTGGCGCTCTCTGACAACTGCTGAAACGCACCAATTTCTAACAGGTCACGGGAAAATATTGTGAATGGTGGTTTGAAAAGTGTTACTTTCAAAGTAAATTTCCTTTTACTCAAGATGAACTACCATATGTGCGAGAATATACGATGAATGTCTTAAATCACAGAGCGTTTGACTCTCATTTCAAAATCAACTCTTTGAGGTTGACCATCTAGAAGAATTTCGAGCCTAGAAGATCAGACATTTACGTCGTTATTAAAAATTTTACTGGCACATTTGTGTGATGTATCTTAAAGTGCAACACGCGCGAAAAGATCAGCATTATATGTCGAAGCTTAGCTTCTCTTGCAGCTTACTTATCTTCGAGGCCAATATTATTTGTGAAAGCTTTGTCTTTCTTGTAGCAACGCTTTGTATATTAATTTAAACCATTAACTTTTCTTTTTTGTGCGTTCGCGCTACTTATGAGTAATCTTGCCATTGGTTGACTAAATCACGTGTCCTATGCTGTCATCAGCTGGCGAGATCGCGTGACATGAGCTATGACTAGCTTACAACAGCGCGTCGCAATCTCGATTTCATTGCATCTCGATTTCATTGCTTCGGAAAGTAACATGCAGTGTTAGGTGCAAATCGAATTTATACCTCCGTAACACGAAAAAATGCAACATACATGTTGCTGCACATCAAAGATCTTTCCAAAACGTGTTTTTATTTCCCCCTGGGTTTCGTTTTCTAAAGTGCGCAAACTCTACGTCTGTGTTGAAAACCATAAACATTCTAAGGATTGATAAAGTGTATTTTCAACCGGGAAATCCGGGAATTTTTTTTCCTTGTCCATGTATACACCCTGTCTATCTTTCCGGTGAGTGTAGCTTCGACTTTTTGTTCTGTGTGTTTTAGGATAATTGAGGTTACTATTTTAGAGGCGTGAGTAACTAGGCTGAGCGTCCTATAATTTTCACATCTTGTAGCATTTGCCTTCTTTGGAATGGGGATCATAATGTTTTTCTCAAAGTCTGTAGGAATTTTACCCTTCTCGTACATGTTGAAAACAAGATTATACAACTCCTGATTCAGTTTTGCTCCTCCAGATTTCAGAAGTTCGGCAGGGATATTGTCTATATTCCTAACATCTTCAGTAAATATCGTGCATTCGTTTTAAAATATGCAAAATAATGTGAACACCTGTACTTACTTTGGAATGGTTTATTAATATGGGGTTGGCCCCCCTTTGCCCATAATACAGCTGCGATTCTTCTCGGAATACTGGCATATAATCATTATATACTCTCCAGTGGAACAATATGCCACTCTTCGATCAGAGCCTCTTCCTAAATCTGCTCCAGAGTCTGCGCCCTGCTACTGCCCACATCGGTTCGATAATGTTAAAGTTTGGTGATGGTGACGGTCAGAAAAGACGATGCTGTTCAGCTGCGTGCTCCTCATACCACGATTGGACCGTCCTGACTGTGTGAATGGGTGCATTATTTTCCTGAAATATGGCATCATTGTTGGAATAACATTTGAATCGTGGGGTGCCCCTGATCACCTAAAATGTTTACATAATAATTGGCTGTAACAAGGCCTTTGAGAGTAATGATGAGACCAGCAGGCTACCGTGATATCGCTGCCCATACCATCACACTTCCACTTCCGTGCTTATCTGTCGGAATCGAGCAATCGGGATTGGAGGTTTCTTTTAGTGTTCTTCAGATGTAAACCTGGCCCGATGTTGGAAATAACGAAAACGTTGGCTCGTCAGACCGTATTACTTGTTTCCACTGATCAACCGTCCAGGATTTGTGCACCTCACACTGTTTTACGCTTCTTTGCATCGGTTGCCATCACTAATGGTTTCGGCATGGGGCGTGTCCGTGAATGTGGAGTTCTCAGCAGACAGTGTCGATAGATTTGGGGTCTCGAAAACGGCTGTTGAGCTCTGCAGTCATTTTAGCCACCGTAGTTTTGTGTTGTTTTGACATAATTTGTGTTAGCGTACAACGATCTGTAATTTAGTTTTGATTTGCATCCCCTATTATGTTTACACTATGTCTTTCCGTGTGTAGGCTGTCGTGACTGTTGAAACAGTTGCTTTTGAAACATTCAATAAGTTGGCTGTCTTGGTTACTGATGCTTCAGCTAATTGGGCCCCCACAATCTGCTCTCCTTGTAACTCTGTTAGGTCTTTTGTTGCTCGTCAACCTTGTTCTCTGAATGCAGGTACGAAGCGTGCACTACCTATAAACAGCCTGCTGTGATACCTCGTCCGTACTGAACGTGAACAGTCCAGCGTACCACGTGTTTTACCTGTGTTGTTGATCGTCAAACACAACCATCCCATTACTACCACTGTTTGCATTATTTTGCCTATCCTGTTTATAACGCAGCAGTTTTTCTTTACCCATACAATACTCAGATAGGTCAAAATCTGTTGCATACTTCTTTATGAATAGTATTGAAGTGAACCAGTCAATGCTGATAATATCTGCTCTACAGAGACTCTGCCATTGTGATGTTAATGTTTGGTGTGTTACTTGCGATGGCTGTAAGGTAAATGAAAGCACTTTACATTCACTATGTTGTGTGTTCAATTTTTCTAAAGGTGCACTTAAAAGCCATCTTCCTCATCCCCTGGAAAAATATGTGTATTGGATGTTAGATATGCAGATGTGTCATATGATGAAGTTGCCTTGAAATTCACTCTAGCAGAAGAATCAGTTATTGAGCCTCCGAGTTGTGTTATTAAGAGTAGCATTTTATTGAGAGACTAAATAAATTGCATACTGAAGAATGCAAAACATTTTCCAATAAATTGTTTAGAAATCAATTATATAAACAGGAAAATGAATCAGAGATCAGCAGTCCAAACACTTGAGTTCTAGTGTGGCTGACAGCACAGATTTTTTGAGGAGAATAGATGATGTGTGCACTTCGACGGTAGTGAAACAATTGTTGAATACTTTTATTATATCGATAGGATTTTTGATACAGTTAATTCAAGGAATCTATTTACTAATGGGCATAAGAGCCCCTCCTCGCAAATCTTAACAACCAAATTTATTGGCTTGGTATTTTAAGAGAAGGTAAAAATTATATTCATAACTTAAAAATAAATAGTGTTTCTTAGCTGCTGCATGCAAGAAATACTTAACTGCTTTTGGCCTAATTTTAAATATGCTGTCAGTCAGGCATTTAGAACTGGGAAGTACACTTTTGTGTTCAGTCACTTCTGGTATATTTATCAACTTACGATGACTTGAAATTCTCTTTTTCTTGCATTTGGGCCAGATGTGGCTGTAATAACAATCTCAGTGCAGATCAGTCCAAATATTCCATTCAGAAATTGTGAATGAGAATTGCTTGACTTTTAATGTGTGTTGTCTGTTATCTGTTTACAATTTTCACTCAAGAAAACATATGCAAAATGTCAAAGCAGCTATAGAAAATGTAGAGATGTAATGCTCACGTCTTGATGATTAGCTATCTTTTTACAGGCAGAACATACCCTACTATATTGCAGGATGTGCTTCCTTATTTTCAAAACCGATCTGTCTCGACATACAGAAGCCGTCGAGTAGTTAAATCTGTATCAGAACATGATACCCCCTATGTATTTCCAGATTGAAATTAATTTATTTGCCTGTGGCAAACTGTGATGTATATGGCTCATCAGTAATACATAATTATACAAAGCTTAACATGTATAAATAATATTACATAGATGCTATTTAACAGATAATTTGACTATACCATGTTCTGTCACATAGAGTATATAGTCTACATACAACCTGCAAACAATACCTTTAAACGAAGGACAATCGTACCCACTGAGATTATAAAGGTAGTGGCAAAGTTCTCAAACTCCAAGATGGACTATTCTTGGTTGTCCAATTACATTATTAAAAAAACAGTGCATATAATTAGTGAACCATTGGCCTTTCTGTTTAATAGGTGTCTAGAGTTTGGAGTCTATCCTACAACTCTAAAAATATCGAAAGTTATCCCAGTGTAAAAAAAAGGGGACAAACATGATCTCAAAAATTACTGACCAGTTAAAATAGTTCTCATTTTCTCGAAAATATTTGAATCTCTTATTTTATAACCAACTGAACTACTACTTTGAGTCGCGTAACTTACTCTCTAATAGTCAATTTGGCTTCCGCTAGAGAAGAAATACAACTACTGCTGTCCTTTCAATTGTGAATGAAGTAATAACAGTTTTTGAGAATAAAAATAGAGCCTCACTTCTTTTATGTGTTTTAAGTAAGGCATTTGACTGCATATCTCATTATATCTTTCTTGCTAAACTTAAATTCTATGTTGTACAAGACTCTGCATTGGCAGTAATTGAATCATACCTAAACAATAGAAAGCAGTTTGCCTCTGTCTGAAACAAAGACTCACAATTGCTAGAAGTTAAGGCAGCAGTCCCACAAGGTTCTGTCCTTGGGCCCTTCTTTTTTATAATTGCAGTCAATGATTTACCCCATTGTATCCCCAAATTATTATTTGTTATGCTGATGACACAACTTTGCTTGCTCAGCATGAGAACATATCAGTTTTGCAAGATGGGCTGGAAGCAGCACTAAATTGGTTCTCATCAAATACACTGCTTTGCAACCCTGATAAAAACCAACAGATTATACTAGAATTGTCAAAAGAGGTATAGGTGAAAGCAGTTAAAATTCTAGAAATTCATGTAGACTCTAAGTTAACATGGGAAACACACATCAACCATATCTGCACAAAATTGTCTCGAGTTATGTATTTATGTAGAAATTGAGGAGCCTGGTGACAAAAGAACATTTAAGAGTTATTTAATTTGGACTCTTTCAGTCACATACAGAGTATGGACTGCTGATATGGGGACACTCTCTTCACATCACTTGTTGTTGTTGTTGTTGTTGTTGTTGTTGTTGTTGTGGTGGTGGTGGTGGTCTTAAGTCCTGAGACTCGTTTGATGCAGCTCTCCATGCTAATCTATCCTGTGCAAGCTCCTTCATCTCCCAGTACCTACTGCAACCTACATCCTTCTGAATCTGTTTAGTATATTCATCTGTTGGTCTCCCTCTACGATTTTTACCTTCCGCGCTGCCCTCCAATGCTAAATTTGTGATCCCTTAACGCCCCAGAACATGTCCTACCAACCGATCCCTTCTTCTAGTCAAGTTGTGCCACAAACTCCTCCCCAATTCTATTCAACCCGTAGAACGCCAGTTTTCTTTCTCCTGATAAAGACATCGTCCTGAGTAGTCCCCGCCCGGAGATTCGAATGGGGGACTATTTTACCTCCGCAATATTTTACCCAAGAGGACACCACCATCATTTAACCGTACAGTAAAGCTGCATGCCCTCGGGAAAAATTATGGCCGTAGTGTCCCCTTGCTTTCAGCCAATCGCAGTACCAGCACAGCAAGGCCGTTTTGGTTAATGTTACAAGGCCAGATCAGTCAATCATCCAGACTGTTGCTCCTGCAACTACTGAAAAGGCTGCTACCCCTCTTCAGGAACCACACGTTTATCTGGCCTCTCAACAGATACCCCTCCATTGTGGTCGCACCTATGGTACAGCTGTCTGTATCGTTGAGGCACGCAAGCCTCCCCGCCAACGGCAACGTCCATGGTTCATCGGGGGAGGTCACATCACTTAAGTTCTAAAAATTCAGAAGAAAGTGATACGGGCAATGAGCAATTCTGGTAGATCAGAGCGCTGCCCGCCACTGTTCATTCACCTGAAAATACAAACAGTTATTAATCTTTATATACACACCTCAGCATTGTGTGTGCAAAAAAAAAAAAAAAAAACAACAATATAGAGGATTTTGAAATGAGGGGAAACATACACCACCATAATACCAGAGGCAAAACAAAAATTAGACATACCTAGGCACAGGCTGACAAGAACAGGGAATTCCCATCTAATCAGTAGTCTAAAAGTATTTAATAAACTTTCATTTTATTCCCGGTCTGCTCACATAAGTAGCTTCGGGAGCAAGCTACTAAACTGGTTACTAATCAATCCTTTTCACAATATAACAGAATTTATGAATATAAAATCAATTGATATTAGTTTTTAAGGATTTCATTATGTGATGTCAGTGACTGTATTTATCTTACGTTATGGTGTTTGTTATCATCTGTGGGCACTATTTGCAATGCTCATTTAGCTTTAAGGTACTATTTAAGGAAAATGCTATATAATATCCATGTAACTTGCCTATTCCACCTCAGGTGGTCAATGGTGAATAAAGAATCTGATCTGATCTGAATCTACACTGATGAACCAGGGTATTGTGACCATCTACCCGGTATATCCACCTCTGGCACAGTAACAGGAGCAATGCATCATGGCACGGAAGGCCACAGTAGGTCGCGTAGGGAGTTGGCATCACATGTACACCATGAGTCACCCGAATAGAAATAATTCAAAATCCAAGAGCGCTTAAATACTGTGTACTAGATAACTGGTTTCAACACACTAAAGGTGCCATCATCGGATCTGAATGTAGTTTAACTTTTATAAACTATTTCGATATAACAATACACGAGGCAGACCAGCTGATATAAAATCATTGTCACAAAAATTAAGAAACAACTGCTCTCCCGGTCATTCTTTTCGATGAGATATGTAAAACCGATGTCACAAGATAAAATTATTTGGTACACGACCACTGTTTGACTGAGCGATCACCTCACTGCATGCTGTGTGTTCACTGCATAATTGCTGTAAGTTCTGGGGAGGGGACGACCTCTGATGACACATTCATTCACATCCCAGATGTGTTGGATATGGTTCAGATCTAGCAAGTTGGGAGGTCAGCACATTGACTGGAACTCGCACTGTGTTCCTAGAACCACTGTCACACTCCTGGCCTTGTGACAGAGTTCGTTATCTTACTGAAAAATGCCAGCATAGTCGGAAAAAAAACTCGCCACGAATGGGTGTACGTGCTCTGCAACCAGTGTACAGTACTTCTTGGCCGTCATCATGCTTTGCACGAGCTCCACTGGATCTGCAGATGCAAATGTGAATGTTCCCCAGACAGTAACGGAGCCGCCACCAGCTGATCTCCGACCCGCAGTACGAGTGTCGAGCAGCTGTTTGCCCTCTAGCATCGGCACGGTTAAGAAGGTATCGGGATTCGTCAGACCAAGTAGTGCTCTGCCACTGTGCCAAAACATCCAGTGCCGACGGATACGTGCCCGTTTCACTCGCAGTTGCCAATGTTGCGGTGTTAACGTTGGCACGTACACAGACCGTTTACTGCGGGGGCCCACCACCGTTAGGAGTGTTTGGCGCACTGTGTGTTGAGACACACTTGCTCTCTGGCCAGCATTAAAGTTTGAAGTTAGTTCCACCACAGTTCTCTGCCTGCCCCGTTTTACCAGGCTGCCCAGCGTACATCAGACATCCGTAATGAGAAGTGGCCATCCAACCCCACAACATCTGGAATGTGGTTTCACCACGTGTCGAAGACACTCGCCACTGCACTCCTCGTATTCCCAATGAGTCGTGCAGTGTCTGAAATGATTGTTCTGGTCCATCCCGATATGCCCTCATTCCCACTCGGATAGATCGTGTGCCTTCCCCATTCTGCACCCGGACCGCGTTCTCACTCATACTGTATGCACCTTGCATGTGTCTTAATAAGCAGCCATTCTTCACCAGGTTGCAACAGACGGGTTTATATCGATAGTAGGTCAGTGGTCGTAATGTTCTGGCAGATCAGTGTGTAAAGTTTTATTCACGGCCACATTAATAAAAGTCCTTTATTTTTTTCAATACGTATAAATTCTTTTGTGTTTAAATGCTTTTTCTTTCAACCATGTCTTTGCCACCATTTAAATTAAACAATGGAAAATCCAGGATGGAATGTAACAATACCAGAGAAGGAAAGTTGCTACTCACCATATAGTGGAGATGCTGAGTAGCGATAGGCACAACAAAAAGATTCACACAATTATAGCTTTCAGCCATTAAGGCCTTTGTCAGCAGCACACACACACACACACACACACACGTTTGTGTGTGTGTGTGTGTGTGTGTGTGTGTGTGAGTGAGAGGTAGATGCCTAACAACTTTACTGAGTGAGTTTTCCCTTTATTAAAATTTCTAAGCAACAAAAGGTTTGTTGAGTTTTACAATTATTTAATGTAAGACTATCTTCCTGGAACCACTAAGCTGCCTTTTCCACCCTAGAATTGTTCATTTGTTTGACAACACTCACACCACTATGTCAGTAATAAAAATTGTTTCATCAGCATAACAAATATCTATTGGGGATAATACTTCTGCAATAAAACAAATTTGTAAAACTTGTTAGCCAGTGGGGGAACAAGTGATATGTGAACTGTGTTGTATACTATTCAGAGAATATGTTCCGAGTAAATGTAAGTGATGCCATAAATTATGTACAAATATTTACTGACAAAAATCTTGCCATATGCAGAAAAGAAATTTGTAGACTACCAGTTTCCTGCTCTAGATTACAACAAGATTGGAATGGATAAATTAAGTATAAGGCAGAAGTTAAAAAAGCTTACACGATTTAATCATGTCTGATGTGAAATTGTATAGCATTGTGTAATGTTGAAATTTAACTGGACTTTTATCGAAATACTGTTCACTGGTGGTGAATATTGTTTGCAGTTTAAAAACATAAGAGCAGTAAAGTTAATTTGTGTTAACTGTTGTTTTAGTATTTGTTAGAATGAACCTCATATTCCAGTTTTTTCCTTATATATATTGTCATTTTTTTGTGAACAGCAGTGTGAAAAAGAAAGTGGGCATCTGTCAGACATACAAATAAATCATTCAGCTAGTATCACTCAGATTTACCATGTAGTTGGTACAATAATAAATGTATTATTGGTCTTGACTGAATTAGCACCTTGTATTTACCTTGTAATACCTATTTTCTTGTGTTCAATACAAATAAGAATCTGAACAATGTAGGAAAAGATAGACTGTGCCACTTACTGTAAACGTATCATCTCTACGATAAGTAGCAAGAACAAAGGACAGGTGAAACAAGCAGAAAGATACATATGTTCAGTAAACTAAATAAAGAGTTAGTAGTGCCATACCTCAGTGAGAAACTTGAAACTTTCAGCACAGGGCAGGAGCCTGTTGAAGAACTATGGCTCAACCTTAAAAGAGGAGTTGACCTTGCAAGTACATAGTAGAACATTTCATAATGGGAGTGACTCTCCATGGTATACAGTCACCGTAAAGGAACTTCTGAAGAAATAGAGATTACTGCATAATAGGTGCAAAACAAAGTGTAGGCCTATAGAGATAGAGACACTGAATAAAAAATGTTTAACTGTCAAGAGAGCAATTGTAATGACTTCAATGACTACTGTCGCAGAATATTGTCAAGTGATATTTCACAAAATCAAAAGAAATTCTGTTCATATGTAAAGGCTGTTAGTGAAGCCAAAGGTCGTGTCCAGTCGCTAGAGAAAGAGACAGGAACTGAAACTGAGTGCAGCAAAGCAAAAGCTTAAATTCATAACTCTGTTGTCAAATGTTCCTTTAGAAGGGAAAACCCAACAGATTGCCCCATTTTAATCCTTGTACCACTGAAAATATGAATAAAATAAGTAGTGTCATCAGTGTTGAGAAACAGCCGAAATTGTCAGAATTGAACAAAGCTCAATGGTCTGATGCAATACCTGTCAGATTCCATACTGAATTTGTGACTGAGTTAACCCCTCTTCTAACTATAATCTATCGTAGGGACCTCAAACAAAAAACTGTGCCCACTTCTTGGAAAAAAGCACGGGTCACACTCATCTACAAGAAGGGTAGTAGAAGTGATCCATGAAATGACTGTCCAGTATCCTTGACGTCAATTTGCTGTAGGATCTTAGAACATATTCTGGGCTCAAACATAATGAGGTATCTTGAACAGAATGATCTCAGTACCAACTAGCATGTATTCCAAAACCCAATTTGCACTTTTCTCACAATATACTGAAAGGTTTGGATTAAGGCAGTCAGGTAGACGCAGTATTTCTTGATTTCCAAAAAGCATTCAACTCGGTATCACACCTAAACTTATTGTCAAAAGTACAGTCATATAATGCATCAAGTGAAATTTGTGACTGAATTAGGGACATCGTGGTAAAAAGGATGCAGCATGTTGTCGTGGACAGAGAGTCAATGTCAGATGAAGTAGCTTTGTGTGCGCGTGCCAGGGAAGTGTGTTGGGCTTACATTGAAATAAGTGTACAAGGAATAGAAAAGCAACTGGAATCACTCAACAGAGGAAAGTCCACTGGACCTGATGGGATACCAATTCGATTCTACACAGAGTATGCGAAATAACTTGCCCCCCTTCTAACAGCCGTGTACCGCAAGTCTCTAGAGGAACGGAAGGTTCCAAATGACTGGAAAAGAGCACAGGTAGCCCCAGTCTTCAAGAAGGGTCGTCGAGCAGATGCGCAAAACTATAGACCTACATCTCTGACGTCGATCTGTTGTAGAATTTTAGAACACATTTTTTGCTCGCGTATCATATCGTTTTTGGAAACCCAGAATCTACTCTGCAGGAATCAACATGGATTCCAGAAACAGCGATCGTGAGACCCAACTCGCTTTATTTGTTCATGAGACCCAGAAAATATTACATACAGGCTCCCAGGTAGTTGCTATTTTCCTTAGAAAATGTGGTCCATCAACAAAGGAGGTGGCTTACAAAACACTCGTTCGACCTATACTTGAGTATTGCTCATCAGTGTGGGATCTGTACCAGATTGGGTTGAAGGAGGAGATAGAGAAGATCCAAAGAAGAGTGGAGCGTTTCGTCACAGGGTTATTTGGTAACCGTGATAGCGTTATGGAGATGTTTAGCAAACTCGAGTAGCAGACTCTGCAAGAGAGGCGCTCTGCATCGCGGTGTAGTTTGCTCACCAGGTTTCGAGAGGGTGCATTTCTGGATGAGGTATTGAATATATTGCTTCCCCCTACTTATACCTCCCGAGGAGATCATGAGTGTAAAATTAGAGAGATTCGAGTGCGCACGGTGGCTTTCAGACAGTCGTTCTTCCCGCGAATCGTACGCGACTGGAACAGGACAGGGAGGTAATGACAGTGGCACGTAAAGTGCCCTCCACCACACACCGTCTGGTGGCTTGCAGAATATAAATGTAGATGTAGATGTAGACCCCTTCTGCTCGTGTATATTAGTGACCTAACAGACAATGTTAGTAGTAACTGTAGGCTTTTTGCAGTTGATGCAGTTATCTATATTGAAGTACTAGCTTGAAGAAGCTGCATAAATAGTAGGTCAGATCTTGGTAAGATTTCAAACTGGTGCAAAGACTGGCAACCTGCTTTAAATTTTCAGAAATTTAAAATTGTACAGTTCACAAAACCAAAAAACACGTAGTGTGGTGTGACTATGATATCAATGAATCACAATTGGAATTGGCGAACTCATACATATACATGGGTGTAACACTTTGTAGGGATATGAAATGGAATGATCAAATAGGCTTAGTTGCAGGCAAAGCAGGTGGTAGACTTTTTGCTTCCCCAGAATTCTAACAAGAAACCAATCAGTCTACAAACGAGACTGCTTACAAATCGCTTGTGCAACTGATTCTAGAACAGTGCTCAAATGAGTGGGACCCATACCAGACGGGAGAGGACTAACAGCATATAGAGAAGGGCAGCACGAATGGTCACAGGTTTGTTTGGTCTGTGGGAGTGTCACAGATATTCTGGAGGAACTGAACTAGAAGACTCTTGAAGATAGACGTCAAGTTTCAATCACCGGCTTTAAATGACAACTCCAGGAACATACAACAACCCCCTACATATCGCTCTGATATGGATTGTGAGTATAAGGTTATAATAATTACTGCATGCACAGACATAGTCAGTCATTCTTCCCACACTCCATTTGTGAATGAAATGGGAAGAAAGCCTAATAACTGGTACAACTTCTACCCTCTGCCATGCACCTCACAGTGATTTGCAGAATATAGGTGTAGGCTTAGGCCTTGGCGTAGGTGCATACCAAACTTTCTGTTCTTTATATGCACTTTAGTGTGAACACTGCCAGCCCCATGTGCAAAAAATACTTTCTTACCAGCTGCGTGCACATATTGTGGAATTGGAAACTTTTCAAACACAGCGAAATGCTGTGCATGTGGCGTGCTGTGCCGGTGAGAAGTGCAAGCATCAATGCTGTCAGAATTATAATGTACTTGATTTGCTGTTCACTTTTAATCGGGAACTACGACTAGTATTACTAGCTGTCATCTTTCGTTTTTCTGTGGAACCGAGTGAGGTGGCACAGTGGACTCGCATTCGGGCAGACAGTGGTTCACACCTGAGTCCGGCCATATTGACTACGGTTTTTGTGATTTCCTTAAACTTCTCCGGGCAAATGCTGGGATAATTCCTTTGAAAGGGCATGACTGATTTCTTTCTGTAATCCAAGCTTGTGTTCCGTCTCTAATGGCCTCATTGCCATTAAAGTTAAACAGTAATCTCCTCCCCCTGTGAACATGTGTTTACAGCAGTTTACAACAATTTGTTCAACTTTTGTGCTATATAGATCAGAACAAGTTTGCTTCTTCTGTGACTGATTAAATTTCTTTTGATTTTGCATAGAAAGTGCTATCTGCCCGAGTCTTTGTGTGTGTCGTCGGTGAATTCTTAATCAAATGAAAATTCTCAGTGAGAAACTTTGTCTTATTCTCAGATGCAGTCAAATGATACCAGGTCGACCTATAAAACTGATATTCAGGTCCTATTGTTTTGAAAATACAAATATGAAGGAGCGGCAGAGGCTAGGGTGCATTTGGATCACTTTTTCCCAGTTCATTGCGTAAGTCATTGAAAATGTTTGCAGCAAGTGGCGAGGTGTGGTTGTTACGTACATGATGTCATCACCCGTTATTTCAAAGGGACAACTGAGCCACTTACATAATCATTGCAATGAAGATAATTCAAACATTGATATAAAGGTGTCCCATATTTCTTTTTGCTTACGTACAATTTGACAGTCAGCAGCTGTATGAAATATTTTTCCAAATTATTTGCTGAGTGTGAATTTTGTGACATCAGCTGCACGTATAGACGTATTACCAAATTTTTACAACTGAAAATTTGTGAGGGAATTGAGTAATGTTTTGAGCTTAAAGGGAGACGTACACAAGATGACGATATAGGAAATGGACAGTGACGTATGGAGGTCTGGATCGTGCTACAGAGTGTGCACGGGTAACCAAAATGGTTAAGGGGACTACTCACAATAAATGGGAAATCCAGAATTAGCTTCCAGCCCAGTACAAGTTTTCACACATCACAACTGGGCGATACATTTATACCCATTGCAGGTTACGTCATGAAATTCATATTCAGCAAATAATTTGGAAAAATATTTCTTTTGTGTCAGGCTTCTTTCACGCATTAATAGTAGGTTACTCTTAAACTGCCGTCGGACGATACGAGCTGCCTTTGCATTGTTCTGTTTCCAGCACCAAAATGTGTCGGATGGTTATTCTTCTTCTCCTAGTAATGTACACTGATGTGTTCCATCTACAATCAAATAAAGGCAATGTTTCTTTCAACAAAGTTGAATCTGCCATTTCCGTGTCACCCACTGATCTCCGCTTGTCAACTTTGTTGTACGGCTGGTGTCATAGTACTGTGGAAGCATAATACTGACCGTATTCCACAGATCTTGCCATTCATTGGAGAAACATAGTAAAAAAAAAGTTTCTTTAGACAGGCTTAGTAAAAATAAGAAAGTTAATTTAAGGATGGCACACTTTCTATTATATGCGTAAATACCTCAGCATTTGATTTCATGTGCCACTACACTTTGTGATAATGATTGAAAATGTGTTTTGTGAGTGTACCTAAAGGGAATAAAAAACATCTGTAATCTAGTTTTTTGTAACAGGAAAGGTACATGTCTAGAAATTTTTAACTTTTAGTATTTCCTATACCAAGAAAGCCTGTTAAGTAATGTCAGATTCATGTATTGTATCAAAAGCAAACAACATAAAACACAGGTACACACAACTGAACACAAATTTCAAGACCACAAATGTCTTACAACTGCAGACCAGAACCCTGCAACTTCAGGTGGCTGTATCACTAGGGCCATATTAACAAATGGTAGTGCCCTAGGCCAGAGACCATTCAGTGACCCCTACCCCTGCTCTTTCCACATCACCTCTCGATTGCTATGCACTTTTAACTTTTTGTTGTCATACAAATCTAAGCTTCCATGTCACAAAAAGCTTTTATTAATAATGGAGTTATTAGAAAGAAACATAATATAGATCCATAGACAAAATTTAAAAAATAGTGGCCCAGTGTGGCAATAACGAGAACTGATATCCAAGCTAATGCCAGGTTGTTCATATATGTATATCTACATCAACATCTATACTTTGAAAACCGCTGTGAAGTGCATGGCAGAGGGTACGTCCTATTGTACCAGTTATTAGGGCTATTCAGGTATGGAGAACAGGAAGAATGACTGCTTAAATGGCTTTGTGTACAGTATGCAGTAGTTGCCTATACTACTAAGGACATTACAGTGGTGTAACACACAGTTGCAATAGAGACGTGGTCACAGGATTGCCTCCACATATCTACTTACCATCACCACTTCATACTGCCTCCCTCCCTCCCTCCCTGCATCCACATCTCGGCCCCCTCCCTCCTCTCAGCTCCCTCCCCCTCTCATGCCCTGCCGCCCCCCCCCCCCCCCCTCAGACCGCTCCAGCACCTTTCAGAGACCTCCTCTCATCTCGGACGCCCCGCCCTCTCATCTCAGACGCCCCGCCCCGCCCCCTCTTGGATGCCCCGCCCACTTATCTCGGAAGCACCGCCCCCCTCTTGGATGCCACGCCCCCTCATCTCTTACGCCCCGCCCCCTCTTGGATGCCCCGCCCACACATCTCGGACGCCCCGCCCTCTCCAGACACCTGTCCCCCTCTCCTTCTCCAGACCCCTGGTCCCACTCCGACCCCTCCTCCCTCTCAGACTCCTCCCCCCTTCTCGGTCCCCTCTCGCCATCAGTCACCCTTCACTCCTCTTGGCCTACGCCACCCGCTTCTTGGCATGTAGTCCATCTTGCAGACATGAATTTATCACCAGGTGCACTGTGACACGTTAAATTGAAAATTCTACAATGCATCAGGACAAGATACTCTTCACGGCTATTTCCCTTATAGTGAGACAATTCAATGGATTCATGTGACCTTTTAAATGTTAATTTCCAGTCTTCAAATCCTATTCAGACATAGCAAAAGTACAACTATCTGTGAACAAAGCTCTTGCGGATACTGACAATCCTCCATTGGTGCATCGTTCTCAGAACAATTTCCAGGGTTAACATCCTTCTTAGGCTTGCCATCCAATTTATATTGCTGCTGCAGTCAAACACTTCTGACATCCAGTTTGTACAGGTTGCCCACTCACGGGCTGGACCCCCCTAATGTTTCGACAGAATATATGGCCCGAGGATCAGCCAATGAAAAAAGATTAATTTTTACACAATTTATTGTTCAATTTACATGTTGCAGCTGGGTCCCAGCAATCGTAAGTTGGCCGTAGTGCAATCTCCTGTCATCAGTGGGAAACGGGAGGCCGACTGGAGGTATCTGTTTTAGCCGAAGCACAGAAGTGCGACTCAGCCTGGCGGGCTGCCCACACATCAATCTGTAAACGCTTCCTGTGAGGCAGATCTGCTGAAAAGAAGGCATTACCGTGGTTCACGTTTTGTCGATTCACAAGCCTGCTCTGTCTCTTCCGGTCACTGCCCTCGCTGATCCATCGTATGGACCACAGTCTAGAGTGACGTGATGTCTGATGTAGTGATGTATACTGATCCTGGCCCACCAGTTTGGTAGGCCATCTGGTCTGTACAAAGCTGAAGAAACGCAGCAGCTCACGCCCTGAATGTGAACGGTGTCGTGTTCCCACGGACTACCCATCAGTGTAAATTTATTATGTAGTCGCGAATGTTCTGGCTGTCTTAAACATAAGAACGCATACTTGGACATCCGACATTCACTAGTAGGGGAACCACTAGTGGATTCGTTCCCACGTTACAGAGTTGGAACACTTGCCAGTTCCTGTAGAGAATTACACAAAGAAGAAATGGTCGTACGCTTACAGTCTGCTAAGGGCACAAAACGCAATAACAAAGCGCATTAACTATGGGGTTGTCATGAACATGTTCCAGGGTCGCACGTGTATCTTTGCTTCCTCGTATCCTGCACCTGGGTGTTTTCACCGTGCCATTGATATGAAATGTTGACTGAAGAGTATTGTTTTCAGGACTGTCTCGTTATCCTCTATCTGATGCAACATTTTAACTGTGCACTATACTGGCATTCCTAGTGGAAGAATGGGGTACTGATGCACTACACGAATCTAACTTGAGACTGGTTGCCAGAAAACGACACATATATTAAATCTTTAAGTTATCTCAATAAATTTCTATATCGTTTCAAAGTTGTAAGGCCCTTTTTGACTCATCCTGTACATTTGGTTGCTGCAGGAGAGGAATTTGTGGCCCGAAACATCAAAACCTTTCAAATGACCGGAAGCTTCAGCTTTGTTTGAGACAGTGGACTTCCTTCTAATTTACTGAGCTACATTTTGGTGGCATAAGCAAAAACAGTACAAAGCAGTATACTGATAGTTTATTTTGAGCCTTCTGTTGGTTTTATACACCTAGAGTCATGCTTTGGCCAACTTTTTACCACTCATGGGTTCCACACAGTATTGATATTGCCAGCTTTGTGATCAGGCAGCAATTCTTTAGTAAGCACGATATGAGTTACACTTAGCAACGGTGGTGTCATGGCCAACATTGTACTTATTTTTAGGTAGGCACGACATCGGAATTGTTATTAGTCAACCGAACCCAGAAATCGGCGAAATGTAATTACATTTTATTACAATCGACACTAATAATTTTTAACAAGTAATAAAGACTGCTGATCTCCTTCACCTGATGATGACAAGTCTTACAAATACTGCAACTTCACTGTTCCTAAGGTTTCTAAGAGTCCCTTGACTGGTTCCTGTAGTGTTCTTGTGACATTTAAAAGTAAGAGCTTCTACTTACTTCAGTCAGCAGGGATAGAATACCATTCTGGTTTTCTTTTCTTCTTAAAAGAAGGTGGCCTTTGCTGCAGTATCCAAGACTTCTGCTTATAATGCTATATATCCTGGAAGGCAATGACATACAACGATATCTGTTTTTCTTCAATAAGGGAATAGAAATTTTTCGTATGTCTCTCGTGTATTCTTCAAAGTGATTTACAGTTTTCTTCAATATTCAAAGCCAGAAAGACTGCTTACAAACACAGAGTACACAATGAAAATTGACAGTTCAATCCATTTGCTTTACGGAGATTATTTCTATTGTTCTCTAAGGGCATTTATTCTTCGGACAACACAGTGCTTCAGCACAAGCCAGTGATGAACGGAGCTTGTATGCCCAGTGTCCTAGCACACAGCTCCTCTCGCAAAGTTATTGCAGTCACTGTTCCACCTCGAACACACGCACGGACACTCGATATGGCAAGACAGTGCAAATAAGAATAACAACCCCACACAACACTTGTAACATTACATTCAACACCTTATTTTATGACTTTCATCAAGTCTCAAGCATCATTCGTTAGTAAGGTATATGGAAGGACACACAGCACTGTTCTGGAGCTAAGTGTAACACGACATACTGCAGCACCAACGGTTCTTCATTATCAAGTCTACAAAACACGATGGATAAATAAATAAATGAAGGCCTCCTTTCCCAGTGAGTTGTCTTCCTCGGTATCCAGATTGCAGCACGACCTCAGAACTGGCACTAACTGGTCCACAGACTTCTGGATTTTGTTTAAAAGTCCACATTGTCAATCCAATGTGAAGAATGAAAATGTGTTGTTGAAAATGAATGTTTGTGTCTTTTCAACAAGATATTCAAATAATAGCATTTTTAAGGAATTCTCTGCAAACATAATGCACGATTCATGTACACCAAGACTTCAAGTAATGAAGAAGGAGGTGGTTGTGTTTACTGAAATACCAGCAGTCGTATTGGAATGAAATTTAATCTCCTCAAGGAAGTCACGATTATGACGGCTGAGCTTTTGTCTATTTGACCACTTCAATACATCAAGTAATACTTTAGCCCCTCCTAGTTTCAGATCAGTGCTGCAACTATTATGTCATATGCACAGCACAAGATACAACCTCACAACAGACAATGACATTATGAGCCTGATGTTGTTGTTGTTGTGGTCTTCAGTCCTGTGACTGATTTGATGCAGCTCTCCATGCTACTCTATCCTGTGCAAGCTTCTTCATCTCCCAGTACCTACTGCAACCTACATCCTTCTGAATCTGCTTAGTGTATTCATCTCTTGGTCTCCCTCTACGATTTTTACCCTCCACGCTGCCCTCCAATGCTAAAATAGTGATCCCTTGATGCCTCAGAACATGCCCTACCAACCGATCCCTTCTTCTAGTCAAGTTGTGCCATAAACTTCTCTTCTCCCCAATCCTATTCAACACCTCATTTGTTATGTGACCTACCCATCTAATCTTCAGCATTCTTCTGTAGCACCACATTTCAAAAGCTTCTATTCTCTTCTTGTCCAAACTATTTATTGTCCATATTTCACTTCCATTCATTGCTACACTCCATACAAATACTTTCAGAAATGACTTCCTGACATTTAAATCTATACTTGATGTTAACAAATTTCTCTTCGTCAGAAACGCTTTCCTTGCCATTGTCAGTCTACATTTTATATCCTCTCTACTTCAACCATCATCAGCTATTTTGCTCCCCAAATAGCAAAACTCCTTTACTACTTTAAGTGTCTCATTTCCTAATCTAATTCCTTCAGCATCACCCGACTTAATTCGACTACATTCCATTATCCGCATTTTGCTTTTGTTGATGTTCATTTTATATCCTCCTTTCAAGACACTATCCATTCTGTTCAACTGGTCTTCCAAGTCCTTTGCTGTCTCTGACAGAATTACAATGTCATCGGCGAACCTCAAAGTTATTATTTCTTCTCCATGGATTTTAATACCTACTCCGAATTTTTCTTTTGTTTCCTTTACTGCTTGCTCAATATACAGATTGAATTACATCGGGGAGAGACTACAACCCTGTCTTACTCCCTTCCCGACCACTGCTTCCCTTTCATGTCCCTCGACTCTTATAACTGCCATCTGGTTTCTGTACAAATTGTAAATAGCGTTTTGCTCCCTTTATTTTACCCCTGCCACCTTCAGAATTTGAAAGAGAGTATTCCAGTCAACATTGTCAAAAGCTTTCTCTAAGTCTACAAATGCTAGAAACGTAGGTTTGCCTTTACTTAATCTTTCTTCTAAGATAAACCGTAGGGTCAGTATTGCCTCACATGTTGCAAATATTTCTACAGAATCCAAACTGATCTTCCCTGAGGTTGGCTTCTACATTTTTCCATTCGTCTGTAAAGAATTCGCGTTAGTAGTTTGCAGCTGTGACTTATTAATCTGATAGTTAGATAATTTTCACATCTGTCAACACCTGCTTTCTTTGGGATTGGAATTATTATATTTTTCTTGAAGTCTGAGGGTATTTTACCTGTCTCAAACATTTTGCTCGCCAGATGGTAGAGTTTTGTCAGGACAGGCTCTACCAAGGCCGTCAGTAGTTCTAATGGAATGTTGTCTACTACCGGGGCCTTGTTTCGACTTAGGTCTTTCAATACTCTGTCAAACTCTTCATCTTCATCTACTTCCTCTTCCATTTCCATAATATTGCCCTCAAGTACATCACCCTTGTATTGACCCTCTGTATACTCCTTCCGCCTTTCTGCTTTCCCTTCTTTGCTTAGAACTGGGTGTCCATCTGAGCTCTTGATATTCATGCGAATGGTTCTCTTTTCTCCAAAGGTAGGCAGTATCTATCTTTCCCCTAGTGAGATAAGCCTCTACATCCTCTAGCCATGTCTCCTTAGTCATTTTGCTCTTCCTGTCGATCTCATTTTTGAGACCTTTGTATTCCTTTTTGCCTGCTTCATTTACTGCATTTTTATATTTTCTCCTTTCATCAGTTAAATTCAATATTTCTTCAAGCCCTCGTCTTTATACCCACATGATCCTCTGCTGCCTTCACTACTTAATCCCTCAAAGCTACCCATTCTTCTTCTACTGTATTTCTTTCCCCTATTCCTGTCAATTGTTCCCTTATGCTCTCCCTGAAACTCTGTACAACCTCTGGTTCTTTCAGTTTATCCAGGTCCCATCTCCTTAATTTCCCACGTTTTTGCAGTTTCTTCAGTTTTAATCTACAGGTCATTACCAATAGATTGTGGTCAGAGTCCACATCTGCCCCTGGAAATGTCTTACAACTTAAAACCTGGTTCGTAAATCTCTGTCTTACCATTATAGAATCTATCTGATACCTTTTAGTATCTCCAGGGTTCTTCCACGTATACAACCTTCTTTCATGATTCTTAAACCAAGTGTTAGCTATGATTAAGTTGTGCTCTGTGCAAAATTCTACTAGGCGGCTTCCTCTTTCATTTCTTAGCCCCAATCCATATTCACCTAATTTGTTTCCTTCTCTCCCTTTTCCTACTGTCGAATTCCAGTCACCCATGACTTAAATGTTCGTCTCCCTTCACTATCTGAATAATTTCTTTTATCTCATAATATATTTCTTCAATTTCTTCGTCATCTGCACAGGTAGCTGGCATATAAACTTTTACTACTGTAGTAGGCCTGATGTTACAGGTGACAAATAAGGATCATTTAAAGCCTGTTCTTGAAACATTGTTAATATACTTCCTCAGGATAGTTTGTGTCTATCTTCAAGAGTCTTCCAGGTCAGTTCCTTCAGTATCTCTGTGACACTCTCCCACAGAATAAACAAATCATTCGTGCTGCCCTTCTCTGTATACATCCAATATCCCCCATTAGTCCCATGTGGTGTGGGTCCCACACACTTCAGCAATAGTCAGAACTGGTTGCATAAGTGATTTGCTTGTTTTTTTTTTTTCTCTTCTTGTTTTAGGGTGCAGAAACAACTGGGGTCACACACATCCAATTCAAAGCTATAGAACACAAAGACAGAGAGGAGTGAAAAATGATTAATGTAAGAGAAGACAGCTAAAAACAGAGACGTGGAGAAAGGGCTATGAAAGACATCGTACAGAAGTGGAGGTCCAGAACTAAAATTTAAATGGCCTCCAACATATTGCTACGACAGATAGAAAGTAAAACGTGGTCAACAGCCCATGCATTGTTCAGTAAAACGGCCGATAACTCAGACAGGAAACCCAGGTGGGAACGTATGTGGTTGAAAACGAGCATTCTGTCAGGAAATGGTGGACAGTTAAAACTTGTGCGCAATGTGTACAAAGTAGTGGGGGAGCGCCACTTAAGAAATGATGATGGCTAAAAAGGCAGTGCCCAATAAGCAACCTATTTAAAATGACTCTCTTGGAGGGTGGGTCGAGATGAAAGGCTTAATAAGGTCGGGAGGAAAGGCTTAATAATCTGCACTTTATTCCCACGAAGGGAGGACCAATGGTGATGCCAAAGTGACGCCACCTCCCGACAGACGGCAACAGAGAGATCACGAAAGGGAATATAGGAACCAGTATTCTGAGATACAAGGACTACAGCTCTGGCAGCAGCATCAGCAACCTCATTTCCCGGTAAACCAACATGACCAGGAACCTATATAAACATCACAGTTGCGCCGGTAAGAGTGAGCAAGTGACAGATTTCCTGGACCTGCTGCACTAAGGGACAGGCAGTGTACAGCACACATAGACTATGAAGGGCACCGAGTGAGTCTGAGCAGAGGATACAATTGAAAATGCTGCATCACCAGATGTACTGCGTGGACTGATACGGGGTGAAGAGCTCGGCTGTAAATACCGAGCAGTGTGCCGGAAGCCGATATCGAAAGACACGGGTGGCAATGGCGAAGGCACACCAGACCCCTCGGGCAATCCGAGAGCCGTCAGTGTACACAAAGGTACTATTGTGAAGTTCCGTGCTGTAACGGAACATATTGAAGGCTTTACTTTACCGAAGTATGCGATACCCTCCAAATTCAACCAGTTTAACGAATATTTATGATTATAGAAAAGTTATTGTGTATGTTAACAATGACTGCATAACATGTCTCCATACGCAGTCAACCCATTAAATTATACCGACTAACTGACCCACACAAAAGTTAATATCACTTGATCACAGATACAGCAAATGTCATCATGTAAAAACACAAAGTTCGTCTTAAATAATTAATATGAAGTACAAAAAATAGTGGCAAACTTACATATTTTGGAACTCCTTAAATAAAAATCATCCAGTGAAACTCATTTGTTCACTATGACCGTTTTCACTCAGTATTAATTAAACAATCCTATTTTAGACGAAAACCAATGTAATTCTTAATAATTCATGTTATTTACTTATTTGTGCAAATTAGAGAAGTCAATTGACAAACTTCTAAAAAACGGCCTTTTTGTAATAAACAATTATTCTGTCAAGTCAACAAATCTGTCTGTCATTTTAATAACATGTTAAATTATGTCACTCGATGTAAATTAATAACTTTTCTGCACGAATTATGATAACAAATGTACATGTGACTTATAAACTATATCTGTTTTTAGTAGTTCTTTGACAATGTTATAAATACAAGCAGTAAGAAGGGCCGGGGGCGCAGTCGGAATGTCACTTTGGTGAAGTGTGTACTGTGTGTGTTATTGTTTGAGGTGGATAAACAATGCAAAGAACATGTAAAAGAAGTACTACTTTGCCTGTTGTGTCATTGTCTTTGGTGGACAGTGGAATTAAGATGGCCACCAGAGTAATAAATATTTGAAGTTTAAATATTTGTGGGTTTTGCTCGTTATTTATCATCAAAAGCATATCAAAAATACGGGAATTCGTCTTTTTACCCCTTTTATCGAGACACAGCAGCGATCCAGCAAGCAGCAGCAATTACTACAATGCATTTTAATGGCGCCTACCTAACATCAAGTGCAAACAAGCTCCGTAAATGGGAGTGAAATAGTGCTGTTATAGCAATTAGCAATATCTACGACTAGGCAACCATTGCAGTGCGAAGGTCGAGAAACTGAAAGTGACAGGTCGAGGCTGAAGTAGTGTCCTTAGGAAGCGAATGAAGGCCGAGGTTAACACAGGTCGTTTCATGAGGCCAATGTGGTGAAGGGTTCACACCCACTGGGAAAGGTGCTGGTAGTGTGAATTTAAGCTACTGTAGCAAGTGCCAAAAGCAGACTCCAGGAGGTAACAGAGAAGAGGGATGCACCCCATACTGGTGATCAAAGGAATCGTCGAAGAAGGTGGCATAGGATGGGTCGCCACACATGGAATCCATACCTGCTGAGGGGAAAGTCAGTGGCAGTTCAGCAACTTCAGCATACAGACTCTCAACCTGGCTAGTGTAAATGGAACCCGTGGCCATACGGATGCCACAATGGTGGATAGTGTTGAGATGGCGTAAGAGGGACGGACGTGCAGATGCATAAACAAAGCACCCTTAGTCGAATTCTGAACGGACGAGGAACCAGTACAACAGGAGGAGGGTCGTTCGATTGGCACCCGGGAAGTACCATGTAGGACTTTAAGGAACTGCATACAGCGGGCTGCCAGGTAAGAAACGTTGGCCTATTGAGCATGAGCTTTAGGAATTTCGTACTTTAAATGAATGGTAGGGCAACACCCCAGCATGTGAAGGTGGTGGGAGAAAAACAATTGCGCCACCAGAAATTTGTACAGATGCTTTCGTCAGTGGAAAATGAAAGCCATTGTCAAAGCTCAGGGAGTAGAGATGATCAACAAATTGCTGAAGACGCTGCTCAGTGAGACAGGTGGAAAACTGCAATAGATGGCAAAATCGTCAACAAAAAGGGAGCCGGAGATGCCCGGCGGGATACAGGCCATTACAGGGTTAATGGCAACAGCAAAAATGATGACGCTCAGGATGGAACCACGAGGCACACCATTGTCCTGGATAAAGGTATCCGACAAGGCAGAACCCACAAGCACCTCTGAAACTAGGTATTTTAAAAATTCCTGGAGGAAATGGGGCAGGTGGCCACGGAAGCCCCACATGTAGATGGTACGGGGGATACCAGTTCTCTAGCTGGTGTCGTAGGCCTTCTCCAAATCAAAAAACGTGAACACAGTCTGAGATTTCTGCAGAAAACCATCCGTGACGAGGGTGGACAAAGTGACGAGATGGTAAACTGCAGAACGGCGTGCTTGAAATCCACACTGTACAGTCTTAGTAAATTTCGAGACTTGAGCTACCATACTAGCTGGGCATGAATCGTATGTTCCAGAGCCATGTGAACACAGCTGGTGAGAGAGATGGGACGGTAGCTAGAAGGAAGGTGTTCATCCTTACTGAGCTTAGGTATGGGTACGATGGTGGCTTCACACCAGCTTCCGGGAAACGTGCCCTCTGCCCAGATGAGGTTGTACATATTACGCAGAAAGTGGTTGCCTGCAAGAGAAAGGTGCTGAACATTTAAATGTGGACAGCATCTGGCCCTGGGGTGTAGGATCGGGAGGAACTGAGAGCACAATCGAGCCTCTCTCATAGTAAAGGCGGCACTGTAGCAGTCACGATTCTGAGGAGAGAAGGGTATCACCCGAGCCCCCTCTGCTCATTTACAATGGAGGAAGGCAGGCTAATAGTGGGAAGAGCTCAAAATTTCCTAAAAATGGCCACCCAAGGTGATGGAGATAGCAATAGGGCCCACGATGACACTGTCTGCTAGTGTCAGGCTGGAAATTCGGGTACGGACCAAGGTTCCACTGAACTGTCGGAGGCTGGCCCACGTGACAGAGGAAGGTGTGGAACTGTTAAAAGAACTAGTGAATGAAATCCAGCTAGCGTTTTTGCCAACCCGAAGAACACAACGACACTGTGCATGCATGTGTTTATAACAAATGCAGTTTGCCATCATGGGAAGACGGTTAAAATTGCAGAGAGCATGTCTGCATGCACAAATTACCAAATTACACTACAGGCCATTAAAATTGCTACGCCAAGAAGAAATGCAGATGATAAATGGGTATTCATTGGACAAATATATTATACTAGAACTGACATGTGATTACATTTTCACTCAATTTGGGGGCATAGATCCTGAGAAATCAGTACCCAGAACAACCACCTCTGGTGGTAATTACGGCCTCGATACGCCTGGGCATTGAGTCAAACAGAGCTCGGATGGCGTGTACAGGTACAGCTGCCCGTGCAGCTTCAACACGATACCACAGTTCATCAAGAGTAGTGACTGTCATTTTGTGACGAGCCAGTTGCTCGGCCATCATTGACCAGATGTCTTCAATTGGTGAGAGATCTGGAGAATGTGCTGGCCAGGGCAGCAGTTGAACATTTTTTGAATCCAGGAAGGCCCGTACAGGACCTGCAACATGCGGTAGTGTGTTATCCTGCTGAGCTGTAGGGTTTCACAGGTATTGAATGAAGGGTAGAGCCACGGGTTGTCACACCGAGTGATACCACAGTATGGTGATGATGAATACACGCTTCGAATGTACGTTCACCTCAGTGTCGCCAGACATGGATGCTGTAAACAGAACCTGGATTCATCCAAAAAAAATCGGGTTTTGCCATTCGTGCATCAGGTTTGTCGTCGAGTACACCATCGCAGGTGCTCCTGTCTGTGAAGCACCGTCAAGGGTAACCGCAGAAACCGTCTCCGAGCTGATAGTCCATGCTGCTGCAAACATTGTCGAACTGTTTGTGCAGATGGTTCTTGATTTGCAAACATCCCCATCTGTTGACTCATGGATCGAGATGTGGTTGCACAATCTGTTACAGTCATGCGGATAAGATGTCTGTCATCTCTGCAATGTTGTAATATGATAAACCGCGATCATGATAGGCTACAATCTGACCTTTATCAAAGTCGGAAACGTGACGGTATGCATTTCTCCTCCTTACACGAGGCAACACAACTACGTTTCGCCAGGCAACGCCGGTCAACTGCTGGTTGTGCATGAGAAATCGGTTGCAAACTTTCCTCATGTCAGCACGTTGTAGGTGCCGCCACCGGCGCCAACCTTGTGTGAATGCTCTGAAAAGCTAATCATTTGCATATCACAGCATCTTCCTCCTGTCAGTTAAATTTCGCATCTGTAGCACATCATATTCATGGTGTAGCAATTTTAATGGTAAGTAGTGTATGTTGTAGCTTGCCTCAGTCCACCAAAGGACTGGGGCATGGCATGGTAAAGAAAACGTGCAAGTAATGGAATGTTCTGCAGCAGAAAGAATTCATTTGTAAGATATTCCACCTGGTCATCACAACTGGAGAAATCTTGTTCTCCGAAGGTCACCACAGAGGAGTAAAGCCTCCAGTCAGCCTTAGTAAGCTGCAATTTGGGTGTGTACGCAGGTGGGGTAGGAGTCATCAAGTGGTTAGCATGTGGAAAATGGATGCTCGAGTAGGTGTCAGAAAGAACAGACCACTCGAGATGACGGGCAAGCAGGGCAGTGCAGGACAGGTCTAAACGGGAATAGCTGTGCGAGGAGGCAGAGAGGAATGTGGGGGCTCCTGTGTTAAGGCACAAGAGGTTGAGGTGGCTAAGCAGATCTGTCAACAGGGCACCTCTCTGGCAGATCCTGGGAGAGCCCGAAAGGAGATGATGCATATTAAAGTCACTGAGTAGCAGAAATGGGTGAGCTATCTGTCCGATAAACTGAAGGAACTCTGTCCTGGTGACAGCGAATGTCAGAGGGACCTAAATGGTACAAAGGGAAAAAGTCAGGTGAGGAAGGAAAAGGTGAACTGCAACAGTTTGAAGGCAGGAAGTCTGGGATTTTTTAATTTTTTTTATTTGGTATGCGTATTCCATAGATCCGTACATGCGAGTGATTCGCCTGGATGTGGCATGTGTCAATACAATTGTGCAAATACAATTAATTCTACTGAATGGTAATATAATACAATGATATAGATATTAATAAGTATCACTTTTTCTCATTTAAAAGCTGTAATTTAACTAGTATAGCAATTCTCAATATAACATTATAACTATTCAATTAACACTATAACATTAACATAATATTGTATTGTCCATCTAATAACTAAGAGACTGAATACATCTATTATTAAGGGAGGGCATTACTTCCAAAAAAGAATTCATCTAATGAGTACAGTGGATGGTCAAGCAAGTATTTTTTAACATATCTTTGAACAGCGTTTCATTTTCTCTTGTTGTACATTTAATATAATTAGGCAATGTGTTAAAAGTCTTTATAGCAGCATACTTTACTCCCTTCTGTACAAGTGTTAAATTTTTTAGTTCAACATGTAGATCTTCTTTACCTCTAGTATTGTACCTAACTGTGTAAAAAGTTTTCTACATGAGGTTCGTGGAGGAACCCCACACATGATTCTGACTGCTCTCTTCCGAGCAGTTAAGATTTTTTTTTGAGGCTGGTGAATTACCCCAGAATATTATGCCGTAACTCGTTAATGAGTGAAAGTACCCAGAGTAAGCTGATTTTAAAATGTTGATGCCCCCAAAATGAGTAATGATTCTCAGAGCAAAAGTTGCTGATGAAAGCCTTTTTAGAGTAAGGGACACATGCTGTTCCCAGTTGAGCCTACTGTCAATGTGAACCCCAAGGAATTTAGTGGTTTGCACCTGTTCTAGTTCGTGAGCAATTACTATATTTTCTAGAGTTTTATTTTTTGTGTGGAACTGTATAAAATTAGTTTTTTTTAATATTAACTGAAAGAGAATTAATTGAAAACCAAGCTGTAACTTCTCTGAGTATATCATTAACATCAGTCTCTAGATCAGCAGTAGACTTACCATCCACGACAATGCTTGTATCATGGGTCGACTACGAATGTCGTCCCGTATGAGCAGTATGGCACCCCCGTGTGATGGGATGCTGACCTCAGGGGGAAGGTCAAAGCAGACCGGAAAGAAATGCACAAGCTCAAAGTGGTCACAAAGATGCATTTTGAGTTCCTGAAGGCGAAATACAAAGGGATGCTGCAAAGCTAAAGGCAGCCATATAGCCTCTTTGTGGGATTGAAGTTTGCGAACGTACCATTGGAGGAGAATCGTGACGAAGAAAAAATTAAGAGTTGTCATCTCGGCAGCTGCCGGGTGCCGACCTGCAAAGACTGATTGCTACGGGGCACAGAAGCGAGAGGATCCTACTCCGTGAAGTCCACGGAAGCAATGGCTTTCTCGTGCTGTCAGTCTGTGGAGTCCAACTCAGAAACTCGGTGGTGTGCACTGGCGAAACGGTGGCCGGCCGGGTGTAGGATCCCGTTCGACACCGTCTAAGAGGATCTTCGAGTCAGTGAAGGAACAGACCGTTCACTTCTGTAGGACTTTTTCGAGTCTTTCCTGTTAGCAGCAGAAGATTCGGGTGTCGGTCGGCTGGAGGGACGGAGCAAGTCTTCACGGGAGTACTCCTCCTGTGCTTGCCAGCCTGACAGTTGTGTAGCTAGGGGCTTCGCCCCTTGAGGCGAGGGTTTGGTGGCTACCTGGGCGCTGGGTGATTTCACAACCTCATAGATGAATTTGAAGCCTCATCTCTGCGTGTTTACGTCTTTCGTGGAGCAAAATGTAGCAAGAAAAGGACTGTTAGATCCAGACGGTAGAAGTCGTGGTTCACAACCAGCCAATAACTTGTAAGCAACTGGGAAAGACACGTTTTCCTTTACCTGGATCTCCTGGACAGCCCACTCATCGAGATACACAGGACAATCTCGAGAGAAGATGGCACGGCTACCATTGCAGTTGATACAGTGGGTAGAAGGAGGTGAACAATCGCCCTCGTGTGCATCCCTACCACGGATTAGAGATTTGACCGAGTGTCGATAACATGTTCTAGTGTGACACTGGGAACGGTGCATTGCGTTCAGAATGTACAGTCAGACTGTGATAATTTCGTACCCTGCTTTGATTTTGAATGGAAGCACCACTCTACCAAAATTGAGAAAAGAGTTGTCTGGCCACTAAGGAGGAACTGATCTTTCTCATCACCCGATGGACAGCAATGACAGCTACTGATAACAACTTAACACACAATTTACATAATGTGTTTAAATAACGCACTGTCAATCCCTCTCCATCTACAACGTATGTACTAATTTAATTATGTAACCACTCAAAAGTAAGCTGAAAAAAAGTGGCCTATATATGCCACTCTTTGGAGAAAAGAAAAACAGATAGTAAACATGGAGATAGAAAAACAAACAAACATGAATGGTAAACTTCTGAAATTTTCCCGGCGTATTTGTTCTTCTAATAATTTCCGGGTATGCAGCCGGATCCTGTCGACATTCTGCCACGATATTTCGGCCCAGATGGCCGGACGTCTCCGGGCCGAAATATCGTGGCAGAATGTCGACGGGATCCGGCTGCATACCCGGAAATTATTAGAAGAATGAATGGTAAAAACAGGAGATATACAGAAGATATGAAATGAAGGTGTTTGCGGAAGGCACTGGTTTTACAAGCAAGTTCAACAGTGCACACAAATGTAGAAAAACAGTTTTACATCTGACCAAAGGAGCACACCGAAGAAAGCAGTGATGGTCATAGATGGAGAGTGATGATCTTTGACACAATGAACACACTGGGTGCAGGGAATGGGCAGGGGGTAGGAGGGGAGAGGGTGAAGAAGTCACTTGGAGAAAGGGAGGGTGAGGGGAGGGGAGAGGATAGAGTTGGGTGTGGAAGCCAGGGGGAGGGAAGGAAGGGAGGGGGGGAACTGGGAGAGAGGAGGGGGGAGGTAGAAAGGAAGGAGAAAGGGAGCTCTGGAGGAAAAGGAAGAAGGAAGGAAAGGAAGGGGAGGGTTAGAGCTGATAGGAGGGGTATATGGAAGGAACGAAAACATCATCAGAAAGGCGGAAGCCACCTTGGGCAAGGGTGTGGAGAATGTGAAGATGGAGAGCAGGTGGGATGCAAGAATATAGGTGCGGCAGCAGGATGGGGTGGGAGAGGATGGGAGAGACAAGTGGGTGGGGAGGATCGAGCTTGTGTGAGGTGTAGAGGGTCTGTAACTGTTTGAGGAAAAGGAGGAGGTGTGGGAAAGGGATCAAGTCGTAAAGGATCTGCACGGGGGATGGGAGTTGGATGCGATAGATGAGATGGAGCGCATGGCGGTCAAGGTATTTAAAGGACTTAAAATAGGTGGGAGGGGCAGAAAGGGTGGGCATAACAAAGGAGGGGGTGGATGAGGGACATAAATGTGGAGGATTGTGGAGGGGTCCAGACCCCACGTTCGGCCGGAGAGGTGTTTCAGGAGGCGGAGACAGGTTCGTGCCTCGGATTGGACTGTCTGGAGATGGGGGTCCAGGAAAGGCGGCGGTCGAGGGTGACACCAAGGTACTCGAGGGTGGGGGTGAGGTAAGTGGGGTGGCCATAGATGATAAGGTAGAAATCTAGGAGACAGAAGGAGGAAGTGGTGTGGCCTACGATGATTGCCTGGATTTTGGAAGGACTGACCTCGAGCAGCCACTGGATGCACCAAGCTGTGAACAGGTCAAGATTGCATTGGTGAAAGCATTGGGAGCATTGAAGGGTGGGGGCGAGGCCGAGGAAGGCGGTGTCATCGGCATATTGGAGTAGGTAGATGGCGGGTTGGGGTGACGGCATGTCCGCCATATTCAGAAGGTAGAGAAGATGGGAGAGGATGCAACCTTGGAGCACATTGGTGGAGGGGTAGAAGGTGCAGGAATTGGTGTTGTGGATGGTAACACAGGAAGGGCAATGACAAAGGAAGGAGGCAATGAGACAGTTGTAATTAGTAGGAAGGGTGAAGGTTTGGATCTCGAAGAGGAGATTGGAATGCGATACACGGTGGTAAGCACGTTTGCGGCCGAGAGAGATGGCAGGGCAATGGGAATTGAGTTGTCGGAGAGGAGGTGAGGTGAGCGAGCTTAAGGAGAAGGTCATCGGCAGAGAAGGAGGGTCAGAAGCCACATTGGGTAGGGAGGAGGATGTGGTGCAGGTGGAGGTGCTGGTGGATTCGTCAGGTGAAGATGGATTCCAAGACCGAGGTGAGGCTGATAGGACGGTAAGAGGAGACGTCAGATGGTGGTTTGGTGGGCTTGGCGAACATCAGGATCTGAGTGGTTTTCCACAGGTCAGGTTAGTAGCCAGTGGACAGGACCACATTATAGAGGGTAGACAGGACGGTGAGGAAGGAAACGTGAGCTTTGCGGAGATGACGGTATGTGACACGGTGACCGGGAGTGGTGTTGCGTTTTGAGTGTGGCTACGATGTCTTGAGTGGTGATTGGGTTGTTGAGATCTGTGTGTGGGATGTTGTCTTAGTATCGGAAGCTAGGAGCGAGTGGAGGGGCAGAAGTGTCAGTCTGATCACGGACGTTGGGGAAGAGGGTGTAATCCAATAGAGGGTCATCAGGGATTATAAGAATATCGGAAAGGTTGGAAGCAAAATGATTGGCTTTACTGAGGTTGATGTTGTCTGGAAAGGGTTGATCATTATGAAGGAGGGAATACTGTGGAGGGGGTTTAGAGCCAGTAAGGCAGTAAAAGGCTGACCAGTACTTAGATGAGTTTATAGGTAGGGTAGCATTTAGCTAGGTGCATGTCTGGTGCCAGTCCGGGCGTTTTTGGCCACGAGCAAGTTCCAAATGTGTCTCTGGAGTTGCCAGTGGCGTCGGACTGTGTCCTGGTCCCGTGTATGGAGGAAGGCATGGTAGAGATGATGGGATTCTTGCAGCAGGAGGATGGCCTGTGGGGGTAAAGTGGAAAAATGTGGGTAAAGGGCGGTAGTGGGAATGTGATCCTCAGCTGTCTCAGTCAAGGTCTGCTGGAGAAAGGAGGCGGCACGAGTAATGTCATCAGGGTGGTGGTAGGTGACGGGGTAGCTTTCGACCTGGGTATTGAGGGTGTCCCGGTAGGCATTCGTTGGCACGGGAGTAGATGTGGACATATTTCGGGGCAGGGTCATTGCGGGGAGGTTACGTCCGTCTGACACTGTAAGGAGGACGGGTAGATGGTCACTACCGATGGGGTCGAGGACGACCACTGCAAAGCGTCCAAGGAGGTCGGGGGAGGCCAGGACTACATCGAGAGAGGTATGGGATTGAGGGTGGGTGTGCTGTGGAAGGGGGAGGAGATCACCTTGCAGGGAAGAAAGGAACTGATGCCACCGACAGAGCTGGGCGTGGGTCGAGTACGGACGTTGAGGCCGGTGGCAATCACGAAGGAGGAGAAGGTAGGGTCAATGAGGGGAAGGAAGTCAAATGGGATGGGGGCTGCAGGGCAGACATAGATGGTGGTGCAGGTAATGGTGAGGCTGGAGAAGAAGAGGGTAAGGATTACGTGTTCAGTGGTGTTGGGTTGGGGCTGAGCAGGGAAACTGGTGAAGAAAAGGAACAATGGAATATACTGAAAGAGGAAGACGGAATTGTCCGAAATAAATCTCTCTCAGTACAGCAAAGAGTGAGTTCCAATTTGAAACTTCCTGGAGGATTAACACTGTGTGTCAGACAGGGACTCGGACCCAGAGCTTTCGCCTTTTGCTCCACCGACTGAGCTATCTGAGCACGACTCACGACCTGCCCTCACAGCTTTATTCCTGCCACTACCTTATCTCCTACCTTCGAAACATGACAGAAGTTCTACATCTACATCTACATTTATACTACGCAAGCCACCCAACGGTGTGTGGCGGAGGGCACTTTACGTGTCACTGTCATTACCTCCCTTTTCTATTCCAGTCATGTACGGTTCGCAGGAAGAACGACTGTCTGAAAGCCTCCGTGCACGCTCGAATCTCTCTAATTTTACATTCGTGATCTCCTCGGGAGGAAGGAATATATTCGATACCTCATCCAGAAAAGCACACTCTCGAAACCTGGCGAGCAAGCTACACTGCGATTCAGAGTGCCTCTCTTGCAGAATCTGCCACTTGAGTTTGTTAAACATCTCCGTAACGCTATCACGGCTACCAAATAACCCTGTGACGAAACGCGCCGCTCTTCTTTGGATCTTCTCTATCTCCTCTGTCAACCCGATCTGGTACGGATGCCACACTGATGAGCCATACTCAAGTATAGGGCGAACGAGTGTTTTGTAAGCCACCTCCTTTGTTGATGGACTACATTTTCTAAGGACTCTCCCAATGAATCTCAACCTGGTACCCGCCTTACCAACAATTAATTTTATATGATCATTCCACTTCAAATCGTTCCACACGCAGACTCCCAGATATTTTACAAAAGTAACTGCTACCAGTGTTTGTTCCGCTGTCATATAATCGTACAATAAAGGATCCTTCTTTCTATGTATTCGCAATACATTACATTTTTCTATGTTAAGGGTCAGATGCGACTCCCTGCACCAAGTGCCTATCCGCTGCAGATCTTCCTGCATTTCGCTGCATACCTCGGGCATTAGCACTCCTGGGAGAAGGGATCATGCAGAGGAATATCTCAGGCACCAGCAAGGAGAGTGATCGAAATGAGACCTGCCCCACTGGTGGGTGTGTCCCTGTTTGAGTGCAGTGCAAGCACAAGTTCTCTACAGGAAAAGTTTCCTGGCATCTGCAGCCATACTCTTCATCACAAGTGGAAAAAGTGCATATACTTCAGCACACACATTTAGTCCAGTTAGTTTCAAAACACTGTAATATATCTTTAATTTCAAAATTACAAATAGAAAAAACACAAAATAACAAGTAAAGAATTTCTTATGTTCATTAGTAATCTACATCTACATCCACATTCTGCAAACCTCTGTGAGGTGCACCGAAGGGGTACATCATGTTGTGCCACTTATTAGGGTTTCTTCCTGTTCCATTCACATATGGAACACAGGGAGAATAATTCATTCAATGCCTCTGAGCATCCAGTAATTATTCTAATCTTATCTTCACGATTCCTACGTGAGTGATACATAGGGAGTTGCTGTGTAATCCTTGAGACATCATTTAAAGCCAGTTTTGAAAGTCTGTTAATAGACTTTCTCGGGATAGTTTAAGTCTGTCTTCAAGAGCCTTCAAATGCAGTTCCTACAGTATCTCCGTGATATTCTCCCATGGATTAAACAAACCTGTGCCCATCCGTGCTGCGCTTCTCTGTCTACGTTCAGTGTACCCTGTTAGTCCTATTTGGAATAGATCCCACACACTTGAGCAATATTCTAGAACCGGTCACATGAGTGATCTTTTAAGCAATCTCCTTTGGAGACTGATTGCATTTCGCAGTATTCTACCAATAAACCAAAGTCTCCCACCTGCTTTGCCTACAACTGACCATATGTGATCATTGCATTTCATATCCCTACAAAGTGTTACACCCAGGTGTTTGTACCAGTTGGCTGATTCCAACAAAGACTCATTGATATTACAGTTCTTTTATTTTGTGAAGTGCACAATTTTAAATTTTTGAACGTAAAAGAAAGTTGCCAAATCTTTGCACCACTTTGAAACCTTTGCAAGATCTGACTGAACATTTATGCAGCTTCTTTCAGACAATACTTCATTACACATAACTGCATCCTCTGCAAAAAAATCTGAGGTTACAAATAATATCATCTGGGTGGTCATTATTATACAATGTGAACAGCTAGGGTCCTAACACCTGGGGCACTTCTGAATTTACTTCTACATCTGATGATGACTCTCCCTGCCAAAAGCCCTCAATCCAGTCACACATGTCACTTGATACCTCATATGATTGTACTTTTGACAAAAGTGTAGGTTCAATATTGAGTCAAAGCTTTTTGGAAATCAAGAAACACTTCATCTACCTGGTTGCCTTGATCTAATGCTTTCAGTACATCATGTCAGAAAAGTATGAACTGGGTTTTACGTGGTCAACGTTCTCAAAATCCATCATGGCTGGCATTGAGGAGCTCATTCTGTTCAAGATATCTCATTAGCTTTAAGCTCAGAATATGTTCTAAGATTCTACACAAATCGATGTCAAGGACATTCCACAGTAGTTTTGTGGATCACTTCTACTACCCTTTTTGTAGGCAGGTGTGAGCTGTGGTTTTTTTCCAAGAATTTTTTATTCAAAGGACCAATGATAAATTATAGTTAGAAGAGGGGCTTACACAACCACAGATTTGGTATAGAATATGACAGAAATTCCATTGGGTCCTGGAGCTTTGATCAAATTTAACAATTTCAGCTATTTCTCAACACCACTGACACTAATACTTATTTCATTCATCTTTCCAGTGGTATGAGGATTAAACTGGGACAATTCCCCTAGGTATCCTTTGTCAATGAACATTTGAAAATGGAGTTAACCATTTCAGCTTTTGTTTTGCTACCTTCAATTTCAGTTTCTGTCTCATTCACTATTGAATGGGCACTAACTTTGGTGCCACTGACACTATTTACGTTCGTCCAGCTTTTTTTGGGTTCCGTGAAAGATCATTTGACAATATTCTGCTACAGTAAACACTGAAAGCAACATGTAACATCCATTACATTATCAAAAGAAGTCAAACACAAAAAAGCCTTTATTGATATCTCAACTTTGTTACCACATCAATCACCATTTCTTCAATATGTCCACAAAGTTTTCACCCCAAAATAAGAGCTGTTCCAAAAAGAGGAATTTCTGGAGATGTATTGAAGATGAATATGCTAAATGACAGTTAAGAACTATTCTCCACGTCCAAGGAGGAATGAAAGGAATTTCTCCTTCAGTGCTTCAGAACTTTGTCAAAAGTTTTAAAGATTACTCACTGATGATCTAATGTGAGAAGTTACTTGTGTAAATACTCCATTCTGAAGTCATCCTTTAAATATGGGCTGTACAGAAGTACATTCCTCAAGTCTTTAAAGCAAAAAGCCGTAATTACTCACCCAAAAGCCCATTCTGACCAAGGAATTTACACAAGTTGCACAGAGATATTCTCCTACTCAACTTTCGGTCACCACACAAGAATCAAATCAATGTGTGAGATATGCGCATTGGATGTCAATGAAATGGTGGAAATTTGTGGCACCTGTTACAGTTCCAGTATTTTCAAACAATATACATAAAATTAAAGACAATGTTTAAAACAAACAATGGAAAATCCAGGATGGAATAATGACAATATTTTGAAAAGGACAGACTGCTACTAACCATACAGTGGAAATGATGGGTCACACACAGGCACAACAAAAATACTTTCAGAAAGTAAGCTTTTGGCCAAAAAGACCTTCATAATGATTCCATAATTTGAGGTTCAACAGCTGTAAAGTTTTTCATACAATAGATTTTAACCCTCAGCTGTTTATTAGGAAAAACCCTGTAATGTCTGTCTATTTGACATGAGATATGATTGTCAATGTACTAAGACAACTTATGTCAGGTGTCTGTATAATTTCACTTGCTAATTTTGATACTGTTTAACTTCAAATGGATATAGGATGCTTTTAGTAGTCTGTTGTACCCTACAACCTGGATGATGGTTAATAACTGAAAGTGATAGATGACTAACGGGACAAATAAACAGCTGGTCATTCAAATGCATTTTAGTAGAAAAAGACGTTTGTTAGAATAAGTCAACACATGTTTGATTCTTTTCCTTGTGCCAGTCTGTGACTCAACATCTTCGCTATGGGGTCAGTATCAACCTATTCTTTTCATAACATTTTTTTGAAGACAATGTTTCTAATACGAAATCACAAGCAGAAAAATACACAATCAAGTGACAAAGGTACACAGTTTTTGATTGCCTTCACATTCCATTCATACTACTCTGCACCTTTTCATTTGTCCTAGGGTCCTGACTGACTTTCCTTCCTTATTCTTGACCAGGTCTTTTCCCTTCCCTCCCTTTTCCTATCCAAAGTTCTGTGCACTGAAAAGACTAAATGAGCAGTACATAATTACTTTTGTTACTAATCTCATTTGATCCAAATATGTACAAATGTAACAGAACTGAATGTCAGGAACAACTGATTGAATTGTGAATTGTGAATTGTGTTTTATTCATCTCATGACGTACATTTGCAATCCATTTGGTTTGCGTACAGGAGACATGTCAAAAATTTATAAAACAATTACAATGATTTTTACATTAATTAATGATAGCACTATAATAAATAACAACACTATAAGGATATTTCTTGGAACATGTAACACATTGTACCCAGCTCAAATTTCCAGATTGTCCTGCATGAATTCATCCACTGAGTAATAACACTTCATTGTCAGTACCTCATATAGCTTTCTTTTAAGTGAACCTAAATTCATCTGCATCAACTTGTTCCCTTTTAATTTATTAAAAATTTTCATTCCCATGTATTGAGGTCCCTGGGCAAACAGTCTGAGGCGGTGGGTGGGGAGCATAAAATTTTCTTTGTTTCTGGTATCATGTGAATGGACAAAATG
The DNA here is from genome assembly GCF_023897955.1 of Schistocerca gregaria. Taxonomy (NCBI): domain Eukaryota; kingdom Metazoa; phylum Arthropoda; class Insecta; order Orthoptera; family Acrididae; genus Schistocerca; species Schistocerca gregaria. The sequence goes on along the minus strand of NC_064930.1, from coordinate 107,839,382 downwards.
GTTTCCCTCAAATAAGTCGCGTCTGGAGTACAAAAATATAATAATCTCATATATGTATAAGGATGGCAGAGTTAATATTTTGAGTTTCCTAAATAATGGTCGACATGGTTCTTTGTGATTGGCAGTGCACATATTTCGTATGATTTTTTTCTGTATTTTTAGTATCCGCACTATGTTTGTCGAGTTACCCCAAAAAACAATACCATACCTAATAATGGATTCAAAGTAGCTTGTATATGCTACTTTCCGCGTGTCAATGTCCGTTGCAGTTGATAATATTTGCATTGCAAATGCAAAGCTGCTCAATTTGTTTGCAAGGTATTCAATGTGTGCCTGCCACCTCAAATTTTCATCTACTTTTAGACCTAAGAATTTGACTGAGTCAACTTCTTCTATAACTTGGTTGTTGTGTACAATCTTAATTTGCTCACATTTTGACTGTTTGGTTTTGAACTGCATCACGTGAGTCTTAGATATGTTTAGATTCAGCCCATTTAGCTGAAACCAAGTTTCTAAGGTACTGAGGGTACTGATCACAGATTTGAGAATTTTTTCTGAATCCTGATCTTCAACTAAGACAGAAGTATCATCTGCGAACAGAACTGATGGGGAGCTGATATTTAATGGTAAGTCATTAACATAAAAGAGAAATAGGACTGGGCCTAATATGGAGCCTTGTGGAACACCCTGAGTAATTTTTTTCCAGTCAGAAAAATAATATGCGCCATTTGAAGAAATGCTAACTCTTTGCTTTCTGTTGGATAAGTAGGATTTAAGCCATTGTAGGGCACTGCCGCCAATGCCATACTTTTCAAGTTTGTAAACAAGCAATGCGTGGTTTACGGAATCGAATGCCTTTGTGAGGTCGCAGAAAATTCCTGCCACCTTATTTCTCTTGTCTAATGACGTACTTATTTTCTCAATGAAACTGTTAACTGCATCTACGGTGTTTTTCCCTTGCTGAAAACCAAATTGATTGTTTAGAATAACAGAATATTTTGCAATGAAGTTTTGGATTTGAGCAACAGCAAGTTTTTCAAATATTTTAGATAGGACTGGGAGAATTGAGATAGGACGATAATTTCCCATGATCTCTCTTGATCCCTTCTTGAAGAGTGGTTTGACTTCAGCATATTTCAGTACCTCTGGGAAACAGCCCTCTTCAAAACATTGATTTATTATCTGAGCTAGTGGGTTTGCAATTGTCAAGATACGAACCTCAAATTCAGGAGGCTAGAGGCTTGTGCACTGTCATTCATCCTAACTTATCACAGCTATTTCCAACAACTTTCGTTTCATTTCCATTCCCGTTTTTCCCACATAACCGATCATTTTCATCAAACCATTGTTAGCCTCATTCTCATAACCTGCCAGTACACAACCAGTCCTTTGAATACATTTACACGCATTTTTTTCGAAAAATTTTTTCGAGATTTTTTTCGGGAAATTTTTTTCGAAACTTTTTTTGAAAAAAAAATAATTTTTTTCGAAACTTTTTTTCCAGAAATTTTGTTCGAAATTTTCCTGAATTTCCCCACTCTTTAACGTGTTTTGGAGACAACACAACTTCCTAACTTTTGCACCCTTTGTTGTTCACCAACCTAAGTTCAGCACAGGATCAAACATAGCTCATCTCAAACCAACACTTTTTCGACTTTTTTCACACCTTTATCTCTCCCTATATATATTTCTATTTATTTTCACTTTAACCTCATGTTACCCTTTCCACCTCCTAATACCATGTCAACCTCACAACATCCCTACAACGACCCCATTAAATTTTATTTACATTCCCTCCGCAAACATGCCTTCACCCTAGCCAGATTACGCTCCCATATTTTATTTACTCAGGCTTGTCTGACATTTGGCATTACCCCAAGGGCTTCACACTTAAAGTTCCCATCTCTGGCTGCAATCATTCTTTCCATCAGTCCTTATACCAGTTCCAAACTGCACAATCCATAGCCCTCACCCGCCTAATCCTTCACCTATACATCGACTCGGCCAATGAACACACCCGTCAACTCCTATCCCAAATCAAAGTCCTCAATCTTTCTTCTCCCACATCCACACCGGCTGTTCATAGCATCCTCCTACAGGCCAACCGCAAATTAGAACAGCATGCCACACTCCACCTCAAAAAACTATCCAATCTCCTGGTTTCCCACCTCCGGAAAGGCAAGTCACTCACCCTCCACAACCTTTCCAACAAACCTCAACCTCCTCTCATTGCACACAGACCCAGTCTCTCCCATCTACTCAATCTCCCACTTCCAGCTCCACTCCCCCCAACACCTCAAAATTCTAGTCAACACAATCTGGAACCACAACACCCCAATTCAGTAGTTAACCTTTCCTCCAAACCTCTCTCCCAATCCGAAACCTCTGTCCTATCCAAAGGCCTCACCTTCAGCCCCACTCCCAGGTTCAACCAAACTGCCCTTGTCAAAGATTTACTGTCCTACACTCGTAGTCTCTGCTGGAAATATCACTTTGCCACGAAGAAAAATAATCCTGATTCCACTCCTAATGATCCAACTCCCCAAGACACTATCCAAATTGAACCCTGCCTGGAACAGTTCCGTCCTCCATCACAGCGGGACCCACCTCCTCTTCCTCAAAATCACCCTCTCCAAACCTTCCAGGAATTTCTCATGTCCAGCCTTGCCTCTCAATCTTTCTTGAAAAACCTTAATCCTATTCCCAACATCACCACAGCCGAAGCCCAGGCTATCCGTGATCTGAAAGCTGACCGATCCATCATCATTCTTCCGGCTGACAAGGGTTCCACGACTGTGGTACTTGATCATCGGGAGTATGTGGCTGGGGGACTGCGTCAGCTTTCAGACAACTCTACATACAAAGTTTGCCAAGGTAATCCCATTCCTGATGTCCAGGCAGAGCTTCAAGGAATCCTCAGAACCTTAGGCCCGCTACAAAACCTTTCACCTGACTCCATAAAACTCCTGACCCCACCGACACCTCGCACTCCTACCTTTTACCTACTTCCTAAAATTCACAAACCCAAACATCCAGGCCGCCCCATTGTAGCTGGTTACCTTCAACCCATTACGTGCAGTGTCCCATCCTTCATCAAAGACACCAACCACTTTCTCAAACGACTGGAATCCGTACCCAGTCTGTTACCCCCGGAAACATCCTTAAACCATTGATGCCACTTCCCTATACACAAATATCCCGCACGTCCAGGGCCTCGCTGCAGTGGAGCACTTCCTTTCACGCCGATCACCTGACACCCTACCTCAAACCTCTTTCCTCATCACCTTAGCCAGCTTCATCCTGACCCACAACTTCTTCACTTTTGAAGGCCAGACATAGCAACAATTAAAGGGAACAGCCGTGGGTACCAGGATGGCCCCCTCATACGCCAACCTATTTATGGGTCGCTTAGAGGAAGCCTTCTTGGTTACCCAAGCCTGCCAACCCAAAGTTTGGTACAGGTTTATTGATGACATCTTCATGATCTGGACTCACAGTGAAGAACAATTCCAGAATTTCCTCTCCAACCTCCTCCTTTGGTTCCATCAGATTCACCTGGTCCTACTCCAAATCCCATGCCACTTTCCTTGACGTTGACCTCCATCTGTCCAATGGCCAGCTTCACACATCCGTCCACATCAAACCCACCAACAAGCAACAGTACCTCCATTATGACAGCTGCCACCCATTCCATATCAAACGGTCCCTTCCCTACAGCCTAGGCCTTCATGGCAAACGAATCTGCTCCAGTCCTGAATCCCTGGACCATTACACCAACAACCTGAAAACAGCTTTCGCATCCCGCAACTACCCATCCAACCTGGTACAGAAGCAGATAACCAGAGCCACTTCCTCATCCCCTCAAACCCAGAACCTCTCACAGAAGAACCCCAAAAGTGCCCCACTTGTGACAGGATACTTCCCGGGACTGGATCAGACTCTGAATGTGGCTCTCCAGCAGGGATACGACTTCCTAAAATCCTGCCCCGAAATGAGATCCATCCTTCATGAAATCCTCCCCACTCCACCAAGAGTGTCTTTCCGCCGTCCACCTAACCTTCGTAACCTCTTGGTTCATCCCTATGAAATCCCCAAACCACCTTCCCTACCCTCTGGCTCCTACCCTTGCAACCGCCCCCGGTGTAAAACCTGTCCTATGCACCCTCCCACCACCACCTACTCCAGTCCTGTAACCCGGAAGGTGTACACGATCAAAGGCAGAGCCACGTGTGAAAGCACCCACGTGATTTACCAACTGACCTGTCTACACTATGAAGCTTCTTATGTGAGAATGACCAGCAACAAACTGTCCATTCGCATGAATGGACACAGGCAGACAGTGTTTGTTGGTAATGAGGATCACCCTGTGGCTAAACATGCCTTGGTGCACGGCCAGCACATCTTGGCACAGTGTTACACCGTCCGAGTTATCTGGATACTTCCCACCAACACCAACCTATCTGAACTCCAGAGATGGGAGTTTTTAGATTATCCAGGTGCATCTTCTCCATGCATTAGAGTTTTTTTACCATCTATTTACTAACTCTCTCAACTTATTCTTTAAAGTTAGTTTACAGAGAAATTCTAAAAATATTACCGCTTCAACCTGAGCACGTTATAACAATATGACATATGACTGTTAACAATACTATGAAGATAACCCAAAGGAAATTCATAGAGTATGGTAAACCTGTACCTGTGTGGAGAATTTGATGTATATTGTCCTGAAGAGAAACCCAAAATCTTGACCCAAGTGCCACTTTAAAAATAGAAAACAGATATTTCTGTTAATTAAGGTAACAAATGTATTTCAGAACAGAACCAAAGATTAACTTCCATATCGTATCCCACAAACTAATGTAGGATTTCTGGATGAAATATTCATAAGAGATGATAGTAATTACAGAATGCATTAGGTTCTATAATGAATAGTAATTTTATTTAATAGTTTATCATAGAATGAAACAGAAACTCAGAAACATCACAATGAGTGACTACCTCTGCTGTACGGTGCACTGAAAATCTCGATTCTACTGTCCTGGATATAGGTTTGATATCTTTCATTACAAAATATGTTGATATGCCTTCCACAGAGCAAAATACAGTGACATGCTATAGATGAATGCTGTGTGAAGAGGTATATCACTGCACTTCGGCACACTTAAGTGCAAGTAACATATCTTACATTTCCTCAAACATATTTTTTTAATATGTACCAAACACCTCAGACAGATGTGCGCTGCTGCAAACTGACCTTTTTTTCAAAAATATTTTATATCCTATTTCATACAGTTGCGATGTGAGGGGGGGGGGGGGGGGGGTGACAATCACTACCAACTTTTTGCCCTCATTCTGAAGTATCCTAGATCTGACACTGGGCATCCCCCCCCCCGGATTAACTACTCCACCATGACAACAACCCCTTCCCTATCAACCTCTGTAAAGTTAACCATTTTGCTTTCCAGCTCTCCAAAGACTTTTCCATGCCACATGACCCTCACTCTGATACCACTGTCCACCACTTGCACCCAACATCCACTACTTGGATGAGTTACTGCCCTCAAAATCGAACACTCCTATCACACCACAAGTCATTGGCAATCCGGGCTCCTTTCCAAGCTCCAGACCTCAGCCCTTCCTGTCAGCTTCGTCCATCTCAATGCCCCTTCCTCTCCCATTGTCCCTCCTATGTCACAATTCATAATACCTATTCCTGAACCTTCCACCCCACCACAGGTGTGCCCCAGGGCTCCGTCCGTTCTCCTCTCCTGTACTCTGCTGGCATGCCCAAACCACCCCGACCAGTCCATCTTCTTCAATATGCTGAGGACACTGCCTTCCTTGCTCTCTGTCCTACCCTTCAACAGTCTCAGCACTCTCTCCAAACCAACCAAAACCAGTCACTGCTTGGTGAAACCAGTGACTCATATCAATCAATCCTTCCAAAACCGAGGCAATCATTATAGGACACACCACCCACTTCTTCCTGCTCCATAATTTCTACCTCACCATTTACGACCGCCCTATCCAACTTACACCACCTTTAAATATCTGAGTCTCACCCTTGACTGTCACACCTGACTGCCCATCTCCTTAGCATCCAACGAAAAGCCCGTGGTAGACTCCACCTTCTGTACTCCTGACCCGATGGACCTGGGGATTGCACCATTATACCAGCCTTCATAAATACAAACTCTGGTACCTCCCATCCTTTGATACACCAGTGTTGTCTGGATTTCCATCGCTCCAAAATTCTATAAAGCAATCAAAATCCTTGAACGCCACACACTCCGCCTCGTTTTTCCGTACATTGTCCCCCACTAGGATCTTCTATCTTCTACGAACTAATACCCTTCCCATATCTCCTCCTTTTCCTCGAACGCGTCCATATCCCCTACACCAACCACCACCTTGCTCTCTGTCACCTGACGTCTCCCTTCCTCTCCACTCCCCACCTGCTGCCACACCTCTACCTATGTGTTCCTCCTTCTGTCCATCTCCACACCCTCAGCCTCCTCTCCCAAAGAAACTTACATCATCTCTCTGTTCTGAATAAAGTGCTTTGTCCTGATATTTACCCGTCCTTCCACCTCTGACCATTATTTTACCCTCCCCTCCTCCCCAGTGCTCTCTCTCCTTCCCACCCCATCGTCTGTTTCCTCCCTCCTGCTCCCCTGTCCTTTGCTCATTCTCCCTTGGCTGCTCTCTCCCCACCCTCTCCACCTCCAGCTCCAGCTCCTTGCTGTGCTACCAGCTTGCCCCATCTGTCCTTGTAACCCCCCCCCCCCCCCCAACCTTTCCTCACCGATCCACGCCTTTCTTTCCTCTCTCCCTCCTCACTGATCTCCCCTTTCTTGGAAGCTCCTTCCAATTTTAATGCAGTTACTTCGTCGTATATGTAACGTAAGTGAAGTGTGTGTCAAGTGTCATCGTCTCGTGTGGTTCACATTACTGTAAACACCATTTTTAATTGTGCTCTTCACGACACCAGTGTTTCTGCTAAGTCTTCGTCAAGTGTCATTTTAATTATAGGTGTAATTTATGTAAACGTGCCTTGTGAAACTACCCTCTTTTTTTGTAAATTTTAATTTCCGATGTTCTCTTTCTCATATGTAAATATCTTTTATCCCCATTTTTTAATGTATTCCCACATGGGGCTGAGCTATGAAATAACAATAAAGGAGACAAAATCGCAATAGCATAACATAGTACACAAATGGTTTTTTATGGGGATAACAATGGCTGTGCAACACTGGGTGTAAGATATGCTAAACCACCTCTTCTGTTGGTATCATCTTGGTCTGGAGTCAATGATTTCTGGATATCAGTCAAATTACAAGCAGGGTATCTCAGTATGATTGTTGTCATCTTTTCAACTGCCCCCGTTGTTTCAAAATAAGGCTGTTTCAGTCCACCTGTGCTTGGAACGGACTAATTGCATCGAAACAGTGATGTTTCATTCCGCTCTGTGTCGGACAAGATTCGAGCTCTACACAGGTACCTAAACACAACATAACACTTCATGAAACACTTTCAAGAGTGTCGAAATCTTTTTGACAAGCAATAGCATGAACCTTAAGATATCCGAAAATAAAGCTTCATTTCTAGCTGACTGCCCTATTACGAAATGGCATAACATCTGCTTTATAAACACTAACCAAACAATAAAACAACGCATACTATTCACATTCAAAATAATAAATATGTGAAAATCATTTAGTTAAATTACACTTTTTTATAACATACACTTCTCTGTTCATGTACAGTAATCACATTAAGAAACGCAAGTAAGCCTACAATATTTTGAATTTAAAAAAAAGGCGTAGAGTGACAGTTATTAGACATATACATAAATTTGATGTAAGTATAATTGCAAGCAATCTGTTTGACATATCACTGGTCGTGTAATGGTGAACGGGAAGGGCTGGGAAGCATAGTGAATTTATAATAACGGTTGGAAACACCTTGAAAGACAAAAATTTTTCTGTTATATTTTGTTATTTATTCGAATTATTTGGCGTTATTTGTGAGTCTATAGTCAATGTGCCTATTATCCACAATGATTCCCTTTGTGTGAATGGAAATTAGCAGGATGGGTATATTACCCATTCTAACATGGGAATCCCAGTAGCATATCTGCTGTTTCTGCAGTTTGCTCCCAACTCCAGTTCTCTTCGTGGTGGTTCTTCTGTCTTCAGCTATGGCTGTCCTCAGCCAATTGAAAAGTATGAAAGTCACACGACACGAAAGCAGTGCATTTTCTGCAGGAAATACGAAACTGACATTACACCTAAGTGATAGTTTCATACTTTCCGCGATATGATTAGTGCTCTCGCACCTCATTTGTGTTTATACTGACATATTTATACAGTAGACATTCAAGATGTTTTTTTTTTTCTTTATTGTTATTTTAAAACCCGTACAAACAGGCAGGCAGTCAGCAGCATGTTACGCCGCTCTTCAGCCATAGATCAATAAACAACAGAAAGAATACACGTAAGTGACATAACGGTGGTGCGATAAAACAGTGGACACATAAAGACAAACACGGAGCCGTTCACACTCGATGATAAACCACACTACAAACTGGTGACACGATGCACAAACACTGAAGATGGCGATGGCACAGGTGAACGACGGAGTGCGACGGTGAACACGGAACACTAAACACGACGCCACACACGAGACACTGATGGCGATGATCTCCGGCGCACGAATGTCCGCGTAGCGTGTGCGAGTCCGGGGACCTGCCAAGAGAGGAAGAAGAGTGAGGGAGGGGACAGGGGAGAACAAAGATGCCAATGGCTGAGGAGATGGGAGGAGGAGTAGAGGGACAGGGGAGGGGAAGCCCGGGGGAGGAGTAGGGAGAAAGGAAGGAGGGAGGGAGGGTGCCCAAAGGAACAGAGACAGGAAGAGGGAAGGAGGATCAAAGTTGGTAGGAGGGGTATATTGAGGGGAGGAGGGCATCATCAGGAAGAGGGAGCTGGCGGAAGCCACCTTGGGTGAGGGTAAGGAGGATGGACAGATGGAGACTGGGTGGGACGCTGGAATACAGGCACGGCAGCGGGTGGGGTTGGGAGAAATTGGGGGAGACAAGCGGGTGTGGAGAATCGAGTTTTCTGGAGATGTACAGAAACCGTATCCGTTCAAGGAAAAGGAGGAGGTGGGGGACGGAATGAGGTCGTACAGGATCCACGTGGGAGAGGGATGACGGATGCGATAGGCGAGGCGGACAGCATGGCGTTCAAGGATTTGAAGGGATTTATAAAAGGTAGAGGGGGCAGAGATCCAGGCCGGATGGGCATAACAAAGGATAGGGCGGATGGGGGATTTATAGGTGAGGAGTATGGTGGAGGGGTCCAGACCCCACGTGCGGTCGCAAAGGAGCTCGAGGAGACGGAGTCGGGAGCGCGCCTCGGCTATTGGATTGTCCGGAGATGGGGGGGGTCCAGGAGAGGCGACGGTCGAGGGTGACGCCAAGGTACTTAAGGGTGGGGGTGAGGGCGATAGGACGGCCATAGACGGTGAGATAGAAATCGAGGAGGCGGAAGAAAGGGGATGTTTTGCCTACAATGATCCCTTGGGTTTTGGAGGGATTGACCTTGAGCAACCACAGGTTGCACCAAACCGTGAACCGGTCAAGATCGGATTGGAGAAGGTGTTGGGAGTGCTGCAGGGTGCGGGCAAGGGCAAGGAAGGCGGTGTCATCGGCAAACTGGAGAAGGTGGACGGGGGGTGACGGCGGCGGCATGTCTGCCGTATACAAAAGGTAGAGAAGGGGGGAGAGGACGGAGCCTTGGGGCACACCGGCAGAGGGAAAGAAGGTGTATGAATCTGTGTAATGGATGGTGATGTAGGAAGGACGGTGGGAGAGAAAGGAGCCGATCAGACGGACGTAGTTAATGGGAAGGGCAAAGGTTTGGAGCGTGAAGAGGAGACCGGAATGCCATACGCGGTCATAGGCACGTTCAAGGTCCAGGGAGAGGAAGATAGCGGGGCGACGGGAATTAAGCTGGTCGGAAAGGAGATGAGTGAGGTGGAGGAGAAGGTCGTCGGAAGAGCAGGACGGTCAAAAGCCACACTGGGTAACGGGAAGGAGGCGGTGCTGGCAGAGATGCTGGTGGACGCGTCGGGTGAGGATGGATTCCAGGACCTTGCTGAAGACCGAGGTAAGGCTGATGGGACGTTAGTAGGAGACGGCAGACGGCAGTTTGCCGGGTTTAAGGAACATCAGGATATGGGAGGTTTTCCACAGGTCGGGGTAGTAGCCGGTGGACAGGACTACATTGTAGAGCCTGGCCAGGGTGGAGAGGAAAGAGGTGGGAGCTTCACGAAGGTGGCGGTAGGTGACACGATCGTGACCAGCAGTGGTGTTGCGTTTTGTGCAGAGTGTAGCGATGATATCCTGTGTAGTGATAGGGGCATTGCGTTCCGTGTGTGCAGTGTCGTCCAAGTACTGGAAACCAGGTGCAAGGGGAGGGACAGAGGTCAGATCGATCGCGGACATCCGGGAAGAGTGAGTAATCGAACTGGGGATCGTCGGGGATGGAGAAGACCTCGGAAAGGTAGGAGGCAAAGTGATTGGCCTTACTAAGGGTGTCAGGGAAGGGGTGATCACCATGGAGAAGAGGATAGTAGGGGGAGGGTTTAGTTCCCCTAAGGCGGCGGAAGGCTGACCAGAACTTGGACGAGTTGATAGGTAGGGTGGCATTCAAACGGGTGCATGTCTGTCGCCAGTCCCGACATTTCTCAGCCGCGACCAAATTATGAATGTGTCGCTGGAGTTGCCAGTGTCGCCGGAGTGTGTCCGGGTCACGCATGTGGAGGAAGGCACGGTAGAGACGGCGGGGTTCCCGGAGGAGGAGGACAGCCTGTGGGGGTAAGGTAGGACGGTGGGGGTGGATGGCTGCAGTAGGGACGTGGGCCTCCACGGCCTCAGACAAGGTCTGCTGGAGAAAGGAGGCGGCATGGGTAACATTGTCAGGGTGGTGGTAGGTGAAGGGGTGGTCTTCGACCCAGGTGAAGAGGGTATCCCGGTAGGCATTCCAGTCGGCACGGGAATAGTCACGGACGTACTTTGGGGGAGGGTCATGACGAGGGTCAGGGTGGGGGTGACGACCATCTGAAATGGTGAGGAGAACAGGGAGATGGTCGCTACCAATGGGGTCCAGGACATCCACCGCTATGTGGCGAAGGAGGTTGGGGGAGGGACGACATCAGGACTGGAATTGGATTCCGGGCGGGTTTGCTGGGGAATGGGGACGAGGTCGCCTTGGAGGGTGGAGAGGAACCGATGCCACCGCCGTAACTGGGTGGTGGAACGACTGTGGATGTTGAGGTTGGCGGCGACCACGTAGGAGGAGAAGGTACGGTCAACGTGGGAGAGGAAGTCAAAAGGAATAGGGGCGTTAGGGCGGACATAGATGGTGGCACAGGTGACGGTAAGGCCGGGGAAGAAGAGACTAAGGATCAGGTGTTCGGTGGGGTCGGGAAGGAGAGGTTGGAGCCGATCCGGGATCTGGCGGTGGTGACCAATGGCAACTCCACCACGCGCAGTCGGGAGGGGATTATCGGAGTGGTGGAGAAGGTAGGGCGAAGTGTGGACGGTGTGGTGGGGTTGGAGGAATGTTTCATTGAGGAGGAAGGCATCCACGGGTTGGGTTGCAAGGGTGTGCATGAAGAGGTTCTTGTTGGCGGGAAGGGAGCGGATGCTGTTGAACAGGATACGGTGCTGTCGTGCCATTACAGGGATTTAGACGAGGGTGTCGAGACGGGAGAAGGTGAAATGGGCCTGGTTGTGGGAGTAGGTGGCATACAGTTTTAAGTGAAAGACGGAATGGGCGGTGAGAGAGACCTGTTGGAGGGTTTGAGGGCGCTGGAAAAGGTGGACGTTTTGCAGGACAATGGTGAGGAACCTGACGATGTCCTCAGCGGTGTGGGGGGGGGGGGGGGGGGGAGGGCGAAGTGAATTGCCAGGAGGGGTGGGGGTGTCCAGAGGACGGACAGGGACGGTGATTTCAGGAGTGGTCAGAGGGGTCGAGCTTTACACTTTTGGGAGTAGGTGGGAAGGGGGGGGGGGGGATTGCAGGTATTGCAGGATTGAAGGTTAGGGCACTGCCGGAGGAAGTGCGCTTGCCTACAATGCGGGTAGGTGAGGGCCTCGCGCCACTCAGCCGTTGGGAGCATGTTTTAGCGCAGGCACCTCTGGCAGTGGAGGGATTGAGGAGGGGAACTGGAGGGGTCGACCTTGTAGCGCTGGTGGAAGAGGAGGGCACCCTCCTTCAGGGGACAGTCAATGGAGGGGGCGTCCTCGGAGAAAACCCAAATAGGACGGGTGGGGCCAGCCGAGTTAAAAATGCGGCGGACTGCCCACACCTCCAGCGAGGGATGCGCATCGAGCTCAGCCGACACCTCCTCCTCCGTGATCGTCGGACTGAGCCGAGTGATCACGGCGGTGAGGCTCGGTGGGCGATGCGGGTGTTGGGGTTGGCGGGTAGGAAATGGAGGAGGAGCAGGTGTGAGGGAGGCGTTAGGGCCAAAATGGGTGACGGGGAGGCGGGAGAGGATGTCAGTATGGAGGGTGGGGCTGGGGGAGGAGATGAGAACGGAATCCCATCTGGGAGTGAGATGGGTGCACCGGGGAAGTGTTGGTGGAGGAGGAGGGAGAGGTTCCAGGCCTCGAGAAGGGAAGGATCTGGATGGGAGAAGAGGAATTTGTATAAAGGGGGGGGGGGGGGGGGAGGAGGAGACGGAGGGAGCAGGGCCAGGCGGGGAGACATCCGCGGCATCCTAAGGGGGGGGGGGGGGGGAGTGGGGCCTTTTTGGGAGCAGAGGATGTTGCAAATAACCTTCAGGCTTCACACAGTGTTACTACTGGTGTCTTGGGAGCGAGTAACTATTTTATAACAGGCAGAGCAAAAGGTGTATAGACTTTAATATTGACCACAATGGGATGGTAACAAAAGACAAACTTGAAATTGCTAACATATTCAATGAGCATACTTCTGCAGTGGGGGAAGCTATCAATGACAAACATAATAACCGGCAGTATAATTTTAAAGGAAATGTATTTGAGCATAACATACATCTAGCCCCCACAAACTGCAAAGAAATAATTAACCCCATTAGCTCTCTAAAATCTTCCCATGTCACAGGCATGATGGCCTCAGTATTAATGTATTAAAAGCGTGCAGACAAACTGTGTCTGTAGCAGTAAATAATAGCATCAGGCACCTTCCCAGACAGACTAAAAACAGCTCAAGTAACACCAATCTTTAAAAAAGGAGACAAACTCAAAATTCTAAACTACAGACCCACCTCAATACCCAGTCTTTTCCAAATAGTTGAAAAAGTCATATACAGCAGAATTATAAGCTCTCTCTGGATGCACTACCTAATGTTTGAAAATCAAAGTTGTCTCTTAATATGTAAATCAACCAGCACCGCAGCTGCTCAATTAATTGAAGAGATAACAAGTGACACCGAGAACAAGTAACATGTTGCAGGTATATACCTCTACGTTGAGAAAGCTTTCAACTGTGTGAGCGCCACAATCCTGTTAGAAAAGCGTGGAATATTGGAATCAGAAGCACTTCTCATTACATAATAAAATCTTACACGAGTAACCGAAAACAGTTTGTACTGCTTAAAGCTGAAAGAGGTGTTCACAAATCCAAAGTAACTAATATAAAAAATGAAGTGCCCACGGCTCAGTATTGGGTCCTCTTCTGTTTTTAATTTATGTAAGTGATATAAGATATTGTACTCTGAATTCCAATGTAGTTCTGTATGCAGCTTATACATCCATTGTGTGGAAAAAAGGAATCATTTAATGAACTAGAGACCCATTGTAATAACGTGACAAATGAAATTGCACAGTATTTTAATGAAAGCCATCAAATGTAACTGGTAGTAAAACATGACTCATGGAGTTTAACAACAATAGATTTAATGGTGAAATTAAAGTATACACAGGGAATGAATTAGTAAAAAAAGACTTTAGTGTAAAATTCCTTGATTTAACAATTCAAAGCAATCTAAAGTGGGACACACATGTTGACACACTCGCATGTAAGTTGTCTAAGAATATATTTACAAGTAATATAACTAGCAAGTTCTGCAAAGACATTGCCACCCCAACCCTTATGAGCACTCCCTCCATTGGCTCCTCCCCCCTTTCCCACCCTCATCTGTCCATGCCACCCCCATCCGCCCTACTCTGTGAAGTGTCTTCTTTGCGCCAAATTTTTAGTGCAGTGTTTTGAAAGGGTGACAAGTGTTGTGTGTCTTTTCCAAAGTGTTGCGAACAGAAACCGTACTGTTGCTGGGTGTGATTTTTCTCTCTCTTGTGAACAGAAACCAGACTGTCACAGTGTTTCTCAATTGTCTGTCTAATAGTGTACCTGTCGTCTTCCTGTGTATTTAATTAGCAGCACCAACCCTTTGTTTTATATTTTAACTTCCACAACTTTCTGCCATTTCACAATTGAAAAGTCACCTGTTTTAATCACCTGCTTTTATTACTTATTATCTTCTTACTATGTTTTACAAATTCTGTAGGTTGTAGAGCAGCGTACAAAGCTACTGCCAGCCTGACCCGTTTAGGGGGGATTTGAGACTCGATAAAAGAAGAAGGTTGTGGTTATAGACAGATATTTAAACACACTCCATCATAAAGGCTAAAATTGCACGGTCATTTTGAAGACAGATTATAGATGAGTTTCTTATGAGCATTTTCATGCATATTACACACATATATCATCCATAAACTACAAAAATATTCAATCTGATGTCTACTACGTAACTTTTACCAAATGTTTAACAGCTGTATTCAAAAGACAGATATTTTTTCCAACAGTACAATACTCAGCTAAACTTTTGTCTGTATTTCAAAATTTTGCATTAGTACTATTTCCAATTTCAACCTGTAACAGTAAAATCAGTACATTTCACTGTTTTGATGTGCACATCATCAACCTTAAAATACGCAAGTTTCCGACCTAACCTAGACCTCGGGCTACGCTACAGGTCAGTCTGTCATCACAACCAACATTAAAGGTTGGAGGGATAGACAGATCAGTATCACAATCTAACAGGCCTTTATCATTAAATATATGGCAGAAAATTTTAGGGAATAGGATGAAAGATCAGAATGGAATTTTCATTATTCAATTACAGTATAGTTCACATTTATTTATCATCCCTTTCTAATCACATAATGTATTCAGTTACGTACTGTACCAAAAGTCATTTTGCATCAACTATGGCTCTTTTAGGCTGGGAATTCTTCAAGAGTCATTTTGAATCTTCGCGATTATCTCTTCTAGATGTGGCTGGGTACATAGAGCATCTACTAATCGAAATGGGAACTGTGTTGGGAAAACCACGAGCATTATTAAACTTCTACTAATTACTAGCAATATAATTCACATTATACAACTACTAATATTTCTGGTAATGAAAGCACTTTAGTGTGGGGACGTTTCACACTTTGCACAAATGATGTACATTCATTCACAAACATAGAAACTAACGTTACTTCTGATGAAGACGGTGTAAACACGTTATGACAACTTTTCCAGTTCTGCTGTCACTGATATTTTGAATTATCGCTACATCGACTGACTTACATTGTGGTTCAGATACTTGTGAAGGTGTAAAAATGTGTTTAGAGTCCATATTCTAAACATGAACTCCTATGGTACTGTGTGGTAATTTCTGTTATGATTCTCAACATATCACTATTAATTTAAACTAAATTAACAATTTAAACTAAAGCCAAAGGAAGAACGTAGGTAATATACACTTCATACTCATTGTCTCATTCGTGACAGATGACCGTGTAACATCTATGGTGATTAATAGTAGAAATCGCCGAAATAGGAGAAGGATAAAAGTTGCTAGCGAATTTGTTAACTGCGACACCAATCATTAAACTGATTACTGAATATCAATTCAACCTTAACATTTTTAGTTAATATGGTAGCGCGGACAACAACGCCCGCACCACTCAAAAATTGATCTACAACTATTTAATGACATACAAAACACATACTCCGAATGGTTGAGTATGTAGAACATTTTACCACAAATATTGTTAAGTATGATGAATCTTGTCATAGAGAATTGGAAGATAAATGCGTTTATAAGAGCAGAATAAAAACAGATTAAACGAGTTAATTGCTTATCCAACACCTGCCTGTAGAGCTTCTAATTGCGAACTGAAATCAAATATGAAGAATTCAAATGATTTAGAGTGAAGCTCCGGACAGCAGTGTTGCTAGACGTCACCGACAGATGGCATCCTGATACGCTGGCTGAGAAAGTATGGCAGTTCTCATTTGCTTTACTAAGACAGGCTTGCAGGCTTGCAAGCTGTTGTGGCAATAGGTCTGCTCTCTTTCTGTTTACACTTCATCGTCGTGAATTGTAAGGTAAGCATTTTATTTATTTATTTTGATATGAAGTCACCTTTACTAAGAGGAGTGTGAAGGACTTGCACGTGGTTGAAATGTGAAATTTATTGATACTGTTTATTCCAGATGCCCAGTGAATCTGAGTCAGATTTTCTGTGGATCGACAAGGAGCTGGAAATGTTCTAACCTCAAAGAAGACAGAGGATCAAAAATTATGTAGAGAATGTGGTGCCACATTATAATGGCAGGGAATTTGTAGAGCATTTTCGGGTGCGACGTCACATGGCAGATGATCTTAGCGAAAGGTTTAGGAATTCCAGATTCTACAATTATCAGGCAGGAGGAAATGGGAAACTGCTCCCACTGCAGCATATATTGATATTTTTGTGGTTCGCTGGCCACGAAGCTTCAGATTTCAGAGATGTCGTAGATAGATTTAACATCTGTATTTCTCCTCTGCGATGTTATACAGAGAGTTACAAACTTCATAAGTGATTAGGGAAGAGAAGTTATAAAGTGGCTGTCCGCCGAAGAAAGAGCAGACCCCCTCACCCCTTGGTTGCTCCTCTCCTCTCCCATCCCCGCCCCCTACCACGTCTTCACTGTTGTATCCTCCCTACCCTCCATCTCTACACCCTACATCTCCTTTCCCAAGGTGGCTTTCATCAACTCCCCCTCCCGGATGATGCCCTCTCTTCCTCCATTTATCCCTCCTATCAACTCTGATCCTCACTCCCCCTCCTTTCCTCTGTCCTTTTCTTGGGCTCCCTCTCCCCCCTTTCCTTCCTCATTTTTCCCCACCTCCCCTCTCGCTGCCCCCTTCTCTCCCCCGGGTCCTTTTGCATTTCCCTCCTCTGCCTCTTCTTATTCCCTCTCGCATCTGCCCTGCCCCTCTTTCCCCTTATGAGTCCTCTCCCTCCTTGGTTCCTCCCCTTTCGTTTTCTCCTCTCCTTTCGTCCCTCCTTGTTTTTTTTTCCCCCCTCCTCCAGGTCCCGCCCCCCCATCTGCCTTTGGCTCGAGAGTGTCATATTTGTGCCACCATTTTTGTGCAGTATTTTCCAGTGAGTGTTCTGTGGTGTGTCTTTAGGGACGTGTAGTGAACAGCCATCATACTGTCGCTGAGTGTTTTTTTTAATCTCTTGCGAACAGAAACCAGACTGTCTCCATGTTTTTTAATTGTGTGTCTACTATGTTACTTGTCCGATTCCAGTGTATTTTATCGACATTGCCAACCCCTTTTGCTTTCTGTTTTAATTTTATGCATTTTTATGCAGTTTTACACTTTAAGTCATCATTTTATCACCTGTTTTTCCTTGTTTCTTTCTTCTTACTTTTCTTACCAAAAAGTCTGTAGGCTGTAGAGCTGCGTACTAAGCTGCTGCCAGCCCGCCCCCCTTCGGCGGGAATGGAAAAAAAAAGGGAAAGAAAGAGCAGAGATTGCGGCTCATTTCAGGGGAAATGGATTGCCTGGTGCGATTGGGGCAATTGACGGGTCACACATTAGAATTGATAGACCTCAGAAAGATCCCCAGTCCTATATGAATAGGAAGAATTATTTTTCTATTCAGCTACACGTAGTTTCTGATCATAATCGACGGATTAGGGACTTATTTGTCGGCTATCCGAGCTCTGTGCATGACGGGAGAGTGTTTAGGACGTCCACACTCTACCAAACACTCGAAGCAAACTGTGGAGATTTTCATATTTTAGGTGACAGTGCTGTCACAAACTACACACGAGAGCTGAAGGTGAAGGAAGCCAACTGCAGGCTATGGAGGAAGAATAGAGGACTGTCCCAGAATAATCAACAGCTAAGCCATATAAAGAGAAGTAAAAATTTTAGACACATCAATCAGTTACAGGATTTCCACATTAACTGCTTTAAGAAACAATGTTAAAGAATGTAATACTGTAACTCCTTAAGTATTTGGTTTCAGCACAGCTATTTCAATTATAGGAATACTGTCTGGCAGTGTTATCTACAGGTCCTGAGTCTTTCAGAGACTTTTAAAAAATTTTAAGTTGTGTATGTTTTACAGATCAGTCACTGCAGCATCATAATTTTGTTTAGAGTTTTTAATTTTTTAATGTAGACCATATTAGTTTTTAAATTGTACCGGTTTTTCTTGCCACACAGGTTTTCTGTTCATGTTGTGTGTTATAATCTCTTGCAGATATGGTATTCAAATTGCTTCACTATTTTCACCTCTGTTTCTTATTTTACTAGTGTCTGTTACCACCATTCTAGGTGCTTGTCTGGAATCGTGTGACTGCTACGGTCACAGGTTCGAATCCTGCCTTGGGCATGGACGTGTGATGTCCTTAGGTTAGTTAGGTTTTAGTTCTAAGTTCTACGGCACTGGTGACCTCAGATGTTAAGTCCCATAGTGCTCAGCCATTTTGTTACCACCATATTCTTCTACAGTGATATCTGCGATCCTGATTTTGTGCTATATTTTTTTCTGTGTCTGGACTTCATATTAATAGCAAGTTAATGCTAAATAGTCTGTAAATCCCAAGCAATTTAAGTGCTGGATCTTTCTTCATTCCAATTTGTTTTTTCCTCAAGATTTTCATTGTATTATTCACTAAGTATTACAAATGGCTGAAGAGTAATGGTGATAGACCATCACCCTGTTTTAATCATAAATGGCTCTGATTGTTGTCACCTATCCATAGATACATTTCTTAGGCTCTTGTCATTTGTCCTGTTCAACTCCCAATAAATTATAGTACGTGGTGCATTCAAGTTCTAAGGCCTCCGATTTTTTTTCTAATTAACTACTCACCCGAAATCTATGAAACTGGCGTTACTTCTCGACGTAATCGCCCTGCAGACGTACACATTTTTCACAATGCTGATGACATGATTCCATAGCAGCGGCAAAGGCTTCTTTAGGAGTCTGTTTTGACCACTGGAAAATCACTGAGGCAATAGCAGCACGGCTTGTGAATGTGCGGCCACGGAGAGTGTCTTTCATTGTTGGAAAAAGCCAAAAGTCACTAGGAGCCAGGTCAGGTGAGTAGGGAGCAGGAGGAATCACTTCAAAGTTGTTATCACGAAGAAACTGTTGCGTAACGTTAGCTCGATGTGCAGGTGCGTTGTCTCAATGAAACAGCACACGCGCAGCCCTTCCCGGACGTTTTTGTTGCAGTGCAGGAAGGAATTTGTTCTTCAAAACATTTTCGTAGGATGCACCTGTTACCGTGGTGCCCTTTGGAATGCAGTGAGTAAGGATTACGACCTCGCTGTCCCAGAACATGGACACCATCATTTTTTCAGCACTGGCGGTTGCCCGAAATTTTTTTGGAGGCGGTGAATCTGTGTGGTTGCATTGAGCTGACTGGAGCTTTGTTTCTGGATTGAAAAATGGCATCCACGTCTCATCCATTGTCACAACCGACGAAAAGAAAGTCCCATTCGTGCTCTCATTGCGCGTCAACATTGCTCGGCAACATGCCACACGGGCAGCCGTGTGGTCGTCCGTCAGCATTTCTGGCACCCAGCTGGATGACACTTTTCGCATTTTCAGGTTGTCGTGCAGGATTGTGTGCACAGAACCCACAGAAATGCCAACTCTGGAGGCGATCTGTTCAACAATCATTCGGCGATCACCCAAAACAATTCTCTCCACTTTCTCGATCGTGTCGTCAGAGCGGCTTGTGCGAGCCCAAGGTTGTTTCGGTTTGTTGTCACACGATGTTCTGCCTTCATTAAACTGTTGCACCCACGAACGCACTTTCGACACATCCATAACTCCATCACAACATGTCTCTTTCAACTGTCGATAAATTCAATTGGTTTCACACCACGCAAATTGAGAAAACGAATGATTGCACACTGTTCAACTAAGGAAAAGTCGCCATTTTAAATATTTAAAACAGTTCTCATTCTCGCCGCTGGCGGTAACATTCCATCTGCCGTACGGTGCTGCCATCTCTGGGATGTATTGACAATGAACGCGCCCTCATTTTAAAACAATGCGCATGTTTCTATCTCTTTCCAGTCCAGAAAAAAAAATTGGAGGCCTTAGAACTTGAATGCACCTCGTAGTTGCAGAAATGTGATTCAATAATAATTTTTCCTTCCTCAACATAAACTAATTGAATACTTTCTGAGGGAAACTCTGCAAATGCTGGTATATAAATAAATTCAATATAGCTTTCATAGGAACAACTTCCTTTGTAGTCTACCGCAAAAGATTCTCTGAAAATCACATTTTTTAACAATTTAGTTACTAAAATATTTGAGACATGTATCTTCTTTATCAGTTTCTCATTAATTCTTCTCCATAACAATTTTTCTGGAAATAGCTGAATTATTGTATTATGAGACCACTGTATACCTGAAAGTATTTTCCTCATAATCACATACCCACTAGCTGAAGAACAGCAGTCATCAATCTGAATATTGTTTTGAGTACAACTATACTTTACTTGGCATGGTCATGTTTGTGACATGCCGTTGCCTTCCTCCAACATTTGAACTGACAAGAGGACCTACAGTTTACAATGGCCTGGGGATTGAGCCTGAGACCTTTGGATTTTTAGTCTCGCCGAAAGAATTTTCTATTTCATAGTATCAATCTTTGAGAGCCGATTGTCGACCAAAAAACAAATTTCCAGTTAATATAAAGCTACACTTCTGTTGTCATGTCCCAAAAATTTGTCGTTTGTAATTCTCATGTGATTATCAATAATGAAACTGACTGCAGAGAATAACAAGAAGCTATTTATCCCCATTGTCAAAATCTGCAATCTTTGTTCTTAAATATGACTTCATAAAACAGTTTATATATAAATTCTGAGAAACAATTTCAAGTACAAAATTTATGCCAGTACTAATTTGGATTATTTCCTGCTCCATAAGGGGCTAGAAGCAGGGTTTGTAACATTTTGCTCAAAGTGTCAGTGTTCACATAGAGCAGATTTAGTGTCCAGAGTTTGGTCTGGTACAAGTTGCAATGTGATCAGTTACTCTCCTTCTATGGTTCAAGTAAGTTGCACATTGTACTTTCAAGAAAATGTTTGGGATGGTCCAATCAGGAAAACAAATGCAAATAGCCATTTAACCTTAATGATTTGTAAAATATACAGATTATAAACATAAAATGAGGTAATTTATGGTAGTGGTAACTGACAGTAATTGACAAAAGCTGTTTCATTCTTTATCACTTTAATTGTTCCAATATTATAAGGACACAAAGGGTATTGGAACAACTGCCATGGACTTAGGGACCCATCCTGGCATTTGCCTGACACGATCTGGGAAAACCATGGAAGACCTGAATCAGGGTGCTAGAGGAGGGTGGGATATTACAATATACAATTACAATTTATAATGTAACCACATATACAGTCCACAATTAAAATTTAACTACAATCACATAGACAAGTCACAATTAAAATTTAACTATAATCCCCAAATAAACAGTTTATAATTACAGTTTAACCATAGCGAGTAGAAGAAAGTGTGCCATCTCCACAAGTTCACAGGTTCCACCACCAGATGTCATTTGCTCCGCTTGTGACCCACACAAATACGTTATTACGCCAAACGCTGCACACAAAGTTATTGATTCATAAAATTTATGTAATCATATGAAAAGTCAATGGATTTGATTAACTTGACTTAGTAGACATCAGTTGTCAGCTAGTTTGGATAGTTTCCGGGCGGTCTTGGAAGTTTTTGAAGACTTAAACTCATTTTGAATTTGTTTAATGTGAGTGAAAAGCTGGCATTTCATATAATGGAGAATCAGCTTGGAAACGATGTCCATCACATGATCTTCGCAGCATCCAATGTTACATGTTTCAACATTTAGGTCTTCCAAACTATTGAGGCAGTCATAAAAAATGTCGCACCATAAACTGTCCTCACGGAGTTTTATCACGACTATATTTTCCACCTGCATAAGAACATTGAAGAAACCTTTTGATGGCTATGTGAGCAATGTCTTTCCTGTAGAAGAGCCGTAACCTCTAATCGATGTAAGTAAAGAGAATGGGATGTCAGACGAATTTCCACTTAGAAGGCACAAACACTTATGGGTTTTCTTGCTTGATTTACCACGTAACCTGCCAGATGATAAACTAAACATTCCTTTCCTGTGGTGCTTTCAAGACTCTCCAGAATATGTTGTGGATTGGGGTGAGCCTCTGTGAAGTTATGTGAAACACACAGGATTTTTTAAATTAAGTCTTCAATTTCCAGAACTGTCTCTGTTCTTTTGCTGCAAATGTCTGGCTAACATCCGCATTTGGCATACATATATGAAAATTCATGTTTATGTTCGCAGCTTCCGCCCGAAGATAGGGCTAGTTTTACAGAAATGTAAACACACTGTAACATGTGTAAGCTCAAGAAGTCTGTTACTGACAGGTGGTTATTTGCAGCTCAGTGACCTTAAGATACTAAAATGACGTTCAAGTGGGTCCTGATTAAATCTTGCAGTCAACACATAGCTGAAACCTTTTTCCCACAAATATTCAGATATCTCCAATGTACTTTCAATGGTTACCCTTAGAGACTGGAGAGTTCTTTCGGAAGCAAAGCTGTTATTTTTATCGGTGAGAATTGTTTTCCATTTCATTAATGTTTTGTGAGCCTCTGTTTTTTTGTACAGTGCATCCTTAGGAAATGAATAATTCTGTCCACTATGTTGTTCATATATCTAGTGAAAGATTCTGTTGATTCAGTGCCTTTGAATCCTGTTGCTTTACTGTCCCTGAAGAATTTTATGCCTTCGGCTACTGTGTTACTGAATAACTGCAGGGCTAATCTTACATTCATTTGTTGAAATGATGTTGGGTTGAAGATGGTGGAAGTTAACTTGTGGCAAACTTTTAATCCACCAAATCCTGGGAAATTATCTTCTTGATAGACTCTGCAATAATAATTATAGTTGACGATCTCATCGTTAAAAAGTACTTCAGTTTTATCACAGAAATCATTTCTTATACACCTTATTGCGTGAACAGTGCCTGAAAATGCCCAATCTCTTCTGGTTTCGTCAACAGGATTCGATATAGGACAAGATACTTTATTTTTTTGCCACTAGTTCAGACATTGCCAGACCTTTTTATTCGGTTGACTACCATCAAAAGTGAATGCAGTAATTCTTGTTCCAGCTGGATAATCACTTGAATTAATATCTGCAAGACATCGCCTGGAGTTCCATTGAGACTTGCATACACAGCAACAGGTTGGATCCAGTTATGCAATACAGGAGCAAACATAAACACGAGAGCATGATTGGCAAGTTACTCTTACAGTTGTCTGGAGTATACTCTCGTAAATTAACAAAACCATCAACTTTCAGGGAATTGTTATTAAATTGCAGTTCTTCTTGGAGCTTAATTTCATCAAAAATCAGCACACCTAAGCATTTGTTTTCATCTTGTTCTTCCTGAAAATAATTCTTAATTGCCTCCACAGCATGTGTATTGATCCCACATGAGCATTTGAGACCCTTTACTAAATTTCGAAGGTGTGTTTCAGAAAGAAGTGGCAACAAACCATGCTTCAAATAATGTCTGTATCCTTTGGGCGACTTAATTTTTAAGCAACTCGTAATCATACCACATTCCCTTAGTGCTTTTTAATTGGCATTTATCATAGTGTCTACTATCATTTTCTGTTTCTTACTCAGTTTGGAATGATCTAAGAGATTTAAATGAGCTGTCTTATGCTTTTCGTCTGAGAGCTGCCTTCACAGTAGATGGATTTCTGCATTCGCTGTTCTTAGTTTATTGTGTAACCGCACAACTTTCAGCTTCTTACACTTTGTTTTCTTTAGTGAAGTGAGCGCCGCAACCATTACCTTTCATACGTTTTCCTCGACAGATGAAAAACTGGGAAACATTGGAACTTCTTGTTGATCTTTTGTTTTCACAGCAGATACTCTCTTATGAGTGTTTTACTAGTGGTGGGTTTTCTTTTGTGTAATATTTTTGATAGCTATTTCTGTATATTTTGAAGTAAATGAGGAACTGCCCTTATTTTAGAGACCAACTTCGTCTTTGAATTTTAACTTGTTTACCCTCGATGATGAACATGTCAGCTTTTATAATAAGTTCCTCACAGAATTGTGAATTGCACACGAAACAATTGAGTTAGAATTGTCTCCCTCAGGAATTGCCCTGACCCATTTTGCAAATTCTACTTCTTGTTCTGGAGGCCTAAAAAAATGTTTACCTTTACTTTCTCGGTAGCCACATCTGCATGTTGGCATTTTTATCCTTTCTTCTTCAAATACGAGTAACTATATCCCTAAACACCGTTTACAGCAGAACCCCTCTAATTCGTCACCTTCGGGACCAGGATTATGGTCGGAACAAGAAACAGGTCGGATTATCCGAAAAATCTAATATTTATCGCAGAAAATATAAAAAGACATTTA
The DNA here is from genome assembly GCF_023897955.1 of Schistocerca gregaria. Lineage (NCBI taxonomy): Eukaryota > Metazoa > Arthropoda > Insecta > Orthoptera > Acrididae > Schistocerca > Schistocerca gregaria. The sequence continues at coordinate 107,814,565 of NC_064930.1, read as the reverse complement.
GTACAAAAAATTAAACAATTTAAATACTAAAAGATGTCTACAGCAATATAAAAAGATGTTTTTTACACAGTGTTAAACAGTATATTAACAAAAAAACGTCTACACACACTATAATATGTATTGGTTTTAAAAGTAAAAACGACAAACAAATTACAGAACTCAACTGTACATGTTGTTGTTGTGGTCTTCAGTCCTGAAACTGGTTTGATGCAGCTCTCCAAACTACTCTATCTTGTGCAAGCTCTTCATCTCCCAGTAACTACTGCAATCTACATCCTTCTGAATCTGCTTAGTGTAGTTATCTCCCTCTATGATTTTTACCCTCCATGCTGCTCTCCAATACTAAATTGGTGATCCCTTGATGCCTCAGAACATGTCCTACCAACCGATCCCTTCTTCTAGTCAAGATGTGCCACAAACTCCTCCCCAATTCTATTCAATACCTCCTCATTAGTTATGTGATCTACCCATCTAATCTTCAGCATTCTTCTGTAGCACCACATTTCGAAAGCTTCTATTCTCTTCTTGTCCAAACTATTTATCGTCCATGTTTCACTGCCATACATGCCTACACTCCATACAAATACTTTCAGAAATGACTTCCTGACACTTAAATCTATACGCTTTCCTTGCCATAGCCAGTCTACATTTTATATCCTTTCTACTTCGACCATCATCAGTTATTTTGCTCCCCAAATAGCAAAACTCCTTTACTACTTTAAGTGTCTCATTTCCTAATCTAATTCCCTCAGCATCACCCAATTTAATTCGACTACATTCCATTATCCTTGTTTTGCTTTTGTTGATGTTCATCTTATATCCTCCTTTCAAGACACTATCCATTCCATTCAACTGCTCTTCCAAGTCCTTTGCTGTCTCTGACAGAATTACGATGTCATTGGCGAACCTCAACATTTTGATTTCTTCTCCATGGATTTTAATACCTACACCGATTTTTTTTTCTTTTTTTTTTTTTTTTTCTTTACTGCTTGCTCAATATACAAATTGAATAACATCGGGGAGAGGCTACAATCCTGTCTCACTCCCTTCCCAACCACTGCTTCCCTTTCATGTCCCTCGACTCTTATAACTGCCATCTGGTTTCTGCCAACTGTACATAATAACGTATAAACGATACATACTGTAAACTAAGAAAATGTTTATAGCACTGTATATATAAAAAGTAATTTTTTACAAAGAAATAAACTACTGTATGTATAAACTAAGAAATGATTATACTGTATGCATTGTTTTTACAGTAAAAGCGAAAACAAATTGCTTGGAAAAAAAGTCAGGGATACATTTTTGACGAGTTTTCCAAGGATCAATCCAGCCTTCACTGGCAGCAAATTTACTTTCGGCTTCTAGTTTTTTGTGCAAAACTATCGCTTTTTCTTTGAGAATTGGCCCGGATATTGGAGTTCCTTTCCTTCTTTCTTGACAAAACCACATCCACAATGCGTTATCAGGCAGTTCAAGCTTAGGCTTTTTTTAATGTTTTGCGATTCTTCACAGTGTTTTCACCATCAATCGTAACTATATAGGAGTCAATGTCTTTCCGATTCTTCTTCCAATCCTTAATTATCGTAACATCTTCATTCGGTTTCTTTGCAATTTTTTGGAGCGAATCTCCTTCATCCAGTCTTTGTAGCACTGCTAATTTTTCATTTAGTGAAAGAGGCACGTGTTTACGGTCGAATCCAGACATGTTCAAAAACATACAACTGTACACACAGAGAAGTTTAATCCCAACAAAGGATAAAACTGCACAATAACGTACAGTACAACAATATGCACAGCGATAGACACCGCAACAATGGCCCGACAGGCGTCCAGTCAGTCACAAGTCGGCACAGGCTCGCTAGCCTCAGCATAGTCGGACTAACTGGAGTGGAGTGACAGACCATCCGAGGTCGGATTAGAGGGGTTCTACTGTACTCATTGCAGACTTCAGCTATTCAACATTCGCTCACACCATAAATACACTCAAAAAATAAGCACAGAAAATAGTGAAACTCACCTTCGGATAAAGCAAAATTGCGGGAACTTGTCTAAAGCGACACTGCTGCTCATAGTTCGCAGGCACGCCACGCGTCCTATGCTGCCTGTGTTAACGGGCGGGGAGTCGGCACACTTTCTCTTGTGCTCGCTATAGTTTAACTATAACTACCAAATACACTGTTCACAATTGCAGTTTATAATCACTAATCCTCCATTGCTGTTCACAGATGACATCTGATGCCCTCAGCTTAAACGTGTAAAAACAATGAGCCAACACCCTACTGTGTGCATGACAAGATGTTGAGCTCATAAGGACTTTAATACGGAAACAGGACAAAGCGTGCAATGTGAAGAAATGATTAACACATCAAAAGCTATGTGGTTCCTGAAATCATTTAGAATAAAGTCAAACAATTACTGCATTAGCTAATTCTGGTGTGAGTAAATTTAAATCCATAACATACTGTAATTATAATAGAGGGAAACATTCCACGTGGGAAAAATATATCTAAAAACAAAGTTGATGTGACTTACCAAACAAAAGTGCTGGCAGGTCGATAGATACACAAACACAAACATACACACAAAATTCAAGCTTTCGCAACCAACGGTTGCTTCTTCAGGAAAGAGGGAAGGAGGGGGAAAGACGAAACGATGTGGGTTTTAAGGGAGAGGGTAAGGAGTCATTCCAATCCCGGGAGCGGAAAGACTTCCCTTAGGGGAAAAAAAGGACAGGTGTACACTCGCGCACACACACACACACACACACACACATATCCATCCGCACATACACAGGCACAAGCAGACATATGTGACTGTGTGTGTGTGTGTGTGTGTGTGTGTGTGTGCGCGCGCGCATGCGCGAGTGTACACCTGTCCTTTTTTTCCCCTAAGGGAAGTCTTTCCGCTCCCGGGATTGGAATGACTCCTTACCCTCTCCCTTAAAACCCACATCCTTTCGTCTTTCCCTCTCCTTCCTGAAGAAGCAACCATCGGTTGCGAAAGCTAGTAATTCTGTGTGTGTGTTTGTGTGTTTTGTTCATGTGCCTGTCTGCGGCGCTTTCCCGCTTGGTAAGTCTTGGAATCTTTGTTTTTAATATATTTTTCCCATGTGGAAGTTTCTTTCTATTTTATTTATAAAAACAAATAAAAGTGCTGGCAGGTCGATAGATACACAAACATAAACACAAAATTCAAGCTTTCACAATCGACTGTTGCTTCTTCAGGAAAGAGGGAAGGAGGGGGAAAGACGAAACGATGTGGGTTTTAAGGGAGAGGGTAAGGAGTCATTCCAATCCTGGGAGCGGAAAGACTTACCTTAAGGGGAAAAAAAGGACACACACACACACACACAAACACAAACACACACACACACACACACACACACACACACACACACACACACACACACAGTCACAAGTAGACATTTGTAAACAAACGGAAGCAATCAACTTTGCCCCTATATAGGGTCTGGTGGAAGCACAGTGATATTGCTGGCCTTGAGCAGGTAGACTAGATTGTTGTGGCCGTTGTCAGGTGGGGTGGATAGAGGTGGGAGGGGAGATATATATACGTCTGTGTGTGTGCGGATGGACACGTGTGTGCGTGCGAGCGAGTGCACACCTGTCCCTCCTTCCCCCCAAGGCAAGACCCTCTGCTCCCGGGACCGGAACGACTCCCCACCGCCCCCCCCCACTCGCTCGCATGCACACACGTGTCCATACGCACATACACAGACATATATATATCTCCCCTCCCCCCTCTATCCACCACACCTGACAACGGCCACAACCATCTAGTCTACCTGCTCAAGGCCGGCAATGGCACTGTGCTTCCACCAGGCCCTATATAGGGGCAAGGTTGGTTGGTTGGTTCCGTGTGTTTACAAATGTCTTCTTGTGACTGTGTGTGTGTGTGTGTGTGTGTGTGTGTGTGTGTGTGCGCACGCACGCGCGAGTGTATACCTGTCCTTTTTTTCCTCCTAAGGTAAGTCTTTCTGCTCCCGGGATTAGAATGACTCTTTACCCTCTCCCTTAAAATCCACATCCTTTTGTCTTTCCCTCTCCTTCCCTCTTTCCTGAAGAAGCAACAGTTGATTGTGAAAGCTTGAATTTTGTGTTTATGTTTGTGTATCTATCGACCTGCCAGCACTTTTATTTGGTAAGTCACATCAACTTTGTTTTTATAAATAAAATAGAAAGAAACTTCCACATCGGAAAAATATATTAAAAACAAAGATTCCAAGACTTACCAAGCAGGAAAGCGCCGGCAGACAGGCACATGAACAAAACACACAAACACACACACAGAATTACTAGCTTTCGCAACCGATGGTTGCTTCTTCAGGAAGGAGAGGGAAAGACGAAAGGATGTGGGTTTTAAGGGAGAGGGTAAGGAGTCATTCCAATCCTGGGAGCGGAAAGACTTCCCTTAGGGGAAAAAAAGGACAGGTGTACACTCGCGCATGCGCGCGCGCGCACACACACACACACACACACACACACACACACACACACACACAGTCACATATGTCTGCTTGTGCCTGTGTATGTGCGGATGGATATGTGTGTGTGTGTGTGTGTGTGTGTGTGTGTGTGTGTGTGTGTGTGTGTGTGTGTGTGTGTGCGCGCGCGAGTGTACACCTGTCCTTTTTTTCCCCCTAAGGGAAGTCTTTCCGCTCCCGGGATTGGAATGACTCCTTACCCTCTCCCTTAAAACCCACATCCTTTCGTCTTTCCCTCTCCTTCCTGAAGAAGCAACCATCGGTTGCAAAAGCTAGTAATTCTGTGTGTGTGTTTGTGTGTTTTGTTCATGTACCTGTCTGCCGGCGCTTTCCCGCTTGGTAAGTCTTGGAATCTTTGTTTTTAACAACTTTGTTTTTGGATATACATACTGTAATTAGTCACACACGTTATTGAATTTCCTGTCTCAGAAGGAAACAGAATTGGTAATTCTAAAACATGAAACAGTTGCAAAAACACAGTTTATGGATGACATGCCCTAGGTCCTTAATAATAAATATATGGAAATATGGCCAAAGTGTGGCAGTCCCAGGCCCTCTTCGTAGCATTGTAGTCAGTGACAACACAGAAAATGTTGGGGGTGCAAACCAGAGACTGTATCTGATTGGCAGAACACTCAAGATTTAACAGCACTACAATAGAGGTTGCTTACAGCACACCAGTCCATCCTGTGCCACAGTACTGCTTCTCAGTATGGGATCCTTATATGATTGAAGACTCCAAAAACTGCGAAAGGCAGCTCGTTTTGTATTACCGCAAAATAGAGGGATGTGTCATATGCAAGTTTGGGTGGCAACAATGGAAACAAATGTACTTTACTTTGTGGTATGAGGATGTCATGAAATGACAACTTTCTCCTATAAATGTGAAAATATTATGTGCAACTACAGAGAAATGGAATACGAGAAATCTGAAGTCAAACCAATTGATTAAAGTGAATTTTTCCCCACATGCTTGGAGTGGAACAGTAGAGGAAGTGGTTCAGTGAATTGGCTTCCAGGCACTGGAGTGGAAATTGCATATTAGTCATGGAGCTGTAAATCAGTTGCATGGCTTATCTGGATGGGAAGATAATGAACTAATTTTGCTGTACTGTGTGGAGAAATCTCTGAACGGAAGCCACTGAATCCCACAGAACGATCTCTGAAAATAAGTTAATTTACACCTAATATAGACACCCAAAAATTTTAATGACTGGTCAAATAGGTAAAAGTTCAAGTAACTCTAAAGACATTTCAAGTAATGAATTAGAAAAGTACAAAAATTGATACACAAAATAGGACAAAATGAATGCAAAGGTAATTTTACAGGAGCAACTGTGCTTCACTGTGAATGGCACTTACAAATTAATGTCCAGCAGTTCATTGTAATCTAACATAGCTATCAAGAAACTGCAAGAATAAAATTTCTTAGGGCCAATAACATGCAAAGCATTTTTGTAAAACAAATGACAAAATATAAAAAATGAGTAATGGAATTGATTTTTTGGGAGTTAAGCAGGGCAAATGACAACAGCCTAAGAAACGTGTCTATGTATAGGTGGGAACAAATGAACAAGCAACATCTTAGCATTTAATTACAAATAAAAGTAGCTGCCCCTCCCCAACAAACACACACACACACACACACACACACACACACACACACACACACACACTAAGGTTTCAAATTTAGGATTCCAAAGACATAAGCATTCATCGGTGTGAGATGTTCTGAAGGGAAGACATGTTGGGGAGAAAATATTGGAGGAAAAATAGAGCAATGGAAGAACAAATAGCCACACAGTCCCGCGAATTGACCAAAGTATCTATTTGGGGGACAGACATTTCAAACAGCAGATTTTGGTTTATTGGTAGAATACAGGGGAAATGCAGTCAGTCTATAAAGAAGATTGCTTATAAATCACTTTTGCCACCTGCCCTAGAGTTCTGCTGAAGTGTGAGAGACCCGTACCAAACAGAAAGAGGTATACTGAGTATGAGACTGTCTGAACAATTGGTCACATGTTAGAGCCATGAAAGGGTCACAGATGCTTTAAATAACTGGTAGACTAATAGTCAGAAAGTGTCCCAAGAAAGCCTACTTACAAAGATTTAAGAACCAGCTTTAAAAGACAGTATTAGTCCCCTACGTATAACTCCTGCAGGGATCGGAACAAGATTAGATCAATTTCAGCTCACATTAAAACATACATGAAGATAGTGGGAAAATCTATTCTGGTACAATGAGTCACACCCTGTGCCATGCATTTTATCAGCAATAAAAAGAGTGGTAAATACCTATCAAATTCTCACACTTATCACCAACAAACCCCTATTTAAAGTTGAGGTATCTCGCAGAGAGTTCAAGAGTTAATTAACAAAACTGGCCATATATAAATTATAAAAATAGAAAGGGCACAATATGAAGGAAAAATCCGAAATGAAATTTTGGAGGATAACACATCCGAGCCTCGAAACACTTCCTGCGGAGCATAGTACGCTCTGCATGTTGCTTATTGGCTTCCAATGTTGCCTCCAGCAAAGCACCATTCAGTTCCAGTTCCAGGCTTGCCTGTTTCAACTCCAGCTTCTCATTTTCCCTCTGGTCTCTCTTTTTCTGTCTTTCACACTCCATCTCAAGCCTCTCCTTTAAATAATTGTTCCTCCCTTCTTGGGTATCTCTTTGTGTACAACTCTTGACTTTAAGCTTCTTGTGGGGGCAGGGGAGGGGGAGGGGATGTACTTGCAGAGTTCTTACTCGTGCATAAAAATTGTCTACATGCTCACACAGAAGTGTGGCACAGGAAAGTATTCCATCGTAGCCATGTTAGAACTTACCCAGCGATGAAAATAATGTAGTACTTGAAAGAAGGCACTAAAAAGACAGAGTAAAATCAGATTTGCTTGGATAAAGATAATGAACATAGTGAAATAGAAATCCTTTTTGGCACAATTTTATTACTCAATACTTAATTACCATTTCACTAATGAACAGGTTTTTTAGTTTAAATACCTCTAGAAGGAATAATCAGAAACTGGAAATTTCTGCAATACTTAGAAAGGATAAAATGCATATTAAGCAATGCAAGAATAAAGAAATGAATTACAGTGCCTCTAACCAAGTAAATTATAGGCATTACTAGTTTACAAAGCAAACTGGGGTCATATCTGCTTGGCAGATTACTACCTATAAAGAAATTTGAACAGAACTACCAATGAGTGTACTGAAAAACGAAAAAAGTTCACATATACATCCACCATACTCCCACAGTTACCACTGACAGAACTGGCGACCTACAAAACTGTCGACAGAGATCTTCCAAATATGAATCGAAACACAATTTTTTTAATATTTACAGATAGTGGTAAAACAAAATTGTGATACATCCAGTTACCTTAGAGGATGAATTTAAAAATAACCTACGCACTTAAACCATAATTTAAAGGATACAGAAAATAGGAAGGACATATACAACAAAAAGCTATGAAACTACAATGCTCTCACACACATGGACTTTTAGCATTTAATAATTAACAGCCAGGACAGTACAAATGAAACTATCAGAAATCATTTGCTTTGAAAATACTCCATACAATGCACTTCAACATACTTTAGTAGCTTTGTATGAATGTCATAAAATGCACCCTCAGCAAGCATGTAGGTGTATTTCAATCAAAGAATTCAACTTTCCCTGGAACAGTCTGGTTGCTTGGTTGTTCGCTGGTCGCTGCCTCCACCACATCTAAAGAAATCTAAATAAAAAAACTGTTATAAACTAGAAGTCTTTTAAAGTATTTCATCTGATGAATGTATGAAGTGTTGACTGTAACTTACTAGCACCATGAACCCAGCCTTCAGAGTAAATGTTGCTCTTCTGAAAGATTTCGCCCATTTCTTTCATGTTTTTGAACTCTACCTGATTTCTTGTTGTTGTCCACTACACCCTTATATAACTATGTAGCAAACATAGCCATTTGTTCTCACACTGCGCTGGCGAAAACATATTTCCCAAAGCTTTCTTGGTAGAAATGGACATCGCGTCCCAGAATTGCTGCTTCCGCTTCAGGTCTCGGCTCTTAACGAACCGTTCATTATGAATTCTATAGAATTCAACAACTTTCTAGGTACCTTCCCTGTCCTACAATGTTTCAGGTGTGGGGCATTAACAAAAGGGTTCTTGGGTGCGAGGTGAATGGAAAACAAACAACTCTTCCATTACCTTGTAGTCTGAAAATAACAGATAAATAGAATTTCCATATTCTCAAACATAATTAATATTCACAGATCACTTTCACAATTAATTTACAAATAATCTTACTTTGCATCACCTCGTCCCCATAAAAGTCATTGCTGTTGCTACTGCACACGGTCGACGTTCAACGGTAATGGTAACAACTGAAGATCAGTTACCTCACACGTGACTCCAACCAGAAATGGGCCGAGAAATGTAGGAGCAGAGCAAGTAGCAAGCACCATAAGTTCTACATCATCGTAGACATGTATGCGCAGTGGCACCTTTTTTCTCGCGCTGGAAAACTGCTCTCTGACAACTGCTCAAACAAATTATCCAGTCACGACAGTGTGTCTGCCTCATTTAGTAGTGAAGGTCCAGGCCCGAAAAACAGTGCAGGAGGTGAAATGGTGGTTGACACTCCACCTAGTGAAGAGGGGTGACGCGAGAGGGCAGCAGCTGCCAACAGTGGCGAGCACCAAGCCCCCGTGTAGTACAGACAGGTGTCGGCAGAGGCCAAGTGCGAGGTGCAGAGCTGGCAGGAAATGTTTTAGCGAAAGCCCCGGACATTGCACAAGCCCCACCCATTTACGCTCCTCTGTGCCAACCGAGTGGATGTGTAAAGGCTTTGTCCGTGCTGAGTAATGATCTTTGGACATCGTCACGCGTAGTGCATCAATGTGTGTGTTGCTTTTTGTAGAGTGAGAATTTGCTTGTTCCCTCTCTTTTGTAGTCCACGTGTTTTACTGCAGTTGATTATAGAAGTAGAGTTGTTGTGTTAGAAGTACTTCTTACAAGGGAACCTCCCCATCGCACCCCTCTCAGATTTAGTTATAAGTTGTCACAGTGGATAGGCCTTGAAAAACTGAACACAGATCAATCGAGAAAACAGGAAGAAGTTGTGTGGAACCATGAAACAAAAAAGCAAAATATACAAACTGAGTAGTCCATGTGTAAGATGGACAACATGAAGAAGAATATCAGCTGAGCAGCGCCGTGGTCCTGTGGTTAGAGCGAGCAGCTGCGGAACGAGATGTCCTTGGTTCAAGTCTTCCTTCAAGTGAAAAGTTTACTTTCTTTATTTTCAGACAATTATTATCTGTCCATTCATTCATTGACGTCTCTGTTCACTGCAATAAGTTTAGTGTCTGTGTTTTGCGGCCGCAACACAAAACCATGTGATTAGCAGGAATACTCGCTCTTCCGTGCGCTGTAGTTGACTGACGTCATCTGTTTCGATGTTTCTTTAGGAGTAGCGTCCCCATATTATGGGGCAGTTACCTCGCATCGGACAAACGGACGGACAGATAATAACTGTCTGAAAATAAGGGATTAAACTTTTCACTCAGAGGAAGACTTGAACCGAGGACTCTCGTTCCGCAGCCGCTCACGCTAACCACGGGACCACGGCGCTCTTGAGCTCACATTGTCCTTGATGTTGCCTATCTTGCCCATCGTCTACTCAGTTTGTATATTTTGCTTATTTTTTTCATAGTTCCACACAACTACTTCCTGTTTTCTCGATTGATCTGTGTTCAGTTTTTCAAGGCCTATCCACTGTGCCAACTTATAACTAAATCTGAGGGAGGTGCGATGGGGAGGTTCCCTTGTTAGCAGTTTGTGTAGTTAAAACATTTAACACTAGAGTAACAAGGTGCTAATCCCAAGACATAAATAACGAGGTGGGGTAAAAATTTGCCCAACGTTTTTCTGAATTATTTGTTTCATGAAAGAGGTTCTGGAGGAACATAAAGTGATAATCACACAATATGAAACATTTATTAAAAAGTATAGTTATGTTTCATAATTTGACAAAGCAAATCGTAACAATAATATCAATGCATTTTATTGTATCATGGTTGCCTTATGCAGAAATATGACACTGCACTTATCTTTTTCATTCAGTTACCCTTTGTTGTGACATTGCAAAACACCATAGAATAAATCAAAAGGCATAAGAATCATTGAAGGAAATAACATATAAATTGGTAAAAATATATTAAAAACAAAGATTCCAAGACTTACCAAGCGGGAAAGCGCCGGCAGACAGGCACATGAACAAAACACACAAACACACACACAGAATTACGAGCTTTCGCAACTGGCAGTTGCTTCGTCAGGAAAGAGGGAAGGAGAGGGAAAAATGAAAGGATGTGCTGTCCTTTTTTTCCCCTAAGGGAAGTCTTTCCGCTCCCGGGATTGGAATGACTCCTTACCCTCTCCCTTAAAACCCACATCCTTTCATTTTTCCCTCTCCTTCCCTCTTTCCTGACGAAGCAACTGCCAGTTGCGAAAGCTCGTAATTCTGTGTGTGTGTTTGTGTGTTTTGTTCATGTGCCTGTCTGCCGGCGCTTTCCCGCTTGGTAAGTCTTGGAATCTTTGTTTTTAATATATTTTTCCCATGTGGAAGTTTCTTTCTGTTTTATATAAATTGGTAAAACGTATAAAGCTAACAACTACGAAAAATTTCCTCGTGTGAAAGGGAACACAGATTTTATAAATTATTTTCAAAATTTGATGATATTTTGAATACACTAGACATTTTTCAAACTAAACTGTTATGGCAGCTTAGACAAATATTTTTCCGATGGTCCTTGCACACTGGTTTCGAACAGACATGGCATTCAAAGTAGCTTTTCTGTTCTTCTTTTCGACTGCAAAGAAAGCATCGTCCACTTTTTAGATCATTTCTAGTTGTGCTGCTGTTGTGTCTGATTGGTTGCCTGCAAGCGGATCAGGAAGAGGGAGCTAGGCAGTAACCTGGCTGAGGCGGAGTTGGCTCGTCCAGCCTCGTAGTTCTGGAGCAGAATCTGTGAAGCTGGAATAGCTTTTAAACCAGGGAACTCAGTGTGATTGTAAATAAGCCTCTAATGAAGAAGAGAGTTGGAGTAAACATTACTCGAGCTTACGAGGCACTGACACCTGAACTAAACTGTGTGAGGTGTAACTACTACTCTGTGCAACTAGATGCCGTGAGAGTCTAAGTCCCACCCCTGAGGCAGAGTAGCACAGTGACCATGTCAGAGGCAGAATACTAGCGGAATCTGCCGTTTATATTATCTCCTGTGACGTTACTATGACGCTTGGGATCTTCCTTGGCTCTGGCTGCCTTCCGATCCCAGAGTCTGTAACGTAGCCGCCCTGAGTGGAAGTTTTCTGTTATCAGGCGCTACGCCGCGCTGGCTCTTTCCGTTGTGTACTAACCTTGTGTGGAGGCTTTCCATCTGTCAAAGCACTTTAATGCCTATAACAGCGGCTCCTGCTGCTATGTCACAGGATCGTAATTTCACAGGCAGCTTAACATACGCCTGTTCGTACTTCATTCGCGACGCTGCTGATCTTGGAATATCACTCCCAATATGTGTCAGTCTGTTCCACGGCTATGCGTAGCTCTTTGAGTAAATTTCTTCTCATGATTCTGTCCTCCATTTTTGCTTCAATCAGCCCGAATGCCAATGACTTGAGAAAATTGCTTAGGCTGTTTGTGCCGCCATTATCCTTATACAAGATGTGGGTATTTATTCCTCGTGCATCTAAAAGCACGAACGTGTATCGCATTGTCCAGTGCCTGGTTTTTCTTGCTGTGGTCTTGTTGTGGCATAATAAATCAAATTCACCGACTCCTCCTTTATCATTGTAGGAAAGTATTATGTTCAATTTCTTTGTCTTCTCACCTGTTTCTCCTATCTCGTGCATCGTTCACAAAAGATTAACGTTTTTATTTTTCTTTGGATTCTATGACTCCAACATTCTCCTGTAAATGAATACAGATAAAGAAACTGGCCTACTCTTGGTTTCAAGCAGGGATTCAGGCATTTCTGTTTTTTTCTTGCGTAAGGTGCCAACCATTGTCACCTTTTTGTCAGTCAGTTTGTCAGCTACTTCACAAGATGCAAACCAGTTGTCCATTGTAATGTTCCGGTTGGTTCCGTATACAAGTTCACATAATTTCATAACATAATATGAAGGAACTGAAACACATTCGGCCCTAGTCTCTTTCCCCAAATATGGAATTCCTGCATAAAAATAATGTCTTCACGTCACATAATGAAATTATCTTCAGCCCATATTTGTCCAGCTTGCTTGGCAGATACATTTTGAATGAGCGTCTGCCTCTAGAGCTAAGGAATGTCTCGTCAATGGTTAGGAGGGCAGAGGGAGTGTAAAATTCTTGTCTGTGTTTGACAAACATACACCATAAATCACAAAATGCAGCGAACTTGTCTGCCGTTCTTCTTTGCAGTCTGCTATGTTGGTCGTCAAATCTTAGATTATCGATCAGAAACTCGAATCGCTTTTCCGCATAACTCCTCGGAAAAATGGGGACCTGTATACTCCGGACCATGCATCAGTACAATTCAGATGCACATTTTTTAGAGCTCCACTCATAATAAGTATACCAAATAAAGCTTTTATTTCGTTTTGATTGGTATCTCCAATTAACCGTTGTGGTAGCATGAATTTTTCCCTTGAATTAGCAATTTTTTGGTTTGTGTATGTAACTATTAGTGAAACTGTGTCACAAGTAAACAACATTTCAAATAATTTCAGGGGAGATGTTTTGTTTATTGCCTTGTCTACTGCACCAAGTGCACGTATCACTATATTCTTTGCTGGCACTGTCACACATTTTTGTGGAAGGGATGGGTGATCCAACAGTACCCATTTCTGCCATATAAAATTTTTATTACATGGCTATCTCTTTCGTCTGATGAATCAACCTCAAATGGCGGTACATCGAATTCGTTATCCTCCTGGCGTCTGTGATATGACCGTCTTCAGGTTCACTCACATCTTCGTCTGACTTGCTCTAATATACGTTTTCAGCCTCTTGACGCTCAAATTCTCTTATTCTGGCCTGATAAGAGAGCAATCACTATGAGTTCTAACAGCGCCTACATTCACCTTAAACGTTGTCACCGTTTTTTTGGCTAGCTTAATTTCAGCTGTGAGTTCTGAAAACATTGAGACAACCTTTTTCTTTTCAATTGACACTGCTTCCTGCTTCTTACAAGTAGCATTTGTGCAAAAATTGCTTCCCTCTCATCAATCATTATTAATCTCATATCATCAATCACGTCAATAACAAGTGCATCTGACAGTAAGCGATTTTGCAAGGGAATGTCACTTCTGCTCTTCTTTTCTGTTTGGCAAACAATATGAATGTGCTTACACATATTTAATACTATAATCAATGCACGTGAAAGAATACAAATGACTGTACACTAATTGACACTTGCAGTTAATGTCATAATCCTTCCCAGAGCAGACATCATTAGATTTTGACGGAGGTTCTTCCCAACCACTGTCTACCTGCATAATGAAGTCGTCCATTAAAATAGACTTGTGCCTAACACGAATGTCTTTTATCGTACTAGTTACCTTTCCTTTCACTATCACAGTAAGCCTATCAAACAGCTTTGCAGTTACAAATGTCAGTGCTGATATACCTTTTTTTGAGCCTTTTCACTTCCTTCACATTAGCATGTACATATTTCAAAGCCTTGAGCATACTCTCCAGGTGCATGTTGGTATTGAGTCCAGCTTGCATCCTGTGACAATATGCCCAACAGTTTGCATTTTTTGCATAGTAGATCGTGTAATAATGATGAAATTCGGATGTATCTGGACCTCGTAGAGCTTCTGGAGTGCTTTTTGCAGTGATTTTTCAAATATGGCAACATCTCTTGCCTGCATTAATATCTTGACAAGCTTATACACCCCAGTTCTCTTGTCCTTATGTAGAGCTTTATTGTTAATGTTGTTCCTCCATGCTCTATCCACATGCCAGGTGCCGTTAAAGTATCTTTTTAGGAGGCCCCATTGCTCTGTTCCAAGCGATTATGCCAGATCTGACATGAATACCTTGGGGCAGATCTGCCCAACCTAAGTATTAACATAGTTGAGAAATGTATTTAATACCCCAGTCGTTTCTGTTAGAAATGAACATGGAAATCATTGCCTCATATCATCCAGTACTAGTATTGTGGTAAGTTCTAAATCATAGCTGTTTAGACAATCAGTGCCATCAACACAAATAGTCATTTCCATATTTTGCCAATAATTCAATTTGTGCAGTGTTCACTATTACTAACATGAAATCCTCGCTTGTCAATTCTGGATGTCAGTCAGTGATTATGTCTTGAAGCTTATAAAATAATGCACACGGATGATCACTTTTCTTAACTTCTTGTACTCAAGCTTTGATGCTGATGGCATCATTTTGATGTCCGACTGACTTTGAAGCCAAATTATAAGAAGCGCTGCACTGTCGATCAAATTTTGCCAATACAATGGGAAACAGGATTGCTACACCAATGTCTGCAGCTATGCTCTTATGGTGTCAGATTCAAATGACTCAAGTCTAGCTCATGTCCAACACGAGTGGACAGCCAATTGAGAAGGCACTTTTCATCCTTATAGAGGACTTTCATCTCTGCAGGCCACTTTCCATCAAATTTGTTTCTACCTGCCATTTTTGTCTCATTCCTTCACCTTTGGAAACAAATTGACCTGAATGATGGCAAACATACTTACAGATTGAGCAATTGCCGACAGACTTTGTAACGCTGTTTGATGAATCTGGATTGTGTAGCATGTTCAATTTCCTCTTTCCACTTCAAAAATTCACCTTCTCTAGAGAACTCCAGATTTCACACGTATTTGATGAGTGGCTTGCAAATGATGAATTCAACACTTTTTTTGACTCTGCTTCAATTGTGCATGTCATACACTTAAACCTCTTCTGCAGCTTCATTATGCCATGAGTGTCTTGTTGGTTGAGTTTTAAACTTCTTTTATGAGAAACTCTTTCACATATCTAGCACTGATAGGAATGTGAAGGTTCATTATTTGTAACATGAGGAACGATTTTGTTAAACTGCTGTGGGTATGCTCTGGAAATATGCCGTCTGTCTTCCGATAATTGTATTTGTTGCCACGAACTTCACACTTAAAAGCACTCTTTTTAAATGTTATAATTACACACACTGCTAAGAAGTACAAGATGGCAGTGGCTCTATTACTGAATGGAACAGGAAAGGAAATAGCAAGTACTGGTGCAGGGTACTCTCTGCCATGTACCATATGCTGGCTAGCAGACTACCTATGTACATGAAGAATAGCATTTTACCAGGAAAAACTCAGGGAATTTCAGGAATGTTATAAAATTCCAAGGAATTCTGCGATCTATTGTAGCATTGAAATTGAGTTTTACAAATTGCAAATACCTAATATTTGAAAGAGTGTTACACTTACATGAATATTATTCCATATAAATATGTGGTGGTTAAAAATTAGTTAAACCAATGCTCATGGCTGGTATGTAGTACAGCTGAGAGAAAGGAAAAGTCATTGTGGTACTCCACCCATGCCGCTGCCCCTACCACCACCACCACCACCACCACCACCACCTCCACCTTTCCCTCTGAGCATTACTTTGTCAGCAATGTATTGACGCATTCATCCTCCTCATACCTGGAATTGTCAGGAAATTTTTTTTTCCGAGTTTGAATAGCCATCCTGGAAGTCGCTGTAGCACTATTAAATTAGTAACATTGCTGTTGTGCATTATTTTCTTTGCACTGAAGAAGTGATGCTGTTAAACTGAAATAAATTTGGAGTCGCACTATTCCTCAATGTAATTTGAAATACAGCATGTGGAGTAATGTTCTCCTTCAGATTTATTGAGGCTGTTGTGACAGTCCAAAAGAAATTATCTATGTATTTGTTCTCTGCCGTTATCTACATCTCAGAGTTTCTGCCTCACTATATATGTAAATACAGGGTGTTTTCCATAAGTAATGCGACCAATTTTTTTTTCTGTTGCAACGGTTAAAAGGACTCATGAAAGGAAAACATTGTCATAAGATTGAAACCATCCAGGCACATGTTACATCAGCTCTAAAGACATTCCGGAAATGGCATTCCAGCTTGCCTTCCAGGCATGGAAACACCACCTCCAGAAGTGTATTGACACAGGTGGATGCTATTTTGAAAATTTTTGACTTTGTATGAAGATATTCAGTAAATGTTTTTTTATGAATTGGTTGCATTACTTATAGAATGCACCTTGTATATGGAACTAAAACGGTGTACCTACTCTGATCACTGTGCGAGCTTAGAGCTTGTAAGTGTGTGTGTTTCAGTGCAAATGAATGAATGTTAATGAGATAAATCACATCTCATGTTTTACTTTATTTTTGGTGTACAGTATTTTGATTTGATTTGCATAATGCCCACGTGATGTCATATCCTTGTTATAATTTATTACACTTTGACACCCAGTGTGGGGCATAATTTAATGTACACAGTACATTCCTTTTATAATTTTTTGTTTACACCTGATACTTTGTTGTTTTGTGTGACCTTTACTAAGCAAAGCAAATACTGTTTTCAAGTTGTAGATCATTTGAAATATATCTCAACCACACTATTATCTGTGTTTCATAAACAAACTCTGCTCCCTGAAACTGTAATCATACCGAATTGTTTTATTTGTTTCAAAGCTTTAGAGAAAGATTTAAATTTTGAGTTCACTGAGAAAATTTTTGTTTTCTTGAAGCGTTCGGAGTTTAATATTTTATTTAGTAAGCATTATTTTGAACTACAGTTATCTGATAGTAAGTCACTTACAACTTATTCCAACATTTGTTTCATTCAGTTGTCTGTAATAGTTATGCCGGCCGCGGTGGTCTCGTGGTTCTACGTGCGCAGTCCGGAACCGTGCAACTGCTACGGTCACAGGTTCGAGTCCTGCCTCGGGCATAGATGTGTGTGATGTCCTTAGGTTAGTTAGGTTTAAGTAGTTCTAGGGGACTAATGACCACAGCAGTTGAGTCCCATAGTGCTCAGAGCCATTTGAACCATTTTGTAATAGTTATAAGAATTTTACTGAGTCAATAAAAAGTATATCCTTAAAGAATTTGCTTCTTTTAACTACCTTGCCCATTTTACGTAATTAAAATTACCCATTGGAAACATGAAGTGGTCCATTGAAAGCTCATCACTAGATAAGTAATTGTTAATGAACTGGTCATCCTAGCAGTGATATACACCTTACAAATGTTGTTGCATTGCTTGTCAGTAAAAGTGCACAGTGCATGGTCCCAGCTCTCACCCATCACAAAAATCCGACTTTTATAATGTGCTACCTATATCCTTCTCAGTACCTGTGACTGCCAGAGTTGTGAACTGGTGTTGACAACTGTCAGTTCTGTGTCACTATGTCTATGCTGTACATAGTTCTTAATGTGTAGTTCTACACTGAACAACTAAGATGATTTCATCACAAGGATTCTTTCTGGCTAATCAAAAATTTAGAATTGGAGGGCAGCGTGGAGGGTAAAAATCGTAGAGGGAGGCCAAGAGATGACTACACTAAGCAGATTCAAAAGGATGTAGGTTGCAGTAGGTACTGGGAGATGAAGAAGCTTGCACAACATAGAACAACATAGAGAGCTGCAGCAAACCAAAACAATCAAAAATTCGCTGCAGCAAACCACAACAATCAAAACTTCACTGCAGTGTGATAGGACACTTTAAATTGAAACCAAACAACGGATAATCCAGGATGGAGTAATAGTTATATTAAGAAAAGGATAGATTGGTGCCATATAGATGAGCTGTCGAGTGCCAGACAGGCATAACAAAAATGCTGCTATACAAGAGTTTTTGGCCAAAGGACCGTCTTTGAATGCAGAAAATACACACACATATTCATGCGACCTCAACTTCCACAAATGAGCACTGTGTCCGGCCATGAACAAGGCCTTTTGGCCAAAAGCACTCACATGCATTACAGTCTTTTGTTGTGCCCGTGTGCAACTCAGTATCTGGCTGTGATGGAACACGCCTATCTCACCACTGACTTGTAGTGTTAGACACATGGTTACTGTCAACAACTATGGGCCTGATGATTTAACAACAATGAAACTAGTTGCCAATAAAACCAACACCTTAATACAATTGGAGGAATTGTCATTTTTAAACACGAACCATGGACCTTGCCGTTGGTAGGGAGGCTTGCGTGCCTCAGCAATACAGATAGCCGTACCGTAGGTGCAACCACAATGGAGGGGTATCTGTTGAGAGGCCAGACAAACGCGTGGTTCCTGAAGAGGGGCAGCAGCCTTTTCAGTAGTTGCAGGGGCAACAGTCTGGATGAATGACTGATCTGGCCTTGCAACACTAACCAAAACGGCCTTACTGTGCTGGAACTGCGAACGGTTGAAAGAAAGGGGAAACTACAGCCATAATTTTTCCCGAGGGCATGCAGCTTTACTGTATGGTTAATGATGGCATCCTCTTTGGTAAAATATTCTGGAGGTAAAATAGTCCCCCATTCGGATCTCCGGGCGGGGACTACTCAGGACGACGTCGTTATCAGGAGAAAGAAAGCTGGCACTCTACAGATCGGAGTGTGGAATGTCAGATCCCTTAATCGGGCAGGTAGGTTAGAAACTTTTAAAAAGGGAAATGGATAGGTTAAAATTAGATATAGTGGGAATAAGTGAAGTTCGGTGGCAGGGTGAACAAGATTTTTCGTCAAGTGAATACAGGGTAATAAACACAAAATCAAATACGGGTAATGCAGGAGTAGGTTTAATAATGAATAAAAAAATAGGAGTGTGGGTAAACTAGTACAAACAGCATAGTGAACGCATTATTGTGGCTAAGATAGATACGAAGCCCACACCTACTACAGTAGTACAAGTTTATATGCCAACTAGCTCAGCACATGACGAAAAAATTGAAGAAACGTATGATGAAATAAAAGAAATTATTCAGGTTGTGAAGGGAGGCGAAAATTTGTCATGTGTGACTGGAATTCGGTAGTAGGAAAAGGGAGAGAAGGAAACGTAGTAGGTGAATATGGATTGGGGCTAAGAAATGAAAGAGGAAGCTGCCTGGTAGAATTTTGCACAGAGCATAACTTAAATCATAGCTAACACTTGGTTCAAGATTCATAAAAGAAGGTTGTATACATGGAAGAATCCTGGAGATACTGACAGATTTCAGATCGATTATATAATGGTAAGACAGAGATTTAGGAACCAGGTTTTAAATTGTAAGACATTTCCAGGGGCAGATGTGGACTGACCACAATGTATTGGTTATGACCTGTAGATTAAACTGAAGAAACTGTAAAAAGGTGGGAATATAAGAAGATGGAACCTGGATAAACTAAAAGAACCAGAGGTTGTACAGAGTTTCAGGGAGAGCATAAGGGAGCAATTGACAGGAATGGAGGAAAGAAATACAGTAGAAGAAGAATGGGTAGCTCTGAGGGATGAAGTAGTGAAGGCAGCAGAAGATCAAGTAGGTAAAAAGATGAGGGCTAATAGAAATCCGTGGGTAACGGAAGAAATATTGAATTTAATTGATGAAAGTAGAAAATATAAAAATGCAGTAAATGAAGCAGGCAAAAAGGAATACAAATGTCTCAAAAATGAGATTGACAGGAAGTGCAAAATGGCTAAGCAGGGATGGCTAGAGGACAAATGTAAGGATGTAGAGGCTTATCTCGCTAGGGGTAAGATAGATACTGCCTACAGGAAAATTAAAGAGACCTTTGGAGAAAAGAGGACCACTTGTAGGAATAACAAGGTCTCAGATGGAAACCCAGTTCTAAGCAAAGAAGGGAGAGCAGAAAGGCGGAAGGAGTATCTAGAGGGTCTATACAAGGGCGATGTTCTTGAGGACAATTTTATGGGATTGGAAGAGGAGGTAGATGAAGATGAAATGGGAGATACGATACTGCGTGAAGAGTTTGACAGAGCACTGAAAGACCTGAGTCAAAACAAGGCCCTGGGAGTAGACAACATTACATTAGAACAACTGATGGCCTTGGGAGAGCCAGTCCTGACAAAACTTTACCATCTGGTGAGCAAGATGTATGAGACAGGTGAAATACCCTCAGGCTTCAAGAAGAATGTAATAATTCCAATCCCAAAGTAAGCAGGTGTTGACAGATGTGGAAATTACCGAACTATCAGTTTAATAAGTCACAGCTGCAAGATACTAACGCGAATTCTTTACAGACGCATGGAAAAACTAGTAGAAGTCGACCTCGGGGAAGATCAGTTTGGATTCCGTAGAAATATTGGAACACTTGAGGCAATACTGACTGACCTTACGACTTATCTTAGAAGCTAGATTAACGAAAGGCAAACCTACGTTTCTGGCATTTGTAGACTTCAGAGAAAGCTTTTGACAATGTTGACTGGAATACTCCCTTTCAAATTCTAAAGGCCGCAGGGGTAAAATACAGGGAGCGAAAGGCTATGTACAATTTGTACAGAAACCAGATGGCAGATAAGAGTTGAGGGGCATGAAATGGAAGCAGCGGTTGGGAAGGGAGTGAGACAGGGTTGTAGCCTCTCCCTGATGTTATTCAATCTATATTGAGCAAGTAGTGAAGGAAACAAAAGAAAAATTTGGAGTAGGTATTAAAATCCATGGAGAAGAAATAAAAACTTTGAGAATTGGAATTGTGTCAGAGACAGCAAAGGACTTGGAAAAGTAGTTGAATGGAATGGACAGTGTCTTGAAAGGAGGATATAAGATGAACATCAACAAAAGTAAAACGAAGATAATGTAATGTAGTCGAATTAAGTCGGGTGATGCTGAGGGAATTAGATTAGGAAATGAGACACTTGAAGTAGTAAAGGACTTTTGCTATTTGGGGAGCAAAATAACTGACGATGGTTGAAGTAGAGGGGATATAAAATATAGACTGGCAATGGCAAGGAAAGCGTTTCTGAAGAAGAGAAATTTGTTAACATCGAGTATAGATTTAAGTGTCAGGAAGTTGTTTCTGAAAGTATTTGTATGGAGTGTAGCCATATATGGAAGTGAAATGTGGACGATAAATAGTTTAGACAAGAAGGAATAGAAGCTTTTGAAATGTGCTGCTACAGAAGGTTAGATGGGTAGATCATGTAACTAATCAGGAGGTGTTGAATAGGATTGGGGAGAAAAGTTTGTGGCACAACTTGACTAGAAGAGGGGATCGGTTGGTAGGACATGTTCTGAGGCATCAAGGGATCACCAACTTAGTATTGGAGGGCAGCGTGGAGGGTAAAAATCGTAGAGGGAGACCAAGAGATGAATACACTAAACAGATTTAGAAGGATGTAGGTTGCAGTAGGTACTGGGAGATGAAGAGGCTTGCACAGGATAGAGTAACATGGAGAGCTGCATCAAACCAGTCTCTGGACTGAAGACAACAACAACAACAACAACAACAACAACAACAACAACATATATTTTACCAGCTGACGTCCCAAGTTGTCAGTTTTAATTATGGATATACAAAGATATAATTTTTTGGATTTAAGAGATTTGGTGATGAGGTCTGGAAGATTAACATAGAAAGTACATGGTCAGTTTGCTGCTATACACATATAAGAAGTTTAAAGAAACAGTTACATTGAAAACACCTGCAATGCTATAGGATTTTAGCATCAATTTATTGAAACGTCTTCAGTACCCTAATATATACAACGTATCCCATGAGGAAAAGTGTGTTTTCAGGGAGATGACAGCAATGCTTATTGGAACTATAAACCCTCATACGGACATTTTCTCTACTCAGAGTAGCACATTTAATGTACCTTTGTTTATATGCTAGTTGTGTGCACATATATGCCTTCCCACCCAACCTCTGACATTACATTCTAGCCCAACGTACATCATTGCTTTCAACCTCTTTGCTTGAGATGTCTTTCTGCCAAGAAACCAACTGTCTAACAATGCAATTATCCACGGTGTGTTGTGAGTGAAATACTGTTAAGGACAATTATCGGTCATGTGCTGGCTGAAATGCAACATATCTACACAGACGAAGAATGTGCAGATGCAGTGTACATTTACAGCTTCTGTGATTGTAGTGCTCCTGCTGCAGTCTAAGGATACAATGGTGGCTTTCCGACACTTCAAATTCCTGACCGTATAGTGTGTGTACCATAGTTTTTAGGACTTTGTGCAAAACAGGTGTTCTTCCAAATTCCCATTTTTTTCTGGTTGTGCAGTTCAGAACCTGCAACACATTGTTGAGATAATACAGTGTAGTCCTACTACCCACACTGTGGCTGTCTGCACACATCAGTGTGGCCCCTCCAGCAATTGTTAAATGCGGCAAACTTTTGCCCACTTCACATACAGTGTGTTCACAATATCCAATTGCGATAATGCCACACGTCATTTGCTTCTGTTAACGCTAATCAGACGGTGCCAAACACAAAATAGAATCGACAAAGCACAGAACAATCATCCAGGATCACATCAAAATCCATACGCCACAGTGGAAATCGATTTCCAATCCATTTTTCAATCAGTCTCTGGTGTGGCATAATCAGGAATATGTTGACAGGTCCAATCATTTTAGAAAAGTGAATGACAGTACAGAATTACTCGCATTTCTTGGAAAATCTGTTGGTCGTAGATGTCCTTTGGGCCACGCGGACTGCAATGTACTTCCAGCATGACGGATGACCTCTACATTTCACCACACGTGTGAGGGAACACCTCAACCGCACTACCATAATCTCTGGACTGATCGTGAAGCACAATTAAGTGGCCACCAAGGATGCAGACCTTGTGCCATTAGATTTTTATTTGTCTGGATGAGGTCTCAGGTGTACAAAAGAAAAGTGAATAAATGGGATGAACCACTCATTCAATACCTGAGATGAATCAGTCACATTGTGGACCGCTGCCCTCTTTAGGGAATATGCAGAACCACTCAAACAGCACAACATGCTCTCTCAAGGGTGGATAAACACACTGAAGTTCACAGTGAGATATTCACACATACATTGTGAGCTGTACAATAGCTGTAATGTGATATGTATGATAATGCGTAAGAGGTGAGTGTAACCTTACAATGCGATTAAGACAGAAAATAAGTAAAAATGTACATTAAATGCGTTCTGCCTCTGAAACTGTTCAGAATAAGGCATACACACATTTGAAGACACTTGCTTCAATCATATACATAATACCTATATAAAATACATACTTGCTGTCATTTAGATGTAGCACTTTAAATACACTTTCTACCTGTATACTTTAATTTCAAACAGTTCTGGCCTTGGTACTTTCTGGCTGAGTAGATGTATTACTTAGTGTGTTTTGGTATTGAAATAATGGGTTTTCACTTTTCTGCAGGTGAAGCTGATCACATACTACCTAAAAAACCACAAGTGCTGACATAAGTTTCACATATGCAAGTTAATTATCTCATAGAGCCAACTGCTGCCTATCAAATGTTCAACTAAAAGGAAACAGTTACAGTTTCCTGGCACAAATTCACATGATTCAACAGACAGTCTCATGCTGAGTGCCAATTATCACATACTTTTTATAAAAGTGTGAAGTATATGGTAGCTGCATCCAGAAAGGAGAGGAAATGAACCATCTCAAAGTAATAGGACGTGATAAAGATGCCACTATTTGCACAGACTTGGTACTTAATGGTCAGGCACAGTTCCCTTACTCACCATTCATAACAGCAGATATTGCAGATAAACTCATCCAGGCTAGTTTATAAATTACCATCCTAATTATGTGCACCATATCATACTTTATTTCATTTAATACAGTTTCACTTGCCCAATTATCTCTCTTTGTACAATCCAATTTTTCTCATTTACCACTTTTGTCCAATTTTTCTCATTTACCACTTTTGTCTCAGCATTTGTCTCACTTGATGATACAACACAAGAGAATGTTACCGCACTCAGCCATGCCCTCGAAATATGGCACCAAAGTATACAGTATTCTGCCCAATTTATTTTTCTTCTCTGAAAAACTGTCTCATATTTTGTACAGTTTAAACAGCTTTTAATTCAAATTTTAATGAAATAATTCTCAGTTTAGTCTTATATGGAATGTTAGTAACTTTCAACTATGACAGCATGTTGACACTGTTTGGATGCAAATAGTTTAAACTCTTTCGACATCACAAAATTCAAAACTGCACACATTTATCTTTGTAAATGACGCCAGAGTAACAGCCAAAAAAACCGTTGGTTAAATAATATGACGAGGGCAGATTGCTGCTCACCATAAAAACAACAAAATCGAAAAGCCTATTATGTGATATCTTTCAGCCAGAGCCTTCTTCAGAAAAGAAACACACACACACACACACACACACACACACACACACACACACACACACACACACACACACACGGCCGAACTGGAAACTATACATTGCCGGCTGTTACCCAAGGAATAGGTTCACAGACACGCAAATGGCTCAGACTTCTTAAGCTACAGAACCCAGTAGGTTGCCCCCGACGACAAGTGTTCATCAGAGATGAGGGTATGTCAGGAAATGAAATGATCGTACGGCATTGTCGGCCGGGAAGCCCCACGCGGGGAAGTTCGGCCGCCGTATTGCAAGTCCTTTTTAGCTGACGCCACTTCGGCGACTTGCGAGTCAATGGTGATGAAATGATGGACACACAACACCCAGTCATCACGAGGCAGAAAAAATCCCTGACCTCGCTGGGAATTGAACCCGGGACAGAAGTGCCCCTGGGATGTGCGATAGGATTGCTATTATTTCCTTTATACATAAATGATGTGGTGGACAGGGTGGGCAGTAATCTTTGGCGGTTTGCCGATGAGGCTCGGGTGTACGGTGAGGTTTCAAAGCTGAGTCACTGTACGAGGATACAAGACGATGAAGACAAAACTTCTACTTGTGTTGTGAATGGCAACCAACTCTAAATGTAGAAAAATGTAAGCTAATGCGGACAAGAAAGAAAAACAAACCTGTAATGTTTCGATAAGCATTAGTAGCATCCTGCATGACAGTCACGCCATTTACATGCCTGCACCTAACATTGTAAAGCGATATGACATGGTGAGAATTGTGGCAGGAAAGGTGAAAGGTCAACTCGAGTTTCTTGGTCAAATTCTAGGAAAGTGTGGTACATCAGTAGAGACGACTACCTATAGGATGTAGTACAATCTATTCTAGAATATTGCTCGACTCTTTGGGATCCCTACCACATCTAATTAAAGTAAGACGTTGAAACATTTCAGAGGCGGGCTGCTAGACTCGTTACTGGTAGGTTCGAACAATGTGCTAGTGTTAGAGATTCTTCGGGAACTCGAATGAGAATCCCTGGAGGGAAGGAGACATTGTTTTCGATAAACACTATTGAGAACATTTAGAGAGTTTTCATTTGAAGCTGACTGCAGAAAAATTCTGTTGCCTCCAACATATACTGCGCATAAGGATCCCAAATATATGAGAAATTAGGGTTCATGTGGAGGCATGAAGACAGTTTTTACACTGTTCTATTTGCGAGTGGGGGGGGGGGGGGGGGCAAAAAAGAAAAAGGAAATATCTAGTAGTGGAATGGGATACCCTCTGCCGTGCGTCGTAAGGGGATTGTGGACTATCAGTGTAGCTGAGGATGTAGAAATGCATCAAACGGGAGCAATAATCTGGAGTGGGGCACGGAAGGTTTAGGAATAGCAGGGTACAGCTGGGGACTCTGCGCTGTCTGGTGGAGTGTTCTGGGAGTAGAGCAGGCTGCCACGAGCAGCATCGGGAGACGAGGGAAGGGGTTGTGGGTGGGGGTGGAAGTATGCCAAAGAAGGCTACGCCCAATAGCTCTCGTGAACAGTCTTTTCGTCACGCCTGTCTGCAACTCGACGTTTCTTCCTTACGGGGAGCAGTGATCTACCGTTTTCATAATATTTTCCTTACGAGACTTTCCATTTTTTCACAGTTAGGTAATAACAACTACAGCATTTTTACACAAGCATTGAATATTTTACATCCATAATCCATACACTCAGACGGACAACAAGAAAAGCAGAATTAAAACTAACACTTTACTTTATTTGCATTACAACTAATTCCACAATTGTTTGTAGAGTAAAAGCCACAAGCAGCACGTGTTCCACCTCCACAGAACATGTCGCTTGTGGTACAGAAAGTAGTTACCCACCAAATACACTATGTTTACTTTTTCTTACATTCTAAGACTAGTGATGAATGCTAACTTTAGTTGTTCTTAATAAACTACAATTATTACATCTATTAGTATTGGAAAATTATAAGAAGTGTACGACTACATTAATGTCCAGTATAGGGGACTGAACTGCACACATTGCATTCAGATCATCATAAAAATTGATTACCACAACTAGGCCTACCATGAATCTATTTTAAAATATGGAATGCCTTTTGAGGGATGGAAGCAGCACAAATACTACTTTATAAATGTTGCAAAAAACACCAACATCAATTTTGAGAGATCTAACATTGTAATCTTACATAGCAAAAGGGTCATCAAAAATTTGGAACAGTACGATGCTAAAAACGTATTCAATTAATTATTGTTAGATACATTTTAGGAGCAGAACTCTGAGGGAAGGAATGGGAGCACAGCGGGAAGTTGTCAACTAGACACAAGTAGCTTTCTCCTGTCGAGTGAAAGTGTGAAGGTGGGGCAGGTCTGCCGTAAGGTCCCCCGTCACCGACTCCCGCAGCTGCCACTCGCCCAGACGGAGTGCTCACTGTGACAATCCTGCACAGCTCCAGACCCGGGGCGCCGCACAGTCGGCCACGGCCAGCTCCTCCGGGTGGGAGCCGAGGCCGCACGGCACCCGACGGTTGCACAGCCCGCGGCTCTCGACGTGCGAGACACTCGGCAGGCCGTGCCGTACGGCTGGACCGACGACTGCTGCCGTAGCATCTCTCGGTGCACCTCCGGTGCCGGGCGCTCCGTGCCGCCGTCCGTCTCCACCTCCGAGGCTCCCGACCTCTCCGTCTCCGAGACGCTCGCCCTCAAAACTCGAGCTGCTGTCACGGCGGCGCGGCTCCGCAGTGTTCGCCGTCGCGGCACGGCTGTAGTTCAGTACCGGGAAGCTGCGGGGCGCGCCGCCGGGGCCGGCGGGGGCAGACGGCCCCCGACGGGGCCGGCAGTACTCGAGATGCTGCTCGGCGACGCAGGTCTCGTTCGGGTACTCCGAACTACTCTCTGCGGCGATCCGGGTCGCCGCTGACCACCAGACTTTCGGTGTCGAAGGAACGCAAGTACGGCTCCAGCAGGAAGGGTGTGGCGACACACAGGTGGAGCGTCACTTCGGGCCAGGCGACGCGGATCCTGTATTCGCTGTCGTAGAGTAGCCGCAGGGTCCGTAGGCGGGGAATGCCGCTGCCGGCCGCGAGGAACTCTTGCATCGCGTCCACGCTGTTGCTGCTCCACACCTTACGCCTCCACAGCTGCTCCTCCTGTTTCAGTATGCCGTGCCACTTCGCGCACACTTGTGTGCTCCGCGCCATGTCGTCCGGCGAAAGGTAAGAAAAGATTTCCAGTAAGATCTCGTCCGGGAGGTCGTAAATTCTGGGAGCTCTTTTCGTTCCTGGTGGCGTGCAGCCTGAAAAAATAAACGAGTGATCAGTACGTCTATGTCGAACATGGCACATTACGCTCTGCCCCACTCTGTCCTCTTCGATTCCGTTCATACTTTTAGAAGTTGGAGGTTAGAGCCCGGGTGTCAATTTTCTAAACCACTATTACACAATTCTCATAACTACCAGAAAAAAAAAAATTTAAAAATGCATAAAATGTAAATCATTTCAAGTGTTTTTGCTAAGAGATCTATCAGTATCCTCGCGCATAGCATTCTAGCCTTGGACTCATGCAGCTGCATATTTGATCCTTGTTATGAGCAACTGTATTTAACCCTTATTTTAACTTTGTATTTCTAATCAGATGCAAATACCAATAACAAATATGGAATCACAACTTTTTCATAAAAATACTTTTTTCTAATTACAAATCCAATGGAAATGCAAATACTCATAATACGTAAAAACCTAGTACAAAAATACGAATACAGAATGACAAAATTTAGTGAGAGAAGGGGAAACAGCACCAACATTAGATCAAAAAAATTTCTGAACTTGCTCGCATACAATGGACGGGAATAGAAATTTTGAAGCTTAAAGTCCTAAAATATGTGTGAATTTATAACACAAAAATTTCTGCTTCCTTGAGAAAAATTAATGAGCAAATGGGTAGAGTTATAGCATTGTTTCTGGCAATGATTTATGTAATGTGATGTTATTCAGTGTATTCACGTTTCACTTACAAATTGCATATACTTGTGTGTGTTCACTTTTGACCACAAACTACCTCAGGTGTTCTTTGGGCTGGTAGTGGCGTCGGGGTGCAGAAGCCGATGTGATGTCAAATCGAGTGCAGGGGTATCTCACTGTCAACTGCAGCCCCCAAGGAATATGCCAATCAGAAGATTCCTCGAACCCTAATCAACAATGCCGAAGAAGAGAACATCGAGCTGGGGTGTATTTTTTAAGCAGTCTCTTGTCTGAAGTCTCTGGCTAGAGTTCTCTAGTTCTCTTATTAGAGTATCACAAGGGCATTGTATGTTATGTGACAGTGTCTGTAAACAAAGATATTTGTTAATGAAAACTCCAGTCGACCAATTTAAATAGGATGGGTACATAACAGTGTCACATACTGTAGTTCGACAAGGTCACGGGAGCACTAGACGAGTGTCACAGTTTACTGGAATATCTCTAACAAATTCGTAAGGCACCCCCTACTATGACAAGCAAAACCAGTAATAAAAGAAAGTTATGACTTGTGGCTGCACCACAATTTCATTTATAAAATAAAACACCTCTTTATCTTTAGTGTTTATTCATAAACACAGAGTATTAAAGGTAGTATTATTACAGACAGTTTTTTTTCCCATTTAATATCTAGCAAGTACCTCACTTGCATTTCAGTGCCACTTAAAGGAGAAAAAGTGTTTTTGTTTGAATTCAGTTTGTTGAAGTGCTTTTGGATATGCATTATTTTATGTTTTTTCGTCTGGTGGATACAGGTTGTCCGACCCATCAGTTGGCTCCATCCAGCCAGCCGAGTGAGCAGCACTGATTTCCTACACGTACTCTACACATTTCTAACAACTGGTGCTTTCTCGACAACCACTGGAAATGCGACTCCCTCCAGAATCATCTGAATTCTGATGGCTTATCTGTTGGAATCACTGGAATTGTTTGTGATTGTAACTGCACTCCAAGTCATTAAAGACTCTGGTGATTTCTCCAGCACTGGTAGATGAAAACTTAGGCAGAGAATTGTAGCTCGGACCACGTCCTATGTCCCATACGAAAAATACAACCAACGGCAAACATACTTTGTGTATTTCATGTAAAAATTAAACCAACTGGCAACATCATTATCAAATATACTTACAATAAAACTGAAGAAGTGGTGTGTCTGTATACTGAAAATATTTCCCAAAACCTGGTTGCATGTGATGTGTGGGGTTTAACATAATATCATAAGACTATTTTTGAACATGCTAAACCCAAAAACTATGAGACAAATTTTCACAGGTAACTTGAGCATAGGTTGGGGCAAAATTTTGGCTTTATTTCATCAAAATCCTACCATGGGAAAAAGAAGGGAGCCTGCTCAGTTTAGTAGTTCAGATGCTTACCTCAGTGACACGATCATCACGGCATAGTACACAAAATAACCATTTTTCAGAGGATTGCATCAGAGGCAGAATTAAGATCTGATATCTTATCTCTACAAATACACACTAACATTGAATTTACTTTGTTAGAATATACTAATCTTCTGATTTCACTTTGCATATTAAGAACTTAATGAAATCGAGTTGATCTTTGCAACAGGTTTATTTATATTTGACTTCTTGACTAGGAAAATGAATTTATTGAGTTTGCTGCATTATTTGTGTGCCTACTTATTACGTTTTGACTGTTTTGTTTCCAAATAGAACATCCAGCAAACGGTTGAATCTTTCTTAGTAACCTAATATGGCTTGGAGACCAAAAATCTGATGAAGATCATGTGGCATGACATGTTGCAGCTTGAGAACACCAGGTTTTAACTCGTTCTTTGGAATCTCCTCCTGAAAGCGTAGTGTGGTGTAACTGATTGAGAGCATCATGCATTACCTTACTCCTCTGTATAAGTTATCCAACAATAGATACTTATAGCTAACCGCACGAAGTGAGAACGGGTACCTACCGTATTTACTCGAATATAATCCGCACTTTCTTTCCAGTTTTTGTAATAAAAAAACCGCCTGCAGCTTAGAATCGAATGCGAAGGAAGCGGAAGTTCTGAAAACTGTTGGTAGGTGCCACCACACTAACTTCTGCCGTCAAATATATGTAGTGCTACACAGGCATGCTTTGCAGGAACAAAGATAAATACTGGCAGCAAAACCTCTGTCAGCAAGTAAATTAAAAGAAAAGGTAGAAGAATGTAAACATTATGCCGTGTATTCTTTCGTGTTTGCTGCTATCTCATTTAAATCCTGTCTGCCTAATAAACTACGAAGCTAGAGTGAGACAACAGCAAACGCGGAAGAATATACATATCATGTCATGTTTATATTCGTATTATTCTTATGCTGAATAGTAATACAGTCAGAAATGAAGCACGGCAACTGACTAGATTTTTAAATCTAAGATGACTGTAATTTCTGTGCAGAATGTAATGTACTAAAGAGGCGTCTGCAAAGATTTTCAAACGGAGAAAAATTTTCGCTAAACTCTCAGTCAGAACATCTTCTATCATACACAGTCTATTATTTGGTTCTTGTTGATCATTATCAAAGAAAGCAGCAGTGTAAGTAACAACAAATAGAGTCTCTTGCCATTGTTTCGCTAATGAGACAATACCTTTCCTTTTTTTTTTTTAAATTTGTAAGGGGCGGTAGCGCGCGCAAAAGCGAGCTATGCCGCGAGCGGCTACAGGTTGTAAACACTCATTATCAGAATGCGACAAACAATGCATGACACAGTACAGTAATGCATTTTCAGCTTAGAGTAATGTAAACATCTATAACAAAGACAATAGCACGTATCAGATCTAAGCACAATAAGCAATCGATTCAATCCAGACGAAGCACATGAAAAAGTAAGGGTACCCATATAAATATGGATGGAGCGCCTGACGCACAGCAATGGCTACTTGGTAAATCTTAACTGTTAAGCTTACGACTCGAACCAAACTACTGTAGCTGTATCTTCATCCATTCAACCTAAATTGTGTCTCATGTTACAATGGACATCTTTGTTCCGATTTTGGAGGTGCGGTCTAAAACTTTTCTCTCCCCTTGAATTTCGAGTCTCAAATTCCAGGTGGGGCTTAGAATCTGGAATTTTTTTTCCCTTGATTTCGACTCTCATTTTTCAGCTGCGGCTTAGATTCGAGTAAATACGGTAGTTACCTAACAGTCCGACTTCTGCAGAAACCAGTTCATCCACCATACAACAGTAACCAGCATTTTTACAACATAAAAGTTGTTCATTTAGTCCGCACAGACTTTTGTCACCTATGGTGGGGAAACATGGACATTGACAGGAAAGGGACTGGAGCAGACAGCAGGCAGGGGAAATTAAACTTCTCAGAGCAGTTAAGGGAAAAACAAAAATGGACAGAGTAAGGAATGCAGAGATTAGAAAGAACCTTAAACAAGAAAGTATGAGAGAAGAAATTGAAAACAAAAAAGAGATTAAGATGGTATGGCCATGTTAAAAGGATGCATGGGCAGACTCTCCCCAAAATTATGGAAGAACTAAAGATGGATGGGAAAAGACCTAGAGGGGGCCCAAGAACACAGTGGAAAATGGGAGTGAGAATATCTGTAGAAAGGAGAGGTGTGACCTGGCAGCAAGTGGAGGAAGGGAAGTGGTGGGAGGACTGAGCCAAATGGAGAGGACTCATCAGCACCCAGACCCGACAGTAGCTGGAGCGGGATTCGGATATAGACGGATACATAGACCTACTACTGATAATTGAAAAAAGCATTTTGAAGTCTGTTGTTGTTGTTCTGCTTGCCACAATCACGTCAACTATCAATCCATAACACTGCAAAGGGACACGAAGTGGAATGAGCACATAAGCTCGGTTGTGGTTCTGGTGTATGGTCGACTTGGATTTATGGAGATAATTCTAGGAAAGTGTAGCTCGTGTATAAAAGAGACCATGTAGAGAACAATCGTGGGACTCATTCTCTAGTACTGCTCAATTGTTTGGGATCAGCAGCAGTTCATACTTACCATAAAATTCCGAGTTATCTTGTTTTCATTATTTTGACAGAAACTTACAACTCTTAGTATACTCGGGAAACTTAAGAAGAGACCTCTAAAACATAAAATCCTGCTTGTATCCATTTCAGCACTGATAGTTAAGTGTTTGGCCACTAGCGAGCATCTGGTCCTGCATTTGTAGCCCGGCCGTCGCATTTCAGTTGAGGTGCTCACCACTAGATGTCGTCTTGACTGTGTGCAGCTGTGGATACTCGAAAACAAAACATATGCTTTCAACCTCTCTCCTGTATTACTGTTTACACAGTGCTTTCAGAAAAGGATTACAATAGTGATCCTGAGTTCACAATGAATTTAACAGCTCAGAAAAACAATAAGAATGTCATGTTACTTCATCGGAGACTGTAACTGACGACAGTTCGTCAGTCGAGTGATAAGTACTCGCCAGTTGTACGAGATAAATACTTCCACTGAACTACAGCTATCTCTTCCGAGTTTTAAGTTCATAGGAAACAATTTTGAAATACATGATTGGACTTCATAGCTACACAGATACTAAAAAAATGACTTCGAGTTACCTGATATTTTACTCAAAGCCCAGTGCACGAGTATACTTGTAATTTTATTATTGGTGATGTTCAGAACTTTGTAACTCAATATTTTGAGCTTTAAAACCTGTCTTTAAATGTTTATATGCAATACCATTCATTATAGGAGGTTTTTCATTAATTAAAAATATTATTTTCTGGAACATGATTTGAGGAAACAACTTTTAAGTTAACGGGTTAAAGGAAGATGTGGATGCATACTGCTATATTCTTTGCTGATAGGTTCAATCCACACACGAGTATTAAGGAAACACAGTGCACCATACAATGGCTAGTGGAAAATGTCTGTAGATACAGACGAAAGAGGGAATGAAAGGGTCAATTAGTGATGACCCTCCAGAAATAAATCATAAGAAATTAATATTTGCGATTAAACTTACCTGATGCCATGTTTCCAAAAAGTATTAAGAGACACAGTTAAATTCCGCAAGAATTCTGACTTGACGTGCTCACATTTCGCACTTTTCTGTCGACTTTTTATTCCAAATTGCTAGTGCCTTATGTATCGACACATTCATCCTCTTAGTGCCTTCACTGAAA
This sequence comes from Schistocerca gregaria, assembly GCF_023897955.1. Lineage (NCBI taxonomy): Eukaryota > Metazoa > Arthropoda > Insecta > Orthoptera > Acrididae > Schistocerca > Schistocerca gregaria. Next base: position 107,780,584 of record NC_064930.1, on the reverse strand, counting down.
AATTTATGTTTTCAAATTAATTTCATAAATAGATTTGGGTCAAATAACTTTCATTAATAACTTGAAAATAAAGGATTTTTGGACATATGTTTATACAAAAATTTTTGTCTTGCTGTAAGGAACCATTCCCCAAACTCTGTAAAAGTATATCCTAATCTTGCCAGGTAAAATAAATTCACAAAGAAAATACACTATCAATGGAGTATCTAATATTTCAGCAAAGTGTTTTAGTGTTGGGAGCAGCATAAAATTCCTGGTTGTTCATATTCAAACCATATACTGTAATGTGGCAGACCAAGAAACACTACATAGGCGATCGACATCAGAAACGATGGCTTTCCACAGGCAGTGAAACAACAAATGTTTTTTAATTACTATTAACTTCACCATTCTTAACTGAAATAAAACACAAGTCTACCAGTGTCATCATAATTTAAAAGCACACACGTGGGTAGCATAATATCATTATTTTAGAGCTGGGATGTTTGAGAACACAACACGAGAACAGCTTACAAATTTGTATGAGGTATTTATCAAATGTTTAACTGTAATGAATTGTTCATCTTTGATCCTTATTATGCAAAACAGTCATACAAGCAATAATTTAATTCAAATGTAAATTAATTTATTGCAACTTTAATCACACTGAGATTTAGTCTCACAGTTCATCACTGTAGCATATCATTTGTGTCTGTATGATTATGTATATAAGGAAAATGTCCCCCCCCCCCCCAAACAAATCAATTATTGAAGTGATTAACTTATTAGAAAACTTCATCCGGGGCACAGAACATTTCAGGTGTGAAACATGGAGCCTAGGGAAGAAGTAAATGAAATCAAGACAAAAAGAATATGCAGGCCTACCAATCGTGAAATCTCCCAAAGATGCGGCGATGAGACAACACTGTCGAAAACAACAGAGACAAAAATGACATATGGGTAGCTGTCACATAACATGTCACAAACAATTACTTGCAAACATTCTATAAGGAGCCAAAAAAAGACAGAAATGGCAAGCACGACTCCAATAAGCATTTTTAAAACAGATCATAAATAAAAGAATAGAAAATCTCTGTAGTATTATTAACAATGTAGGGAAATATACACTGTTACTTACTGCAAATACGACATGATAAGTTTCAGACAGGCACAATTATAAAACACTTAGAAAAGCTTACGGCCACAGTGTTCGTAAGCAAAATAGAAACACACACCATTCATTTACATAAGCAAGCACACCTCACGCACCCATGACTGCCAATTCTGTCAGCTCAGACCCGAATGCAACTATCACGTGGGGTGGAAACACCAGCCTGGAGGGGGCAGGGAAGGTGAAGTTATAGTTGTGTACGGGTGGGAGGACAGAGGAACAGGTGCAGTGTCAGGAAGTTCTGAAGCAGGAATGTGGGGAAAAAAAGGAATGAAAGAGGAGAGGAGTGGCAGAAGATGGGTGGGTATATTCACAGAGGGTAGCACACCGACACAGTGAGAGAGAAGAATGGGGAGGAGATGAGAGGTTAGAGGGGATGGAAACTGTTGGACGGTGTGTGTGGAGACGGTACGTTACTGTAGGTTGAGGCCCGGATAATTACAGGAGCAGAGAATGTGCTGCAAGGGTAACTTCCATCTGCACAGTTCAGGTGAGCTGATGTCTAGGAGGGTGGGAAGAATTTGAGCTAGATTGTTCCTCAGTGAGGACACGATGACAGGTATCTGAAGCCCTGGTGAAGAATGTGGTTGAATTGTTCTGGTCCAGGGTGGTACTGGGATATGATACATGAGTCAATAAGTATGCTGAAAAGGAGTTGGCTTGTAACAAGTCTAGATTGAGATCTGCTAACATGATTGAACGCTGCCAAGCAGCCTAGAAACTGGGAGAACGGAAGTAGCAATACCACTTACCTTCAAACATATATTAATTATTTCAAAAAATACAAGTTAGTTTTGAAACAGGTCATAAAAGAGGCAAAAATTAAGGAAAATGACAAATATATTATGAAGTCATCCAATAAAACTAAGTCCATGTGGAAAGCTGTGCAGGATCTTACGGGGAAGAAGACAACTCACAAAAATATTATGATATAGCATGAATGGACATATGCAATTCATCCCCTATATAAAAAAAAAGGTGGTCATCAATGTATGGGTAACTATAGGCCTGTGTGTCTGTTGTCAGGGTTTTCGAAAATTATTGGAAAAGTGTTCCTTTCAGAACTAATTACATTCTTTGACAAGAATAATATTATTTCTGTATGTCAACATGGCTTCTGACCACAGCGATCAATTGAAATAGCCACTTTCTATCTGATAAACCATGTCTTAAATGCAGTGGACAACCACAGAAATCTCTCACATTTATTCTAGGACCTAACAAAAGCTTTTGATGCGATTGATCATTCTATACTCCTGAGGAAGCTTGAATGGCACGGTGTAAGAGGTGCGTCAAATCAGTGACTTGAATCATATTTGGAATATCGCTCTCAGGTAACTGAAATCAAGTATATGGAAGGAAATGAACTCCAGGTACACCTTTCAGAACCATGTGGACTAAGTCATGGTGTTCCACAGGGCTCCATTTTAGGTCCCTTTCTTTTTCTTGGTCTACATTAATGATTTCCCATCACACATTAGGGATTCTGAACCAGTACTGTTTGCAGATGACACCATTCTATTGATTGAAGGGAATAAAGAAGAAAATCTTACTGAATCTGCAAAAGATATTACAAAAAGTATGGTTTAATAGAAACAGGTTTATAGTTAATCCCCAAAAAACGGTACTCATGAATTTCCACACTGATCAAAATAAAAATTCAGCACAACCTCTAATATGTATAGATAACCAGAACATTAGTGCTGTCAATGAAATTAAATTTCATGGGATTCATATCCAGGAGAATCTTAAACGAGGCACTCATATCACATCCCTAAATTCAAAACTAGCAAAAATGAGCAATGTAGTAAGAATTCTCTGCAACAATACTAGTGTAGGAACAATTATGGCTGTATACTTTGCTCGTGTACATTCAATACTGAAGTACGGTATCATTTTCTGGGGAAATGTACACCAGGCCATAACAGTTTTCAGGAAACAAAAGGCTATAATAAGAATAATGAAACGAGTGAGCAGCAGAAAACCATGCAAACCTGTCTTTAAAGATCCAACCCCTTCCCTGCATTTATATACTGGAAGTAGTCAAGCCTGTCAAAAAATGCATACTGAGAAAAGAAAACCTTTTTCCTCAAAACAAAAGTGTCCATGATTACAGTATCAGGTCAGAAAGTGACATACACGTTAATCATTGTAACACAACATTATGCCAAACAGGTGTATATCATGCTGGAACTAAACTTTACAACAGATTACCAAGACACACAAAATCTCTTCCTGAACCACAAAGCTTTAAAAAGCCTGTGACAGCCTACTTTCTGAAAAACTGCTACTATTCAATGTCACAGTATCTTATGCAAGAAAAAATGTAATTTGTATCTTTAACTGTAGAAATAAGTTATAAATATACAGTACTTCAGAAACTTTTAATTATTAACTGTATAGATCAAATTTGTCATAAAAATTTAAATCATGTACGTTTGATGTTTGAAAAACCAATAGGCTAGCTAAAGGTTTTCTGTCCAACATCCTGTGTACAATATATGTACTGAAAAAGAGATTTATATGGATAAATAAATTAAGTATTGCATGAGGATTCTTAAAGCAAATGAGAATGTATTTAAATTTTTATTTACATTATTTAGGTTCATCTGCCATTTCAGGTTTTCCTGAATATGTATGTGCCTAAGAAGTTTTTTCCTTACCAATGGCAGTTTTTTCTATTAATGCAAGAATGATTTTCCATGCAGTGAATTTATTGCAAGCCTGTTAGTTCTCAAACATTATTTAATCGTCCTTTACGACGACTCCGCCATCTAATTCGGTCGGAACGGACCCTTCAACAAGGTCACATACCTGTTCTCATTAAAAACGCGTTAGATTAACAATAACGTTCTCTAACGCCTGCGGTATTTATATGGTTGACTTTATTGTATTAAGCTGACGTATCCTGTAATATTGTAAAATGATCCTTGGGCAAAATAATTCCTGGCACTGCACGTACTCTATACTTGCAAGAGGTAATTTACACAATTTTCATTTCTGTATACATTTGCTCCGCGCAACAGAGGTTTTTACTGTCTCTACTTACTGACACTCTACGTTTGCAATATTATTCTTTAAAGTTAGTTTACAGACAAATTCTGACTAAGAAGTTAAGTTTCAACTCGAGCATGTTATAACAATTTGGTAAACGATAATTTGAAACAAACAGAAAGGAAATCCGTAAATTATAGAAAACTTGTATATGTGTGGGGGATTCGAACGTATATGCTCCTGCGGAGAAAACCAGTCTCGACCAAACTGCTACATGCAATAAACAGATATTTTCATTTTATTAAGGTAACAAATGTTTCTCAGGAGAGAGCCAAAGATTAACTTCCATATCGTATTCCATGAACATATGAACGATTTCTGGATGAATCATTCGTAAAAGGTGAACGTAATTACGGATTGCATTAGGCTCTATAGGGAAGATGGATTTTATTTAATATTCTATCATAGGATGTAACGGAAACTCAGAAACATCACAATGAAGGAGTACCTCTCCTGTAAGGTCCACGGAAATCTGGAGTGTCAGCATTTAGAACCCAAACAATCTTAAAATGTTTGTATCACAAGGCTCTTACAAATGATACGACAAACATTATTAGCAGACTATATTTGAAATGTACCTTGCTTGCCGTACCTTTACTTTATGAACCACAAGACGATTGCAAAACATTTCTGTTTCGAATGCTTCACTTCATAAACATTAGATTACATCTAATTCACGAGTGATGCCTTCCGATAAACACTTAATGACAGTGCCAATGTACAGAAAATCGTACACTTTAGGGTACATATACATTAACTTATGTCTACAGACTGCAAATGTTCCTCCCGGTATGTTGCGCTCTGCGTGTCTCGGGTTTGCAGCTCCTAGCGCTTCCCGGCGGCAAACATCGAAAGCTTCAGCGGCCCTTGGACGATCAATAATACAGGACGGTCTCCCAAGACCGCCCAATGATATTGTGATTGTGGTTCAACGAAAAAAAAAGAAAAGAAATATATGATGGGATACTGAATAATGGGATGCGAACCCTCAGCTTTGCGAAATGGCGTGAAAGCTGCAACAGATGATGCATTTCAAAGACATGGACGAAAGTTGAGAAACAACAGTGATGTAGTACAGGAAAACAGATCGTGGACATACACCACCTATATCTATATTTCGAATGCTTTTTTCGCAGTAAAAGTCCTAGTACCCTATTTTTTAGTTGGTCAAAGTAGGTCAACTAATGGATGGGACACTAGTGTAGCAAAAAAACATATGTAACATTGGCATGTAATACCTCAGGTGATGTACGGGGTGATTCATGAAGAAATGCAAATATTTCAATATGTTATTCTACAAGTAAAACTAAGGAGAACAGTTCATATAAATATAGGTTCGCAAATGTTTAGAGACGCAGTTACAGCTAATAAAAGATTTTGCCAGAAATAGATACTGTGAAGCCATCGCAAAACTATACGAGGTTAAAGCAAAGCACGATTTTCATTTATTTTGTTGTTATTGAACTAGTTAATCTAATAAAACACGACCCAGACGTGTACATGCAGTAGTTTTCCAGAACATCCAGAGAAGCAAAGAAATAATTTCATAAATTTTTTAATTTATTAACTATTTGGCCCAATTTGTTTTTTAAATTCCAGCCAATTGCACAAAGTTCTCGGGTCTAGTGATACAGGGGATACAACCCGTCGGCTTTTGACCAATGACGTCAGAATTGGCCAGAGAGAATTTATTACACAGATGAAGGAGCTGACAGGAATGTTCAGATACAAACGAATACAAGAGACGAAAAATATAGTTGACATACATAAAGGCCAGTAGTATTTTCACTTTAAGGATATCGCATGATTGTATCGTATTATTTCTCTGGAAACTGAAAGGCAAAAAAATGGAAGGAAAATATTGGTAGTATAGAATACATCACGTCACATATACGAGTTGGGTCTAGTGAAGCAGGGGATACAAACCGTCGGCTTTGACCAATGACGTCATACATTAGTTGACCAATGACGTCATACATTAGTCTTAGATAGTAATGTCTTCACTTCGAGACATAGATATTAAACAGTTCTGTGTTCCGGATAAGTGCTATCATTGTACATTAAAATAATTATTCGTAATGATATTGAGGTAATTTGGAGTATTAGTTTGCTATTGTAGAACAATTTTTAGTGTCTTATTTTCGTTTATAGAAATGGATTTGTCTGTTTGTGAGTATGTAATTTTCGTTACTGTCTGTCTAGACGAGCTTCGGTTATTCCTCGTTATTTCCGTATGGTAAGCTCACTTTTCCATTTGCTTCTTTCACTGTATTTCACAATTTTGACATATTTCACTGTTTTATTCCACCAATATGTGTATTTTCGTGTTGCGAAGTATGTAACAGAAATTTTTCAGCTGTCGATCTTCTTTCGTTTCCCCATCCTTCACTTCGCCTTTACACTGACGACCCAAGTAAAATTTGTATCCAGTCCTTCACTTCGCCTTTACACTGGCACTACATATGTCAATTGGCGAGCAATATACAAGTGTTGCGTATAGCTATATAGCTCAAGTAACGAATGGGATACTATTAGCACCCAATGCAACAAGAAACCTGTACCCCATAGTGAAGTATGGGATGCAAATTGTACATGTGTCGTCTTCTTGTCTCCGTGTAGTTCAATTGACGTACAGGTTGCAAATGTAATGTAGGTCTATTTCCATCTTTTCGTTACGAGTGTACATATATCGAAGTCAACGGAAGTCTGGTATAGATATGTTACATACATAGGTCCTTCTGTCATCAGTAATACTGATATGTACGTAAGAAAAGACTGTTAGTAATAGCGGAGGCGAAATAAACAACACATCTACAATTTGTATCCCATGTTACACTTAGGGTTTACTGAAGCGGAGGATACATCGTTCAAGTGAAGAAGAGGACAGTAATGCTAGTGAAAACGAAGTAATCGACTTACGACAAACTCGTATTCCGTACTGTACTTTCGAATGAGCTTTTAATTTGTATTGGGTGTTTCATTTACGGTTTAGTTAAGCAGGGGATACATAGTTCAAGTGAACAACAGGACAGCAATGCTAGTTGAAACTAAGAAATCGACTACGCTGAACTTGTATCCCGTACTGCACTTAAGCAATACAGTTCGAAAGACTTCCGAGATACAACTGACAGGGGACTGATGACCACAGCAGTTGAGTCCCATAGTGCTCAGAGCCATTTTAGATACAACTGACATACATGTAACGTGATGTATTCTTTGATAGTAATATATTTCATTCATTTCTCTCCATTGTATTTTGCGGAGAAATACTAAGACATAAACACGCGATATCGTTAACGTGGCAATACTACTGGCCCTTATATATGTGAAGTCCAGTTTTTCTCTCTTGCATTCCTTTGATTCTGAACAGTCTTGTCAGCTCTTTCATCTCTGTAATACATGCTCTCTGGCGAATTCTGACGTCATTGGTCAAAGTCGACGAGTTGTATCAACGACCTATATAAACAACATATATACCTCCTCGGGTTGTATCCCCTGCTAAACTAGACCCTATGAGTTGTATCTCGAACCTCATTCGAACTGTATTACTTAAATGCAGTACGGGATACAAGTTTCGCGTACGTCGGTTTCTTCGTTTTCACTAGCATTGGTCTCCTGTTGTTAAGTTGCACCCTGTATCCCGTGCTTCACTAAACCCTGTTCTTACGTAGATATTAGTACTATCGATGGAAGAACAAGATACATACATAATATTTGTATCCCATACTTCTGCTGACCTCTATATTTGTACACTGATAACGAAAAAGTGGAAATGTACGTACGTTACATTTGCAACCTGTACCTCATTTAAACTACGCGAAGAGGCAATAAGATGATGCATATACAACTTGTATCCCGTACTTCGCTATGGGGTAATTTTTTTTTTGTCTTCGATGCTAATAGTATCCCATTCTTTACCTGAGCTATATAGCTATACACAACAATTGTATCCTGCTCTCCAGTCGACATATACTGGTAAATCTCATCAATGTTACATATGTCGTTCTTTCCGAATACGTAGTGTCGGTGTGAAGATCAGCTGAAGGACGTGATACAAATTTCAGTTGTGTCGGCCGTTTCGCCCTCAATATTGCTAGTACAGATACGAAAAAATCGTTCTGATACTAGTGCTGGGAAACGAAAGAAGAACGACAGCTGAGAAATTTCTATTACGTATTGGACTATACGAAAACATACGTATTGGTGTAATACAACAATGAAATACGTCAAAACAGTCAAATGCAGTAAAAGAAGAAAATGGAAAAGTGAACTTACCAGACGGGAACTTCCTAAGAGAACCAAAACTCGTCTAGAAAGACATCAACAAAACTCACATACCCACATAGACGACAAACACAACATTACGAAAACACACACACACACACACATACCAACACATTCACTTCCACGCGTCATCCTAATGTGAAATTAACTAACATATTTCAGACGGTACATTTGACCAACATGTTTAATAACTCATTTAAACGGGCAATATGTTTGGGGAATACCATTTCTCCATGAGTATTCGTCTAGGTGACTTCGAAGTGTGAAAATCTGGCGTTTCCCCTCCCTACAAGAGGTTTCACAGCTGACCAATAACCCTCTATGCTATTTGTGCAAGCCCCTATACCTGTGGATAATGATCTGAACCCAATATTGTGATTTACTATGAGACGCTGATAACCCCTTTCCCCTAAATCCCTATATGAAGAAAACCCGTCTGAAAGTACAATGGAACCCTCTGCAACGTGATCTAAAGTTAAGCCGACGAAAACTCTCTTCCTTCGATTGGGAACTACTCCAAACATTACATCATCACACTCCTGACCTGAAACTACAGCCCCCCAAACCCATAATACCACGGGAGGTTCCCCTCTGTTGTACTTCCTGTTGCCAAAATTTGATTCGTCAATTTCGACTATTACACCAGCCTCCCCCCCCCCCCCCCCCCCCCCTCCGGGCCCTATATTTCATGTACTCCTCACACACTTCCCTACAAAAAGAATACCAATCCACAACTGTATGCTTACTCACACGACATTCATGCACACACAGCCAGACGGGGTATCTCAAACACCAACAGTAAGTGATTGTTTAATGTCTCTCAAGGCGAGCTTAGATTTTTCGAACCACGTCCCTCTTCTAATGGATCGCCACAACCTATCTTTGCTGCAGCGCCATAAGAATAAGTCGTGAGTGCGGCGATGAGATACACTTGAGAGGCTCATATCTTCGCCGCACTCACGACATCGAACATAGTTAGCAATGAGACCACACATTGACAAAAAAAAAAAATCGTGTCTTCGCCCACAGCCTCTCGTAAATCATCAAGGTTCATCGGAACAGATAAATCCATACCTACAAACGAAAATGAGGTACTAACAGTTGTTCTAAAATAAGAAACTAATAGTCCAGATTACCTCAATATCATTAAGAATGTTATTAAGTACCGAATGAATTAGAAACAACCAATTAATTTAACAACTGCACACGAAGAATATTTTCAGCAATATGTAGCGATCTCTTTTCAAATGACATTCAATTATTTTAATGTGCAATGATAGCGCTTATCTGGAACACAGAACTGTTTTATTATCTATGACGTAATTGGTTAAAGCCGACGTGTTGTATCCCCTGCTTCACTAGACGCAAGTTTTCAATACAAGTTGTAGTGAATTTAATTTTGGAAAAATTATGATAATAACGTGAACTGAAACTGCACTATTATGTCAGAGAATCTGCTTTTATTAATACCATAGCTCACGTGAATACATGTTAAACTGAAAAAACAAAGTTCAATGTTAAGGAAGTTGTACAGTGTACATACAATTTCACAATATATTCACAATAAATGTTCAAAAATGTCTCCACCGAGTTCAATGCATTTAGCTGCACGTGTATGAACAGATTTAATGACATAAACTTTACTATGTTCTTAATAGAAAGTAAACAAATTTACACTACTGGCCTTTGAAATTGCTACACCAAGACGACATGCAGATGATAAACGGGTATTCATTGGACAAATATCTTATACTTGAACTGACATGTGATTACATTTTCACACAATTTGGGTGCATAGATCCTGAGAAATCAGTACCCAGAACAACCACCTCTGGCCGTAATTACGGCCTCGATACGCCTGGGCGTTGAGTCAAACAGAGTTCGGATGGCGTGTACATGCAGCTTCAACACGATACTACAGTTCATCAAGAGTAGTGACTGGCGTATTGTAACGAGCCAGTTGCTCGGCCACCATTGACCAGACGTTTTCAGTTGGTGAGAGATCTGGAGAATGTGCTGGCCAGGGGAGCAATCGAATGTTTTCTGTATCCAGAAAGGCCCGTACAGGACCTGCAACATGCGGTCGGGCATCACCCTGCTGAAACGTAGGGTTCCGCAGGGATCGAATAAAAGGTAGAACCACGGATCGTAACACATCTGAAATGTAACGTCCACTGTTCAAAATGCCGTCAATGCGAACAAGAGTTGACCGAGACGTGTTACCAATGGCACCCCATACCATCACGCCGGATGATACGCCAGTTCGGCGATGACGAATACACGCTTCCAATGTGCGTTCTCCGCGATGTCGCCAAACACGGATGCGACCATCGTGATGCTGTAAGCAGAACCTGGATTCATCTGAAAAAATGACGTTTTCCCATTCGTGCACCCAGGTTCGTCGTCGAGTACACCACCGCAGGCGCTCCTGTCTGTGATGCAGCGTCAAGGGTAACCGCAGCCACGGTCTCCGAGCTGATAGTCCGTGCTGCTGCAAACGTCGTCGAACTGTTCGTGCAGATGGTTGTTGTCTTGCAAACGACCCCATCTGTTGACTCAGGGTTCGAGACGTGGCTGCACGATCCGTTACAGCCGTGTGGATAAGATGCCTGTCATCTCGACTGCTAGTGACACGAGGCCGTTAGGATCCATCATGGAGTTCCGTATTACCCTCATGAAGCCACCGATTCGATATTCTGCTAACAGTCATTCGATCTCGACCAACACGAGCAGCAATGTTGCGTTACGATAAACCGCGATCACGATAGGCTGCAATCCGACCTTTATCAAAGTCGGAAACGTGATGGTACGCATTTCTCCTCCTTACACGAGGCATCACAACAACGTTTCACCAGTCAATGCCGGCCAAGTAATATTTGTGTATGAGAAATCGGTTAGAAACTTTCCTCATGTCAGCACGTTGTAGGTGTCACCGCCGGCGCCAACCTTGTGTGAATGCTCTGAAAAGCTAATCATTTGCCTATCACAGCATCGTCTTCCTGTCGGTTAAATTTCGCGTCTGTAGCACGTCATCTTCGTGGTGTAGCAATTTTAATGGCCAGTAGTGTACTTATATAATAATCCTTGCTTCTCTGGACGTTCTGGAAACTACTGCAGACACACGCCTGGGACATGTTTTATTAGATTCTCCAGACCAATAACAACAAAATAAATGGAAATCGTACTTTACTTCAACCTCGTACAGTTTTGCGATGGCTTCATATTAGCGAAGTTGGTAAATTTCAGGCAAAATCTTTTACTAGCGCAACTCTGTATCTAAACGCTTGCAGACCTGTGTTTATATGAACGTTTTTCTTTAGTTTTACTTGTAGAATTACATATTAAAGTATTTGCATATCTTCGTGAATCACCCTGTACTTATAAGTTGTATCCTCTACTTTAGTTGACCTATATATGAAGGGCTTATTTCAATAGTGGTACAAGTTCATTTTTGTTCATATTGAGGTACAGAGCCCTAAAGTTAAATGAGCGCTGAAAAAGCTGCAGTTGAGATACCAGAAATATTCAAGCATATGGTTTCTTGCTAGAGATGAACCTTCGTATCTGTTTGTTTGGCTCATTAATTTCAGAAGCGTTATAGACCGAAAAGTTGAGGTAATGGACTTGTACCACTATTGAAATAAGCCCTTCATATGTGAACTGAAGTACAAGATACAATTTTAATGCATGTTGATGTTTTGGCTAGTACTGGTATCAACTGGAGAATAGGATGCGAAGCCGAAAAAAGCGAGAAACGTAAAATTTGTATCCCATACTTCAGTTGACGTACATATTTCAATTGAAGAACAGGACACTAGTATTAGCGAAGACGAAAAAAGCGACATACGTAAAATTTCTATCCTGCCCTTCACTTCACCTATATAGGGCACTGAAGAATACGTACGATACGATCTTGGTAGTTCAACTGAGGTACAAATGCCAGTGTTATGCATGCTTTTTTGCTTTCGCTGGTACTTCAGTTGATCTACATACTACAGGATACGAATCAGTTCCAAAGGAAACAGCAACAGAAGCTTTATTATCAGACAAAGGTATAATTCAAATTGTGTGCACAAATGATTTTAAAGTTACCAGAAGTGACAAGAAGCATACACAGTATCCATCTCTCAACAACACATTAACTTAGTTTTATTTACGATTATAGCCGATTTATTCAAATGGTTCTAATGGCTCTTAGCACTATGGGACTTACTTTCCGAGGTCATCAGCCCTCTAGAACTTAGAACTACTTAAACCTAACTAACCTAAGGACATCACACACATCCATGCCCCAGGCAGGATTTCAACCTGCGACCATAGCGGTCGCACGGGTCCAGACTGTAGCGCCTAGAACCACTCGGCCACTCCAGCCCGCCCTCCGGTTTATTACACTACTGGCCATTAAAATTGCTGCACCAAGAAGAAATGCAGATGATTAACGAGTATTCATTGGACGAATATATTATTCTAGAACAGACATGTCATTACATTTTCACGCAATTTGGGTGAATAGATCCTGAGAAATCAGTACCGAGAACAAACACCTCTGGCCGTAACGGCCTTGATACGCCTGGGCATTGAGTGAAACAGAGCTTGGATGGCGTGTACAGGTACAGCTGCCCATGCAGCTTCAACACGATACCACAGTGCATCAAGAGTAGTGACTGGCGTATTGTGACGAGCCAGTTGCTCGGCCACCATTGACCAGATCTGGAGAATGTGCTGGCCAGGGCAGCAGTCGAACATTTTCTGTATTCAGAAAGGCCCGTACAGGACCTGCAACATGAAGTCAAGCATTATCCTGCTGAAAATTAGGGTTTCACAGGGATCAAATGAAGGGTAGAACCATGGGTCGTAACACATCTGAAATGTAACGTCCACTGTTCAGACTGCCGTCAATGAGAACAAGAGGTGACCGAGACGTGCAACCAATGGCATCCCATACCATCACGGCGAGCGATACGTCAGTATGGCGATGACGAATACACGCTTCCAATGTGCGTTCACCGCGATGTCGCCAAAACGGATGCGACCATCATGATGCTGTAAACAGAACCTGGATTCATTCGAAAAAATGACGTTTTGCCATTCGTGCACCCAGGTTCGTCGTCGGGTACGCCATCGCAGGCGCTCCTCTCTGTAGTGTAGCGTCAAGGGTAACCGCAACCACGGCCTCCGAGCTGATAATCCGTGCTGCTGCAAACATCGTCGAACTGTTCGTTGTCTTGCAAACGTCCCCATCTGTTGATGTCGTGATACGATAATCTGTAATCGCGATAGGTTACAATCCGACCTTTATCAGAGTCGGAAACGTGATGGTATGCATATCTCTTCCTTACACGTGGCAGCACAACAACGTTTGACCAGGCAACGCCGGTCAACTGCTGTTTCTGTATGAGAAATCGGTTGGAAACTTTCCTCATGTCAGCACGTTGTATGTGTTGCCACCGGCGCCAGCCTTGTGTGAATGCTCTGAAAAGCTAATAATTTGCATATCACAGCATCTTCTTCCTGTCGGTTAAATTTCGCATCTGTAGCACGTCATCTTCGTGGTGTAGCTGGGGAACACTCATGTGGGTGTCCACGGTTACAGTGGAGATTATGCAAGGCACTGTGACAGGCAAGGAGTATTATACACCAGTTGCAGAGGCTGTCTTCAGCAAGATAATGCGTCTTGTTCCAAGGCCAGGAGTTTTATGGAGTCGTTTGAGAAGCGTTTTGGCCAGCTCCAATTCATGTGCTGGCCCCCCAACTCGCCAGATCTGAACCTGATCGAACATACTCAGGATGTGATCAAATCTGGTATCAGATCTCATCGCCCCCTTCCGGGAATTAGGCGACTTGTGTGGGCACAAATGTTGCAAACTGTCTCCTGCGTCCCCATGCTTCTATGCCACGACGTTTTGCCACTGTATCTGTGCCAAAGGTGGACACTCTGGCTATTAGGTAGGTGGTCATAAAGTGTGGATACAAAATGTTCTTGCATAGCTCGTGCATGCTGGCTATAATGGGGTAGCAGCTTATTCTTAGCTTATGATGCAAAAAGAAACAGTCAGAGTTGTAATTATAATGGATGTTTATTTAGTCAGAGACTGTTTTCAGGCCACACCCATTCTCAAATCGATCAATGTTTGTCAAGTAAAGGTGGTGGTGGTTAGTGTTTAATGTCCCGTCGACAACGAGGTCATTAGAGACGGAGCGCAAGCTCGGGTTAGGGAAGGATTGGGAAGGAAATCGGTCGTGCCCTTTTTAAGGAACCATCCCGGAATTTGCCTGAAATGATTTAGGAAAATCACGGAAAACCTAAATCAGGATGGCTGGAGACGGGATTGAACCGTCGTCCTCCCGAATGCGAGTCCAGTGTGCTAACCACTGCGCCACCTAGCTCGGTTTTGTCAAGTAAAATATCCTTCAAGATAGCAGCAAACAAAGGGTGTTTCGTCCCAACATTGGTCGGTTTGAGAACTGGGCGTAGCCCGAACTGGTCACCGACTAAATAAACATCCATTTTATTTGCAACTCTTGGCTGTCTCTGTTTCCATCACAAAATGTCCTATTTTACACCCTATACTGACTATACAAGTTTAGTGGTAACCATAAATTGGTACCAACTGCAATCGCAAATTTTATGAGGGTTTAGCAGTCTGGAGTTAAAATGTTTGAGTGATGGAAACATCAAGCAGTAATACATGCACTGAACGATTATATTCGGGTTAGTATGTATACACGCACATCAATATCCATAAATACTTTTATTCATAATTTTGTGGTAACTAATTTTTGTAAAACGTCTTCGAGCAAGGAACCATACGATTCATTCGTAACACTTCTATTTTTGTACTCATCGGCGCTAACGTCCCACTATTCCAGCAATTATTTATACATTTCACTGCATTCCAATATTAACGCTCTTTTGCGTTGTTTTGAACTCGTTTTCAAAGCCACAACAAAACGAACAGTGAACATAGTTATGTCGACAGTCCACAATAGGCGAGAGACTGGCAAGGATAAATTGTCAATATATCTACATCTATGGGAGTGTCTTGCGCCAATAAAACGAGCGGCTGCTTCACCGTTTCAGACCGGAAACCGGCATCTTGTCAGTAGCTGCTGTATACACATGGTTGCAAAGACAGCTGAATGGCTGATGCGGAACTGTATGCTCGAGTGGAATATGATTGTATACTCGTGGCTACTTTTCCTCATTTTGATCCCTCAATTATCTATATGCACTAAAACAATTAGCAAGTATACTAAAATAGCTGACTGCTTTTGAAGGGAAAATATGATGTCAATTGCTAGAGACCGGATTATATGTATCATAAAAACCTTAAAATATGCATGCAAAATGAGTGGAAAGTGACGAAATATGCAAGATCAAATAATAAAAAACCATGGTGGTTAATGTGTGCATTATATCTCAAAGTCGAATCTCTGCATTTGAGTTACAACCACTGGTCACGCGAAAAATCAGTACATTTAGAACACTGATATTTTCTGGATAGTTTCTGGTAGTGGTTAGGAAGGTGGCCTTTATGGGAATTTTAAAGATGGAGACGCACACCGTGTCACAAGCAGTGTTGCCAACTCTAAAAAACCTGAGTCGCTATATTCAGTATCAAAAGTCGCTAGAAAGTCGCTAAAACTGATTTTACTAGAGGTGTACTGAAAATTTCGTGTTGTGAATGGTGCAACAAGCCAGTGGGGAGGGGGGGAGGGGGTATAAAATATTAATAAGAATTGTCTCATATGTAATTGCTATATTGTCTTAATTAAATGGTGCATCGCTTGCAACAACATACATATAAAATACTCTTCTGTTTCATGCTCTGACAGAACTGTAGTTGATGTAGAGGGTTGAACGTCACTCAAAAGATGATGTTGCAGTTCGACTGGTCTTGTCGCAAAATAGTAACCTTTGTTAGTTCCAATAGGCTCCAATACGTCTGGCGGTATGTCAAAAGATGCACAATCTTTATTTTGTTTCTTCAGCTGGTCTCTCAATATGATCAAAGCATTAATTGTCTTTAACGATAATCTGTTGCGTTGTTTAGTTTTTATAATATTCATAGAACTGCATATTCTTTCCACTTCTGCATTTGAATGTGGTAGGCGAAGATCAGTGATTGATAGCTGTGAAATAAAAGAAAAAGGATTCTCCCCTGTGGCATTTTTATACTGCAAAACCTCAATCTAAAATCGAACAAAGTTAGTAGTGTTATTCCACCTAATTATTATGCCATTCTTGCAGCATACCGTCTATGAAATCGCCACTAAAACCCAATTCTTTGGCTACATCCGCTACAGCATTATTTTTATTCACTTTTAGTGTTCCTTCAACATTCAGCATTGACATTTTTTTCAGGATCATAACGTTACTTGGCAGTCTTTGTTGAATTTCTTTTATGAGTTTCAGACTAAACTGAATGCATCTCTTCTTCAAATAAACTTTATTTTCTTCAGACAAACTTGACTGAGACAATTTCTGTTCAGACATTAAGCCAAGCTTCGGATTGGCGTACATACATTCGCTTGGAACTGGTGTTGTCAATAAATCAACAGTTGGAAAAGCTATGTTCTGTCCGAGTGACTGCATGATAAATACAAGTGTATCTAGTAATTTAGTGTGGTCATTGTCTTCTTCTTCAAAAGTTTTTATTGCTATTTGTACGTCTTCTAAAGCATGTTTAAGGTAAAACATGTAAAGATGATTTGAGCCGTTACAATACATCTTGTACAAAATATCGGCAGTGTAACAATTGTCTTGAACCATGGCAAGTGAAAAATGTAGCTTTAGTTCTTCCCACTGGTCCAGAATTCTTCGTATTGCTGGTTCAATTGAAAGCCAACGTGTTGCACATACCTTCAAAAATTTTAGTGGCTGTTTTCCACTATTTGTTGTCTCATAAACCTTTTTATATTCCTTTTGTCTTTTGGGTGAAATGGAGAAACAATTGTAGGTTTACCATACAAGAAACTCTATGTTTCTAGATATGGTATTCATTGAGGTGTGCGAAACTGCAAGCTGAAGAGAGAGACAAATGGAACAGATCAATACCAAATGCTTCAAACCATATTCTCTCTTGAGTTGTTCGAAAAGCCCATTATTTATTCCAACCATTGCAGAAGCATTATCTGTGCCAATTCCTACCATATTAGCGACTGGAAGTTTGAGACCTTTCAAAGAATTCACAAGAACAGCAACCAGATTTTTTGCATCTGCAGTTTCTACTACAGCGAGTTTGAGAAATGCTGATCTAATTGTTTGGTTGTTTACACTATAGTACCGTATAACGATATCTAGCATTTTAGTTATTGATACATCCGTGGATTCATCTATTAGTGCACTGTATTTTTGGTTACCTATATCTTCAACCAATGATTGTGTAAAATATGGAGCCAAAACTTCTGTTATAATGTTATTGCACTTTGTACGATGTAATTGCATGTTTTTAGCTATCAAAGAAATATTAAATACGTGACCAAATGATACAGGCCACCCTTCTCAGTGATTTACAACATTAATTGTATTACTATTGTATGCTAAAAAAAGTCTTCTTCCAGAAACAAACAAAAGTTAAGTGAGTCATTTCCACAAAGGCGTGATATAGATTGACATGGCCCCACATATGGTAGTAATCTAGATTTCGCTTTTAGGCTGTTTAAATCTCAGTATTTTTAACTTTATTGGTTGCGAGATATCAAAGATTAGATTAGATTAGATTAGATTAATACTTGTTCCATAGATCATGAATACGACACTTCGTAATGATGTGGAACGTGTCAGGTTAACAAAAGATGTCTGTACAAGAAATTACATTACACAAAATATTGCATGACACTAATGATTAAGTTTTTTTTTTTTACTTAGTTTATATCTAAAAATTCAGCCAATGAGTAGAAGGAGTTGTCATCTAGAAATTCTTTTAATTTATTTTTAAATGTTAGTTGGCTATCTGTCAGGCTTTTGATGCTGTTTGGTAGGTGCCCAAAGACTTTTGTGGCAGCATAATTTACCCCTTTCTGTGCCAAAGTCAGATTTAACCCTGCATAGTGAAGATCATCCTTTCTCCTGGTGTTATAGGTATGCACACTGCTATTACTTTTGAATTGGGTTGGATTATTATCAACAAATTTCATAAGGGAATATATATACTGTGAGGTTACTGTGAGGATCCCTAGATCCTTAAATAGATGTCTGCACGATGACCGTGGGTGGGCTCCAGCAATTATTCCGATTACACGTTTTTGTGCAATGAATACTTTTCTACTCAACGATGAATTACCCCAGACTATGATACCAAACGAAAGCAGTGAATGAAAGTAGGCATAGTAAGCTAATTTACTGAGATTCTTGTCACCAAAATTTGCAATAACCCTAATAGCATACGTAGCTGAACTCAGACGTTTCAGCAGACCATCAATGTGTTGCTTCCAGTTTAACCTCTCATCAATGGACACACCTAAAAATTTTGAAAATTCTACCTTAGCTACAGACTTCTGTTCAAATTCTATATTTATTACTGGAGTTGTGCCATTTACTGTACGGAACTGTATATACTGTGTTTTATCAAAATTTAAAGAGAGTCCGTTTGCTGAGAACCACTTAATAATTTTGTGAAAAACATCATTTACAATTACATCACTTAGTTCTTGGTTTTTGGATGTTATTACTATACTTGTATCATCAGCAAAAAGAACTAACTTTGCATCTTCATCAATGTGGAATGGTAAGTCATTAATGTATATCAAGAACAGTAAAGGACCTAAGACCGAACCCTGTGGGACCCCGTGCTTGATAGCACCCCAGTTTGAGGAATCAGCTGTTGTTTTAACATTACGCGAACCACTTATTTCAACTTTCTGCATTCTTCCAGTTAAGTATGAATTAAACCATTTGTGCACTGCCCCACTCAAACCATAATGATTTAGCTTATCTAAAAGAATTCCATGATTTACACAATCAAAGGCCTTTGAGAGATCACAAAAAATACCAATGGGTGATGTCCGGTTATTCAGAGCATTTAATATTTGATCAGTGAAAGCATATATAGCATTTTCTTGTGAAAAGCCTTTCTGAAAACCAAACTGACATTTTGTTAGTACTTTATTTTTACAAATATGGGAGGCTACTCTTGAATACATTACTTTCTCAAAAATTTTTGATAGAGCTGTCAGAAGAGAGATTGGGCGGTAGTTTTTGACATCCGACGTATCCCCCTTTTTATGCAATGGTTTTACAATGGCATATTTCAGTCTATCAGGGAAAACACCCTGCTCCAAAGAGCTATTACATACGTGGCTGAGAATCCTACTTATCTGTGGGGAACAAGCTTTAAGTACTTTGCTGGAAATGCCATCAATTCCGTAAGAGCTTTTACTTTTCAGTGAGTTTATTATTTTACTGATTTCAGAGGGAGAGGTTGGTGGAATTACAGTTGTTTCAAACTGCGCAGGTATGGCCTCTTCTATTAATAGCCTTGCCTCTTCTAGTGAAGATATAGATCCTATTTTCTCCACAACATTTAAAAAATGATTATTCAAAATATTTTCAATTTCTGATTGTTTGTTAGTGCACTAGTCATTCAGTTTTATTGCACTAAAGTCTTCCTGTGCTCTTGGTTGCCCTGTTTCCCTTTCAATAATATTCCAAATTGCTTTAATTTTATTATCAGAGTTACTGATCTCAGACATGATACACATTCTTCTGGACTTTTTAATAACTTTTCTTAGTACCGCACAATAGTTTTTATAATATTGAACAATTTCGGGGTCAGTACTCCCTCTTGCTGTTAGATACAGTTCTCTTTTGCGGTTGCAAGATATTCTTATTCCTTTAGTTAGCCAAGGTTTTTTATATGTTTTCTTGGAATTATGTTTAACTATTTTCTTGGGAAAACAATTTTCAAATACCCTTAAAAATGTATTGTGAAATAATTTATATTTCAAGTTTGCATCGGGTTCCTTATACACTTCATCCCAGTCTAGCTGCTGTAGGCTTTCCCTAAAGTTTGCAATATTTATATTGTTAATTGAACGCACTGCTTTGAAAGTCTGATTTATTATACTGCATGGAGCTATGTCATGTACTTTAACAAGCTGTGCACTATGATCTGAAAGACCATTCTCAACAGGATAAGCATTTATGTCCTTAAACTTATTTTGGTCTATAAAAAAGTTATCTATCAATGTACTGCTGTTCTTTGTTATCCGAGTAGGAAAATCAATGACGGAGCTCAAATTGAAAGAACTGAGTAATACTAAAAGGTCATTCTTCCTATTACACTCTTTCAGGGAATCAACGTTGAAATCCCCACAAATGATAATTTGCTTCCCCCTGTCTGACAGATAGCACAACAAAGCATCCAAGTTTTCTAGAAATAGCTGGAAATTCCCTGAGGGGGACCTATACACTGTTACAATTATGAAAATGCCATCATTTAGTTTAAGTTCAGTGGCACATGCTTCCATATGTTGCTCTACACAAAATTTTTTAGTTTCTAAATTTTTTGCACTGTGGAAGCTTTTGACATATATGGCAACTCCTCCTCTCATCATATAATCTCTACTTACATGTGCAGCTAATTTGTACCCATTGATGCTAACCTTTTGCATATCAGTGACAATGTGATGCTCAGACAGGCATAGTATATCTGTTACATTCTTGGTTTCTATATCTTCTAAACAAAGCAGAATCTCATCAATTTTATTCTTCAATCCCCCAATATTTTAATGAAATATACTAACAGTATTTTTCACTTTAATTTTGTGAGTATCTTGAACTTTTTTAACATCTTTAGTACTTTTATTCTTCAATCCCCCAATATTTTGATGAAATATACTAACATTATTTTTCACTTTACTTTTGCGAGTATCTTGAACTTTTTTAACATCTTTAGTACTTGCCTGGCTGAGTTTCCCACTGCACACTGATCTTACACTAAAAAAGAGTTTCCACCATGAGATGTAGTTCCTCCCCCCTTTAAATTTCCTGCTATCAGCCCAGCCAGTTTGACCTTCCCCTTCTTGTTGAGGTGTAGGCCATGTCTAGTATAGTCCCACCTACAGAGTGAATCAACAGGAACCACACCAATGTGTGACCCTGCACCAGATCCAAGTAGCCGTTCCAACTCCAAATTAACTCTCCTGACAGAAGAGGTCAAATGAGGTCGGTCGTGGCGCTCCAGAACCGACACAAACCCAACACTGGTATGATTCGATGCCGATGCAATCTTTGCCAGGTCACACTTTATGCTGTACCCCGGATCTCCGTCAATACTGTTTCCCGGCCCACCCACAATAACCACGGTGTCTTCCTTAGTAAAACCTTTACATAGTGAACCTAAATCCTCTGTAACCTGCCCAAGTTCAGCACTAGGTTTGAAAAAACTTGTGAGCTATGTTTGCCTAGAAAAATATGATTGTTTCCTGTCATGTATCAGCACTAACATACAAATATACATGAAACTGAAAGGTTTCTTTTCCCATCAGAATACTGTTAGTCTACAGTATATTTCCACAGAAATTAACACAAAGAAGAAAATTCTAACAGAAGAAAATGTACACATGTAGGCAACTGTTTTTCACTTACAGTTTTTTTTCTAATTTGTTAATGGTAAAACCATTTTAATAGCATGTTTTATAACTGCTGAATGTATGCCTAACATGTCAGTTTGAGATCCAGCCCTCTGGTAAGAGCATACTTATTAACTTCGTCATTGAGTTTGTGATGCAAAATGTAAAGAGTGCCAGCTTCAATGTTTTTGAAAATATAGATGTCATGTGAAAAAATAATGAATACTTTCTGTGCCTAATTACTTTCTCACCTTAAATATAGTGTCATATTCTGGGATAATTTGCCTGTAGCTGAACAAGTTTTCACAATAAAAAAAAAAAACATTAGAATTATAGAATACGGTACCAGGTCAGACACTGACATACATGTTAGCTATTGTAAGACCAAAATTGTGTACATCATGTAATAACAAAATTGCACAACAGATTGCCAACTGATCTACAAAACTTTAAAAAGTCTGTGACAACTTGCATAGTGTAAACCTGCTACTATCCAATCTCACAGTGTCTTACGCAAGAAAAAATGTAATTCAAACCTTTACTTATAAAAATATGTTAAAATATACAGTATTTAATCGAATTTGTTATTATTAACTGCACAGATCGAACTATATAAAACTTTAAATGATGTATGTTTGATGACTGCAAAGCTGACAGCTAAAAAGGTTTTGTCCAGTATCTTGTGTATGATATATGTACTGAAAAAGAGATTTATATGGACAAATAAATAAATGAATAAACAACAGGATGTAAACCAAGAATCTCCCATGACCCCTGTTTAAGGGTTTAGGTATTCTACCTTCACTGTACAGTTACATTATGGAGACACTTGTTTTTTTTTAACTAACGTAATGAGCAATGAACAACATACTCCCCTGAAGAGCCAAATAAACTGGTACACTTGCTTAATATTGTGTGGGCCCCAGCGAGCACACAGAAGTGCCACAAAACGACTAATGTCTGAAGTAGTGCTGGAGGCAATTTACACCATGGATCCTGCAGGGCTGTCCATAAGTCCGTAAGAGAACGGGAGGGGGGGTGGAGATCTCTTATGAACAGCACATACCAAGGTATCCCACACATGTTCAATAATGTTCATGTCTAGGGAGTCTGGTGACATCGGAAGTGTTTGAAATCAGAAGAGTGTTTCTGGAGCCACTCTGTAGCAATTCTGGACGTCTGGGGTGTTGCATTGTACTGCTGGAATTGCCCAAGTCCATTGGTATGCACAATGGACATTCATAAACAGGTGATCAGACAGGATGGTTACATGTGTGTCACCCGTATCTAGACATAGTCCCATATCACTCCAATTGCACACTCCCCACAACATTACAAATCCACCACCAGCTTGAACAGTCCACTGCTGACATGCAGGATCCACGGATTCGTAAGGTTGTTTCCATACCCGTACACGTCCATCTGCACATTACAATCTGAAGAGACTCGTCCGACCAGGCAACATGTCTGCAGTCATCAACAGTCCAATGTCGGTATTGATGGGCCCAGACGAGGTGTAAAGCTTTGTGTCGTTCAGTCATCAAGGGTACACGAGTGGGCTTTTGCCTCCAAAAGTTCTTATCAATAATGTTACGTTGAATGGTTCGGATGCTCACACTTATTGATGTCCCAGCATTGAAATCTGCAGCAATTTGCGGAAGTGTTGCACTTCCGTCACGTTGTAGGATTCTCTTCAGTCATCGTTGGTCCTGTTCTTGCAGGATCTTTTTCCAGCCGCAGCAATATCGGAGATCTGACGTTTACCGGATGCAAGATAATCACATTACACTCTTGAAATGGTCGTAATGGAAAATCCCCACTTCATCGCTATCTCGGAAACGCTGGTGTGCCGACTATAACACTGCGTTCAAACCCACTTAAATCTTGATAACCTGCCATTGTAGCAGTAGTAACCGATCTAACAACTCTTCCAGACACTTCTCAAATATAGGCGTTGCCGACTGCAGCGCCGTATTCTCCCTGTCTGTGTTTGAACAATCATGCCTATACAATTTTCTTTGGCGCTTCAGAGTGGTGTAGATGGGCTTACAGCCGCGAGGCCAACCGAGGGCAGTAACAAGATTTTCTGTCTGTGACTTGTGTCTAGGGACAGCAAGTTTTGGTGGTGGTTGAGTGCGTTTGGCTGGTCTTAGGCTTAACGTTCATAGCGCTTTCCGTGGCAGACAGAGACAGCTTAATCTTTGTTGATCCATTGTGGACTGTGGGACAACAGCTGACTTGTATTTGAGCTGCTCAGGGGAACAAAATTGTAAGCGCCAAAATCACAGGTTCGAGATACAGCCCATCTAAAGTTTCAATTGATCTGCAAATCTGAATAATTTATTTTTTGAACAGTCCTTTTATTCTGTAGTGACTCTAACATCTATCTTCTACTATACATACATAAATGAAGCTCAGAATTGACTAAAACAAATGAAATATACAAAAATTATTACATTACCATACACCATTAACAACACATAATGATAGAACATTACATATTAAATTTTACAGTAAGTCTTCAACGCCTTGCTGAAACTGCAAAATCATTCATCACTCTCATTACTGTCTTTTTCATCCAAAACTGTTGGCTTTAGTAACAGGAAAAATCCATGGTGGACAGGAGGTATGTAATGTTGGAGCGGCAGGACGTCAGCAACTTTCTTCTTTTCGATAAGCCTTGGCCCATTGTATTTAAGTCGAAGCGTAGGAAGTGGTCCTTGCCTTCCACGTTTCCTGAAGCTTATTTCATGCCAAATGTCATGTCAAAATGTCTCGCTGATGAATGAAGATGATGGATATTCGAAGGTGGCCTTCCACCTACATACTTTCCTTAAGTTGACATCTCGACCATCAGCTGTCTTCTTTCTGAAGACAAACGCTTCTTTAGAGTGTCGTATTTGATAGAAATACTCTGCACCAAATAAGTATGCATTTTGAATCTTAAAATCACCTACTTCCCAAAATGTTTTGAATAGTTTCATCACATTCAAATCTCCTACTTTTTAGAAACATTTATGAGGGCACTGGCAATTAGACCCCACAGTTGTTTTACTTACAGTTGCTCCTCTTCGCCCAAATTACACATCTTCTGTTTAATTTTGCGCTGAGAATCGACTCTCAGCCTTTTCCAAGACGACCTCTTTGTCTGTTCGAGGGCCCTTTCCTGAATGGTTTCTGCAGGAGCAATATTCTGTTCGTTGTTTTCGGCAACATGATCTGATTCGCTATTAACCTGTACAACAACAAAAACTACTATTACCGTTACCATTATCATTATTACATGTAACAATATAAATGAGAAATGCGCATTCACACACCACTTAGCCAAAAAAATGTAGCCATTCTAAAATAACCGCAAAATTAACTTACTTCAGGAACATAATGGTATGTACATGCCCTTACCATTATGTTCGTGAAACGTACTAAAGACAGTATATTTACGAAATAACATACCTCTGAGTCATCTGGATCGGTAGGGATGTATTCTGGATACCTCTCGAAGATAGTAGTATCATTGGAAGTATACCACTCGTCTTCTGCCATGTACACTGTTGCCATAATCTCGGAGATGTTTTTACTTGCCGCCATTCTCTCTGTCACTTAGTATTATGTCTCCGCAACAGACGGACAGTGGAGCTTACCATTAAGCTCCTCTCTGACATCTGTTGAGTGAATTTGGAACTACTAGTAAGTTTACTGCACTGTGCATCCTACAGGGGGTGTCATTAGCCATCTACGGCAAACTACACGGCGATGGCGCTTACCATTGTGTTCCCCCGAGCAGCTCATTTCTTGATACAATAATTTACCAACAGCCGTATGTATTGTAGAAATTTATTTAATGAGCTTTTTATATGCAGCGAGTTTCGGCATTACATTGATGCCATCTTCAGGCCCGACAAATCATAAATGAATACCTCTCAGAATGAGACGGAATTTTATAATGTTAAATTAATAAACAATTTATGGCAAGTACTAGTTGTACATGTAACGTTGTATTAATGTAGATATTTGTAGTCCACAGCATATTGATCTTATTATATATACATCTCTCTCTGTTTGTGTGTTTGTTTGTTTGTTTGTTTGTGTGTGTGTGTGTGTGTGTGTGTGTGTGTGTGTGTAATTTTTAACTTTCTGTATCATTTATTGACATGTCCTATATCTGTACAAGGTGGCTCCTTCCGTGTATGGCGATTTTAGGACTGTGACATGTGGGGTCTGAAGATGGCATCAATGTAATGCCAAAACTGGTTGCATATTAAAGTTCATACAATAAATTTCTAGAATACATATGGCTGTTGGTAAATTATAGTACCATGAGAGACAGCTTAAGATCAATAATACTATGGTAGTGTTACTTAAGCCGGGTTCACACACGCAACGAAAGTATCGCCACAAGTCAAGTCATTCTGAAGTGGCGCTGTGAGCTACCGTTCACACAGGACGCCACAAATGCTTCGTAATTGAGCAGTTTGCAAAATGGCGTCACCTGTCTCAGCTGATTAAACGGCTGTACGTATCACTAAATAAGATTTATTTCAAACATAATAAATGTAAAATATTACTTACGAAAATATTTCTCGTCTCTCTTGTCTCGATTACATGTTTTAAGAACCAGTCTGTAGCTTCAAACCAAGCAATGCTGGGTTTATAAATACCATCTGTAGACGCACCACACATAAGTGATTTCAGTACTTTTTTATGTTCATTCATGTAAGCATTTCGAATGCTTCGAATTTTTAATTTTGTTGTAGCTACATCAATTCCAGGTACATATTCAAGCATAATGTTTACTATTTCAATTAATGCAGCATCTCTCAAATTTCTGTCTTTGTATGATTGTGGTTCTTAAGGCATTCTCGTTCTTGATACAACTCCAAGTATCCCATAATTGTCGCTGTTGACCACTTTTTCGACATATTAATAACAAACGCACAAACAAAAGCACTATCTGCGAACGAATACGCACTAGAAAGGTTTGAATCCAGCCGCAAGGTAGCAATCGAATGACGTTATTCGAATGTAGAGAAGGCAAAATGGTGCAACAGAGTAGAACCAAGCTCAACTTTTTGTGGCGTGACAAAAGTTGCGCTTCTTAAATGGCGCCACCGAAAACTAGGAGCAACTACAAAGCAACTGCAGTTTACCATTAGCAGTGGCGATACTTTTGTTGCCTGTGTGAACCCGGCTTTAGACATCGATAAACTAAAGATTAATCGATAGTTCTTCATTATATCGTCCCTATCAGTAGTCTGGTTTAACTATCGATTTTTCTACCATTTATAATGTAATTCTTTTCGAATTGGCCCCTGAAAAATTGTCGGTTCCTATAAGCTCATTGGCATTTGGAGTGCAGAGGGAAAGTAGTCGTATTAAGGTATTTAATCAACAACAAATATGGTGGCGCCTTAGCCAGTCTAAGTTGTTCATAAACTAAGTTTTTAATAGAATGGTCGCTGTGAGGGAAGGGTTGTGAAAGAGGGAATTTTCTTGTTTGTCTTCCAGTGATGATAAGTCACGGTCGTCCACATCTCATACCGAACAGATGCTTATGGTAAAAGCTACACACGTAAATAACACGGATTCGTGAATGTGCATTATAATTACTTGTAGCAAGAAATACAGATGTAAACAAGGCTGTTGTAATACAATGCAGTTAGTAGAAAAAAAAACAATATTTTAAAGATTTGTTAAGAGTTTCTGAGTGTGCTGTGTAAGGCATTTTAAAATAAATACAATTATTGTCTTTATTAATTAAACACACCGGCTACTGTCCTCTTCTGTTACTGAGTCCTGATTGTACTTGCAAGTGTTTTCATATGTACGTGTTAATGTGTAAAGAGATTTGTGTTTTCGAATCACTGACGCAATACTAATGCTCCTGCATCACTTCTGCTTTTCCCAGAAGCACAAATATCATGAATATGTTGGTTGCCTATGTTGTGTTCGGTTAGTGGAGTTTGTTCCTTCTGGGACACGCCAGCTCCCGCAAAACTGAATATAGAAACGACCCGTTTTTTTTACTTGTGTGGTGGGTGGAGATAATCATTAAAATATACAGCTGTACTTACATTCTATCTGCTTTCACAGCATTGCAGTGTATATTCATTAGTAATTCGGGCAAAATATGAATGCTTCAGTGGATGTGACAGAAAACTAATCTCTTCTTGCCAAGATTTGACTGTGAATGTCCAGGCATGTTTTTGCAAAACTCCAAGTCTTGCCTGTTAATGCTGAAACCTCTTGTTTGAAATTTGTGCAGTGGGTGAATAAGCTCACCATTATTTTTATTTTTTTTCATTTTTTCGAGTTGACATCATTCTGCAAACTGATTAATAATTTTTCGAGCGTCACGGGAAAGAATTCTGCCTGTAAGACTTCTAGCTCTACGGGGTATCGCAAGAGGTGACCTCTGTGTGCCAACTATGGCTTTTTTGTCAATCATTTCGTTATTTAAATGCCAAACAACAACAGGATTATTCTTCATCACGCAACTATAGTGCCACAACTGTGTAGTGAGACAAAGAGCATAGGAGAGCAGAAGTATTCCAAATGGTGCCGACATGGAATGATCAGTACTTTTCGCGCGCCACCGACAGTCTCTGTTCGCTGAGTGGGGGATTTGTAAAATTTTCCATCTGCATTAAAGATTATAAACATGATCAGAGAATTGGACTAATTTAAGAGACCACTAAAACGGTGAAAAACTAGGAACCATGAATTAGTAATGGAACTGAAAGGTGAGGGATTAAGTGCTACATCAAGTGGAAGAGGCGCAACCATAGAATCGAGAAGTTCAATAAAATATTATTTTAACTGAAGTCAGTTGTACGAAGCCAGTTCAAAAGTAAAAACGAACTTGATTCTCTCTATGCATAAGTGATTGCTATCGACATGCTGCCGTACAGAATTTCCGACCATCAAGGCTTGAAAAAAATTGTTTGTGCCTTAGACAGCAGATATCTGTTGACAGATAAAAACCACACTGAAATGTTTACTGACCTCAAAACTATAGGAAGAGATAAAAAAAATAACTTAGAGAAAGCCCTTACAAAATCTTATATTTCTAGTTCTGCAACAGACATGTGGAGAAGCAACGCAAATGAAGAGATACTGCCATTGACTTGACACAATTATAAACGAAAAATTAGTTTCACCCATATTTAAAAATTTTTTTTAAAAAACTGCAGTTCATCACAATGCAAAATCTATGAACTTGTAACTAACATTTTTTGAAGTGCCATGCTGAGTGTGGTTTCATTCTTGTGATCAGTACATGTCGATGTAAGTCAAATAGGCGTAACTTGTAAGGAATTTCTTGGCAGTTTCACCCCTCCCCTACCCGCCCCAACTCACCCTCAACACTTTTGTCGATAGAAATCTGAAGGCGTCGTGTCATTTGTGTTCTCTTTACGTACGCTGCCAGCGTTACAACAGGCTTAATGTATTTTCTGTTTCATTACTACAAATAAGCAACACATTTCGACATACACTACTGGCCATTAAAATTGCCACACCAAGAAGAAATGCAGTTGATAAACGGGACAGATATATTATACTAGAACTGACATGTGATTACATTTTCACGCAATTTGGGTGCATAGATCCTGAGAAATCAGTACCCAGAACAACTACCTCTGGCCGTAATAACGGCCTTGATACGCCTGGGCATTGAATCAAACAAAGCTTGGATGGCGTGTACAGGTACAGCTGCCCATGCAGCTGCAGCTTCAACTCGATACCACAGTTCATCATGAGTAGTGACTGGAGTATTGTGACGAGCCACCATTGACCAGACGTTTTAATTGGTGATCTGGAGAATATGCTGGCCAGGGCAGCAGTCGAACATTTTCTGTATCCAGAAAGGCCTGTATAGGACCTGCAACATGCGGTCGGGCATTATCCTGCTAAAATGTAGGGTTTCGCATGGATTGAACGGAGGGTAGATCCACGGGTCATAACACATCTGAAATGTAATGTCCACTGTTCAAAGTGCCGTCAATGCGAACAAGAGGTGACTGAGACGTGTAAGCAATGGCACCCTGTACCATCATGCCGGGTAATACGCCAGTATGGCGATGACGAATACACGCTTCCAATGTGCATTCAGTACGATGTCACCAGACACGGATGCGACGATCACGATGCTGTAAACAGAACCTGGATTTGTCCGAAAAAAGTTTTGCCATTCGTGCACCCAGGTTTGCCATCGAGTAAACCATCGCAGGCGCTCCTGCCTGTGATGCAGCGTCCAGGGTAACCGCAGCCACGGTCTCTGAGCTGATAGCCCATGCTGCTGCAAACGTCGTCGAACTGTTCGTGAAGATCGTTGTCGTCTTGCAAACGTCCCCATCTGTTGACTCGGGGATCGAGACGTGGCTGCACGATCCGTTACAGCCATGCACATAAGATGCCTGTCATCTCGACTGCTAATGATACGAGGCCGTTGGGATCCAGCACGGTGTTCCGTATTACCCTCCTGAATCCACCGATTCCATATTGTGCAAACAGTCATTGGATCTCGACCAACGCGAGCAACAATGTCGCGATACGATAAACCGCAATCGCGATAGGCTACAATCCTACCTTTATCAAAGTCGGAAACGTGATGGTACGCATTTCTCCTTCTTACACGAGGCATCAACACAACGTTTCACCAGGCACCGCCGGTCAACTGCTGTTAGTGTATGAGAAATCGGTTGGAAACTTTCCTCATGTGAGCACGTTGTAGGTGTCGCCACTGGCGCCCACCTTGTGTGAATGCTCTGAAAAGCTAATCATTTGCATATCACAGCACCTTATTTCTTCCTGTCGGTTAAATTTCGCGCCTGTAGCACGTCATCTTCGTGGTGTAGCAATAATATGGCCAGTAGTGTAGATGTCTCTATAATGCGCTTTCTCAAAACATGGTTATTTCCGTGCGCAAAGTTTTCGCTTAAGACTTGTGCAATAGTACACTAACAAGTGAGAAGCGAACGCGAACCCCGACACAGTGTGAACCAAAATTAATACAGCACAGCAAAATCAGCTGGCAGTGGCGTTACAATCACCGTGTTGCTGTCTTCCGAGTATATGAACACTGCGCTTTGGTGTGCGATTTATGTGGAAGCGCTTCCGTTGTGTTAGCGAATCGGCACAGAATTAAAACTTCTAGTGCTTACAAAATAGTGTCAATGTTAATGCATATATTTGCCAAAAAAGACTAACCATAGCAAGTTGTAAATATAGGCCTTACTAAGCGGATTGGAACTTTCCAGTGGTAATGGAAAACTCTAAGCTATTTTGTAATGGAAGCTGTTTTATCGCCACTACAGTGAAGCCGACCCGGCGAACGGTCTACCCTACGAGAGGCCCTGGTCACACGACATCTACATTTAAGTGCAGGCTTTGATCAGCGCGGGTATACGAGGTGCGACAATAAAGTAATGAGACTGATGTGAAGAAAAAGTTGCTTACCGTTTTAGTCAAATTTAGTGTTGTCTCCTTCAAAGTAGTTCCCGTCTGATTCTGCCATTGATGGTAACACTTCTGGAACTTATCTTCTGTAATATCCTCCAAGAGCCTTGTCACAGCTTTTTAGACGTCTTGTGTTGTTTGAAAATGGTGTCCCCTGACCACCGTTTTGACTCTTGGTAATATTAAAAATGTCGCACGGAGCGATATCTGATGAATAAGGTGGCTGTGGTAGTACTGAAATTAGTTTTGAGGTTAAAAATTGCTGTAGTGACAGAGCAGTACGGGATGGCGCATTATCACGATGCGATCAGATCGTACGAGTTCACACACGCTGGCCAGGTTGACATCCGTCCGTGAGGTTGATGGTAGTCCACTGCGGTCTTCACCTCCAACATTCGTTCTGCCTTCACTAAACATTTTATGCCAACGTAAAACTTCAGCTCTTGACATAACCTCCTCTCCGAAAGCCTTCTGAAACTACGTGCAAGTTGTCGTCATGTTTTCACCCAATTTAACACAAAAAGAAATAGCTTACCGTTGTGCAATATTATGTGGTTCCATTCCCGTGACAAGAGACACAAACACGTATTAACTTATTACATCACAACTCACGACTGAGCAGTTGCATCGATATGCCGCTTGGACTAGAAGCAGCCTATAGACCAAGGTCAAAGATATTGTGCCTACGCAAGCCTGCAGGGTTGTCACATCTTGCAAAGAAAATCAGTCTCATTACTTTATTGTCGCTACTCATATTATAGGAATACGTTGATACGATGGGTGAAGGTGCCAGCAATGCTGTCTCTTGGCACACAATTCCTTATCCTTCATTAACACCCTATTGTGCTCTTTCTACCGGCCGGCCGTTGTGGCCTTGCGGTTCTAGGCGCTTCAATCTGGAACCATGTGACCGCTACGGTCGCAGGTTCGAATCCTGCCTGGGGCATGGACGTGTGTGATGTCCTTAGGTTAGTTAGGTTTAAGTAGTTCTAAGTTCTAGGGGACTGATGACCTCAGAAGTTAAGTCCCATAGTGCTCAGAGCCATTTTAACCATTTTTGAAAACGCCAAAAACTGTTGACCTAGCAGTCCCTACTCCGGGAAGCCAGAGGGGCGGGGGTAAATGACGTATAACAGTAATGTTGTAAGCCTTATTTGGCAGAGCAGTTACGTTTAGCTTTCAGCTGAACAATGTTGATACCAAATACGGACTTGGTGCAACAGCATTAACATCCCCGCCTTTGGAACAGTAGGGGGGACCTAACTAAACCGCGATTGGCAGGGACCTGCGGGATTGACTGGGTGGCTTTATGTGGGACAAATGGTGCCCCACGCGACTCTTTAAAATCCCTAGATTTCACATTTTGGAAGAGTTCTCAGTCAGACGATCTGGGCGCCGAATGCGCGTCGTCGACTCCAGCCTTGGTCCAGCACCGCGTTAGTCTGCTTTCTGACTTGGAGTGCCTCGGCGAACAATGTGACTTTCAGTATGTTTTGTTTTGCAACTAAGTTGTTGCCTTAAGATTCTGCTAAATCTACATCCACATTCCGCAAGCCACCTGACGGTGTGTGGTGGAGGGTACCTTCAGTACCTCTATCGGTTCTCCCTTCTATTCCACTCTCGTATTGTTCGTGGAAAGAAGGATTGTCGGTATGCCTCTGTGTGGGCTCTAATCTCTCTGTTTTTATCATCATGGTTTCTTCGCGAGATATACGTAGGAGGGAGCAATATACTGCTCGACTCCTCAGTGAAGGTATGTTCTCGAAACTTCAACAAAAGCCCGTACCGAGCTACTGAGCGTGTCTCCTGCAGAGTCTTCCACTGCCGTAAGGCTTTCGCGATTACTAAATGATCCTGTAACGAATCGCGCTGCTCTCCGTTGGATCTTCTCTATCTCTTCTATCAACCCTATCTGGTATCCCACACTGCTGAGCAGTATTCAAGCAGTGGACGAACAAGCGTACTGTAACCTACTTCCTTTGTTTTCGGACTGCATTTCCTTAGGATTCTTCCAGTGAATCTCAGTCTGGCATCTGCTTTACCGACTATTAATTTTATATGGTCACTCCATTTTAAATCACTCCACAAGGTCATTAATGTATATTGTGAATAGCAACGGACCTACGACACTCCCCTGCTGCACACCTGAAATCACTCTTACTTCGGAAGACTGCTCTCCATTGAGAATGACATGCTGCGTTCTGTTATCTAGGAACTCTTCAATACAATCACACAATTGGTGTGATAGGACATATGCTCTTACTTTGTTCATTAAACGACTGTGGGGAACTGTATTGAACGCCTTGCGGAAGTCAAGAAACGCGGCATCTACCTGGGAACCCGTGTCTATGGCCCTCTGAGTCTTGTGGACGAATATTGCGAGCTGGGTTTCACATGATCGTCTTTTTCGAAACCCGTGCTGATTCCTACAGAGTAGATTTCTAGTTTCCAGAAAAGTCATTATACTCGAACATAATACGTGTTCCAAAACTCTACAACTGATCGACGTTAGAGATATAAGTCTATAGTTCTGCACATCTGTTAGACGTCCCTTCTTGAAAACGGGGATGACCTGTGCCCTTTTCCAATCCTTTGGAACGCTACGCTCTTCTAGAGACATACGGTACACCGCTGCAAGAAGGGGTGGGTGGGGGGGGGGGGGCAAGTTCCTTCGCTAGTGTTCGCTACTGTGGTTAGCATCCACTCCTGGGACTTCTGCACTGCACAGTGCTATTCATGCTTTTTCTAACCATAGAACTAGCCCCCAGTGTGTTAATTAGTCTTGTCTGGAATAAACAAGTATTTCAAAATCCCGTTTGCCCCAGAGTCTCCACAACGAGTTCCCTACCGAATCTCACCACCTGCATCTAGTAAATGCCTGTACCAGTGTTGGCTCAGATAGAAGAAAGCAAATGCCTTCACTATGAATTGTCCTTCCGACTTCTGCTCTGTACCGCTCGGGAGTGCAGACTGACCAGTAACCCCTTTTCTCCCTCTCAGGACACGATGTAGCAGCTGTAGTACTGCATTAGAGTGATGGCCCTTTTATTTCGTACTGTCAACTCAACCCGGAAGAAACATAACCAGTGAAGAAGACACCTTTGATCTCTTCAATGCAGTTTCAATCTTGTTATTCCTATGTGCAGTTTATACTGTATCTGATGCAGTTCATTACAAAGAATGCACTCCTAAGGTAGCACCATTGTGTAGCAGGCCAGCAACCATTTCCCCTCTCGCATCCCTATTCGTTATGCTTTTTTTTATATTTATTGTAAGTTTAAGCACCTCATACAGGCGGGCTGTCAGCAGCATACTACGCTGCTCTTCAGCCTTAAGTAGTACAATAATATGACATATAGGTGACACAGACAATACAATAAAAACGGCGGACAAAAAAAAAGTAGATACAAAAAACATGAAGCCGTTCACGCTGGACAAGAAATACATTAACACTTGTTGACACGGCGCACATAACACGGAGGACTGCGACGGCACACGTGAACAGTGGAGACGTGACGGCGAAAGAACACTAAACACAAAACAAAGGCACACACACGAGACACATGGCGATGATCTCCGGCGCGCGAAAGTCCACTGAGCGTGTACGAGTCTGGGGACCTGCCAAGGGAGGGGGACGGGGGTGGGAGAGGGAAATGAGAGAGCAGAGATGCCATGGGCAGAGGAGATAGGGGGAAGGGAGGAAGGGGGAGGGGAAGCCCGGGCGAAGAGGGGGAGGAAGGGGGATGGGGGAAAATGGAAGAGAAGGATGGGGAAGGGAGGGAGGGTGTCTAACGGAAAGGACACAGGAAGTGGGGGGAATCAAAGTTGATAGGAGGGGTAGATGGAGGGGAGGAGGACATCATCAGGGAGGGGGAGCTGGCGGAAGCCACCTTGGGAGAGGGTAAGGAGGGTGGAGAGATGGAGACCGGGTGGGACGTGGGAATACAGGCACGGCAGCGGGCAAGGGCGGGAGAGGATGGGCGAGACGAGGGGGTGAGGAGGATCGAGTTTGCGGGAGGTGTACAGGATCCGTATCCTCTCAAGGAAAAGGAGGAGGTGGGGGAATGGAATGAGATCGTACAGGATCCGTGTGGGGGGAGGGGAGACGGATGCGATAGGCGAGGCGGAGAGCATGGCGTTCTAGGATCTGAAGGGATTTGTAAAAGGTAAGGGGCGGAGATCCAGGCCGGATGGGCGTACCAGAGGATAGGGCGGATGAGGGATTTATAGGTGAGGAGGTCGGTGGAGGGGTCCAGACCCCACGTGCGGCCAGAAAGGAGCTCGAGGAGACGCAGTCGGGAGTGTGCCTTGGCTTGGATTGTCCGGAGGTGGGGGGTCCAGGAGAGTCGACGGTCGAAGGTGACGACAACGTACTTAAGGGTGGGGGTGAGGGCGATAGGACGGCCATAGATGGTGAGATAGAAATCGAGCAGGCGAAAGGAAGGTTTTTTTTTGCCTACAATGATCGCCTGGGTTTTGGAGGGATCGACCTTGAGCAAACTACTGGTTGCACCAAGCAGTGAACCGGTCAAGATGGGACTGGAGAAGGTGTTGGGAGCGCTGGAGGGTGGGGGCAAGGGCAAGGAAGGCGGTGTCATCGGCAAACTGGAGAAGGTGGACGGGGGGTGACGGCGGCGGCATGTCCGCCGTATACAAAAGGCACAGAAGGGGAGAGAGGACGGAGCCTTGGGGCACACCGGCAGATCACTATGCTGACCTTCCTCTTCTTATTCTTCCTTTTCTTCTTCCTGCTTTCCCCTTGCTTCTAAGACAGTGAAGTTCAACATACAATCGACAAGGAATATACTGGCCCAATTTTTATGAGAATTATTTTTTTGTATACAGGGTGGTCCATTGATAGTGACAGGGCCAAATATCTCAAGAAATAAGCATCAAACGAAAAAACTACAAAGAATGAAACTCGTCTAGCTTGAAGAGGGAAACCAGATGGCGCTATGGTTGGCCCGCTAGATGGCGCTGCCATAGGTCTAACAGACACCAACTGCGTATTGTTAAATAGGAGCCCCCATTTTTTTTATTACATATCCGTGCAGTACGTAAACAAATATGAATGTTTTAGTTTTACCATTTTTTTTCGCTTTGTGATATATGGTGCTGTAATAGTCACAAACGTATAAGTACGTGGTGTCACGTAACATTCCACCAGTGCGGACAGAATTTGCTACGTGATACATTACCTGTCCTCCCCCCATGAACCATGGACCTTGCCGTTGGTGGGAAGACTTGCATGCCTCAGCGATACAGATGGCCGTACCGTAGGTGCAACCACAACGGAGGGGTATCTGTTGAGAGGCCAGACAAACGTGTGGTTCCTGAAGAGGGGCAGCAACCTTTTCAGTAGTTGCAGGGGCAACAGTCTGGATGATGGACTGATCTGGCCTTGTAACAATAACCAAAACAGCCTTGCTGTGCTGGTACTGCGAACGGCTGAAGGCAAGGGGAAACTACAGCCGTAATTTTTCCCGAGGGCATGCAGCTTTACTGTATGTTTAAATGATGATGGCGTCCTCTTGGGTAAAATATTCCGGAGGTAAAATAGTCCCCCATTCGGATCTCCGGGCGGGGACTACTCAAGAGTATGTCGTTATCAGGAGAAAGAAAACTGGCGTTCTATGGATTGGAGCGTGGAATGTCAGATCCCTTAATCGGGCAGGTAGGTTAGAAAATTTAAAAATGGAAATGGATAGGTTAAAGTTAGATATAGTGGGAATTAGTGAAGTTCGGTGGCAAGAGGAACAAGACTTCTGGTCAGGTGACTACAGGGTTATAAACACAAAATCAAATAGGGGTAATGCAGGAGTAGGTTTAATAATGAATAGGAAAATAGGAATGCGGGTAAGCTACTACAAACAGCATAGTGAATGCATTATTGTGGCCAAGATAGATACGAAGCCCACACCTAATACATTAGTACAAATTTATATGCCAACTAGCTCTGCAGATGACAAAGAAATTGAAGAAATGTATCATCCAATAAAAGAAATTATTCAGATAGTGAAGGGGGACGAAAGTTTAATAGTCATGGGTGACTGGAATTTGGTAGATGGAAAAGGGAGAGAAGGAAACGTAGTAGGTGAATATGGACTGGGGCAAATAAATGAAAGAGGGAGCCGCCTGGTAGAATTTTGCACAGAGCACAACTTAATCATAGCTAACACTTGGCTCAAGAATCATAAAAGAAGGCTGTATACATGGCAGAAGCCTGGAGATACTGACAGGTTCCAGATAGATTATATAATTGTAAGACAGAGATTTAGGAACCAGGTTTTAAATTGTAAGACATTTCCAGGGGCACATGTGGACTCTGACCACAATCTATTAAAACTGAAGAAACTGCAAAAAGGTGGGAATATAAGAAGATGGGACCTGGATAAACTAAAAGAACCAGAGGTTGTACAGAGTTTCAGGGAGAGTATAAGGGAGCAACTGACAGGAATGGGGGAAAGAAATACAGTAGAAGAAGAATGGGTAGCTTTGAGGGATGAAGTAGTGAAGGCAGCAGAGGATCAAGTAGGTAAAAAGACGAGGGCTAGTAGAAATCGTTGGGTAACAGAAGAAATATTGAATTTAATTGATGAATGGAGAAAATACAAAAATGCAGTAAATGAAGCAGGAAAAAAAGGAATACAGACATCTCAAAAATGAGATCGACAGGAAGTGCAAAATGGCTAAGCAGGCATGGCTAGAGAACAAATGTAAGGATGTAGAGGCTTATCTCACTAGGGGTAAGATAGATACTGCCTACAGGAAAATTAAAGAGACCTTTGGAGATAAGAGAACCACTTGTATGAACATCAAGAGCTGAGATGGAAACCCAGTTCTAAGCAAAGAAGGGAAAGCAGAAAGGTGGAAGTACTATACAGAGGGTCTATACAAGGGCGATGTATTTGAGGACAATATTATGGAAATGGAAGAGGATGTGGATGAAGATGAAATGGGGGATACGATACTGCGTGAAGAGTTTGACAGAGCACTGAAAGACCTGAGTCGAAACAAGGCGGAGTAGACAACATTCCATTGGAACTACTGACGGCCTTGGGAGAGCCAGTCCTGACAAAACTCTACCATCTGGTGAGCAAGATGTATGAGACAGGCGTAATACCCTCAGACTTCAAGAACAATAAAGTAATTCCAATCCCAAAGAAAGCAGGTGTTGACACATGTGAAAATTACCGAACTATCAGTTTAATAGGTCACAGCTGCAAAATACTAACGCGAATTCTTTCCAGACGAATGGAAAAACTAGTAGAAGCCGACCTCGGGGAAGATCAGTTTGGATTCCGTAGAAATGTTGGAACACGTGAGGCGATACTGACCCTACGACTTATCTTAGAAGCTAGATTAAGGAAAGGCAAACCTACGTTTCTAGCATTTGTAGACGTAGAGAAAGCTTTTGACAATGTTGCCTGGAATGCTCTGTTTCAAATTCTGAAGGTGGCAGGGGTAAAATACAGGGAGCGAAAGGCTATTTACAATTTGTACAGAAAGCAGATGGCAGTTATAAGAGTCGAGGGATATGAAACGGAGGCAGTGGTTGGAAAGGGAGTGAGACAGGGTTGTAGCCTCTCCCCGATGTTATTCAATCTGTATATTGAGCAAGCAGTGAAGGAAACAAAAGAAACATTCGGAGTAGGTATTAAAATCCATGGAGAAGAAATAAAAACTTTGGGGTTTGCCGAGGACACTGTCATTCTGTCAGAGACAGCAAGGGACTTGGAAGAGCAGTTGAACAGAATGGATAGTGTCTTGAATGGAATATATAAGATGAACATCAACAAAAGCAAAACGAGAAAATGGAATGTAGTCGAATTAAGTCGGGTGATGCTGAGAGAATTAGATTAGGAAATGAGACACTTAAAGTAGTAAAGGAGTTTTGCTATTTGGGGAGCAAAATAACTGATGATGGTCGAAATAGAGACGACTTAAAATGTAGACTGGCAATGGCAAGGAAAGCGTTTCTGAAGAAGAGAAATTTGTTAACATCGAGTATAGATTTAAGTGTCAGGAAGACATTTCTGAAAGTATTTGTATGGAGTGTAGCCATGTATGGAAGTGAATCATGGACGATAAATAGTTTGGACAAGAAGAGAATAGAAGCTTTCGAAATACGGTGCTACAGAAGAATGCTGTAGATTAGATGGGTAGATCACATAAATAATGAGGAAGTATTGAATCGGACTGGGGAGAAGAGAAGTTTGTGGCACAACTTGACCAGAAGAAGGGATCGGTTAGTAGGACATGTGCTGAGGCATCAAGGGATCACCAATTTAGTATTGGAGGGGAGCGTGGAGGCTAAAAATCGTAGAGGGAGACCAAGAGATGACAACACTAAGCAGATTCAGAAGGATGTACGTTGCAGTAGGTACTGGGAGATGAAGAAGCTTGTACAGGATAGAGTAGCATGGAGAGCTGCATCAAACCAGTCTCAGGACTGAAGACCACAACAACAACAACAACATTAACCGTGTGAAAATGGACCGTTTACCAATTGCAGAAAACGTCCATATCGCGTTGACGTGTGGCTATTGTCATCAAATTGCCCAACGGGCGTGTGCTATGTATGCTGCTCGGTATCCTGGACGACATCATCCACGTGTCTGGACCGTTCGCCGGATAGTTACGTTATTTAAGGAAACAGGAAAGGTTCAGTCACGTATGAAACGTCAACCACGACCTACAACAAATGATGATGCCCAAGTTGTTGTTTTAGCTGATGTTGCAACTAATCCGCACATCAGTAGCAGGCAAATTGCGCGAGAATCGGGAAGCCGACCGCGGTGGTCTCGCGGTTCTATGCGCTTCAGTCTGGAACCGCGCGACTGCTACGGTCGCAGGTTCCAATCCTGCTTCGGGCATGGATGGGTGAGGTGTCCTTAGGTTAGTTAGGGTTAAGTAGTTCTAAGTTCTAGGGGACTGATGACCTGAGATGTTAAGTCCCATAGTGCTCAAAGCCATTTGAACCATTTTTGAGAATCGGGAATCTCAAAAACGTCAGTGTTGAGAATGCTACATCAACATCGATTGCACCCGTACCGTATTTCTACGCTCCAGGAATTGCATCGCGACGACTTTGAACATCGTGTACAGTTCTGCCACTGGGCACAAGAGAAATTACCGGACGATGACAGTTTTTTTGCACGCATTCTATTTAGCGACGAAGCGTCATTCACCAACAGCGTTACATAAACCGGCATAATATGCACTATTGGGCAACGGAAAATCCACGATGGCTGCGACAAGTGGAACATCAGCGACCTTGGCGGGTTAATGAATGGTGCGGCATTATGGGAGGAAGAATAATTGGACCCCATTTTATCGATGGCAATCTAAATGGTGCAAGGTATGCTGATTTCCTACGTAATGTTCTACCGATGTTACTACAACATGTTTCACTGCATGACAGAATGGCGATGTACTTCCAACATGATGGATATCCGGCACTTAGTTCTCCTGTGGTTGAAGCGGTATTGAATAGCATTTTTCGTGACAGGTGGATTGGTCGTCGAAGCACCATACCGTGGCCCGCACGTTCACCGGATCTGACGTCCCCGGATTTCTTTCTGTGGGCAAAGTTGAAGGATATTTGCTATCGTGATCCACCAACGCCTGACAAGATGCGTCAGTGCGTTGTCAATGCATGTGCGAACATTACGGAAGGCGAACTACTCGCTGTTGAGAGGAATGTCATTACACGTACTGCTAGATGCATTGAGGTTGACAGACATCAGTTTCAGCATTTATTGCATTGATGTGGTTTTTACAGGTAATCACGCTGTAACAGTATGCGTTCTCAGAAATGATAAGTTCACAAAGGTACATGTATCACATTGGAACAACCGAAATAAAATGTTCAAACGTACCTACGTTCTGTATTTTAATGTAAAAAACCTACCTGTTACCAACTGTTCATCTAAAGTTGTGAGCCATATGTTTGTGACTATTAAAGCGTCATCTATCACAAAGCGAAAAAAGTGGTCCAACTAAAACATTCATATTTCTTTATGTACTAAGGAACATGTAATAAACATGGGGGTTTCTATTTAAAAAAAACTCAATTGATATGCGTTTGACCTATGACAGCGCCACCTAGTGGGTTAACCATAGCGCCATCTGGTTTCCCCCTTCAAGCTAGACGAGTTTCGTTCTTTGTAGTTTTTTCGTTTGACGCTTATTTCATGAGATACTTGGCCCGTTCACGATCAATGGAACACCCTGAGACAATATTATGCAAAATTTCGGACATACTGGCAGCTTGCTTCAATATTACATTTTTTCAGGTCATCAATCAAATCTTACTAAAATACAATATCCGTGATAAAATAGTAATAGTGGTTATAGACAACAATGCAGTAACGAAAAAGCTGCCTAAATCTTTAGGATTCGACAATCACCCTGTTTTGCCCATTGCATCAACTTAACAGTACACGGTTGTTTCAAAGCAGAAACATTTTCCAAAATTTTATTGAAAACAAAGGCTATTGTGACTTTCTTTAATAACTCTACACTAGCCAATGACAAACTGTGCAGTGTTTAGAAAAGAGCAAACAAAAAAGAACTGAGACTGATACAAGAGGTGCCGATGGAACAGCTCATGCCACACGCTCAAAATAATTTTGGAAGTACAAAGTGAAACTAAGTTTGCGATCAACGAAAGTTCAAAAGCACTGCCTACCGTCACAGCAGAAAATTACTTAGCCACACAAGAGATAATATATCTTCTTGAACCTTCTGAAGTAGCAATAACAACAACCTCACTGGACTCATACATCACTGCTTCCTTAATTATACCTCTTGTACGAGGCACTGCTGCAACGTTTTCAGACTTCTAAAGCACCTTAACAACTAGTAAAGGACGAAGTGTTCTGCATTCCTTGATTAAATTAGTCAGTGAAGGAGTGATAACATTTAACAAACTGACAGTTAATATGCTTGTGACATTATTAGATCCTAGGTTAAATGATGATGGTCGAAGTAGAGAGGATATAAAATGTAGACTGGCAATGGCAAGGAAAGTTTTTCTGAAGAAGAGAAATTTGTTAACATCGAGTTAACACTTAAGTGTCAGGAAGTTGTTTCTGAAAGTATTTGTACAGAGTGTAGCCACGTATGGAAGTGAAATATGGACGATAAATAGTTTGGCCAAGAAGAGAATAGAAGCTTTCGAAATGTGGTGCTACTGGAGAATGCTGAAGATTAGATGGGTGGATCACATAACTAATGAGGAGGTACTGAATAGGATTGGGGAGAAGAGGAGTTTGTGGCACAACTTGACTAGAAGAAGGGATCGGTTGGTAGGACATGTTCTGAGGCATCAAGGGATCACAAATTTAGCATTGGAGGGTAAAAATCGTAGAGGGAGACCAAGAGATGAATACACTAAACAGATTCAGAAGGATGTAGGCTGCAGTGCGTACTGGAAGATGAAGAAGCTTGCACAGGACAGAGTAGCGTGGAGAGCTGCATCAAACCAGTCTTAGGACTGAAGACCACAACCACAAGAACAACAACAACAACAACAACAGCAGCTAAAATAAAAGTTTGTTTCAGCACAGAAATGGTTCAAATAGCTCTGAGCACTATGGGACGTAACATCTGAGGTCATCAGTCCGCTAGAACTCAGAACTACTTGAACCTAACTAACCTAAGAACATCACACACATCCATGCCCGAGGCAGGATTCGAACCTGCGAACGTAGCAGTGGCGCGGTTCCGGATTGAAGAACCTAGAACCGCTCGGCCACTTCTGCCAGCTTGTTTCGACACATTTCAAGAAGCAGAGAACGCTGCACAAGTATTTCAGAAAGAGTATGCTGCAATCATTGCATCAACTACAAGAATAATACCTGAAACAAATGCATCCATGAGCAGTGATAATAAGTCTACTGATACGTCTAACAGTGAGAAGTAGGATGATCTACGTTTTTTATCCCATTAAGCAACAGTGTAATATCGATGTCGATACACCAGTCAGTGATTCCATAATTGGACATCAGTATCTTGAAAAACCTGTAATAGGCAAGCATGCCAGTGTATTAGAATATTGTGCAAAATGTAAACGCATGTTGCGTGTAATGGACATTAAATTTTTGTGGTATCCAGCAACTGCAGTTCCTGCAGAGTGTGTTTCCTCCAAGGCAGGATAAATAGTTACTTAAAAACGCAACAGACTAAAGAAGAAGAATCTAAACACCTTGCGTGTATCTTTCAATGTCGTTTTTTAAACAACAGACTGAAGGATAAGAATTTAAATATCTTACTTTTTATAAAACATAATTTTCATATCTTGTATTGCCGTATTTTAAGCAATAAAAATCCTTACAAAGCTGTTTTTCATTTGAAATAGCTGTACAAAACAGTCGATAGTTTTCAAAAATGTTATCGATGATATCGGATGCGTCAACTATAGATGTCTATGTAACACTATGGGGAGAGTGGGGTACTCTGAACCACATGGCACAATGAATCAGGTAGCATAATTTCAGTATAAGGTGGTAAATTATATTTTCCTCTGCGCATATGTTGTTAGTACTGCTATA
Source organism: Schistocerca gregaria (assembly GCF_023897955.1). Lineage (NCBI taxonomy): Eukaryota > Metazoa > Arthropoda > Insecta > Orthoptera > Acrididae > Schistocerca > Schistocerca gregaria. The sequence goes on along the minus strand of NC_064930.1, from coordinate 107,736,505 downwards.
TCGACTGCCATTTGTTTTCTGCACGATCTAGTTCCCGCCATTAGTGTTGTACAGGTCATATGTTAGTTTCACGACAGTGACAAATTTTTGGAGACGTAGATAGACTGAATTTTGTTCACTCCTTTGTCTCTAAATTTTAGAGAAAGTAGGTCACTGTAACAATATCAATACTGTATTTTAATGATATAGATGTTCAAATATTAACAATGTTCATACATAACCTTACATGAGTTTGGTTTGAAATTGGTACTGTTGGGGCACCCTGAACCAAGCTCTCCTGGGGCACAAAGAGCCATGGTTCGTTGTGGCCCAGGGTGGTCCATTGTGCCCCAGGAATATTTTAACTCTCCAATACAAGCACTCTGTACTTTGTTTCCTTAGCATGGGTAAATGCATATGTGTAGGTATTTAAGGCTTCGAAATTAAAGACGTTCAGCAGTCCTGTTTTATATTATCACGTTTGAAGATGTATCGTTTGTACCGTAGGAAGACGGACAGAGGTAACACTGACCACGATGTTATGCAACAAGCTGTACAGGATGTTCTTAATAAGGGTATGGCAGTTCGCCAAGCAGGTAAATCTCATTCAATACCTTACCCTACTCTTCGGCGATATGTTCAAAACATTAAATGTGGTTCCAGTGAAAGATTGACACCAAACTATGAAAATCGAAAGGTATTTAATGTGGAGCAGGAGAAAGAATTAGTGGAGTATTTGTTGCATTCTTCTAAGATATGCTTTGGTGTTGACACTAAAACGTGCAGACGCTTAGCAAGTGAGCTGGCTGTGAAAAATTGTCTGCAATATCCTATGAACTGGACAGAGGGAATGGCTGGTGTGGACTGATTCTATGGGTTCATCAAACGAAATCCCAGTTTATGTATCCAAACCCCAGAGCAACGTCCCTTAATCGGTATAGTGTTTCGAATTTCTTCCAAAACTTGAAAGACCTTTACCAGAGATACCCTACTTTCGCTGATGGTACAAGGATTTTCAATCTGGATGAAACCAGTACCAGATAGGCTTCCAAAGGTAGTGGCACAAAAGGGAAGTAAACAGATTTCTCAAGCTACTAGTAGAGACCGTGGTGTCTTAGTGGCCACCTGTTGCATAATCAGTGCAGGTGGCACTTTCCTACCCCCACAATGATATTTCCTCGAGTACAGTTTAAACAACATATGATAAGTAATGCACCAACAGGCACCTGGGGGTCAACAACAAAGACTGGCTGGACAAATAACGAACTTTTTGTGAGTGTCGTGAAACATTTCATCCACAAATCCATTAGTAGCAAAGACAATCCTGCGCTTCTAATTTTAGACAATCATGAAAGCCATCTGTCAGTTGAGGTAATAGATGTAGCAAAAGCCAATGGGGTGGTTATGCTAACTATACCCCCACATACCTCAAACAAACCGCAGCCTCTAAATGTAGGAATGTTCCCTTCATTCAAGGGAACTTATTACTCAGCATTAAATTCAAAACTCCTACACAGGAAAGCCACTCCTCTCACTATTTATGATGTAGCTGCATGTGTCAAAGTTGCACATGACAGATAAATGACACCCAGTAACATATGCTCGGCTTTCAAGAAATGTGGAATATTTCCATTTGATGAAGAATTTATGGTCAGCGAAGTAACAGACAGGGTGATGGAGGCAAACAGAACAACTTCAGATTTTAATTCTCTCCATCATATCAAGGATGCACAATCTGCAGGACAAGCCTCAGTCAATGTCAGCCATCCACAAGATCTGCAGTAAGACCACCAGCAGTGCTTAACACCAAACAGCTTTTCCTAATGGAGTTTCTCCTGAAATAATTCGAGGACATCCAGAAGCATCTACATCTACATCTACATGGTTACTCTGCAATTCACATTTAAGTGCCTGGCAGAGGGTTCATCGAACCACAATCATACTATCTCCCTAGCATTCCACTCCATCGGCCGGAGTGGCCGTGCGGTTAAAGGCGCTTCAGTCTGGAACCGCGTGACTGCTACGGTCGCAGGTTCGAATCCTGCCTCGGGCATGGATGTGTGTGATGTCCTTAGGTTAGTTAGGTTTAAGTAGTTCTAAGTTCTAGGGGACTGATGACCACAGCAGTTAAGTCCCGTAGTGCTCAGAGCCATTTGAACCATTTTTGAACCATTCCACTCCCGAACAGCGCGCGAGAAAAACGAGCACCTAAACCTTTCGGTTCGAGCTCTGATTTCTCTTATTTTATTTTGATGATCATTCCTACCTATGTAGGGTGGGCTCAACAAAATATTTTCGCATTCGGAAGAGAAAGTTGGTGACTGAAATTTCGTAAATAGATCTCGCCGCGACGAAAAACGCCTTTGCGTTAATGACTTCCATCCCAACTTGCGTATCATATATGCCGCACTCTCTCCCCTATTACGTGATAATACAAAACGGGCTGCCCTTTTTTGCACCCTTTCGATATCCTCTGTCAATCCCACCTGGTAAGGATCCCACACCGCGCAGCAATATTCTAACAGAGGACGAACGAGTGTAGTGTAAGCTGTCTCTCTAGTGGACTTGTTGCATCTTCCAAGTGTCCTGCCAATGAAACGCAACCTTTGGCTCGCCTTCCCCACAATATTATCTCTGTAGTCTTTCCAACTGAAGTTGTTCGTAATTTTTACACCCAGGTACTTAGTTGAATTGACAGCCTCGAGAATTGTACTATTTATAGAGTAATCAAATTCCAACGGATTTCTTTTGGAACTCGTGTGGATAATTTCACACTTTTCGTTATTTAGCGTCATTTGCCACTTCCACACCGCACAGCAATCTTTTCTAAATCGCTTTGCAACTGATTCTGATCTTCGGATGACCTTACTAGACGGTAAATTACAGCATCATCTGCGAACAACATAAGAGAACTGCTCAGATTGTCACCCAGGTCATTTATATAGATCAAGAACAGCAGAGGTCCCAGAACGCTTCCCTGGTGAACACCTGATATCACTTCAATTTTACTCGATGGTTTGCCGTCTATTACTACGAACTGCGATATTCCAGACAGGAAATCATGAATCCAGTCGCATAACTGAGACGATACCCCATAGCTCCGCAGCTTGATTAGAAGTCGCTTGTGAGGAACAGTGTCAAAAGCTTTCCGGAAATCTAGAAATACGGAATCAACTTGAGATCCCCTGTCGATAGCGGCCATTACTTCGTGCAAATAAAGAGCTAGCTGTGTTGCACAAGAACGATGTTTTCTGAAACCATGCTGATTACGTATCAATAGATCGTTCTCTGCGAGGTGATTCATGTTTGAATGCAGTATATGCTACAAAACCCTACTGCAAACCGACGTCAATGATATAGGTCTGTAGTTCGATGGATTACTCCTACTAGCCTACTGAAATACTGATGCGACCTGCGCAATTTTCCAGTCTGTAGGTACAGATCTATCGGTAAGCAAGTGCTTGTATATGATTGCTATGTAAGGAGCCATTGTATCAGCGTATTCTGAAAGGAACCTAATTGGTATACAATCTGGACCTGAAGACTTGCCCATATCAAGCGATTTGAGTTGCTTCACAACTCCTAAGGTATCTACTTCTCAGAAACTCATGCTAGCAGCTGTTTGCAGAGAACAGAAAGAAGCACAATAAATGTAAGAGAGGAAGAAGTTTAATTGCAACTGATACAATGGAGAAAGATTTGTTACAAGCCACAAAACATCCCAATAAAAAGGATAACCGGAAAACCGGAAGCTTTATGAGCAGGAATCAGATGACGACATTAGTGAGGTGCATTATGAAGAGAGTGATGCCAACGTGGATGTGTATGGTGAATCTGAATACAACTTTAAAGACTTGGACAAATTACCAGAAACAGATGATTTCGTTTTGACCAAATTTGAAATGAAAAACAAAACACCGGTTTGCTATGTGGGGAAGATTTTGAAACCGAAGGATGATGCAGGAGACTATCAGCTATCATTTTCGAGAAAAAGTGAAAAAATGAGAGGGAAGTTTTATTTTCCTCAGGTAAAGGATGAAGCTTTTGTTCCATCTAGCAACATACTTTACATGCTTCCATGGCCTGCTACTGATGGTGTGACAAAGAGACAAAAATCATATTTCAAATTTGGAATCAGGTTCGAGTCCATGGATATTCGGTAATTCCAAAATAAGTTACATGACTGTGCCTACAGATTTAATTATATGATTCACGTATGGAATATATGTAAACATTATGTTTAAAGTACATTTACAATTACTTTGTATGCTAAATAGGTTATTCCAATGAACCTTTTCAAAGTGGTTCATTGTACCCTACATGAGGAACAATAAAATCCCTCAAAAGAGGAAAGGCCGCTGGACGTGATGGGATACCAGTTCGCTTTTACACAGAGTACGCGAAGGAACTTGCCCCCCTTCTTGCAGTGGTGTACCGTAGGTCACTAGAAGAGCGTAGCGTTCCAAAGGACTGGAAAAGGGCACAGGTCATTCCAGTTTTCAACAAGGGACGTTGAAGAGATGTGCAATACTATAGACCTATATCTCTGACGTCGATCAGTTGTAGAATTTTGGAACAAGTATTATGTTCGAGTATAATGACTTTTATGGAGACTAGAAATTTACTCTGTAGGAATCAGCACGGGTTTCGAAAAAGACGGTCGTGTGAGACCCAGCTCGCGCTAATCGTCCACGAGACTCAGATGGCCATAGACACGAGTTCACAGGTAGATGCCGTGTTTCTTGACTTCCGGAAGGCGTTCAATACACTTCCCCACAGTCGTTTAATGAACAAAGTAAGAGCATATGGACTATCAGACCAACTGTGTTATATGACATCGGAAGTTCACTGAGGCTTTTTGCGAATGATGCTGTGGTGTATCGAGAGGTTGTAACAATGGAAAATTGTACTGAAATACAGCAGGATCTGCAGCGAATTGACGCATGGTGCAGGGAATGGCAAATGAATCTCAATGTAGACAAGTGTAATGTGCTGCAAATATGTAGAAAGAAAGATCCCTTATCATTTAGCTACAATATAGCAGGTCAACAAATGGAAGCAATTAATTCCATAAATTATATATGAGTAGGCATTAGGAGTGATTTAAAATGGAGTGACCATATACAATTAATCGCCGGTAAAGCAGATGCCAGACAGATTCATTGGAAGAATCCTAAGGAAATGCAGTCCAAAAACAAAGGAAGTAGGTTACAGTACGCTTGTTCGCCCACTGCTTGAATACTGCTCAGTGGTGTGGGATCCGCACCAGATAGGGTCGATAGAAGAGATAGAGCAGATCCAACGGAGAGCAGTGCGCTTCGTTACAGGATCATTTAGTAACCACGAAAGCGTTACGGAGATGATAGATAAATTCCAGTGGAAGACTCTGCAGGAGAGGCGCTCAGTAGCTTGGTACGGGCTTTTGTTAAAGTTTCGAGAACATACCTTCACTGAAGAGTCGAGCAGTATATTGCTCCCTCCTACGTATATCTCGCGAAGAGTGTGAGGATAAAATCGGAGAGATTATAGCCCACACAGAGGCATACCGACAACTTTCTTTCCACGACCAATACGAGACTGGAATAGAAGGGAGAACCGAGAGAGGTACTCAAGGTACCCTCCGCCACACACCGTCAGGTGGCTTGCGGAGTATGGATGTAGATGTGGATGTAGGTAAACCATTTACCAAATTTTGTTCAAATGCATGCTGCTAAAAAGCAATTAATGACAATGCAGTCATATAAGGCGATTTGATACTTGAATGATTAAACTGTAACATCTGTAAATCACAACTCTGTAATAGAATTATTGCATGAGTAACACGAAGAAATATTTTTTATGATTCAATGTGTCCCACTCTCCCCTACGACAGGCGTCCGGAGCCAAGCTCGTTTAAAGCATCCTCAGCTATTGAGCAGACCGATAGATGCCGTCACAGTCACGCTACATCTACATTTACACTATACAAAACACCATGAGACGCGCAGCAGAGGGTACGTCCCACTGTTATTGTAGATGTACCACTTACTACGGTTTCTACGCGTTCCGCTCCCGTAAGGTGGGTGAGAGGGATGAGTGTCTGAATGTTTCTGTGTGTGCAGTAAATATTCTAATCTTTTCCTCACGGTCCTTGTGTGAGCGATACAGAAGAGATCGTAGTATATCCCTAGAGTCATCATTCAAAGCCGATTCTTAAAACGTAGTCAATAGACTTTCTTGGGATAATTTACGTCTGTCTTCAAGAGTCTTCCAGTGCAGTTCCTTCAGTATCGCTATGTCACTCTCCCACGGATAAAAAGAAACCTGTGACCATTTGTGCTGCCCTCCTCTATATAACTTCAATACCCCCTGTTAGTCCTATTTGGTAGGGGTGGGTCGCACGAATGATTTTAAGCAATGCCCTTTGTATACTGACGGCATTTCCCCAGTATTCTACCAATAAACCAAAGAGTTCTACTTGCTTTACCCGCAACTGGGCCTATGTGATCATTCCAGGTGTTTGTATGAGTTGAGTGATTCCAACACTGACTCGTTGATACTCTAGTCATTTTTCCGTTTTGTGAAGTGCACAGTTTTAAGTTTTTGAACATTTAAAGCAAGTTGCCAGTCTTTGCACCACATTGAAATCTTATCAAGATCGGACTGAATATTTATGTAGCTTCTTGCATACAGCACTTCATTTTGCAAATTAAAAAGGTTTTGCATCACCCCGGTTCCCAGAACTCCTGAAGATAGACGTTGACTGTGGATATTGTATGATGGACACAGCATCTTTGACTGTTCAGAGATGTCATTAAACCTTCCCAGAGATGTAAACAACCATGCATGAGCAGCACCTATTAAATGAAGGGGGGTCCGACAGCCGATCAGTTCCAGTCATTCCACCAGGAAGGAGGTGCAAGGTTCGTGTTGTCTGTAGTTCAGCCATGCCTTATACGGTCAATACCGCCGTTCGATAGCATCCGCATTGTTATTTTGAACCAGGAAGGGCTCTTAACAAGGGAAGTGTCCAGGCGTCTCGGAGTGAACCAAAGCGATGTCGTTGGGACATGGGGGAGATACAGAGAGACAGGAACTGCATAATGTTCAACTTCACTCCTGACGTCCATGGCGAGGTCCATCTTTGCAGCCACGACACCGTGCAGCGCGGCACAGATGGGCCCAACAACATGCTGAATGGAGCGCGCAGGATTGGCATCACATTCTCTTCACTGGTGAGTGTCGCATATGCCTTCAACCAGACAGTCGTCGGAGACCTGTTTGGAAGCAACCTGGTCAGGCTAAAGGCCTCAGACACAGTGTCCAGCGAGTGCAGCAAGGTGGTGGTTCCCTGCTGTTTTGGAGTGGCAGTATGTGGAGCTGCTGGTGGTCATGGAAGGCACCGTAATGGCTGAACGATACGTGAATGTCATCCTCTGACAGATACTGAAACCATATTGGCAGCATATTGGCGAGGCATTTGTCTTCGTGGACGACAATTCACGCCTCCATTGTGCACGTCTTGTGAATGACTTCCTTCAGGAAAATGACATCCCTTGACTAGAGTGGCCAGCATGCGCTCCAGACATGAACTCTATCGAACATGCCTGGGATAGATTGAAAAGGGCTGCTTATGGGCGACGTGACCCACCAACCACTCTCAGGAATCTGGTACGAATCGCCCTTGAGGACAATCTGCACCAACAGTGCCTTGATGGACTTGTGGATAGCATCCCACGACGAATATAGGCTTGCATCAATGCAATATACGTGCTACTGGGTATTAGAGGTGCCGATGTGTACAGCAGTCTGGACCACCACCTCTGAAGGTCTCGCTGTATGGTGGTACAACATGCAATGTGTGGTTTTCATGAGCAATAAAAAGGGTGGAAATGATGTTTTCTGTACAGGTTTCGGAACTCTCGGAACCGAGGAGATGCAAATCTTTTTTTTTTATGTGTGTAGATAACGGCAGAAAACACCTGACCTTACTTTTAACACTGTCTGCAAGGCTGTTAATATACAACATGAACAGCAAGGGTCCCAACACACTTCCCTGGGATACACCTGAAGTTACTTCTATATCTGATGATGGCTCTACATCCAAGATAACCTGCTGCGTCCTCCCTACCAAAAAGTCCTCAGTCCAATTGCAAATTTCACTCGATACACGTTTGATCGTACTTTTGACGATAAGCGTCGGTGTGGTACTGAGTCAGATGCTTTTCGGAAATCAACAAACACTGCATCTACATGGATGTCTTGATCTAAAGCTCTCAGTATTACATGTGAGAAAAATGCGAGTTGGGTTTCAGCTGATCGATGTTTTACGAAATCCATGCTGGTTGGCATGGAGTAGGTCATTCTGTTCGAGATACTTAATTATGTTTGAGCTCGGAATATGTTATGAGATTCTACAACAAATCGATGTCAAGGATATTAGACGGTGGTTCTGTGGATCACTTCTACTACCCTTCTTGTAGCCGGGTATCACCTGTGTTGTTCTCCAAGAACTGGGCACTGCTTCTTTGTTTGAGGTATCCACAATAGGTTATAGTTATATGATATGGTAACTCAGCCGCAAATTTGGTACAGAATCTGACAGGGATTCCGATGATGATGTTTGATTTGTGGGGCGCTCAACTGTGTGGTCATCAGCGACCATACAAATTCCAAATTTTTACACAGTCCTATTTTTCACAGTCCAATCTAGACACTGTCATGAATGATGATGATGAAATGATGAGGACAACGCAAACACTCAGTCCCCTGGCAGAGAAAATCCGTAACCCAGCTGGGAATCGAACCAGGACCCCTTGATCCAGAGGCTGCAACACAAGCCACTAGACCTCGAGCTGTGGACGACATGGATTACTTTGGGGCCTGGAGATTTTGTTCAGTTTTAACGATTTCAGCTGTTTCTCAACACCAATGACACTAGCACTTATTTCATTCAGCTTTGCAGACGCACAAGGATTAAATTGGGGCAATTATCCTGGTTTGTCCTGTAATATCTGAAGGCGTGAAGTATGTAATCCAGCTTTTGATTTGTTACGTTCCGTTCAGCTGCAATCTCATTCGCTAGGGGCTGGACACTAATTTTGGTGTCACTAACAGAATTTCTTTGTGATTCTTCATCACGACACCTAGGTCCACGTTGGTAGCAGACATTGTCAGTTCAGTTAAACAGGTTGCTGTGCGACAACCAGCTGAAGTAGCTGAAGAAGTACGCCGGGAAACCTGCCGTGCTCTGACGAGAACTAAACCCATCAAGTCGAATATTACCAGCAGGGAGAGGTCAGCCATTTGAGACCTGAGACAGAGCCCTGAGATTGTTGTATTACCGGCTGACGATGGCAAAGCTACGGCTGTTCTTTCTCATAAGGATTATATTGAGAAGATGCAGAGCCTACTAAATGACGAATCTTACAGGAAGATCAACGCTGACCCCACAACGCTGACCACGCCCAGAGCTCTTCTCAAGGACGCATTTTTAGCAGAAAGTGTCGCCAAGAAATTGACACCTCAAGGACCTGTACTGCCAAGACTTTATGGACTCCTTAAAGGCCACAAAGAAAGGGTGCCGTTACACCCAATTATCAGCAACATTAGGGCACCTACATATTTGCTAACCAATTACCTGGCAGAAATACTAAACCCTTATGTGGGTAAATGCCCTCATCACAGTAGTGATTCTGGGCATTTCGTAAAACATCTCAACAACTTCAAGCTGAAAGACTCAGACATCCTGGTGAGTTTTGACGTTCTATCATTATTCACCACAGTGCCTTCTTTAGATTCAGTTGAGCTTATTGCACAGAAATTTGACGAGGTGACGACTGACCTTTTCAAGCAGGTTCTGACCTCCAAATACTTCCTCTTTAATGGAGAATACTATGAACAAAAAGAAAGAGTCGTAATGGGGAGCATACTCTCGCCTGTGGTCGCGAATTTCTGTATGGAGTACTTTGAGGAGGAAGCTTTGGTGTCATCCAAATGGAACCTACTTGTTTTCTACATTATGTGGATGACACGATCGTGATCTGGCCCCATGGAAGGGACAACCTCCTAGACTTCCATACACACCTGAACTCCGTACATTCGAACATCAAATTCACTATGGAGACAGAAGCAGAGTGAAGATTACCATTCCTGGACGCCATGGTCAAAAGAAGAGCGGATGGCACCCTGGGCCACGGGATATACAGGAAGAAAACGCACACTGACCTGTAATTGCAAGCGGATAGCTACCACCACCCTACGCAGAGGAATGAGGTGCTAAAAGCACTGGTGCACAGGGCGTGCACCATCTCTGACGCAGAGATTCTACCCCAAGAGCTGCTACACCTCAAACCTGTATAACGGAAAGACGGGTACTCGTAATGGCAGATCAGATCCACTCTTCGCCCCACCTCTACAGTACAGCGTGTGGAGACGTAAGAAGTCATGGAGAAAGAAATAGCCACTGCCTATATACCATACACTGGTGCACTATCGGCGAAAATAGGACGAATATTGAGGAAACACCGAGTAGGAACTGTCTTTTGTCCACCAAATGAAACGCTAGCATTATTGGGAAGTGTCAAAGACGATCTCGGTTTCTGGAAGGCCGGAATGTACCAGATTCCATGCCACTGTGGGAAGACTTATATTGGACAGACACTGCGCACCATCGAAGATCATTGCTGAGAACACCAGAGGCACACTCGACTTGGGTACCCCAGCATCTAAATACCAGAACACCGTTGTTAGAGAGGCTACCGAAATTCGCACCAGGGACGGACTCATCAACTGAGATAGCGGCTACAACCTCAGCGGGGCATGGGAACTGGCATTGCATCTAATTAGAAAGACGCTCAGCAAAGTAAATGAACGATGCAATTACACCGACGCCACCACAGACGCCGACCCTGGGGTCTCACCGACTGCTGATGCGCGGGCGCAGACTGCGGAGAGAACGTCTTGCTAGGGGAAGGGATTTAAGATGGCTGCCCGCCCTCGGGAGCTCACTTCGTCAGCGCACCTGACGATGGCGACTTGTCTGAACACCGAAATATTGTGCCCGTTGGACACTATGGACGGGCAGTACACCGGTGCACAACCAGAGCAAAATTTTCTTCGGTTTCTGTGAAAGATCATTTCACAGTATCATGCTATGGCTGGTATCACGTATTTTTCTCTTGTCATCCAAACGAAGTTCATTCAGCATCCCTCTATCTGTTGACCTACGCTTTGTTTTACACCTGTTATGTCATAATCGGTGTTTCTCTGGAATTTTTTTGCAGTGATTGAGTACCACTGTGGTTCCCTCCCATTATTGACTGTCTACTGGGTACATATCGCAAAAGCGTTACGGAGATGACAGATAAACTCCAGTGGAAGACTCTGCAGGAGAGACGCTCAGTAGCTTGGTATGGGCTTTTGTTGAAGTTTCGAGAACATACCTTCACCAAAGAGTCGAGCAGTATATTGCTCCCTCCTACGTATATCTCGCGAAGAGACCATGAGGATAAAATCAGAGAGGTTAGAGCCCACACAGAGGCGTACCGACAATCCTTCTTTCCACGAACAATACAAGACGGAATAGAAGGGAGAACCGATAGAGGTACTCAAGGTACCCTTCGCCACACACCACCACGTGGCTTGCGAAGCGTGGATGTAGATATCTATCCACTGCATGGTCAACCATTCTTTTAAGCTTGAGCCATAGCTCCTCTACACCCTACTATGACCCCTTACTGACTGATTAAAGCATCAGCTTAAAAAGAAAATCCTGTTCAGATTTCCGGGGAATGTACCTTTTTCTGTAGAATTTATATGCATATCCACTGTAGCGCCAAAAAACTGGTATGGGCGTGCATATTCAAAGACAGATATATGAAAGCAGGCAGAATACGGCGCTACAGTCGGCAACGCCAAGTGTCTGGTGCAGTTGTTAACTGGGTTACTGCTGCTACAATGGCAGGTAATCAAAGATTTAAGTGAGTCTGATGTTATAGCCAGCGCACGAGCGATGGGACACAGCACATAACCACTTCACGAGTGTACCGTGAATATCAGAATCCAGTAAAATATCAAATCTCCAACATCGCTGCAGCTGGAAAAAGATCCTGCAAGAATGGGACTAATGACGTCTGAAGAGAATCGTTCAATGTGACAGAAGCGCAACCCTTCCGCATATTGTTGCAGATCAATGCTGGGCCATCAATAAGAGTGTGAAAACCATTCAACGAAACATCACCGATATGGCCTTTTGGAGCTTAAGGCCCACTCGTGTACCCCTGATGACTGCACAGCACAAAGCTTTACCGCTAGCCTGGACCCCTCAGTATCATAATTGGACTGCTGATGACTGGAAACATGTTGCCTGGTCGGATGAGTCTCATTTCAAACTGCACCGAGCGGATGGACGTGTATGGGTATGGGACCATCCTCACGAATCCATGGACCCTGCATGTCAGCAGGGGACTGTTCAAGCTGGTGGAGGCTCCTCAGTGGTGTGCGGCATATGCAGTTGGAGTGATATGGGACGCCTGATACGTCTATATACGACTCTGACAGGTGACGTGTGTATGCATCCTTTCTCATTACCTGCATACATTCATGTCCATTGCGCATTCCGATGGACTTGGGCAATTCCATCAGGACACCCCACACGTCCAGAATTGCTACAGAGTGGGTGCAGGAACACTCTTCTAAGTTTAAACACCATCGCTGGCGACCAAACTCCCCAGACTCGAACATTCTTGAGCATATCTGGGATGCCTTGCAACGTGCTGTTGAGAAAGAGATCTCCACCCCCTCGTCCTCTAACGGATTTATGAACAGCCCTGTAGGATCTATTGTGTCAGTTATCTCCAGCACTGCGTCAGACATTAGACGAGTCCATGCCACGTCGTGTTGTGGCACTTCTGAGTGCGCACAGAGGCCCTATGTACAGGTATACCTGCTTCTTTGTCTCTTCAGTGTAGTTTGAAAATTCGCTTGAACAGCTCGCACCTCCAAATGAATGCTGTTGCCGGAAGGAAGGTGCTGAAATGTGATTCGTACAAAATCAAGTTTCCTGATTTAAACGAAACTGTGATTAATTAAAAGGGGCTTGCTTATAGTACTGAAGATCTGTGATGACAGATTGATGTCCTGCTTAGTCCAAATTATAGGCTAGGTTATCGAAGCCAACGAATGTGAAATCTAAATACTGTATTAACAGATTGATATGTTGCGTTACCAAATGTTTATATTCGCGCATTTTGCCGTAACTGACGAACCTGTCATAGCTTATTGTATTGAAGATTTATGATGACAGATTGATGTCCAGCACACAGTTTTAATCTGCCAAGAAGTTTCATATCAGCGCACACTCCGCTGCAGAGTGAAAATCTCATTCTGGAAACATCCCCCGGCTGTGGCTAAGCTATGTCTCCGCAGTATACTTTCTTTCAGGAGTGCTAGTTCTGCAAGGTTCGCAGGAGAGCTTCTGTAAAGTTTAGAAGGTAGGAGACGAGGTACCAGGGGAAGCAAAGCTGTGAGGACCAGACGTGAGTTGTGCTTGGGGACCTCAGATGGTAGAGCATTTCCCTGCAAACGGCAAGGGTCCCGAGTTCGAGTCTCAATCCTGCACACAGTTTTAATCTGCCTGGAAGTTTCAATTAAAGAGCCTGTTGAAATCATGATGTTGGAAAGCCTAATAAAATTCATTTTTAGGATGATGCTATATGATCTCTAGGAATTCAACAGTCTTTAATTGCATAATTGTGTCCTTTATTTTACAACAGGTTTCAACCTATAAGGTCATCATCAGATGTGCATGTCTTACTCGCGTGCACCTGTGTTGCTGTAAGGGGTGTTCAGTAACATTTCGTTTCTGAAAGCGTATGTTTTATTCAGGATTCCAATACACCATATTATGCCCTGCTCTTTTGGCTTCGAATCCTATTTTTCGACATAATCTCTATTCAATGTGACGGCCTTACATCGCCTTAGTGGGGCGCCTCTGTGCCCGCACTGTACCACTCCACTGGTCGATGCCGGAGCAGACGCCTTGCCGCATCAATAACCTCATTCGCAAACTGCTTCCTGTAGAGTACATCCTTCATTGGTCCACACAGATGGAAGTTGGAAGGCAAGGAACCTGGCGGGCACACACCTTTCGGGTATCACAAAAAATGGCTCTGAGCACTATGGGACTCAACTGCTGAGGTCATAAGTCCCCTAGAACTTAGAACTACTTAAACCTAACTAACCTAAGGACATCACACACATCCGTGCCCGAGGCAGGATTCAAACCTGTGACCGTAGCGGTTGTGCGGTTCCACACTGTAGCGCCGAGAACCGCTCGGCCACTCTGGTTGGCCAGGTATCACAAATGGTGGACAGCTGTCAACACTACCAACACAGTCATCCACTCGAGCAGCGAGGCGTTTAATTTTGATCCCTCAATCACCTCGACTGAGGGTGTCCGGATGTTCCAGCATTGCAGGAGTCACAGGTGTTTGTAGCCGAACGGTACGCTGGGCATCAGACAGGTTCGGGCGACCTCACTGCATCGGTGACAGACACCTCGCCCGATGACTCTCCGTGCTCTATCTCCGAGTGCCTGCGAATACCTACGATGCTCTGGTTTTCTGCCAAACAAAACTCAGTGAAAGCTGTCTGCTCGGAATGCAACTCTGTTACAGACAATATTTTGAAGGCCTCGTATAATGCTGCCGCCTATCGGAACTTCCACAAAACTGGCTGCCGTAGCAGAGATCCTGCTAATCAGTGCCTCTACAATCCTATACGTAGCCATGCGAGATTTCACTTCTTCACATTCTGCAGCTGTTATTAGAGCAAAAGAAGATAAATTCTACAGATGTCACAAAAGGCACATCCACTACTTTCTTTTACAACATATATTTGCTTGAATGAGTGTACAGAGCATTAGAGTGACTCATGAACTGCAGTTCATACAACATATGCCTAAAACGCTCAATGTGACTTTAATATTACAATATATTTCACCTGTGGTGGTGGTGGTGGTTAGTGTTTAACGCCCTGTCGACAATGAGATCACTAGAGACGGAGCTCAAGCTCGGGTTAGGGAAGAATTGGGAAAGAAAGTGGCCGTGCCCTTTCAAAGGAACCATCCCGGCATTTGCCTGAAACGATTTAGGGCAATCACGGAAAACATAAATCAGGATGGCCGGAGACGGGATTGAACCGTCATCCTCCCGAATGCGAGTCCAGTGTGCTAACCACTGCGCCACCTCGCTCGGTATTTCACCTGTCACAATACCATCTTGTCTTTTGTTTTCGTTTTTAGAGTGCGGTTGCTCTTTGATAGTCAAGCAACAACCAAGCCGTGCTGCCAAAATGTAAAAGGCCTCGCCCACAGCAGGTGAAGCCGTTTAGTTGTCGCCACACCTCCCGTTTGATGTCTGCACATATGAAAACAAACCCCCGCGCACAGTGCGTGTTCCGTGACTTACTCCCTACTTGATACTATTCTGATACGATCATCTTTCCTTGTACTACACAAGGAGTGTGAAATGATGTTTGCGTAAATGGCATGTGACACTACAAACTATATGGGCTCAAGCAGGACTATTCCATGATGTCCCTCAACAAATTCTGCATTTTTTGCAACCGAAGTTGGTCAAGAAAAAATGTATTGCATTACAGGCATGAGGGTGTGTTGTGTAGGGTGGGTACAGGGAGGAAAGAGGCAGGAGGGAGGATTGTCTGCCATCTCAGTGGAGGGACAGAGGAATGTGACAAATCGGCACCAGAGCCAATGAAAGCATGTGGCACTTGACAATGTGGACGAGTGGAGTGGGTTGTGACAGGTCAGAGGTAGGGGAAACTTGTGTAGAGGTTGTGCACACAGTGGATTAGTGGAGGTTTGCCAGGAGGGTTATGGTGTACTGCAACAAATTGTTCATTCCTGTAACCCTTCTGGCCTGTCTCTGCAAAACCACTGCAGCCATGCCCTCTATTCAACAGTCTCACCTTCCTCTGTCCTGCACCTTGCAAGATCCACTTGCTTCTAAACTGATACTGTTATTACTCAGCTTAGCCGCGAGTCTGTAGAGGGTGGTATATGTGATGTACAGTATGAGTGGTCAGCATTTCCACCCGGAATTTGCGAGTGTAAGTCGCACCTTCCTCGATCCGCCTCGGTGGGTCGTGTCGTTGGATTTCCTCCTACCTGTGCGCGGTGCAGCTCTGACGCTTGTTGCTACGGTCCAGTGCCGAGCCCCACCCCTTTACGCTTCGTCACCTAGCCAGCCAGTGTGGGGAATGCTCTCCGACTCGTGGCCCGCTACGGACTACAGCACTTCCTAACTATCGTGAATACATCAATAAGAGACAATTTATTAAAACTAGTAAAAATGTCTTCTTTACGTAAGAGGCACCTTACAACCTCCTCTGAAACCACTCCTCCGTTTCGTCATTGCACACCCAAACTCGCCCGCTTCACTGCCTACCTCGCACGCACATTTGCCTCCCTCTGAGCCAAAGGCTGCTCTCCCAACCTTCTGTCCTGTGGCTTTTCGCCTGCTACCCACCTCTAACCTCACCACAAACTATCTGCCAAATTGTTGTCACCGTGTGTGCTGCCTGCAAAATGTAGCGACACAGGCAGGTGTGTGTGCGCATGCACTGTTGCCAGTACTTACGAGACCTGTCTACAAACTATCTGACCTTTGGCCAGAAAAAATATTTCGAATGCCTGACGGGGTTGGGAGCCTAATCCCCTTCAAAGTAGGCCCCTTGTGCCTGCACACACTTAGCCCACTGATCCTTCCACTGCCGGAAACACCTCTGGAAGCCTTCTTTCGGAATGGTGTTCAGCTCCGTCATCGTGTTCTGCATTATCTCTTCTCTACTCGCAAAACGGGATTCTTTCAGTGGCGTCTTCAATTCTGGAAACAACCGGAAGTCGCAAGGAGCTATGTCTGGAGAGTAGGGAAGTTGGCAAACGGCTGTAATTCCGTGTTTGGACGATTTGGGACGAATGTGCGGGGGCATTGTTGTGATGCAGTTGCCAGTTTTTCGCTGTCCACACATCTGGTCTTTTACGTCGAACTGCGTCACGGAGAACATCTCGATAGTATTCCTTTGTCACTGTGCGTCCTCCCGGTGCGTATTCATGATGCACAATTCCACGGAAATCAAAGAAGACAGACAGCATCACCTCGATTTTGCTTCATACCTGCCGCACTTTCTTCAGCCTTTGAGACTCGGAATGCTTCCATTGCCATGACTGTCTTTTTGTTTCTGGTTCTTACCTGTACCGCCGTGCCACGTCTCCATTTATCACGGTGTTCAGAAACACAGGATCAGTGTCCGTGGTGTCCAGAAGGTGCTGTGCAACGTCAAAATGGAGGTCTTTTTGTTCCGGCGACAACAACTCTGGCACGAATTTTGCTGCACTCGGAGCACGTTCAAATCGTCACGCAAAATTGCACGTGCAGAAACTTTACTTGCTCCAACCTCTCGGGCAATCTCCCAAACGGTCAAACGACGATCTGCCATCACCAAATTTTGCACCCTCTCGACAACAGCTGCATTCTGAGCAGTTTGGGGCCTGCCAGAACGCTGGTCACTTTCCCCCGATCTGCAGTCATTTTTGAATCGGTTGAACCACTCCTTAATTTGTGTTACACTCATTGCATATTCTCCAACACCTCCTGTATCTTACGAATTGTTTCGTTTTGATTATCACCACCATTTTTACAAAATTTGATGCAGTGTCTTGCTCAAAATTTCAGTCATCTTGAGGGAATCAGTAGCCCGACGAACACGTCATGTAGCACCTCACTCGGCGACCAACAGGCAGCAACTGAATTGCTTGAAGGTGGGGACAAAATTCACATATCCACATAAAGGTCTCTTCCTTTACTGTGTACAGTGGCACTGCACTATTGTCTCTATTTGGCGCGGGAAAATTGAAGGTTGGATATGTTTTAGACAGACCTCGTATGTGCGATCTACCTCATTAACCCATTTGCCCCAGAGTTAACAAAATGTTCCTTCTTTTTTGTATGCCCCTATCAACAAATCAAAAGATAAAAAGCTTTTTAGGCAACATGGGCACTGTCAAAATATATTAATGTAATAAAACAGTCATTAACACAAATTACTCATTTATTACAGTTGCATTATGTTTTACACCTTTATATGGTGACTACCTTCACTGAGAAAGACAGACGCCTCTGACAGTGACCTCAGGGATCGAACTCGGTCATAAAATTAAGGAAAAATTTTGTAATCAAAGACTATTTTGAATTCCACAAATTTTAAAGATTGCGTTGCGTTGTACTGCAAGATGATTATGTAATACTGCATTGTAGTACTTGTTGCAGGTAACTAGGAAACGACTCGTGTAAGTTGACAGCCTACATAAATGTTTCAAAAATGGACTATCTTGCACATCATCACACAAATCAAATCACACTTTGGTAATGAAACAAAGTTTTTCTTTTAATTTATGGAAGTGCAATTTTATTTTCCTGCTGGTGAAAGAAAATTGTACAACTCAGTTCCACTGATCCTCTCATACAGCTACAAAATACTGGATTCAAACAATTTACAAAACAATGGTAAAAAGAAATCTTCCAATGTCTCCAAAACACCGTACACAAGCAGGAGTATGTGAAAAGCACAAAAGCCTACAAATTCACAATTCTAAAATGTAACCATTCTGGAATACACCAAAACACTTATAGCAACTGTTTTTGTTTTCGTAAACAGCAAAAAGCTTTACTCAAAGTACACAGACCAGCTGTATACACTAGAAAACTTGTGTAAGACTTTAAAACTTACCGAATGTAAACTATACGAGACACTTTCGCATATGCCAAAGAAAATTTACACATTCAGATTAGCTCTCCTCGGCACCACAGCACAGTATATAAAACAAACTGTGGTTAGCGAGAGAGCATCGACACAAGAGATACGCGAAACAAGTTGCACATCCTCACACTCCAGCTCTCTGGGTTAAAACCCACAACTGTTAACATTAATCGGCATACACATTACACTGCTCAGATTCATCTTACTCGTTACTCTACATGCTAGGGGGGAAAAGGGAGTGTTCACGTATAAACAGGCACATTTCTTACAACTGATCCACATTTGTCCAACACTTCCGAGTGTAGTCCCAAATATGCACTGTTCAGTTTCTTATTTTTCTTTCAATAATGTATCAGAAAAAGCCCAGTGTAAAATCTGCATTTTATATTTGAAACTTTAACATAAATTTCTTAATTCATTCCGAGTTTACTAAACATCTACAATCCTCCTCCTGACAGTTTCTTGCGAGTTAAAAATTAAAAATTGTGTAAATCAATAGCAAGTCTGAAAATCCCAGTTAGCCAAAACTGTACAAAACATTTATTAGTAGTTCCACGAGATGACAATATTATTCCCGGATACAATTCGTGGGTAGAATTGTGGCTTTCACACAAATTCCATAACACAATGTGCCAACATTCTCAGCATTTTGACCTGTTAACTGCTTCAACGATCTAAAAACACCTGGGTGGTATCGTATCTGCCTCTGTGGCTTATACCCCACACCTGCTGTTGTATGTAATGAACACTTAGTCCTCTGTGAAATTTTAACACAGATTATTATGAAGCACATACAACTTTAAAGCCTCTGCCAAATAACCTTCACTGGCAGAACACGAAAAAGCAGACCACTTCGAAACAGACAGACAGAATTCCAGGCGTGTCATAGGCACACATACAAATAGACAAACCTGGCAGTTTAGAACGAGTGCAGAAATGCGAAAGAGACACATGTGAATCACAGCTCGCATTTAGAGAATGTACGAGAGAAGAGATAATCGCAGCTCGTCTACCAGAGTGACCTCTCACATTTTCCTGGCGTGACGGATGAATGGTGCACTTAGAGATATCCAGTCGAGGTTGCTAACTCTGGCCACACTGTGAACAGCTGTCGGTCTTGCACCGCTATTGTGTTTGACACCCGCTGCCCACTTCACCTGCAGACGCACTTTTGTTTTCCAAAACCTCACTGAAGAATTATAACACCTACGAATACTGTTTCAAAGGAACGGATACTCAAACTGAGCAGGTGCGGCAGTCGAAATTGCGAATACCAGAGAAGGAGGTCCAGACTCACAAGAGGAAGGCCTCAGACACGGCCAACGGATTGGGCTCAAATTTGGCAGGTCGCTTGTGTACAACCTAAAACAAAGGAATATAAGTTATTTTGGGTCAACACCCCCACGTTTTTGAGAAAATCGCCCCTAAAGGTTGTGAAGAGTGATCGACTCAAAACTGGAGTGATCGATAGATAATTGTAAATAGAGCATTTTTCATCATCGGGTATGGGGTCCACAAATGCAAACTTTTCCAGAAATCGAGGAAAGAAACTTTTATAACTGCCGCTTCTGTACCTGCACGATAAATGCCATTCGGTGACAGTGCCGATAGTGCACCGGTCAAGGTAACTGGCTGGGTCTCTAAGAACCCGGGTTCGAATCTCAAAAGATAGGACACAACAAACAATAACTAGCTACTACAGCATAAACAGATGAGCTAATAACTACAAACTACATACAGTACTCGTCATATGTTACTCATGGAAGGGCACTGTATTCGTTCAGGAAAAGTATTTCATTTGGTGCATTAACGATGGAAAAATCACTACACGTATCCGCGAGGTTCGCGGCAGCTTAATGACAGAAAACAACTCTTTCCGATTGACTTCTATAAGGCTCATGCTGGACACCTTCACTCTTCCAGATTCACAACTATGATAAAGAGGCAACCGGCACAACTTAACTCTCCGCGGGTGAATTCTGTCCCGTGCCTCGCTGTAAACAAGCATCGCACGGTTGGCCATCTGTGATCCCTCGTGAGGAATTCGCAGCACTCTTACTTGGAGTTGTTTTCGTGTGACAAGGCTTAAGACTTTAATACTTTACTAACTCATGGCATTTGGGAAATTAGTTTGCCTACGTTATTATTATCATTTCTTACTGATTTACTTACCTTATCAACCATCCTATCCCTATCAACTGAGATATGGAAAGATACAAACAAAAAGAATAACACCCGCTAGGTTTCTTCGAGATTCGAACCCGCATTCTCCCATTCCGAGTCAGTTAACTTGGCCAATGCGCTATCGGCGCTGCCGGCGAAAAGCTTTATGCGTGTCGGTACAGAAGTGGCTGTTGTAAAAGTTTCTTACCCCCATTTCTGGACAAGTATGCATTTTCGGACCCCATACCTGATGATGAAAAATGCTCTACTTACAATTACCTATCGATCCCGTCAATTTTGTGTCGATTGCTCGTCTTAACCTTTGGGGTGATTTTCTCAAAAACGAGGGGGTGTTGACCCAAAATATCTTAGATTCCTTCATTTTAGGCTGTACACAAGCAACCTGCCAAATTTGAGCCGAATCGGTTGGCCGTGTCTGAGGCCTTCCCCTTGTCGGAACACATGGAGAGAGAAGTCGAGGATCACATATCTATCATACGGTGGCCCAATATCTGGAAAGATTTGTGTCATACAGATACATAGCATCAGTGTATTTAACTCCCCTCGACAAAGATAATAAGTCTTGTTTGCAATGTTAAAAATGATGTACATCCCCGAAAGGCGTATGTGTACCCATTCCGTATAAATGTGGCACCGCCGTATGTAGGACTCTTCTAATGATTCGAGGAGAGGTGCGAGGAACATCAGTGATGACCCTGACTAAAACAACTGGAGATTTCAGTTTAAACAAGGCTTGCCATCTGGCACTCCATTTATTATATCTCACAAACCGAAACATTCATCAGAGCCCACAAACGAAGAGTGAGAGTTTTACAGGGTATCAGTGTAGGCTCTGACATATAATATGAGAGATCACAGAGGGAAATGAATTAATGTAACAACTAGTTTTGCCTATTTAGGTCATTATCCAGTCTTTAATTAGAAAAAGATGCTGTGTGCATTAAAATGTCAGTGTATCCACATTACATGCTGCCACTCGTTTTGGTTTCCAAATTTAACCGTTCTCAATGTTTTTGACACTGAGTCGGTGCACGTATCTTTGATCCCGTGTTACGCGCACCAGCTAATTGTTTAAACATCAAGAACATAAGCACACAGTGTGAATACGCTGCCATTTTTATATCTAGGGCATTTTTTTCTAGATGAACATGGCTAATAGCTAAAAAGGACAATAATGGTTGTGAAAATTTAAATAAATAAATTCTATGTGGAAAAATGCTTTACCCATTTGATACATATATGGCTGTAGTTCTACTTTCTGACAGCAGGTGAAAATACGGTCCTGTAAGCAGCCAGAATGTGAAATGTTTCTGTTTTGACGTCAGTATGCTGTTGTCCATTTCGCAGTGTGTGTCGATTCCTTTTATTAAGTGAATGTTGGTGCAAAGAGTTAAGAAAGTTTAAGTTTTCCACATGAAACACAATGGCTGTTGAGAAGAAAGGCTGTGCACTGCTGGTAAAGTTGTTTTATCAGAACAGCAGCAACAGCAGCTGTGATGTACCTTTTGGATTTCTTGCTTTTATGTTTCGTTTTCTTTAAAGGCAAAGAGAAAAGGTGAAGCGGTAGCCCAGCGTAGAGCCTGCACCTACCATCGTGTATTTTTGATTTTCAAATGTTAAAGAATATAAGATGTTTCCCCTGTCCCTCGGTAAGAGGAAGGACTCTCTCTCTGCTAATGAACGAAGGTAGATGTTATTTTAGAATGTAATCGGCGGTAGCGGAGTGAAAAGTCTGTATTTTTTTGATGTGTGTAAAACAAATAATACATTCTTATTTAGTTAGTGAAAAATTTAGTTATTATTCCGAATAGCACTGTAATAATAAGAATTGAAGCCCACCTGCATGCTTCGAAGTTATCACGAAGATCCGATTGCCATATCGTGGACACAGTCGAGGCTTTGTAGGTGGATACGGCAATCGGACATAGTATTATTAATCGGTAAGCATAAATCTACAGCAAGGGAAAGACTATTTCATCCACGCAGAATTAATACGAACTAATATGAACTCATTTACATGCGTAGTCCAGCTTATTGTGCTCGTCCAAGTGCCAAAAAATTAATCTCATTAATTCCATACATCTACACATATTTTTTTATTGTATTATAAAGTGGCAACTGTGACAGGACTCGAACCTGCAACCCTGCTGTATACTGTCGGAAATAAGTATCTTTATTCAGGGAATATTCCAACAGAAACATCTGCAGTGAAGCCCTGTTTCAATAATGGGGCTAAAGAGTGTGATCAAGAAATCTAAAGAATCAGGTGAATTGGGTGGTGCAGCAGGGAGAGGGAGGTGGCCATTCCTATGGCAGATGAAGTTGCTGTAGCTGTAATCAACCGTGCAGTACACGGCTCAAATTTAGCAGGCGGTGTTCAAGCTATGTCACAGGAATTCTCTCTCCCTGGTCAACAGCTCAAAATATTTTGTGGTGTATTTTACACTGGTATCACTCCGAGATTCAGAATGTACACCAAATGAAGCCCCGAGATAGGCTACAATCCTTGACTTTGCCCTTCACTTCTTGGCGCGCGCGAAAAAGGACGACACGTGGCCGGGAGACTTTCTTTGGATGAACGAGGCAAATTTTACTATGCACCGTGCCGTGATCACACAGAACTGTCACGTGCAGGGTTCTATCTACCGCACGTTGTGTAGGAACGCCCACTGCATTCAGCTTATGTGACTGCGTGGTGCAGTTTCACGAGCTCCTTCAACTCGCCCATTTTTCGAGGAGATGACACCTTGTGGGCTTCAGCTTTGCAAGAATGCGACTGTGTCCACACCAATATTTAGACACAAGATGGGGCAACGACACATGTCAGTTGTCAGGTAAAAGATTTGCTTCGAGAAACCTTTGATAAAGATCACATCATCTCTATGCCTTCCAGGTCCCCCAACCTAAATCAGAGTGACTTTTTGTTGTGGGGATATCGGAAGGATCTCACCTATCTGTGACGTACGTGGACTCTTTCCGACCTGAACGATAGCATACGACGACATATCACTCCGATTACAGTGGATACGCTGTGACCAACTGTCGACCGTGCCGTGTTACAGAACAAGCTGAGTCGGGAGACCGTATTGAAAACACATTGTAACTTGTGACCCTATCCTAATAAATGAGCCGGAACCACTGCTATTGTGTCTTTGACGGTTCCTCCCCTTTCCTGCACCCACACCACATTCCGACTACTTAAAGCACAATATTTTCACCTTGCGACAGAAAGTGGTACTATTATTTTTTTCAGCATACACTGCAAGTACATCGACTAACAAATATACCTACAGTGTTCCAGCATCCTGTGACGTACACAGCCTGCACTGCAGCACTCGAATCACCATCAGTTTGATTATAACAACCTAGTACAAGTGCCAGGCTGCAAATGGAAACACATCCGTATTTGACACGTATGCACGTTCTTTTAAACCTGACATAAGTTAATCCGTGACTGGAAGATTGGTTTTGTTTTGCTTTAGGGCACAAAAACAACTGGTGTCATATGCGCCCAAGTCAAAACTATAGAACACGAAGACAGGGAGGAGTTAAAAAATGACTACACATCAGTCCCAATTGACATGATAAATGACAGCTAAAAACAGGCAAGTGGAAAACAGATAAAAAAGATACCACACAGAAACGGAGGTCCAAAACTAAAAACTAAATGGTCTTCACCATATTGCTCTGGCGGATAAAAAGTAAAATGTGGTCGACAGCCTGCGCGTCATTTGGCAAAACTCAGATGGCAAACCCAAACGAGCACATAAAAGGTTAAAAATTGACATTCCATCAAGAAGTGGCAGAGAGGCTTGAGAGCAATGTGTACGAAGTGGTGGCTAAAAAAGGCAGTGCCCAATACACAGCCGAGTTAAAATAATTTCCTCCCGGCAGGAGAACCGAGAGGAGGTCGTCTGAGCCACTGGGAGAGGCTTAATAAGCCGGAGCTTGTTTCCGTGAAAGGAGGACCGCTGGCAATGCCAAAGAGACACCACCTCCTGACAGACGACAACACACAGATCATCGGAGGGAATACAGGTACTCGCGGGCTGAGGTACGAGGACTGCAGCTTTGGCATCAGTCTTATATCCTGGCACAACGACATGACCAGGAGCCCACAGAAACATCACACTGGCCCCACCAAGAGTGAACAAATGACAATTTCCCTGGATCCGTGACTGGAAGATAGTCGTTAATTGAAGTCAGTTGTCTGCGAGCAAATACACTGCACAGCTGCATTTGGTGGCTTTTGTGATGCCATTCATCTGTTTGACAAAGTGTCACTGAGGTGATACATTCTCACCTCTCTTACCAAATCATATTTGGATAACGTGTCAAACTCGAAGTTTATGCAACAGTTATCTTTGGGGAAACAAGTAACTGACAGCTGTCATATAGGCTGTTTTCCATTTCTGTTACACTGTTCTATAGGTTGTAGAGGGGACTTCAGGGATCAGTTTTTACACAGGAGCCCACCTCCCGAAACATCGTCAGACGACATTACAGAGTGTCAAAGTTACAGGTGCCAGTGGCTGTAAATGTAGGCATACACAGGGTGATTCTGTGCTGATGATGTTACAAATTTTCTAGGATGATGAAGAAGAATAAATGTATCAATCTGAGGTAAAAGTCCCAAGTTCAGAAATGAACGAGTCGAAAGTGTAAGTGAAAATCATTCTGATAACCTCCGAAAAAATGTGTGAAATGTTATGGGACTTAACTGCTAAAGTCATCAGTCCCTAAGCTTACACACTATTTAACCTAAAGTATCCTAAGGACAAACACACACACCCATGCCCGAGGGAGGACTCGAACCTCCGCTGGGACCAGCCGCACAGTCCATGACTGCAGCGCCTTAGACTGCTCGGCTAATCCCGCGCGGCCGATAACCTCCTTGTTGACTACACCTTTTTCTTGTTTTGGCTCATACTCTGAAAGTTGCCTACCCTTCAGAGGTATCAGAACTGTTTTCACTTATAACCTTTGACTTATTCGTTTCTGGTTCACAGACCCTTACCTCAAATTGATACATTTATACTTCTCCATTATCCTGGAAAGTGTGTTATGTTACCACGGAATCACCACGTATATACACACACACATTTACAGGCACCGGCATCTATAAGTCTGACGCTCTGTAGAGTCGTCATACGACAGATGTGGGTTGCTATGCAAAACCTGATCTACTAAATACCCTCTACAACCGCAAGAAATGTGTAACATGAACTGTGAGACACCTGTGTGCAGCCTGCTTCTATTGTAATTTTGTTTCCAATGGACACGCAGTTCGTTGTAAGTTGTGTAAAGACATTATGAATTATGTCCAAAAAGCTACTTCTTTTTTTTTATGTTTATGTAATCACGACAGGCCTCCTTCAGCACTATTGCCATCACCAGGCGATCTCAAAGTAATGGTTTTATTAAATACTATTTTCTAGGGCAGACGGTAGCCTACTTGTCATATTCAGGCTATAACTTCCAACAAATATAGCCTGTGACAGCTACACCATAAAATAACTTTGAAAGACCCGGCGACGTTATAGGTAAGTTAAGAATTCCATAAATGTATGGTTGTCAATCTCATATGACAAGTAGGCTACTGTCTGCCCTAGAAAATAGTATATAACAAAACTATTACTTTCAGATTGCCTGATGATGGCAATAGTACTGAAACAGGCCTGTCGTGATTACATAAATATCTTAAAAAATGAGCAGCTTTTTGGACTTAATTCATAATGCTTCTATTGTATTTTACTACAGTTGCCTTTACTCAATTTTTTTCACCTCCATTAAACAGCTTAGAAATAAAAGGAAAAAACTATAAAAATATGACATGTCACATACTTTTATTTTCAAACTTATTTCGCGGGTACCTTCTCCCGCACCCCTCCCAATTCTCGTGGTTATTTCCGCACCGTCTCCCTCCATTAACTTTGGAAATTCCTGATGTCTTCTTTTTGCGGCTGTGGTGGTGTAGTGGGTGGAGTGCTATGCTCTGGCCCTAGAGCTCCCGGGTTCCATCCTGCGTTTTTCCTCGTTCCAGACCCTCCAGATGGCCCCGTGTCCTTTCAGCCTTCTGTCAAAGTACCGGCTTATCCCCCAGGACGGTAAAAGGCAGCTGAGGTGATAGACTCATTGCCCTCCCCTCCCAGTGCCGTGACAAAGAAAGCCTGCACTCGAGCTGTATTTGGGCAAAGATCCCAGACACAAGCTTGTGCTATCCAGTGGTTTCCCCTCCCCCCCCCCCCCAATCCCTCCCCATTCCTTCTTTTCCCCCCATCAGTGTTATACGTACTTGTCCGTCTACAGTCTACAAATACTTTTTATGATATTGCAGGAAACAAATTTTTAATTGAATGCCATTGTCTGGTATTGGCAGATAAATATTGTACTGCCCGTGTTGTTAACGACCGTGCAATGTTCCTTCAGACACGAACACATGTGTGCGTGTCCCGAAGAACATTATATCATTCTTCTTAACAATACAGGCCCTGTAACATCATATTTATCCACCGATACCAGGCAAAAACTTTCAATTAAAATGTCCTCCCCTTTACGGAAATTACATAATGTGTGTACGAGAACAGACTGTGATGCAAAAACGAAGACATATTGAAGTTTGGGTGTGGCCACGAGTTATGCACAGGTAGCCGAAGCAGTTAAGATAGGACCGCATCGACCAGAACTGCACTGCAGCAGAACAGTGTGGCATCCACAATCAAATATTGTACGTACGAAATTGTACAAGATACTACGAGTATCGAGACACTACACATCATTCAAAACGTAGCTCTTTTGACACGAAATATGAAAGTCGCTTATCCAAACAATGTTAGATGAGGAAAAAATAAACATTGATGAATAGTACCAGAAAAAGCAACATTTGGAAAGAAAACGTCAAGGAAGTGGGAGTAAATGTAATGTACAAATGGTTACAAATAACATGCTTTTTTTTATTTTGCTTAACGGACAATTATGTCTTTATTATTACAATTTTTTGCTACTTATTCTCTCTTTGATGACGTCCTCTGTTTACCACATCATTTTGCTACACCTATCTACCTCGTGGGGGAATCTTTGACACTACCCAGTATCTGGATAGCATTATTTACAAAACTGCCCCCTGTACGAGGAAGGTCTCATAACTGCATCTCTTTATTGTCACACGACACTGTATCTTGTCCGAGAAAATTGTGGACAAACCAGATAGCAAGAACAGCATTCTCTACATGTCAAGGACTCAAACAGATCCTGCAATAGTAAATCCTAAATTTCTGGCACATATTTCTGAAAAGCTTTTCTGAAACCCTTCAGATTCTTTTAAGTATACAGGGTGTTACAAAAAGGTACGGCCAAACTTTCAGGAAACATTCCTCACACACAAATAAAGAAAAGATGTTATGTGGACATGTGTCCGGAAACGCTTAATTTCCATGTTAGAGCTAATTTTAGTTTCGTCAGTATGTACTGTACTTCCTCGATTCACCGCCATGATTTCATATGGGATTCCTACCTGTGCTGCTAGAACATGTGCCTTTACAAGTACGACACAACATGTGGGTCATGCACGATGGAGCTTTTGCACATTTCAGTCGAAGTGTTCGTACACTTCAGCGATTCCGTGCGATGGAGGGTGGGTGCATGTATCCTCACTAACGGAGGACATTTTGAACATTTCCTGTAACAAAGTGTTTGAAGTCACGCTGGTACGTTCTGTTGCTGTGTGTTTCCATTCCACGATTAATGTGATTTGAAGAGAAGTAATAATATGAGCTCTAACATGGAAAGTAAATGTTTCTGGACACATGTCCACATAGCATATTTTCTTTCATTGTGTGTGAGGAATGTTTGCTGAAAGTTTGGTCATACCTTTTTGTAACACCCTGTATAACCTTATACTTTTTTCGTTTGGTTGTATAATTCTGTACCGGGATAAAGTCTCATCAAATAGGCTTTTAATGAATAAGCTGCATCTCCGACAACCACGTGAGGCAGTCGAATCTTTGTGTCCGGTAATTATTTTGGGCCCAGTACGGTCAAGGTATCTGCTTTAAGTTTCGTTGACGAATCTGTCTGTGAAAAGATTGCCGTCTCGCTACCGTTTCCGAGGTCACAACACGAGTGTTCACATATATAAATTTAGTGTTCTTCCTCACGTAACAAATAAACTATCATCATACCTACAGCACATTTTTCATTTTGCTCGGAGGTTGCCAAAAGACTTACTTACAAAATCTGCAACGTAATGTTGCACCACTGCGGTTCAAATGTGATATACTAAACAGAGCTGCGTCGTGCCACACCACTCTCGTGCATTTCAGTTCCGCTCGGTGCAGTTTTACCTTTAAGGCAATCACTCGCGTAATGTCAGAAATCGCGGTTCGTGTCCCAGTCTGGCACAAATTTTCACTGTTGTCATTCCTTTACACAGCTGACAGTTGTTCATACTTGCAACTGCGCATATAACGCGTGAATTACTTTTTAGTTTGTGTAGGACTTTGTGGCTGCCGGTAGTGGCCACAACTATGGTTCCAGTTAGGGTACAGTACAGTCCACAGCTCATTACCGCTTCTCCACTATATGAGCATATTTACTACAGAACACTTATTTTGGCCTTGTTACCAGTTGAACTTTTCTCTAGTGTAACAACTACTTTAAAAATAGAATGGGTAGAGGTTGTTTGGGGAAGGAGACCAGACAGCGAGGTCATCGGTCTCGTCGGTTTAGAGAAGGACGGGGAAGGAAGTCGGCCATGCCCTTTCAAAGGCACCATCCCGGCATTTGCCCGGAGTGATTTAGGGAAATCATAGAAAACCTAAATCAGGATGGCTGGACGCGGGATTGAACCGTCATCCTCCCGAATGCGAGTCCATTGAAAAATAAAATGGGAACAGCCTCAAAGAGTCACTGCAAAAGAAACATAAATAAAGGTAAAACAAAGGTGATGCAATGTGATCACATCAAATTAGATGATGCTCATGGAATTACTTTACAACTTGAGGAACTATGCTATTTGAGCAGCACAATAAAGCTGAAGATGGATGACGTAGAGAGCACACTATATGAAGGCTTGCTATACTGTGGAAAGTATTTCTCAAAAAGAGTAAGCTGTTAACTATGGACGTAAATTTAATTGTAGGAAGGTTTTTTGGGACATATTTTTCTAGAGCAGAGGTGTCCAACCTGCGGGTTGTGTGGACCGACGCAAGTACTGCTGCAGTCTGAGAAGTGAGTTCTATCGTACAACTGAGGGAGGGGACGGGGGGAGGGATGGGGAGAGTCCGTGTTAAGTTACGATGAATTACGTATTTTCATTTGAAACTCCTGCCACACGATGCTATTCTCCCACGATGTACTTGAACCTCAAGAGCCTTGTTTGTAGCACTGGCCAATCTCAGATGCGCTGGTCTGTTATCTTCTGGCTACGTCAGTTTCGTGTGCAAATTTAGAGATTTAGAAACATATAATGAAATTAATTTATTGACATACAAGCAAATTATGTGTTATTTCTATACAGTTGTGATAAAGAACCTTTTCCATCCTAGTTATTATTACTGAAGAAAGTCGTTATTAGTTAGAAATCTTCAAGTGGATTGCTGCTATCTGCTGTTTGCTATCTAACGGTTCCATGAGCCTGTTATAGCAGGTTAATTTGATATCATTTCCATTGCTACAAGTAAGATCCACAGTTGAACATGAATGTCTCCACGAAGGGCTTTCAAGAAATCTTTTTGCTTCTGTGCGCAATTTCTACCATGGCAGAGGATTAGTGCAAAGAAATGAGCTTTTGTTCAATTCAGTTTCTTCACTAAATAGTCCACCGACTGGATTCGTATACGGTTTGAATTATCGTCAATTCCAGGAATTCCTCAGAAGTCCGGATGCTGAGTAGGTGGTATTTCGTATTTTACAGAAATGAGGTCACTCATTCAAGACCAAGTGTTAAAAAGATTTCGCCAGAACTTGATGATGCCAACTGGTTGACAAACTTAGCATTTTGGTAGATTTGACTGCTGACTTAAATGACTTAAACAGGTATCAATACACTGTTTCAAACAATAAAATCATTCCAAATGAAATTGTGGTAAGCACATGTAAATGCAAACAATTTTTTTTCCATTTCAACATGCTGGCCAAACATAATCTCAAAGATGGATTGAAATACGCAGCCACATTTTTTGTACGATGTAAGATTTTTAAAATCGATTTCAGGATTTTCAAAAAAATAAATATTTTGTATTTATGTGACACCTATTACAAACACTGACAGCAGATCTGCAGATGGACTGTATCGAATTGCAGTCTGATACCCAACTAAAAGAAAAATTTGATCACATACCTTTGTTGGACTTTTATGAATCATACCTGCTCAGAGATAAATATTGTTTGGTGCACAGTTGTGCATTTACATGTCGTATTTGTTTGGAAGCACATATGTTTGTGAACATTTATTTTCAAGGGTAAAGCACACAAAAAATAAAAATAGAACCAAAATCTCAGATGGAACACCTCGGGAACACCCTGGTAATTGCAACCACTTTGAACCTGATATTGATACATTAATAAAAAATTTTCCCTCTTGATTTTTTAGAATAAAGAATAATACTAAAGTCTAAATTACTTAAATATGCTCTCTTTTTTTCCTCGGTGGTTACTGTTAGTTGCTGGCCCAAAAATATTCATCTTCTCCCAATCTGAGTCAGGCAAGATAAACTCTGGTTGATTATAACCTTGTATGAAAGTGAAACACAGACAACAAACAGTTCAGACAAGATTAAAATAGAAGCTTTTGAAATTTGGTGCTACGGAAGAATGCTGAAGATTAGATGGGTTGATCACGTAACTAATGAGGAGGTACTGAATAGAACTGGGGAGCAAAGAAATTTGTGACACAGCCTGACTAGATGTAGGGACTGTATGGTAGGACACTTTCTGGGACATCAAGAAATCACCAATTTAGTACTGGAGGCAAGAGTGGGGTCTAAACATTGTAGAGGGAGACCAAAAGATGAATACAGTATGCGGATTCAGAAGGATGAAGGTTACAGTATTTATTCGGAGATGAAATGCTTGCACAGGATAGAATAGCACGGAGAGCTGCATCGAACCATTCTTCATAATAAAGACCACAGCGAAGAAAATAACAATATGTAAAATGCATATTCATCATTTTGACTGCCTGTTATGCAAAACAAATGTTCACAGATTAGTCATCACTTAAAACAAGTTCACGTCTCACAGATATGAACACACAAAACTCACTTATGATGGGTGTAGAGGTCTTAGGAAAAAACAGTGTTTCACAAAACAGGCAAACCTCATGTCCAGTAATGTATGACAGAGCTTATATTTCTGCATAATACCACTTACACGAAAATATGAATGATAAACTATACCGTTGTGGATGTGTTTGCTTTTTCAAGCTACTGCCAGTGAATAATCACAAAGAGCTACCCCAATTACATTCTCGAGGGCAATATTGCCATCTGCAATCAGAAGTGTCCCTAGTAAAAAATTATTGTCACTAAATTAAAAGTAACAGCGCCAGCTGCAGAATAGAATTACAATACACAATTTCAAAAAATGGCATCTTCATATCAGTTTTCACCAGCTCAAAACTTTCTTCCTTTCCAAAGAAAGACTAAATCCCCTTCAATACACATACGATCTACATACATGGCACATTGTAAAAGCTTTCATTTCCCCAGGACGACATCAGTCACAGAGATACGAAAATGGTATAAAAAATGCCCTAAGGCACAGTTCTTTTTGTAACTGTGTAAGAGGTAAAACGTCACAATAACAGTAAGTGCTAACTGGTAGTACAGCACAAAACACTAAGATAGGAAAGCAAGTATAGTAATCGGGCAATTAAACAGTCTAATAAGCACATTATGTATGTTTTTCAGGTTTTATAGTTAAGCAAACAAAATACAAAACAGTAACAGAAACTACACTGCGTCTGACGAGATCCTTACTAAAAGTAACACAGCAAAAGAAACTGGCTGAAAACCGAGGATGCATTCCATAGGTGCACAGGGAGTGAATCTGCCGGTGCTGTAACAAGTGGACCTTCTTTGGTAAGACACACTATCTTCCAGCTGCCAAAAAAAATGATTATGGGAAACTTATCTTCTTTAGTAGCAAAAGACTGCTACCCCTGTCAACATTGTGACAAGTATTTGTTATGCAGTACCAGAGCAATTTCGTTCAGTGTTTCCCACACATTCCATCTCTCACAGGCACCATACGAAGCACAGCAAACTGTCAACAATATCTTCACCGTCGTCATTGTCGTCTCCATAATTAAGACTATTCCACGAGTGAAGACAGGTGGGTGGTGTTTCTTCTATAAAATCTTCTCTCCCTGAGACCACTGCAGCTCAATCCACTACAGCGCGTGATCATCCCCTGCACATACAAACATAACGTTACATTTATAAGTGTAAATACAAAAATTTTAACCCTTTTAGCGCCTGGCTTTACATTAACGGTACACTTGACACGACTAGACTTCTATCGGTTTTCTCGAAAGCAGTTAGTCTCCACATACAGTGTAGGGAAGCAGCCTACTCATGCCATATAAAATTCATATGGTTTCCATTGCGTGCCAGCGTAGTCCGCTGTAACTAGCTATGACATGACGAATGTTGCACAATACCTTAAAAGTAAAATAAATAATTTGAAAAGTTAATAGCATGTCAGGAATGATGCTAAAGTAATCACGTATTAAGTTTCAGTTTAGTAACTTCAACAGTTTTCGAAATTTGGACGCTTTATGTAAAAATCATCAGAGCAACGGGACTGAGCTAGAAACTTCAAAATTTATATTCATATTCCTTTTTCATTGTAATTTAATGGCACAGCACAGCATGCTGGACCTCACAAAGTAATATTTTGGTTGAAATTCATGATTTTCTGTTTTTGTATCCTAAAAGTTCGAAAGCAAGATAGATTAAGTAAGTGATTAGATACAGCAAGGATGTTTAGATTTAGGTAGAAGGGAGATACGCTATAATAACAAAGGTGTGAAAAGTTTCAAAAAGGTAGCTATAAAGCTAAAGCTGTAGTGTCTCTCCAAAGGGCAAGTTCAGAGCTCACCTATTGCGTGCAGTACAACTAAAATTATTCTCTCGCCAAAAGTATTTAACCTAGCCACATTAGAATTTTATTATAGTTACTTACCTGTGTGCTGATTGCACAATTAAACTGAGAGCTTCATTGGCCTTCAGCAAATGAAGCAATTAATTATTTAGTAAGTTGAAGTGGTGCTTTACTAGCCTGAGCGGCTAGTTAGGAAGGCAAATGTTGTCAGCTGCACTTCCGGTGGTCCACACCGTGGCTATATAAATAAGAGAACTGTGAGCTAGAGTCAGGCCCCAGTTCTCTTCTAGATTCGTAACAGCATGCACTCCATGTCTGAAGCCGCGTCGCGTCTGTGCAGTTGCAAGGAACAGCCTCAGATGCCGTATTACGTAACTCGATATGCACTTACCAGTGAGTTCACATTGGGGTAAAGAGTTAATAACGAAACAACTTCAGTGATTTATTCTCAGTTGGTATATGTTATATTTTCACGTGTTGCCACAGGGCAGACTTTATACCATTACTAGTGTGGCGTTTGATGAGCATTAACATCAAATTTTGGCGAGCATTCACTCTGAACATTTACATCGATAACGGTTATTGAACAGTTTAGTTATCTAGGGCCCAATAGACTCTGAACAGCTCTGATACTACAATAGCTGATATGGGTAATCATTTGCCTGCAATTTAACGCTTTATCGTTATCAGAATATAGTGAAATGGTTATAGTAAACTGCATTTTCTATGAATCCCAGACATCACCCTAAATCCTCAGAGTAATGAACTTCAATAATCAACAACTTTTATTCTCCATCAGAGTGGGCATCACGTTTTTGCTAATCACTTTCTGGTTACCAACATTGTAGTTAAAGAGCCTGTATTGATAACGGCAAACAATATATACAGGGTGGTGCACAAAATGTGTTACCATTTTGTTTTTGAATATAAACTTTATTGTCAATACAATCTGAAACGAACATATACTACAATGAAGAGCCGTCCATGGAGATTTGTTCTAACTCAGCACATGCTCAATAAGTCCACCATTCCGTTTCCTAACTTCCTTCAAACGAACACTGAAGTTAGTGATTACCCTACGGCACATGTCTTCCATAATTTCACTGCAAGCTTGATGATTAAGTCTTCTGAGCTCCATTAAATCACGTGGACATTTCGGGAAAATTTTTTCCTTTAGCCCCAAATAAAAAAGTCACACGGATTGAGGTCTGGACTATTGGGGGGCCAAGTTTGTCCGTCATTGAAGCGACCTGGAAACCGGAGTGAAATGATCCGCATGTCAAAATGCTCCTGTAAAATCTCCAACACAGTGTTTGCAGTATGTGCCCTTGCTCCATCTTGCATGAACCACTGCGTGTTGAAGGGCAAGGCAATAGCAAGAAGCTGTTGAATGAAGCTATAGCGAAGCGTGCTCAAATAACGCTCCCTGTTCACAGCTTCTTCAAAGAAAAAGGGTCCAATAAGTCCGTGACTGGAAATTGCTGCCCACTTTGTAATCCTCAGAGCATAATGTTGTCGTTCATGAAGCACTTTCCGTTTAAGAGTGGCCCAAAAGTGTACATTTTGTTTGTTAACCACACCATCTAAATAAAAACGCGCCTCATCTGAAAACCAAACGTTGTTGAGAGTTTCTTCCCTATCCTCCGCCCACTGAGCAAACAGTAGTCTCTGCTGCGTGTGTTCTTCAGTGAGCTTCCGTGCACAGGTCATCTTCTATGGGTACATATGGAGGTCACTTTTAAGAATGTGTTGAATGTTGCGTCTGGATATTCCCAGTTACACTGCTGCCTTTCTACACAATTTCCTGGGACTTCTCTGTACAGCAACACGTACCGCTTCAATATTCTTCGGCGAACAAACAGGCTCGGGCCGAGGTCGCTTCGCTTCCAATACTGTTCCTTCCTGTACAAATTTCTTCCATTGTCAGCCATTGCTTCTTACTAGTCTCCTAGCGGCAGTATCGTGAATTACACGTACTTTCGTAACTCATTTGTTTTTCCAATCTCTGCCAGTACTGCTGTAGAGATCCCAGCAGGATATCTAAAGTGCATCGTAAATTGTGAAAGAAACAATTAGTAACACATTTCGTGCGCCACCCTCTATATAATAACAACATTTATTTTCCACCCGCCACCCCAAAACAGGCTGAACACGAATAAAACCAACAAACTGCAAGGACAGGTTCCTGACTGGATACGGAGGAAGAAAGTCCTACGAACATGTGTTCAGAAATGCTCCGTTGCTATGTTAGATGGTGCCGACAAATGAAAGTTCCTCTGACCGTGCGTTCCTCGTGTGTTGCAGGCCGTAAGATTGACACAGCTTACTGTAAGCATGGCCCGGTATTTATGTCAGGAACAATCCGAGATGGATGTCTGTGTACGGCCAAGCTGATAGAAACAATTGAGAGGCAGCATGACTGTACCGAACCGAATACCGTCACAGACACCGACATCACACAATGTGTCAAGCCCTTTTTGGGCACTTGTGTGATCGCAGGTCCTTTCAGACAGACGAACATACAAGATGGTAGTGGAGGACCGGGTTTTACTGGATATTGAGACGAACCCTAGTATAAGCTCCAGGCAAGTGTATAACACTATCTCGGCTTGTTCCTGATATGAATATCAGACCGTTCTGTTGCTTACAGTATGTTGTGTCAATCACACAGCCTGCAACACACAGTCAGAGATACTTTCATTCATTCATCAGCACCATCTACTGTGCCAACAACGGATTTCCAGACACACTTTTTTTTCTTCCATTTCCAATCAAGAATCCGTCCCTACAGTTGGTTTTATTAATGTTCACCCTGTATAATCTTGTTATGCTCATTTAAGGATTGTTGAGCATCTAGCCTTTTATTCCTCTGTTAGCCATTGTGAGAATAAGTCTATTACTGGAAAAACTGGTGTCTGAAGTTAATCCTTTTTCTAAAGCCTGAATCTGATCACAGCATTGATTTTGAGTAGGTATAAGTAGTGAAGTATTTTATCACTCCGGTTCAAAAGCTATAAATAGATCCTTAATACACTAACAATTTACTTAAATGATGCAACCTTATTTGTTTCGCACTTTCAGCCTTGCATAAAAGTGCACTAATGAGAGCATTATAATTAACTTTATGTGCCATCCTAGATGGGGCATTCAATAAGTAGCACAATACATTTTATTTCTCAGCCTGTTTCAGTTGGAAAAATGCGGAATTTGTTGTGGGGTATCTTGGATTATTCTTAGTTCAGTCCCTGCAGTTTCATGAAGATCCAACAGGTGGAGGCACTATACGAGGGGCATTTGAAACGTCCATGCAAAAATAAAAATTACTTTCGTGTTTGGGGTAAACCTTTTTTATTTTTCGATACAGTCTCCTTTTAGACTTATACACTTCTTCAAACTCTGTTCTAATTTGTTGATCCCTTCCGAATAATAGGAATTGACCAAGTCTGCAAAATAGCTATTATTTGCTGCAATCACCTCCTCATTTGAATAAAATCTTTGTCACCTCAGCCATTTTTTCAAATTGGGGAACAAATAGTAGTCCGAGGGAGCCAAGTCTGGAGAATAGGGGGCATGTGAAACGAGTTGGAATCCTAATTCCATTAATTTTGCAACCACAAATACTAAGGTGTGTGCTGTTGATTTGTCGTGTTGGAAAAGGACTTTTTTGTGGTCTAATCGTCGGCACTTTTCTTGCAGCTAGGTTTTCAAACGGTCCAATAACGATGAATATTATGCACCTGTAATAGTTTTACCCTTTTTCAGATAGTCAACGAGGATTATCCCTTTCGAATCCCAAAAGTGAGTCGCCATAACTTTTCCAACTGAGGAAGTGATCTTCCCCTTTTTTGGTGCAGATTCTCCCTCGGTAACCCATTGTTTAGTTTGTTGTTTGGTCTCAGGAGTATAGTAATATATCCATGTTTCATCCACAGTGACGAAACGACACAAAGTCCTGCAGATTCTTTCCGAACAGCTGCAAGCAATCCTCGCAACACTTCACACAATTTCGTTTTTGGTCAAGCGTGAGCAATCGTGGAACCCATCTTGTGGATAGCTTTCTAATGTCCAAATTTTTATGCAAAATATTGTGTACCCATTAATTCGAGATGCCCACAGCACTAGCAATCTCACGCACCTAAACTCTTCTGTCATCCATCACTATATCATGGATTTTATCAATGATTTCTGGAGTCGTAACCTCCACAGGGCGTCCAGAATGTTTGGCATCACTTGTGCCCATATGGCCACTCTGAAAATTTTGAAACGACTTATAAACTGTTCTAATCAAAGGTGCAGAGTCACCATAATGTTTATCAAGCTCCTCTTTAGTCTCCTGAGGTGTTTTGCCTTTCATAAAGTAATGTTTAATCACCACACGAAATTCTTTTTCGTACATTTTTTGACAATCACTCTACGTCCTTGATTCACACGAATGCCAAACACAAAGAAATAGACCAACATGGCTGAAACTTGGTGTGCATTATTTTCAAAGACGCTACTAACTAAACACGATCTCGATACGTGCCAGTGGTGCCATCTCTTGGACTTTGCACGGACTTTTTCAAACACGCCTCGTATGAGGTGACAGATCTTCTGAAGTTTTCTGACTCAGCTTCAACTACAAAGAGTGAGCCAGGAGGTACATAAAACCCTAAATCAACAAGAAAAACACTTCAATGTGGACTGTGACCACAACTGTTTGGTTATGGACTGTAGATTAAGAATGAAGAAACTGCAAAAAGGTAGGAAATTAATCAGATTGGATAAGTTGAAAGAACAAGAGGTTGGTGAGAATTTCAGAGGAAGCATTACACAATAGTTGGCTAGAACAGGGGAAAGGAATACAGTAGAAAATGAATGAGTAGCTCTGAGAGATGAGATACTGAAGGCAGCAGAAGTTCCTGAATAACACACGTGATACTGAATTTAATTCGTCATAGGAGAAAATACAAAAATGAAGCAGGTGTAAGGGAATACAAATATTTAAAAATCAGATTGGCAGGAAGTGCAAAATAGTTAAGCAAGAATGGCTAGAGGACAAATGTAAGGATTTTGAAGCACATTTCATTAAAGGAAAGATAGATACTGTCTCCAAGAAAATTAAAGAGGTCTTTGGGGGGAAAAGGAGCAGCTGTATTAATATCAAGAGCTCAGATGGTAAACCAATCCTAAGCACAGAAGGGAAACCTTAAAGGTGTAAGGAGTATATAGAGAGTCGATACAAGGGCAATGTACTCGAGGACAATATTATGGAAAATGGAAGAAGATGTAGATGAAGATGAAATGGGAGATATGATACTGTGTGAAGAATTCAACAGAGCTCTGAAAGATAAAAGTCGAAACAAGGCCCCCGGAAGTAGACAATATTCTGTCAAAAGTAGTGATAGCCTTCGAGGAAACAGCCATGGCAAAACTCTTGCGTCTGGTGAGCAAGATGTATGAGACAGGCGAAATACCCTCAGATTTCAAGAAGAATGTAGTAATTCCAATCCCAGAGAAAGCAGTTGCTGACAGGTGTGAAAATTACCAAACTATCACTTTAATAAGTCATGGCTGCAAAATACTAACATGAATTCTTCACAGAAGAATTGAAAAACTGGTAGAAGCCGACCTTGGCAAAGATCAGTTTAGCCTCCAGAGAAATGTGGAAATATATAAGGCAATACTGACCATATGATTTATCTTAGAAGATCGATTATGGAAAGGCAAACCTACATTTATAGCATTTGTAGACTTAGAGAAAGCTTTTGACAATGTCAACTGGAATACTCTCTTTCAAATTCTGAAGGTAGCAGGGATAAAACACAGGAAGCAAAAGGCTATTTACAACTTGCACAGAAACCAGATTGTAATAATAAGAGTCAAGAGGCATGAAAGGGAAGCAGTGGTTGAGAAGGGTGTGAGATGGGGTCGTAGCCTATCCCTGATGTTATTCAATCTGTATGCTGACCAAACAGTAAAAGAAACAAAAGAAAAATTTTGAGTAGGAATTGAAGTTCAGAGAAAAGAAATAATAACTTAGAGGTTTGCTGCTGTTACAGACACAGAAAATTATTCGGAAGAGCAGTTGAATGGAATGGATATTCTCTTGAAAGGAGAACATCAACAAAAGCAACACAAGGCTAATGGAATGAAGTCGAATTAAACCAGGTGATGGTAAGGGAATTAAGATTAGGAAATGAGACTCTTAAATTAGTAGATGACTTTTCCTGTTTGAGCAGGAAAGTAATTGGTGATGGTAGAACTAGAGAGAGGATATAAAATGTAGGGTGCCAATGGCAAGAAAAGTACAGGGTGTCCGAAAAGTCTTTCCCTGATTACACAAACTGATAACTCAGGCTAGAAGTAAGGTACAAATATGAAAGTGGTGTCTAATTGTTTACAAACTATCAAAGTTTTTTTTCACTCAACAGTAAACTTCCACATGAGCATCCTTGGTAGCACGCAGCACATCTACGCGATATTCAATTTCCGTCCACACATTAGCCAACATCACTGGAGGGATCGATTCAACGACTGTGGTTATCCGTTGCCGCATGGTTTCAAGATCTGGTACACGTGTTCGGTAGACCTTGCCCTTGACATAACCCCATAAAAAGAAGTCTAATGGGGTTGTGTAAGGAGAGCGTGGAGGCCAAACCGTTGGCCCATCACGACCAATCCATCGCCCTGGAAAGGTCATATCGAGATAGGCACGGACGTCCAAACCCCAAAGAGGCAGTGCACCGTCTTGCTGAAACAAGACATCTGGGTGATACTGAAGCAGCTGAGGAACAGCACACAGTTGCAACATGTCCAGATACACTGCAGATGTGACGGTAGCCTCAGCGAAGAAGAATGGCCCAATAATTCGATCGTGCAATAGCGCACACCAAACATTCACCTTTGGACTGCCCCTGGTGTGCTCCATGACCTAGCCAGGGGGGTTGTGAACCCCAAATGCGCACATTATGGCGATTCACTACTCCACTGACAAAAAAGGTCACTTTGTCGGAAAAGGTGATTCGTCTGAGATAACCATCATTGTTCTCAATACGTGATAGCATTTTGACCGCAGAATCATATCGACGTGTACTGTCATTGGGCAACAATGGAAGTGGAAGTTTACTGACGTATGAAAAAAACTTTGATAGTTTGTAAACAATTAGACACCAGTTCATATTTGTATCTTACTTCTAGCCTGACTTATCAATTTCTATAATCAGGGAAAGACTTTTCGGACACCCTGTATTACTGAAGAACAGACATTTGTTAACATTAAATATAGATAAAAACGTTACGAAGTTTTTTCTGATGGTATCTGTGAGGAGTATAGCCATGTATGGAAGTGAACATGGACAATAAACAGTTTACACAAAAACAGAATAGAAGCATTCAAAGTGTGGTGCTACAGAAAAATACTGAAGATTAGACTGGTTGATCATGTCACTAACAAGGAGATACTGAAGAGAATTGGAGAGAAGAGGAATTTATGGCACAACCTGACCAAAAGAAGGGATCAGTTGATAGGACACATTGTGAAGCATCAAGGGATCACCAATTTAGTACTGTAGGAAAGGGCGGGTGGTAAAAATTGTAGAGGGAGACCAATAAAGCAAATTGATTCAGAAAGATGTATGTTGCAATAGTTATTCAGAGATGAAGAGGCTTGCACAAGGTAAGAGTAGCATGGAGAGCTTCATCAGACCAGTCTTCAGGCTGAAGTGGTTGAGTGGGCAGTATTGTTTGGCATCTTGACAAAATTTGGAGTGGAATCTAAAACAGTGGGAATTAACAAATATATTCTATCACAGACACATCCAAAGGTATAAATTAAAGGAGATCTCTCCAAAGAGTTTTTAATTAAAACTGACACAGTGATTGTTCCTAGTTCTCTTGAACTGTGTGTTAGATAAGGTCACCTGAGAATGGTAAAAAGAATTAGTCACAAAAGGGCTAGTGAAGAAATTTGCATTGAAGAATCAAAGAATGGTATTAGAGTCAGCTGCCTTGCATTATATTAAATAACTTCTTCTTTGGCATAAGCTCATAATATGACATCTGCTTTATACTTTTACAAAATGAGTTGCAAACAGTGTATTACTTGGTTCTTTTATTTGGATTCACCACAAACCTGTTTTGGCATTTATGCCATTTTCAAACACACCTGTTGATACTGCATTTGATAAGCATTGTATTCTACATGCATGTAACAGTATTGTACAACTTTTATATTATACATACACCTACGTGGAGTGGCATCCATAAAACATCTTGCAAAGTAATTTCTTTTATTTATTGTGTTGTTAATATTGGTTATGTATTCATCTTCTAGAGAAATGTATAACTTTCTAACAGTTTTCAAATGACAGAT
Source organism: Schistocerca gregaria (assembly GCF_023897955.1). Taxonomy (NCBI): domain Eukaryota; kingdom Metazoa; phylum Arthropoda; class Insecta; order Orthoptera; family Acrididae; genus Schistocerca; species Schistocerca gregaria. Next base: position 107,694,066 of record NC_064930.1, on the reverse strand, counting down.
TGTTCCATTGATGCATTATATCTTACATAGTCAGCGATATTATTTGCAGAGATATTATGCATTGTGTAGATGTTCAATCTTAATGTTGTTTATTGTTTCTTGTTTATCATGCTGTATTCATCCTTTTTCTTTTTCTATTGCATTAATTAAGTTTTCAAGGTAATTTTTATGTTGAGATCCACTTCCATGTCACTCGAATATCTGTGTGTGTGTGTGTGTGTGTGTGTGTGTGTGTGTGTAAATTTCTAGTTCTTCCAAAATGTTCATGGTCTGGCCATTTGGTGTCCTATGTAGAATTTACAAAGCGCTTTTGATTGCATTCATTCTGTGATTTTTATTTCTTACATGTAGGTAAAAATTTGATTGGCTGCTTTCACAATTGAAAGCACTTTGAAAGCTATAATTTACTTGTAAACATAATGCATCAATTGAGTCATCTGTCATTTGACAACAGTCAAAAATTTACACAAAATTACTACTGAAGCTAAATGCACAACCTATATTAACAACACAGTAAATAAAACAAATTCCATTCCATTATGTTTTATGGATGTCATCCATCTAGACATACACTATATGATCAAAAGTATCCGGACACTGAAAGAACATATATTTTTCATATTAGGCACCTTGCAGTGCCACCTACTGCCTGGTACTCCATACCAGCAAAATCAGTAGTCATTAGACATCGTGAGAAAACAGAATGGGGCGCTCCGCAAAACTCTGACTTCGAATATGGTCAGGTGATTGGCTGTCACTTGTGTCATACGTCTGTCCACGAGACTTCCACACTCCTAAACATCCCTAGGTCCACTGTTTCCGATATGATAGTGAAGTGTAAACGTGAAGGGACACGTACCGCACAAAAGCGTACACGCCAACCTCGTCTGTTGACTGACAGCTGAAAAAGGTTGTAACATGTAATAGGCAGACATCTATCCAGACCATTACATAGGAATTCCAAACTGTATCAGGATCCACTGCAAGACTATGACAGCCCAGCAGCTCGTGGCTTGTGGAAAATAATTGGATGCTCAATCACAGTAAGACTCAGTTTTTACAGTTTCTAACTCACAATTCAAGAAGAACCGATATTTTGATCAGACAGAATGGGCATATTATAAGCGAGACGGAACATTTCAAGTTCCTAGGCGTTCGGATAGATAGTAAGCTGATGTGGAAAGCCCATGTCCAGGATCTTGTTCAGAAACTAAATTCTGTTTTATTTACCATTAGAACAGTATCTGAAATAAGTGACAGTTCAACACGAAAAGTAGTCTACTTCGCATATTTTCATTCGTTTATGTCGTATGGTATTATTTTTTGGGGTAATTCTTCTCATTCAAAAAGGGTATTTTTGGCTCAAAAACAGGCTGTTTGAGCTATATGCGGTGTAAGTTCGAGAACCTCTTGTCGACACCTATTCAATAGTCTGGGAATTCTGACATTGCCCTCACAGTATGTATTTTCTTTAATGTCGTTTGTTGTTAGCAATATTAGCCTATTCCCAATAGTTAGCAGCTTTCACTCAGTTAATACTAGGCAGAAATCAAATCTGCATGTGGATTGCACTTCCTTGACTCTTGTGCAGAAAGGAGTGCAGTATTCTGCTGCATCCATTTTCAATCTTAGCAGTAGCCCAAACTCTTAAGTCTAAACTGAACAGTTTCCTCATGGCTCACTCCTTCTATTCTGTCGAGGAGCTCCTGGAAGAGCTAAAAAATTAAGCAAATTCCAGTGTTACATTGTTGATTTTCTTTATTTAAACTTGCGACTTGTCACCTGAATGTGTTTCTTATATTTCATTTTATCTGTTTCTACTATCGTGTTATAATTTCATGCATTGACTCGTTCCATGACCATGGAGACTTCTGCTTAATTCGGTCCCACGGAACAATAAATAAATAAATAAACTAAATCAAATCAGAGAAAAGAGCTAGGAAGACTTCCACACCAAGGGTTCTGTACAAACTTAATTACGTATACAATTCATCCATTCCGGGAATCGAGAAACTCGACCATTTTTGCCTGTTATCGACATTGATACTGGTGAGGTGTCGGTCCCGGGGATTCCAAATTTTTAAGAATGTTTCAATTTCAACAGTATAAATATGAAATAAAGTCATGTAGGAGGCAGGCAGCCATTATTATAATAATCAGTATAATAGTCAGGCCGTCTGGGTCACAATGGTAAAAGACGGACGTCAGGCAAGGTATAACTCTATTGCTCATATTAGGCGTTTCATAATTTTTTCCTTTAAGTGAACTGTGAAAGCTGGCTTCTTGCCAAATTTCACAACTCGACTCCAACGTGAGATACCCTACGGGTTTCGACGTGGGGGTTCGTAAGTACCAAAATGAATGACCGTATCTTTTGACTGCTGTGACTTAGAAGATTCACATTTTACACAGCTGAGGAACCACAGATCTCAGCGTATGACATAAATTTCTCCTCGATACATCTACCTGTTATTGAGAAAATTTTTTTGACTGAAGGTGGAGGGGGGGAGAAAAGAAAGGGAAGGGAAGAGACTATCGATGTCAGTTGCAGCGGAAATTCGTGCAGAACAAGTGGCAGTGAGTGAAAATGTGTGCCGGACCAGGATTTGAACCTGGGATCTCCTAATTACTAGGCAGTTGCATTAACCCTATGTGCCACTCACATTGTTTTTGCAACTGTGCGGATTAGCTCAGCACGCTTCTAGGCTGACCCAGATTCCTACCAATCATCATCTGTCCACAGTCTCCGTCCGTGTCCTCCGTGATCGCTACTTTGAGATTCTCGCAGGAGGTCGGACATAATTAAGCACCCAGACTGAATCTGGTGGATCTGTTGTCCATTGAGGTTAATCAGTTACACAAATATGTGGTGACTGTTTGTGTTTTTTTTTTTTTTTTTTTTTTTTTTTTTTTTTTTTTTTTTTTTTTTTTTTTTTTTGGGACATGTCTGAAAGTACAGACAGATTATACAGCGTGTACATAAAGCCTGGGAACATTTTCAATTATTTATTGCACAAGAACCAAACATTGTGCACATATAATACATATCTCATTTTGAAGAGGACCCTGAAACTTTTTTTTTCCTGCCGTTCATGAACTCCACCAAAGCCTAGTTTGGTAATTTGCTGATAGTCGGTGCTAGTCACAAATGTGTCGAATTCGGGTGCAGAGCGAGCTTTCTATGTGTCCGAGTTCGACAAAAGGACAAGGAAAGCCATTTACCATTGGCAAAACAAATTCGTTGCGACAGGTTGTTTGTGCCCCACAAAGAGAAGTGGGCGTCTCAGTGTGAGTGAACTGAATCTGGAGTGTGTACGAGAAATCGGTGCGTTGTGCATCCCGTGAACTCGAAATGGCTACAATGGCAGTGTGGAGAGTCTTGTGACAGAAGCTGTCTGTGAAACCATTCAAATTGTAGCCAGTGCAGAAGCTCAATAATGACGACAAAAACAAGCGTTTTAAGTTTTGTTCGCAGTTGCAACAATTGATTGAGGATAGGGATGGCATTGTCGATCGCTTAATTTTTATCGACAAAGCCACTTTTCACACTAATGGGAAAGTGAACAGGCACGATTGTCCAGTTGGGGTACGAAGCATCCACACGAATACACTGAATTTGAATGTGACTCTCCAAATGGAAACGTCTTTTGTGTCTCGTCATGTCTAAAACTGTACGGGTCATTCTTCTTCACTGAGAGGAATGTCACTTGATATTTCTACTCGGACATGTTGCAGCAATGGCTGATGCCTCAAATCCAATTGGACTCTCCGATCATCTTTCAGCAGGCTGGGTCTCCACCCATTTTCATTCGAAAGTTCATGGGTACTGGAACACGGAGCAGCCACATCGGTGGATTGATGTGCTACAGAAAGGGACAGCTGTTTCATGAAATGGCCTCCCCGATCACCAGATCTAACTCCGTGTGACTTTTTTCTGCGGGGACAAATTAAAGATCTGGTCTATGTAGCACCTCTAAATGTGATGTAGCAGAGTTCCAGGAGAGAATAGGGGAAGCGACTGCCACAGTCGACGACGCCATGTAGGGACAGGTACGGCAAGAATTCGATTACCCTATTGATGTCTGCCGGATCCCTTGTGGTTCACATATCAACTGTTTGTAAAAAACAAAACTTTCATAGTTTCTCTTCAAAATGCAATCTGCACAATATTTAATTCTTGTGCAATAAATTATTGGTGTTCCCAGACTTTACGTACGCCCTGTAATAGATGAATTTTTTTGTTCCAATTAATCCACAGTGAGGAGATCTCCTAGAATGTGGATCATGTCAAAATACAAGGATAGACAATAAATATTTACATAATAAGAACAGATACGCTAATGTACCTTCCACAGAGCCTAAATGAAATTGCCGTAGTGCATGTGGAATTGGAAAAATAAAAAAGAAATTCTTAAGCATACTTACATTTAAAAGAATATATAACTTGTCACCAAATATTAAATGTTCAATACACTCAGATGAATTTGTAATTCTTAGGCTGTTGTAGCCATGTATCATCATATAAAGAAATAAAATAAAAACATTTTCAGCAGCTATTTACAATGATCGCATTACTGCACAGAATTTGTATACAACACTGATTGTACACAATATTCACATTAAGTGATATTATTAACAACACGCACGATTCAATCGATTCTGCTAAAAAATTCATCAGTGGAGTGGAAGGAGCAGCCACCAATAAATCTTTTACACTCACTTCAAATGGAACTTTATTATTAATTGAACTTTTTATGGCTGCTGGCACGTTACTGAAGCATGTCTACTGCTGGCTAGTGGCCACCTTTCTGAACCAAAGTAAGTGACTTTAAATCATCATGAAAGTTATTCTTATTTCTGGTATTGATTCCATTAACTGAACTGCTGGTTTGAAAAAAAATATGTTTCTTAATGAAAAATTTCATTAAGGAATAAACACATTGCCAAGCAGTAATTAATATTCTCAGTTCCTTAAACTACCCTCTGCAGGTTGTTCTTTAGTTCCCAACATAAATAATTCATATTGCACATTTCTGGACTCTGAAATCTTTAGCTTGCTTCAGAAGATAATATGATATTACGGAATGAAGGTAAGCATAGTACGCCAGCTTTTTTATAGTTATATTACCTACGTCTGACAACATTCGCATAGCAAATAAGAGTGTGTTTAGGCAATTCAGCAGTTTTGTGGTATGCTCCTTCTTGTTAAATTTATTATTAAGCTGTAATTCCAAGAATTTGACACTGCCAACTTCTTCTATCTGCTTGTCATCACCACGCATTCATGTAAAAATATTGTTAACAGTCAGACAGACAGACAGACGGACAACAAAGTACAGGGTGTTTCAAAAACAATATACTTATTACAAAGTATTATTCTGTCCAAACTATCGATCCCTGCACTTCGGCTCGGCTATTGGAGAAGCGAACACATAGTCTAGTTTATATTAATAGCTGCTAGATGTCAGTTGTCTTCTGTTTTGCTTGGTAATTGCCCTATGTTTAAAATGACTAGTCCGCAGCAGAAATCATTTTATGTTCTCAAGTTTGCCAAGTGCAATTCTGTGATTACAGTGCAAAGATGTTTCAGGTAGAGGTACCTAATTGATCGTCCAAATGGGTGGAACATTTGCAGATGGTATCAACAGTTTCTAGGTACAGGATGTGTATGTAAAGGAAAGAGTCCTGGCTGCCCCCATGTTCCTGAAGAAAATGTTGCAAGAATTCACACTGCTTTCCAGCGCAGTCCTTCAAAATCAACTTGTCGTGCCTGTTGAGAGTTACAACAACAATTCGGCATGTTTTGAGATGTCGGTCGGTTATGAAGCCGTACAAGTTACAGCTGTTACAAGCTCTGCGTCCTGATGATAAACACAAACGTGTGGAATTTTGTAACGAGATTCTTGATGTTATTGACAGTGATAACACTTTCGCACAATGTATTGTATACAGTGATGAAGTGACTTTCCGCGTTAGTGGTTCGCATTTGGGGCCTACAGAACCCACACGCAACCATTGAAAGTGTACAAGATTCCCTCAAAATGAATGTGTTTTGTGCGATATCCTGATCACCTGTTTATGGCCCATTCTTCTTTGATGGAGCCACGGTTGGTCAGCAGTATCTCGCTATGTTACAAAATTGGTTGTTTTCGAGGCTCCACGAAGACAACTTCATTTTTCAACAAGAGGGTGGTACTCCCTCACTGGAGTCACCACGTGTGTGAATATCTGAATGAAACTCTACTGAACTGTTGGATCGGTCATCAAGGAGCTGGCAACTTAGCACATCTCAACTGGGCTCTCAGGTCACCGGATTTGATACCGTCTGACTTCTTCCTGTTGGGTTTCGTTAAAGACAACGTTTATGTACCACCATTCCCACAGAACCTTGAAGAGTTGAAGAGCCGGATCCGTACTGCTATAACACAGTGACGAAGGAAATGCTTGCCCGAGTATAGGAGGAATTTGAGTATCGATGTGACATTGTTTGTGCCACTGATGGAGGACATACTGAACATCTGTAATCTGAACTTTTTGTAAATATGCATGTAAAGTTTCATTAAAATTTAATAAATATATGGATCAAAATATGTATATTCTTTTTGAAACACCCTGTAATTAAACAAGGGTCCTGTTTTCCCGATTGAGGTACGGAATCCTCAAAAAGAATTATGCCCCGACTTGGCTAAAAGACATGATTGGCTGATAGCACACATCCTGAGGCATCAAGAAATTGTCAGTTTGGTAAGTCAGGTAAGTGTGGGAGGGGGCGGGGGTAAAAACTGTAAAGGGGGCCAATGCTCGACTACAGTTAGGAAATTCAGGCAGATTTATGGCGCATCAGTTCAGCAGAGACAAGGAGTCTCACATAGGAAACTCCAGGTTGGAATAACAACAGTTCTAGGGATAGGATAGATTACTACTCGACATAAAGATGAGTTGCAGACTGGCAAAACAGTAAGACTGTTATATATACTGATGAGCCAAAACATTATCACCACTAGCTTAACTTGTTTGTCCACGTTTGGAACGAAGTACATCACTGATTCTGACTATTAGGGATCTGACAGCTTGTCGGTACGTGTGTGGAGGATACGTAGCACTAGATATCTGTGCACCAGTCACTTAATGCGTGTAAATAACAGGCTGCTGATTGGTGTACGGCACGAACAGGTTCCGCACGAAACTTCCTGGCAGATTAAAACTGTGTGCCGGACCGAGACTCGAACTGTAGCATAGTTCTGGCTCTGAGATACTGACAATTAAACTGCCGAAACGTGACATCGCTGTCGGGGAAGACGTCAACCGTGAAGGGATGCGAGTGGTCTGCTGCTGTCAGCTTCTCTTCGATTACTACCACAGGTCTCACTCGAGCACAGGAGAATGCGTCCCACAGCACAATACTGCTCGCAGGAGCCTGCACCCGCAACGTGCAGCACACTTCGGACTGCCGTTCACCTCGATAATGGCGTTCGTGGAGATGCGAATCGAGCCAGAATGATTCACGTGAAGAGCAGACATGTTTCTACTGACTGACAATCTAATCCCTACAGTCCCTGCCCACTGCAGTCTCAATAGAGGTTGTCGGCTCAACACGTCAGCACGTAGGGGTAGTCCATTGCGGAGCTCCACATTCGACAGTGTACAATAAATGGTGAGCTCGGAAACACTTGTGCGCACACCAGCATCGACGATGTTGTGGCAGAGGTGCCACAGATTGCCACCTACCCTACTTTACACGGCAAGCTTCCGAGCCCCACATTCTGTGAAGAGTCTGCCCAGTGGAAGTTTCACTCTCCTCCTACCTCTTTCCACAGATGTTCACGACAGTAGCACGTGAACATTCGACCAGCTTTGCCATTGTCGAGATATTCGTACACAGGTTCTGCGTAATAATAATCTACCCTTTGTCAAACTCAATGGATTTCCCCATTTGCAACCCATATCTTCGTTAGGGCGATCCCCCGTCTGTGTATGCTCTGCTTACACACTTTTCTTACCATGTCACATGCCCACAATGCCACCACGCGACATACGATGTCGCAGTGGGCAGTGGTCATTATGTTTTGACTTATCAGTGTATGAAGCTATTGTTCAAAGCCATCTACATCTAAATTTACATTTATACTCCGCAAGCCACCCAACGGTGTGTGGCGGAGGGCACTTTATGTGCCACTGTCATTACCTCCCTTTTCTGTTCCAGTCGCGTACAGTTCGCAGGAAGAACGACTGTCTGAAAGCCTCCGTGCGCACACGAATCTCTCTAATTTTACATTCATGATTTCCTCGGGAGGTATAAGTAGGTGGAAGCAATATATTCGATAACTCATCCAGAAACGCACACTCTCGAAACCTGGTGAGCAACCTACACCGCGATGCAGAGCGCCTCTCTTGCAGAGTCTGCCACTCGAGTTTGCTAAACATCTCCGTAACGCTATCACGGTTACCAAATAACCCTGTGACGAAACGTGCCGCTCTTCTTTGGATCTTCTCTATCTCCTCCGTCAACCCGATCTGGTACGGATCCCACACTGATGAGCAATGCTCGAGTATAGGTCGAACGCGAGTTTTGTAAGCCACCTACTTTGTTGATGGACTACATTTTCTAAGGACTCTCGCAATGAATCTCAACCTGGCACCTGTCTCACTGACAATTAATTTTATATGATCATCCCACATCAAATCGTTCCGCACGCATACTCCCAGATATTTTACAGAAGTAACTGCTACCAGTGTTCCTTCCACTATCATATAATCCTACAATAAAGGATCCTACTTTCTATGTATTCGCAATACATTACATTTGTTTGTGTTAAGGGTCAGTTGCCACTCCCTGCACCAAGTGCCTATCCGCTGCAGATCTTCCTGCATTTCACTGCAATTTTCTAATGATGCAACTTCTCTGTATACTGCATCATCATCCGCGAAAAGCCGGATGGAACTTCCGACACTATCTACTAGGTCATTTATATATATTTTGAAAAGCAATGGTCCCATAACACTCCTCTGTGGCACGCCAGAGGTTACTTTAACGTCTGTAGACGTGTCTCCATTGAGAAAAACATGCTGTGTTCTGTTTCCTAAAAACTCTTCAATCCAGCCACACAGCTGGTCTGATATTCTGTAGGCTCTTACTTTGTTTATCAGACGACAGTGTGGAACTGTATCAAACGCCTTCCGAAGTAGAGGAAAATAGCATCTACCTGGGAGCCTGTATCTAATATTTTCTGTGTCTCATGAACAAATAAAGTGAGTTGGGTCTCACACGATCACTGTTTCCGGAATCCATGTTGATTCCTATGTACTAGATTCTGGGTTTCCAGAAATGACATGATACACGAGCAAAAAAACATGTTCTAAAATTCTACAACAGATTGACGTCAGAGATATAGGTCTATAGTTTTGCGCATCTGCTCGACGACTCTTCTTGAAGACTGGGACTACCTGTGCTCTTTTCCAATCATTTGGAACCTTCCGTTCCTCTAGAGACTTGCGGTACACGACTGTTAGAAGGGGGCAAGTTCTTTCGCGTACTCTGTGTAGAATAGAATTGGTATCCCGTTAGGTCCAGTGGACTTTCCTCTGTTGAGTGATTCCAGTTGCTTTTCTATTCCTTGGACACTTGTTTCGATGTCAGCCATTTTTCCATTTGTGCGAGGATTTCCTCAGCAATGGGCATAAACACATTCACGCAAGTGAGCAGCTAAGACCGGAGCCGCAGGTGGTGGCCACTGAGTGTGCACGATATGAGATGGACCATTTTAATATGCAATGGTGAGTAACTCGAGACAGAGATGAGATACAGAAAAATATTTTAGCTAAAAATTGTAGGTGACAAAGAGGGTCACACAAATTGCTACTGATGGTCGTGACCTCCAACAGGATTTTCTGGGTGATTTGGAGGTTAAAGTGATTTTTAAAAAAATGGGAACCCTAATATTTGATCTAAGGTTTGCAAAGATTGGCAAATTTCACGTATCAAATGATACATTATTTGAGGTTTGATGAAAGTCAAATAGGCAAATATGTTTTCAGTTCTAGTACAGATTAACTCTGAAGAGAGGAGTGATACAGCGAAATACAATGTCAGATACAAACTGGAATGAGCATAAGGGGTCAAAAGTCACTACCAAGAATATGACCTCAGTTATCGAAGGTCATTTGAAGGTCGAGTTTTGTTTCACGGAAACCCATATTTGTTATGTGGGTTAAGGAAAAAACAAGGAAAGATTTGAAATTTACGTATTAATTAACATGTTTATTGGCAAAAATAAATATATCGCAACAGATAAATGTTTTTTTGACATTTTAAGACAGAACAAACATAAATAAAACATACATCACCGATTTACAAGTCGTCAAGTGGGTCCCCTCACATGTAATTTTTCTGGAGGCCTTTAGAATTTTTATCTAACATTGTATTTTGCTGTATCTCTCCTGTACTCTGATTTAATTCCTACTAGAACTAAAAATGTATTCGCTTAAATGCACTCGATTATTTGACCTTCATCAAACATTTCCACGACGTCGAATAACGTATCATTTTATAATTAATATTTGCCACTCTTTTTAAATCTCAGATATTAGGGTTCCCATTTTAAACATTCACTTTAACCTCCAAATCACCTTTACAATTACATCGAAGGTAACAGCCATTAGTAGCAATATCTGACCCAATTTGCCACCGACAACTCCTCTCTAAAACATTTTAACCTGTTTCCGAGTTATTCCGCATTACGGATTAAAACGCTCGGTAGAATCTACACCTACATCTACATCCATACTCCGCAAGCCACCTGACGGTGTGTGGCGGAGGGTACCCTGAGTACCTCTATCGGTTCTCCCTTAATTCCAGCCTCGTATTGTACGTGGAAAAAAGGATTGTCGGTATGTTTCTGTGTGGGCTCTAATCTCTCTGATCCTCACGGTCTCTTCGCGAGATATACGTAGGAGGGAGCAATATACTGCTCGACTCTTCGTTGAGGGTATGTTCTCGAAACTTAAACAAAAGCCCCTACCGATCTACTGAGTGTTTCTCCTGCAGAGTCTTCCACTGGAGTTCATATATCATCTCCGTAATGTTTTTGCGATAACTAAATGATCCTGTAACGAAGCGCGCTGCTCTCCGTTGGATCTTCTCTATCTCTTCTATCAACCCTATCTGGTACGGATCGCACACTGCTGAGCAGTATTCGAGCAGTGGCCGAACAAGCGTACTGTAACCTACTTCCTTTGTTTTCGGATTGCATTTCCTTAGGAGTCTTGGAATGAATCTCAGTCTGGCATCTCCTTTATCAACGATCAACTGTATATGATCATTCCATTTTAAATCACTCCTAATGCCTATTCCCAGAAATTTTATGGAATTAACTGCTTCCAGTTGCTGACCTGCTAATTTGTAGCTCAATGATAAGGGATCTATCTTTCTATGTATTCGCAGCACATTACACTTGTCTACAGTGAGATTCAATTGCCATTCCCTGCACCGCGCATCAATTCGCTGCAGATCCTCCTGCATTTCAGTACAATTTTCCACCGTTACAACCTCTCGACACACCACAGCACCGTCCGCAAAAAGCCGCAGTGAACTTCCGATGTCATCCACAAGGTCATTTATGTAGACTGTGAATAGGAACGGTCCTGCGGCACACCTGAAATCACTCTTACTTCGGAATACTTCTCTCCGTCGAGAGACAGACTACCCCGGCGAGCTACGTCGCACCGACCTTCCGCCGAAGACAGGGAGCAGTCCGCTACGCGACGACAAGCTGTCAGGGCGGGAGGAGCGGGGGAGGGAAATGCGTACCCAGGTGCGGCGGCGCCTTACAGGAAGTCCTTGAGCAGGGTGGTGCGCCGCTTCTCGGCGATGTCCATCTGGTTCTCGAGGTCGCCGCGGTCGGTCGTCTCGGCGCGCTCCACCTTCCAGGAGAGGTTCTCGATCTCGGCCTCGAGCTGCGCCTGCTGGTACTCGAAGAGCGCCTTGCGCGGGCCCGCCTCCATGTAGTAGGCGTACGGGTACGTGTACTGCAGCGTGTAGCGGCACTTGGCCAGCAGCGCCGCCGCGTCCAGCAGGTACTGCCAGTCGATCCAGGTGCCCGCCGCGTTCATGATCTTGTCGTCGATGCGGCGCCGGATCTTGCGCAGCGTCTGCTCCTCCAGCTTGAGGCTCTTGGAGTGGTTCTCCCAGCGCTCGTAGTAGTGCAGGTACTTCTTGAGCGCCTCGCGCGCGCGCGTCAGCGCCGACTCCTGCGCCGCGTCCGGGTTCTCCTTGTAGCGCGAGCACTCGTAGTAGTCGGAGCCGTGCGACTTCCAGTCGCCCAGGCACATCCAGCAGAAGTCGTGCTTGCAGTTGTAGCACTGCATGTGGTTGCAGCCGCCGTTCTTCTCGATGCAGACGTGGCAGCGCGGGCAGTCCTTGGTGTGCGCGCTGATGTAGTTGGCCGTCTCGCTGTCGTCGGCGCACTTGGTGAGCCAGCGCCGGATGGTCGCGCAGTCGGTGGGCGCGTGGTAGTCGCCGCCGCACAGGAAGCAGAAGGCGGCCGCGCAGCTGGAGCACTGCGCGCGCTTGGCGCGCGGCTCCTTGGCGCGCACCACCCAGCGGCAGTTCAGCCCGGGGCAGAACTGGAACTCCGGGTGCGACTTCACGTAGTCCCGGAACGCGAACTGCTGGTACCTGCGGACACGGACCACACACCTCGCTATTTCGCCAGGCCCCGCGCGCCTCATACTATCACTCGCCTGCTGCGCGACACTCGGAAAACACTCCGGTACGGACGACACAGTAATAAGCATATTCTCGAGCCACAATCGTGCTATATTTTTTGAAACAATAAACTGCCATTTGGTCGTGTATTACTGTATTTATCTTTTGTACTATCTCAGGGTGTATACGTGGAGGCTGTGTATTACTGTATTTATCTTTTGTACTATCTCAGGGTGTATACGTGGAGGCCGTGTATTACTGTATTTATCTTTTGTACTATCTCAGGGTGTATAAGTGGAGGCCGTGTATTACTGTATTTATCTTTTGTACTATCTCAGGCTGTATACGTGGAGGCCGTGTATTACTGTATTTATCTTTTGTACTACCTCAGGCTGTATACGTGGACAAGGAAAATAAAAATTCCCGGGTTTCTCCTGGATTTACCGGTTAAAAATACACTTTCTTCCGGGTGAAAACATACTTTTTTTCCTGTTAACTGCCAGGATATTGTCTCTCGGAACTGTACAACTTATAAGTCCTTTAAACGATTATGGTTTTATACGCGGGCGTACATTTTCGCGGCGCTTTAGAAAACTAAACACAGGGGAAAAAAAAAAAAAAAACACGTGTTGGAAAGATCTTTGATGTGCAGCAACATGTACGCTGCATATTTTCGTTTTACGAAAGTATAAATTCGAATTCCACCAAATACCGCATGTTACTTTGCGAAGCAGTGAAATCGAGATTGCGTTCCGGTTTCGTAAGCCAGTCATAGCTCATGTCACGTGATCTCGCCAGCGGGTACTCAGAGCTTAGGACACGTGATGTAGTCAGCCAATAGCAACATCGCTGTTAAGAAGCGCGAACACACAAATAGAAAAAGTTAATGGTTTAAATTAATATACACTGTGTTGCTACACGCAAAGCTTTCACATATAATATTGGTCTATAAGATTAATACGCTGCAAGAGAAGCTAAGCTTTCGCATATAATGTTGGTGTTTTATTCGCGTATTACACGTCAAGATATATCACACAAATGTGCCAGTAAAATTTTTAATAACGACATAAATGTCTGATCATCTGGGCTCGAAATTCATATAAATGGCTCGTTATCAAAGAGTCGATTTTTAAATTTGAGTCAAACGCTCTGTCATTTAAGAAATTCATCGTACATTCTCGCACGGGATACAGTAATATCTTAGCAAGCACGGAGACAACAAGAACTGCACCACAAAATGAAATAAAAACAAAAAAAAGATTAGTAATATCCATTGTTGAGTATCGGTTCTTACCAGTGAAAATTATAAAAATTTAACTGATAACAGAAACAATGGAAAATTTCCGGAATTCTAAAAAATTCCCGGGTTTTCCCGGATCTCCCGGTTGTCCCGGGTCGTATACACCCTGTATCTAGATTTCAGCTTTTATGCCATTAATTATCAAGTATAATGCTGAAAGTCCTTAGATCAGTAATATGTCATATCCGTTAAGGCAGGGCAAAGCCGGTAAACAAGGCTAACACGTAGTTGGACAGTTACATCTTAAAGGCCTATGTTGGTCTCGTTTCCTGCTTTGGACTGCCTCGAGAGATATGACATGTTAATGGTCTAAGAACACTTAGCAGTATACTCGATAATTGCATATAAGCTGAAATCTCGATAGAACAGAATAAAAATACAGTAATAGACACTCAAATGATGGCTTATTATTACAGAGAAAGAAGAAAAGAGAAGAAAAGAAAAGAAAAGAAAAGAAAAGAAAAGAAAAAGGAAAAGGAAAGAAAAAAACACAGTAGTAAGCATTCCCCGGTGTTGAGAAACAACTGAAAGTGTTGAAAAGAAGCAAGTCCTTCCTTAGTTGTGAGCTCTGTAAGATCCACGTACTAATTTATATTTACGTGACAAACCCGAATTCAAGGGCTATTTTTCATGTTTGACAAATGGATCTGTGCCGACATTTGTAAAAACGGCGATGGTCCATTAGTCCTTACTAATGTAAAATTGCCACCTTCTGAGGAAGACAAATTTATATTTGTCGAAACTTAGGTAAAGAATTCTTTATCCACTGCAACTGGTCGGCTGTTTATAATTTTATTACGTGGAACCATTGCTGTTGTGCAGCTATGTTTAAAATATTGACCTTCCTTAGTTTGTATTTTTCACGAATCTCCCCCCTGGAAAAATGTCCTGAGCAATTGGCAAAATGTGCACGTGACTTCTCTATGTTGTTGTTGTTGTGGTCTTCAGTCCTGAGACTGGTTTGATGCAGCTCTCCATGCTACTCTATCCTGTGCAAGGTTCTTCATCTCCCAGTACCTACTGCAACCTACATCCTTCTGAACCTGCTTAGTGTATTCATCTCTTGGTCTCCCTCTACGATTTTTACCAATACTAAATTGGTGATCCCTTGATGTCTCAGAACATGTCCTACCAACCGATCCCTTCTTCTGGTCAAGTTGTGCCACAAACTTCTCCCCAATCCCATTCAATACTTCCTCATTAGTTATATGATCTACCCATCTAATCTTCAGCATTCTTCTGTAGCACCATGTTTCGAAAGCTTCTATTCTCTTCTTCTCCAAACTATTAATCCTCCATGTTTCACTTCCATACGTGGCTACACTCCATACAAATACTTTCAGAAACATCTTCCTGACACTTAAATCTATACTCGATGTTAACAAATTTCTCTTCTTCAGAAACGCTTTCCTTGCCATTGCCAGTCTACATTTTATATCCTCTCTACTTCGACCATCATCAGTTATTTTGCTCCCCAAATACCAAAACTCCTTTACTACTTTAAGTGTCTCATTTCCTAATCTAATTCCTTCAGCATCACCCGACTTAATTCGACCACATTCCATTATCCTCATTTTAGCTTTTGTTGATGTTCATTTTATATACTCCTCTCAACACACTGTCCATTCCATTCAACTGCTCTTACAAGTCCCTTGCTGTCTCTGACAGAATTACAATGTCATCGGCGAACCTCAAAGTTTTTATTTCTTCTCCGTGGATTTTAATACCTACTCCGAATTTTTCTTTTGTTTCCTTTACTGCTTGCTCAACATACAGATTGAATAACATAGGGGAGAGGCTACAACCCTGTCTCACTCCCTTCCCAACCACTGCTTCCCTTTCCTGCCCCTCGACTCCAATAACCGCCATATGGTTTCTGTACAAATTGTAAATAGCCTTTCGCTCCCTGTATTTTACCCCTCCCACGTTTAGAATTTGAAAGAGAGTATTCCAGTCAACATTGTCAAAAGCTTTTCTAAGTCTACAAATGCTAGAAACGTAGGTTTGCCTTTCCTTAATCTTTCTTCTAAGATAAGTCGTAAAGTCAGTATTGCCTCACGTGTTCCAGTATTTCTACGGAATCCAAACTGATCTTCCCCAAGGTCGGCTTTTACTAGTTTTTCCATTCGTCTGTAAAGAATTCGTGTCTCTATAAGAAGGGCAAAAGAACGGACCCACAAAATTACACACGGATATCTTTTAACATTGGTTTGCTGCAAAATTCTTGAACATATCCTGAGTTCGAATATAATAAATTTCCTCAACGCCCAGACACTTACATCCTCACATCTTCACGATTTTATATGGCATCAGTCGTGTGAAACTCAGCTTTGCCCCGTTTTCACACGATATGACGCAAACTACGGATGAAGGGCGACAGGCAGATTACATACTGCCATATTTCCGAAAAGCATTTGACACAGTACGCCACTGCACACTGTTAACGAAGGTACTCGCATACAGCATAGGTTGCCAGGTATAAGACTGGCTCGGAGACTTCTCGAGTAATAGTACCCAGTACGTCTTCGTCGACAGTAAGTGTTCGTCGGAGACAGGGTAACGCAATGAGTGCCCCAGGGAAGTGTGACAGGACCGTTGCTATTTTCTGTATAAACAAATGATCTGGCAAACAGGGTGGGCAGCAATCTGCAGTTGTCGCTGACAATGCTGTGGGGTACAGGGCGGTGTCAAAGCTAAAATTTCCAATTGGTGTGACGAATGACAGCTAGCTCCAAAAGTATTAGGTCTACAACTTTGCTTCCGCCGTTTTGCAACAGATGGTAGTAGTGACAAATGGTGGTAGTGGTGGTGGTTGTTAGTGTTTAACGTCCCGTCGACAACGAGGTCATTAGAGACGGAGCGCAAGCTCGGGTTAGGGAAGGATTGGGAAGGAAATCGGCCGTGCCCTTTCAAAGGAACCATCCCAACAGTGACAAATGGGGTTCGGCTGTTTGGTCATACGCACCTGTAAACATAATGCCATAAAAACATTACACGATTTGTGATTGCATCATAAGGTTATTCTCGATTAAGTACGTCAACTTACGTACCCATTTCTTGCCATTTGCGGGAAGTTTTAATTTTCTGCTTTGACATGAAGATACCTGCGGTTGTGGCTCTTGAAATGCTGGGTAAGACCAATGGTGAGGACACTATTAGTGGAAGAACGTGCAGAGAATGTTTTCAATGCCTTAAGAACGGTGATTTTGATGTCGAAGACCGGCACAGTGGTGGAAGACAGAATGTTATCGTAGCTACTGAAACAGACGAAGACAGTCGCATGACTTCATCATCGAAAGGAAGTGGTGCGTTCGGGCCCAGCACTGACACACAAACGGCCACAATACAGCGATAGACACGTAAAGGTAATTTTGCAGCAGGTCAGTGCTCAACCCCATGTCGGAAAACCCATCAAAATATACAAGGAAACGTTGAAACGAGAAATCCTATCCCTCCCGCCATACTCTCCATACATTGTTCTCCCTGACTACCACCTTTTTCGATCAGTGGCATACAGTCTGGCTGACCAACACTTCCGGTCATATGAACGAGTGTAAAATTGAATCGATTCATGGATCCCCACAAAAAGAGGCCCAGTTCTTCCGCCACGGGATATGTACGCTATCCGAAAGATGGGAGAATGTAGTGGCCAGCGATGGGCAATATTATGAATCAATTTTTTTGTAAGTTTTTCACAATAAAGTCACAAACTTCGAGAAAAAACGGCAGAAGCAAAGTTGCAGACCCAGAAGAAGAACGCAAGTTAATGCAGATGAGTAGGAAAATCAAACCCGTATTCCAGAATGAGATTTTCACTCTGCAGCGGAGTGTGCGCTGATATGAAACTTCCTGGCAAATTAAAACTGTGTGCCCGACCGAGACTCGAACTCGGGACCTTTGCCTTTCGCGGGCAAGTGCTCTACCAACTGAGCTACCGAAGCACAACTCACGCCCGGTACTCACAGCTTTACTTCTGCCAGTATCTCGTCTCCTACCTTCCAAACTTTACAGAAGCTCTTCTGCGAGAGTACCGGGCGTGAGTCGTGCTTCGGTAGCTCAGTTGGTAGAGCACTTGCCCGCGAAAGGCAAAGGTCCCGAGTTCGAGTCTCGGTCGGGCACACAGTTTTAATCTGCCAGGAAGTTTCAAACCCGTATTGTTTGAAGCACTAATAGCGGCCTGGCTGACACAGTCATGTCATTTGGATATCTGGGTGTAACATTGCAAAGTTATATGAAATGGAGAATGTCTTGAAAGGAGGATATAAGATGAACATCAACAAAAGCAAAACGAGGATAATGGAATGTAGTCGAATTAAGTCGGGCGATGCTGAGGGAATTAGATTAGGAAATGAGACACTTAAAGTAGTAAAGGAGTTTTGTTTTTTGGGGAGCAAAATAACTAATGATGGTCGAAGTAGAGAGGATATAAAATGTAGACTGGCAATGGCAAGGAAAGCGTTTCTGAAGAAGAAAAATTTGTTAACATCGAGTATAGATTTAAGTGTCAGGAAGTCGTTTATGAAAGTATTTGTATGGAGTGTACCCATGTATGGGAGTGAAACATGGACGATAAGTAGTTTGGACAAGACGAGAATAGAAGCTTTCGAAATGTGGTGCTACGGGAGAATGCTGAAGATTAGGTGGGTAGATCACATAACTAATGAGGAGGTATTGAATAGAATTGGGGAGAAGATGAGTTTGTGGCACAACTTGACTAGAAGAAGGGACCGGTTGGTAGGACACGTTCCGAGACATCGAGGGATCACCAATTTGGTATTGGAGGGCAGCGTGGAAGGTAAAAATCGTAGAGGGAGACCAAGAGATGAATACACTAAGCAGATTCAGAAGGATTTAGGCTGATGTAGGTACTGGGAGATGAAGAAGCTTGCACAGGATAGATTAGCATGGAGAGCTGTATCAAGCCAGTCTCAGGACTGAACACCACAACAACAACAACATGTCTTATGTTTTCCAAATATTGACCAACATTGTATGAACTCTCCCATCAAAGGCATGGCTA
This sequence comes from Schistocerca gregaria, assembly GCF_023897955.1. Classification (NCBI taxonomy): domain Eukaryota; kingdom Metazoa; phylum Arthropoda; class Insecta; order Orthoptera; family Acrididae; genus Schistocerca; species Schistocerca gregaria. The sequence continues at coordinate 107,675,043 of NC_064930.1, read as the reverse complement.
CCTATGGAACCAGTCACATGATCTACAAGCTAAGCTGCAACCACTGTGCTGCATTCTACGTGGGCCCGACAACCGACAAGCTGTCTGTCCACGCGAACGGCCACCGACAAACTGTGGTGGAGAAACGGCTGGACTGTCTCGTCGCAGGGTACGCTGCTAGACACGAAGGTTTTCATTTCAGTGACTGCTTCACAGCCTGTATCACGTGGCTCCTTCCTACGAACATCAGCTTTTCCGAATTGCGCAGGACGGAACTCTCCCTGCAGTATGTCCTATGGTACCGTGAGCCACCTGGCTTCAACCTTCGTTAGTCGTTATCCTTACCCACCTAGCCCATTCCGCATCCCCTCTCCAGCACTACACAGACCTCTAGTCCACTAATGCAGCCACAGTCTTTTTACTTCTCTCCTTATCCTCTCCGCCCCCTTGCCCTTAGTCTAACCTCCCGACTGCACTTAGCTGCCCTGCGCCTTCCCTGTAGGCTCCAATGAGCAGCTCTTTCCCATTCCCGACCCCTACCCTGCTATTCCACCCCCTCACCCCCCAGCTCCCTCCTTACCCCCACCACACAGTTGCCTCTCCCATAATGCACTGCAGTGTCGAGTGTCGAGCAGCGCCTCAGCAGCCAGCCAGAGACTGTGGTCATGTTTGTGTGAGTTGCATTAGCGAGTATGTGTGTGTGGGGGAGGGGGGGGGGGTTTGTATTTGATGGCCATTAAAATTGCTACACCATGAAGATGACGTGCTACATACGCGAAATTTAACCGACAGGAAGAAGATGCTGTGATATGCAAATGATTAGCTTTTCAGAGCATTCACACGAGTTGGCGCCGGTGACGACACCTACAACGTGCTGACATGAGAAAGTTTCCAACCGATTTCTCATACACAAACGCCAGTTCACCAGTATTTCCTGGTGAAACGTTGTTGTGATGCCTCGTATAAGGAGGAGAAATGCGTACCATCATGTTTCTGACTTTGATAAAGGTCAGATTGTAGCCTATCACGACTGTTTATCGCATTGCGACATTGCTGCTCGCACTGGTCGAGATCCAATTACTGTTAGCAGAATATGGAATCGGTCAGTTCAGGAGGGTAATACGGAACGCAGTGCTGGATCCCAACGATCTCGTATCACTAGCAGTCAAGATGACAGGCATCTTATCCACATGGCTGTTAACGGAAAGTGCAAGCACTTCTCGACCCCTGAGTCAACAGATGCAGTTTGCAAGATAACCACCATCTGCACATACAGTTCGACGACGTTTGCAGCAGCACGGACTATCAGCTCGGAGACCGTGGCTGCAATTACCCTTGACGCTGCATCACAGACAGGAGCGTCTGTGATGGTGTACTCGACGACGAACTTGGGTGCACGAATGGCAAAATGTCATTTTTTCGGATGAATCCAGGTTCTGTTTACAGCATCACAATGGTCACATCCGTGTTTGGCGACATCGGGGTGAACGCACATTGGAAGCGTGTATTCGTCATCGCCATACTAGCGTATCACCCGGCGTAATGGTATGGGGTGCCAGCGACTACACGTCTTGGTCACCTCTTGTTCTTACTGACGGCACTTTGAACAGTGGACGTTACATTTCAGATGTGTTATGATCCGTTGCTCTACCCTTCATTCATACCCTGCGAAACCCTACATTTCAGCAGGATAGTGTACGACCGCATACTGCAGGTCCTGTACGGGCCTTTCTGGATAGAGAAAATGTTCGACTGCTGTCCTGCCCATCACATTCTCCAGATCTCACAAATTGAAAACGTCTGGTCAATGGTGACCGAGCAACTGGCTCGTCACAATACGGAAGTCACTACTCTTGATGAACTGTGGTGTCGTGTTGAAGCTCCATGGGCAGCTGTACCTGTACACGTCATCCAAGCTCTGTTTGACTCAATACCCAGGTGTATCGAGGCCGTTATTTCGGCCAGAGGTGGTTGTTCTGGGTACTGATTTCTCAGGATCTACGCACCCAAATTGCGTGAAAATGTAATCACATGTGAGTTCTAGTAGAATATATTTGTCCAATGAATACCTGTTTATCATCTGCATTTGTTCTTGGTGTAGCAATTTTCATGGCCAGTAGTGTATAATACGAAGGCTGACTGGAAAGTAATACCTCCACCTTCATAACTCTTCAACAGTTGGCAGCATTGTTATGCGTTAGCTACTGGCATATTCCGAAGCCTCTTCTCTACATCTCCAGTTGGTGGAAAGCCTTAGCACTGAAGAGTTGCTATGTTACAGTGTAAAATATGGAATCCTGCTCAGACAGTCGTTCACTGCAATCATTGAACTGTTGGCAACAGGGGTGTCACCACAATGTAGATTCATAGAATGAAAGCAATTTACGGTGATTGTGTTGATGTGAGTGCTGTGCGTCGTTGGGTGAGTAAGTTTAAAGATGTTGAGGTGGAAACATCTGACCTGCGTGACAAACAAAGAGTCTGACGTTCTGTGATGGCAACCACCGAGTTTCACAAGGAAAATCTTGACAGATTTATTCAGGGCGTTCATCGTATCACTCAGAGAGAAATTGCAGGCACAACTGGCATTTCACAAGAACGTGTGGGTCACATTATTGCTATGCTCGGCTATCATGAGATCTGTGCACGACGGGTATCCCGGACGCTGACTCCTGAAATGAAAGCACACAGACTTGAAATTTGCCAGGAACTCCTCTCGTGTTACGAGAATGAAGATGCACGGTACTCACATCAACAAAATCACCATAAACTGCTTTCATTCTCTGACGAATATCCTTTGGGGTGACACCTTCTCAAGAATTCAATGACTGCACGTTGCTTAAATTGCACTGACCGACCAGCTGCGCAGGGTTCCGTACTTTACACTGTAATGACACAACCGCTCAATGCTGAGGCTTCCCGTCAACTGGAGCTGTAGAGAAGAGGCTACAGAAGAATCCAGTACCTGGTGCATACCAATGCTGCCATCTGTCAAAGAGTTACCGAGGTGGAGGCATTACTTTTCAGACAGCCCTCGTAGATTTTAACACGCGAGGGAATTACAGAGATAGGTTGTGAGAGGGCACTAAATCGAATCAATGGGGAAAGTTGAAAATTTGTCCCTGACCGGGATTTGAACCTGAGTGTCCATCTTACTAGGCAGACGTGCTGATCGCTAAACCGTCCAAACACAGTGGTCAAAGCAAATGCACAGACTACCCTAGCACGTCTCCCAACAGATAAAATTCTCAATTTATTCACACACGAATAATGTTGTGCGCCTCACCCATTATCTACATCTACATCCACACTCCGCAAGCCACCTGACGGTGTGTGGCGGAGGGTACCCTGAGTACCTCTATCGGTTCTCCCTTCTATTCCAGTCTCATATTGTTCTTGGAAAGAAGGATTGTCGGTATGCTTGTGTGTGGGCTCTAATCTCTATGATTTTATCCTCAAGGTCTCTTCGCGAGATATACGTAGGAGGGAGCAATATACTGCTTGACTCTTAGGTGAAGGTATGTTCCCGAAACTTTAACAAAAGCCCGTACAGAGCTACTGAGCGTCTATCCTGTAGAGTCTTCCACTGCAGTTTAACTATCGTCTCCGTAACGCTTTCGCGATTACTAAATGATCCTGTAACGAAGTGCGCTGCTCTCCGTTGGATCTACTCTATCTCTTCGATCAACCCTATCTGGTACGGATCCCACACTGCTGAGCAGTATTCAAGCAGTGGGCGAACAAGCGTACTGTAACCCACTTCCTTTGTCTTCAGACTTTATTTCCTTAGGATTCTTCCCATGAATCTCAGTCAGGCATCTGCTTTACCGACGATCAACTTTATATGATCATTCCATTTCAAATCACTCCTAATGCGTACTCCCAGATAATTTATGGAATTAACTGCTGCCAGTTGCACACCTGCCATTTTGTAGCTAAATGATAAGAGATCTATTTTTCTATATATTCGCAACACATTACACTTGTCTACAGTGAGATTCAATTGCCATTCCCTGCACCATGCGTCAATTCGCTGCAGATCCTCCTGCATTTCAGTACAATTTTCCACTGTTACAACCTCTCGATACACCACAGCATCATCTGCAAAAAGCCTCAGTGAACTTCCGATGTCATCCACCATGTCATTTACGTATATTGTGAATATCAACGGTTCTATGACACTCCCCTGCAGCACACATGGAATCACTCTTACTTCGGAAGACTTCTTTCCATTGAAAATGACATGCTTCGTTCTGTTATTTAGGAACTCCTCAATCCAATCACACAATTGGTCTGATAGTTCGTATGCTCTTACTTTGTTCATTAAACGACTGTGGGGAACTGTGTCAAACGCCTTACGGAAGTCAAGAAACACGGCATCTACCTGTGAACCCGTGTGTATTGCCATCTGAGTCTCGTGGACGAATAGCGCGAGCTGGGTTTCACACGATCGTCTTTTTCCAAATCCATGCTGATTCCTACAGAGTAGATTTTTAGTCTCCAGAAAAGTCATTATACTCGAACATAATACGTGTTCCAAAATTCTACAACTGATCGACGTTAGAGATATAGGTCTATAGTTCTGCACATCTGTCCGATGTCCCTTCTTGAAAACGGGGTAACATGCGCCCTTTTCAAATCCTTTGGAACGCTACGCTCTACTAGAGACCTACGCTACACAGCAGCAAGAAGGGGGACAAGTTACTCGCAGCATTTAGCTGATTCCTGTAAAAGATCGAGCATGGTGTGCATCTGCACGTAAGACATCATTGGCTGTTGTCGCCTTAATTATATAAACAGACGTGACTGAAAGAACAGACACCATTTTGGTCCAGCAGCCAATACAAATTAGCTACTGTGTGCACAGATGGTGCAGTGGTCAGTCCATCTGCTTAGTAAGCCAGAGAGCAAGGTTCGAAGATCCGTGCGGCTTTTCTCGGATGATGCTGTAGTATACAGAGAAGTTGCAGCGTTAGAAAATTGTAGCGAAATGCAGGAAGATCTGCAGCGGATAGGCACTTGGTGCAGGGAGTGGCAACTGACCCTTAACATAGATAAATGTAATATATTGCGAATACATAGAAAGAAGGATCCTTTATTGTACGATTTTATGATAGCGAAACAAATACCGGTAGCAGTTACTTCTATAAAATATCTGCGAGTATGCGTGCGGAACGATTTGAAGTGGAATGATCATATAAAATTTACTGTTGGTAAAGCGGGTACCAGGTTGAGATTCATTGGGAGAGTCCTTAGAAAGTGTAGTCCATCAACAAAGAAAGTGGCTTACAAAACACTGTTCGACCCATACTCGAGTATTGCTCATCAGTGTGGGATCTGTACCAGGTCAGGTTGAGGGAGGAGATAGAGATAATCCAAAGAAGAGCAGCGTGTTTATTCACTCGGTTATCTGGTAACCGTGATAGCGTTACGGAGATGTTTAGCAAACTCGAGTGGCAGGCTCTGCAAGAGAGGCGCTCTGCATCGCGGTGTAGCTTGCTCGCCAGGTTTCGAGAGGGTGCGTTTCTGGATGAGGTATCGAATATATTGCTTCCCCCTACTTATACCTCCAGAGGAGATAACGAATGTAAAATTAGAGAGATTCGAGGGCGCACAGAGGCTTTCAGACAGTCTTTCTTCCCACGAACCATACGCGACTCGAACAGAAATGGGAGGTAATGACAGTGGCATGTAAAGTGCCCTCCGCCACACACCGTTGGGTGGCTTGCGGAGTGTAAATGTAGATGTAGATGAACCTAATCTGGCACAAATATTCAACTGTCCCGATCGAATTAAGACGACGACCAGTCACGGCCGAGTCTGAAAGAAGAGACACTACATATATATGTAATAGGTTTTGTTTGCTGACCTTAAGTATTATTACAAGAAGAGTTCTGAGATTCCAAAACATACAAAATCAAGTAAATTCGCTAAGCAGAGGACCTGGACATATACCTACTGGATTCCAAACAGAGCATGTGTACGAACCTGCTTCTCTTCGAACAGCAGTAAATGTTAGGTCAGTATAGGTCAGAAACATTCCCAGTGACTGGAAAAATGCACACACCTTTTCCATTTTCGAGAATTATCGTTAAGCGAACACACACAATAATGGGCCGATCTCAATTACGTCGGTCTCGTGTAGAATTTTACAACATATTTTATGCTCGTGTATGAGGGTCATTCAATAATTCGACAGACAAATTGGTCTGTAGAAAAAAGCGTTTATTTTTACAAAATAATACTTTTTCTACTTTTCAACATAATCCCCCTGAACATTTATGCACTTGTTCAGACGAGCTACAAGCTTTTTTATTCAAGCTGCAAAAAACTCTTTACCTTGATGTTTGAACCAATTTCCCACAAACTTTTTCACATCCTCATTGTCCTGGAACCTCTTCCCGTGTAATGCTTCCTACAGTGCACCAAACAAATGGAAATTGCAAGGTCCTAAATCAGGACTGTAAGGGAGATGGGGCAGTACGAGGATGTGCGTTGTCTTGCTGGAGAGACACACCTCTCCTCTGAGATCCACGAAGTCTCTCTCTCATGGCTGGCTTCACATTTTTAAAAAGCAAATCTGAATAGTGGCTGTTCACTGTCTACTGCTCTTCAAGGTAATCACATGAAATTGGACCTTCAGCATCCTGAAACACCATCAGCACTTTTTGTGCTGATGCTTGGGTTTTGAATTTTTTCTTGACAGATGAGTTCGTGTGCTTCCACTCGGTGCTTTGTCTTTTTAATTCTGGCTCGTAATAGTGAACCCACGTTTTATCACAAGTTCAAATTTTGTCGAGGTAGTGCTCACCTTCTCTTTCATAACGTTCCTTTAGCTGCGTGCACACTCTCAACCTTGTTTCCTCGTGAAGCCACGTCAACTCCTTTGGGACCCATCTTGCACATGTTTTGCAGTACTTCAGCTTCTTACAGATAATGTTATGAACTGTCCGAGTACTAACTCGAATGTTATCAATTAGCATTTCCACAGTCAGACAGAGGTCAGCACGAATAATGTCAGCAATTCGACTCTCAAATAAGGGAGTTGAAACTGCAACTGGTCGGCCATAACGGTGTTACGTCACTCACTGTGTCGTGACCATTTTTGAACTGCTCTAGCCACTTGTAAAAATTTGCGCGACTCATACGACCTTCACCATAAACTTTAGACATTCTACAGCATATATCCACTGGTTTCTTGAATTCAGCAAGTAAAAAATGAATAGCAGGGGGTTGTTCGACTAATGTGGTCGTTTCGAGCGGACTTGCGACCTTGAGGTTATAAACAAAACAATGTTGGTATATCAGTGATCAGGGCCAGTGCCAGTGACACCAACTTAAGGTCATAAAAGTGCCAAAATTGCCCTACTAACAGTTTTTCCCCCAGACCAATTTGTCTGTTCAATTACTAAACGATCTTCGTATTACGACATTTCCAAAGCACGTACTGTGACATTTCTGAAGACCAAAAATGTCTTCTATCAGAACCACTGGGAATACTGCAAACAATGATTGTGTGACACAGTTGCTCCGTTTTTCCTTCGGGAGGCAGCTCATACTGCTGACCAGACTGATGCCACGTTCCTTAGTTAGAACACAGTATCTCGGCTTAATGGAGAAAAATGTTCAGCATAAAACAAACTTTGGGTTGCAAGTGTATACAATTTCACTGAATGAAATTGGGGAATTTTCCCATAAACATTCGAGTGTAAAATTTCTGTATCCTAGTCATCTGTAAATGAGCAAGCATGTCTACAACAAATTTTATCACACGGTCCAGACAGTTACATTAACGTGACTACCGCCTACGTTTGACGTCACTGTGCAATAATCGCTCACAGACAGAAGGTGGCAGCACTAAAATAAATTTAGCATTGGAGGGCAGCGTGGAGGGTAAAAATCGTAGAGGGAGACCAAGAGATGAATACACTAAGCAGATTCAGAAGTATGTAGGTTGCAGTAGGTTCTGGGAGATGAAGAAGCTTGCACTGGATACAGTAGCATGGAGAGCTGCATCAAACCAGTCTCAGGACTGAAGACCACAACAACAACAACAACAACAAAGATCCCTCAAACAAAAAACTGTGCCTATTTCTAGGAAAAAATGTACGGCTCACCTATCTACAAGAAGGGAAGTAGAAGTGATACACAAAATACCATTCAATTTGACATCAGATTGATTTTAGAATGTTATGAGCTCAAACACAATGAGGTATCTTGAACACAATGGCCTCCTCAACACCAACTACCACAGAATCCAAAAACATCGATCATTTGAACCCCAGCTCGGACTTTTCTCACACGACGTACTGAAATCTTTGGATCGAGGCAGTCAGGTCGATGCTGTATTACTTGATTTCTGAAGAGCATTTGACTCAGTACCACACCTACACTTCTTGTAAAAAGTACAACAATATGGGGCATCGAGCAAAATTTGTGACTGGACAGAGGACTTTTTGGAAGAGAAAACACAATATCTTATATTGGATGGAGATTCATAGTCAGATGTAGGAGTAACTTTGGGTGTGCCTCAGGGAAGTACATTGGGACCCTAGCGGTTCTTTACATATTAATGACCTTGCAGATAATATTAATAATAATCTCACATTTTTCACAGATGATGCAGTTATCTACAATGAAGTACAGTCTGAAAGAAGCTGCATAAATATTCAGTCAGATATTGATAAGATTTCAAAATGGTGCAAAGATTGACAACTTGCTTTAAATGTTCAAAAACATAAAACTGAGCACTTCACAAAATGAAAAGACGTAACCTATGACTATAATACCTGTGAGTGATACCTGGAATCAGTCAACTCCTACAAATATCTGGGTGTAACACTGTTGGGACGTCAAATGGAATGGTCACATAGGCCCAGTTGTGGGTAAAGCAGGTAGTAGATTTCGGTTTATTGGTAGAACTCTGGGGAAGCTCAATCAGTCTACAAAGGCGAATGCTTGTAAGCACTCATCTGACCAGTTCTAGAATATTGCTCAAGTGTGTGGGACCCATACCAGGTAGCACTAACAGGGCATATTGAACGTATACAGAGGAGGAGGTGCGAATTGTCACAGGTTTGTTAAGATTAGAATTATTACAACAGATACAGAAACACTCAAACAATCATTTTTCCCATGCTCCATACATATACATATACATATACATATACATCTACATTAATACTCCACAAGCCATCGTACAGTGCACGGTGGAGGGTACCCTGTACCACTACTTGTTGCTTCCTTTTCTTTTGTTTTTTATTTACTATTAAAAACAGTCTTGATCACGATTTATTTATCAAGGGGACTGGTTTCGACCACTACTGTGGTCATCTTCGGACCATTGAGTAGAGTAAATTTTACTTTCTTTATTTTCGCAAAGTTATGATCTGTCGTTCGTTCATTGACGTCTCTGTTCACTGTAATAAATTTAGTGTCTGTGGTTTGCGACTGCACCGCAAAACCATGCGATTAGTAGACGAAAGGACGTGGCTCTCCAATGGGAACCGAAAACATTTGATCGCAAGGTCAGGTCAATCGATTCCTCCACAGGAAAACACGTCTGATATATTCTATACGACACTGGTGACGGCATGTGCGTCAAATGACAGGAATATGCTGTCGACCCACCTAACTAGTACACCTGGCGAATGGGTAAAAAGATTCTTCTATCTTGCCCAATTTAGGTTTTCTCGTGTATGTGATCATCACTCCCAAAAAAGTAATGAAAACATAAGAGTTTGTCACATAAACTGCAACAAATGAACGCAAGAGTTTCACAGCCGCACAGTTTTCTCTGTGCACTGTCAAAACATGTTTTTAACGTTTTCAAATTTTTCCATGTGTAGACCGTCAAATCCTGCATATGTCCAAGCAAGTCTGAACATGTCCTGGAATTTTGTAGAGCGAAGTTGATTATGTGTGAGTGCTGGAACTTTGATAATTGTCTGAAAATAAAAAAAATAAACTTATTACTCGAGGGAAGGCTTGAACCAAGGACCTCTCATTCTGCAGTTGCTCACCTTAACCACGGGACCACGTTGCTCCTCATCTCATACTATCCTTGATGTTGCCTATCTTGTGCATGGACTACTCAGTTTGTATATTTTGCTTATTTTTTTCATAGTTCCACGCAACTTCTTCCTGTCTTCTCGATTGATGTATGTTCAGTTTTTCAAGGCCTATTCATTGTGCCAACTTATAACTAAATCTGAGTGGGGTGCGATGGGGAGGTTCCCTTGTGAGAACCATAAGGACCCAAAGCACAGAAAAAAATTTTTGAGAAAAACATATATTTGCAAAAATCAGATTTGTAAGCAAACTATCAGTCTCATAGGCTTGACTTGTTTTTTAATCAAACCTCAACATCCTACATTTCATATAAAAAATCATGAACCCACATTATACCACATTTTAGTTATTATTATTATTATTATTATTATTATTTTTATTATTATTATTATTACTATTGAAGCTAATCTGCAAAATTTTCATGTATATGCTAGTGGCAACAGTCTCTCTTTGACTGTTATGTGGTTTGTAATTAATGTAACACTAGAATCAGAACATAAAAAACAGATAGCAAAATGCACGGCTCGCACAATTACAACCTATCCCAAAACCTCATGGTCCTAATTTTCGTGAAGCCCATTCTCTGCCTTGAGGTTCAGATGAAACTGTCTGTTCACTTTAGACATCAAATCTACTAATTTTGTTAGGTACGTATGTTTCAAGTTTGATCTAGTCATTTTGTTAAGTCTTTCTGTTTTGAAATTTGGTTCCCACATAATGTCTTTGGGCATTAGATTTTGCAACAGATCTACAAACTGAGAGGAAATGAGAAACTGTGGTCTGCCTTGATGTGGCTTAAAGAAAATGGTAGTCTCCCATGACTTCAATGAAGAATAATATTATGCTGGATTTTCCATTGTTCAATGAAGAATATGTTACTTCAAACAACATTTCATGGCAACCAGTTGAAAACTTCATCTTTGTAAAGTTTGTGAAATGTACTTTGTTACCACCAAAATCAACTTTTTGTTTGGTAGTGAGATCAGTAACACTCTCTAAGGTTCTGGAACCTTCACTGTAAATTTTAAGAGCTGGAATGCTGAAACCAAGAGATGAAGGTAGAGTATTCCTTCAAGAGTTTCCAGTTACTGTGAAGAAACAGGCATCAGTGTGGCCAGGTAGCATTCCTACAACTGTAAAAATTTGTGCTTTGGACCCTTACAGAAGCGAATACTGGAGAAGTTGGCGAGACGGCTTATCAAAAATGTTCATGTACAGAGAGTAAGGAGAACAGCTCTTATAAAGCTGGTTCATCATAAGATCAAAAGATGTCAGGAGCCTGCATAATGCTACAATCTCAAAATCAACGACAGTGTGCTTTAGGCCCTTATTGTTCTCTGTGCCTCGACTGATTGTTTACTTTTTGCCAACTACTACTTGTTTTCATTGCTTACTATAATCATAAAGGTTCATTACGAGAAAAAATTTAAAATTATATATTTTTCATATTGTCAGGACTAAATGGGTTAATAAGATGAAAACAGTGGGTTTTTTCACTAAGGACAAATACAGTGCTGAAAATTCATATAAAGCCACGGTTATTTGTCGTAAAAACGTGTTTATGTAGGTATTTGGTATTGCACGCATTTTTCCTGTACAGGGTTAATGAAACAGGACAACCTTAAAGGTGGAAATTGATGTAAATGCATTTACGATCTGTGAGAATAACATAACATATACAGTAATAGATCACAATCACAATCTGGGCCACACCTGAAGTTACTTCTCCTTCTGATGACGTCTCTTCATCTACGATAACATGATGTGCCCTCCCTACCAAAAAGTCCTCAAACCAGTGACAAACTTCACTTGATACCTCTTGTGATTGTATTTTTGATAATAAGTGTAGGTATGGTACCGAGTCAAATGCTTTTTGGAAATCAAGACATATTGCACCTACCTGACTGCCTCAGTCCATAGCTTTCACTATGTAACGTGAGAAAAGTGCGAGTTTGGTTTCACACGATTGATGTTTTCGGAACCCACGACGGTTGGCATTGAGGAGGTCATTCTGTTCGAGACGCCTCATTATGTTTGAGCTCAAAAGAGGAGATGTTGAGTCATAAACTGATTTACCAAAATCTTTACTAGCAATTTCAAACATATGATAGGTACGATAGGCAATTACATCTCTATCATTAAAACTTTCAAGACCAGGTACACTAGAAACTCCGCTACCACCTCTTACTATGGCAACGGTTAACCATCCATTTCCATGTGAGAAAGTGTCGTTTATATCCAAGCTAAAATTAAGAGAACATCCTAGGTCCATCGATGAGAGCGTGGGCTGCAACACTCTTAACTGGAATGCGATTTTTCTTGTCTCCAGATGTTTTTGTAAGTTCAATGTTTTCTATTATTTTGTAGACTGTTGTATGGGTACGCCAGCGGGGACATGCACACCTAGTACGGCTAGTGTACGCGTCCGGCATAATGTTCCGCTGGCCACTGCGAAAACTCTAAGTCCTTATCTAAGGTCAAAGTTCTCCCACAGTATATAAGCGAGCGCTACGTTAGGTCTGTGTCTTGCTGCTGCACAGGCAACTGCATTGAACGCTGCCAACCTGCCCTACAGGAGGTATCATCGTACCTGCACAACAGTCTACAAAACCATAGAAAACATTGAACTTACAACATCAGGAGACAAGAAAAATCGCATTCCAGTGAAGAGTGTTGCAACCCACGCCCTCGTCGATGGACCCTGTGTATTTCTTGGATGTTCTCTTAATTTTAGCTTGGATATAAACGACACCTTCTCACATGGAAATGGATGGTTCACCGTTGCCATAGTAAGAGGAGGTAGCGGAGTTTCCAGTGTACCTGGTCTTGAAAGTTTTAATGATAGAGATGTAATTGCCTATCGTACCTATCACATGTTTGAAATTGTTAGTAAAGATTTTGGTTTCGGAACCCACGATGGTTGGCACTGAGAGGTCATTCTGTTTGAGACGCCTCATTATGTTTGAGCTCAGAATATGTTCCAAGATTCTAAAACAAACTGATGTCAAGGATATTGGATGGTAGTTTTGTGGATCACTTCTACTATTCTTCTTGTAATCAGGTGTGATCTGTGCTTTTTTCCAAGAACAGGGTGTGGTGTTTCGTGCAAGGGATCTATGACAGATTATAATTAGCAATCCTTGAGAAAAAAGGCACTCACTGAACCAATATAGGGGTATTTTGAAGATTTCATACACTAGTGCCACAGCTCTCACTGGACGTCACGAGGACAGTGAGTTACAGAGAATTTGAAGAGGAATCAGGCAAAAAGATTCAACATCAACAAAACTATTCACAGAAGCAGTCATGGGGATCTTCAGATCCATCAACCGAAAGGTAGAAAAAGGAATACGGTATAGTGCAATAATGGTGTACGTGGGTCTCGTCTTGTGTACCGGTGTTGGGAATTTGTTGACATCCGTCAAAGTCAATCAGGTGATAGTAACATGGTAGTTGATGAGGATCACTACAACTAATTATTTCTTTCTGCAAAAGCTACAAGTTAATTACATTTGTATTCAACATGGGGAGTGCAAGAATAACTTTTGCTGATCTGGTTGTCATGAATATTAAGGTTGCTTACTGGTTTCTTTGGTGCTGAAAAAACCACATGAGCTGACAGACTGATATCTAGCAAAGCCTGAAGCCTAGGTTAGGCTGGAGTGCGGCAATTTTGTTGTGAGTTCACAGTGTCAATGAATGTGAACTGAAGAGAGACACACGTAGTGACAGACTGACCCTTAGTGTAGGCAAAGATCAGTTAGAAAGTGACAGTTTGGCTGTGAGTGGTGGAGCCAATGAATGTAAATAGGAGAAAACTACAAGTAGCGAAAAACTGACCTATAGCGTAGCCCGAGGCCTAGTTTGGAATGGAATGTGTTAAATTGCTTGCGAGTGAAGAGAATTAGCACTCAAGATGAACATACAATTTCCATAATACACTGACGTGTGGCATAACCTGAGATATACACTGCTCAAGCCAGTGTAGGTCTTGGTCTCTGGTGTGACGTCACATGACTTGGGCTGCTGTTGAAATTGCTCGTCAATATTTTATAAAGTTTTGGTCTTCAGTTACTTATTTTAAAGTTTATTTTTGTAAATATTTGCTGTAAAAGTAGCTTACTACTGGATTTCATTCAACTCAGTCTTTCTTTCTGTGTTAATGACTCGAGTGGTCTGTTATTCACAAGTGTGCTCAAATCATTCATCCACATGCCACGCCTCAGTAGTGTCTTTCCATTTCGAAGTATGCGGTTGCAGCTTAGCGGTTATAAAGATAAGCACTATCAAAGTTGTTTGTGCACTGTATTCGAATATTAAGTTTGGAAGTTTTCAAACGTTCATTCAAATATTAGCAGTGCGTTTACATCTCACAACGTGCAGTTTTAGCTGTAGCGGTTTTTATGTTAAGTTCTAACAAAGTTGTTTGTGCACTGTTATGCAGTTATTAAATTTAGTAGTTTACAATGGTGTCTCATGCTGTTCATAGCAAAATAACAGTTTAATAAACTTTTGGAAACATTCGCTCACTGTTTTTGAGTTTTCTGTGCATTGAAATCGTTTAGTAAATTTTGTGCGGTATTTTGCAGCTGAAGGTTCTTATTGTTTCTAGTGAAATATACCAGTAAAATTTTCATTCAGTGTTTTAACTTCGTTGAGTGTTCCAGTGGCCAGTTGAATTTTTGGTTTTAGCTAATAAATTGTTTGAAGCTTTGTTGGTATTGGTACTAGTTATGGTTTACTAGTATTAATAAAAATTGGTGCTCTCTTAGTGGAGAAAGAATTTGGAGACCAATATTGTTAGGTCTATACAGGGTGTTACAAAAAGGTACGGCCAAACTTTCAGGAAACATTCCTCACACACAAAGAAAGAAAATATGTTATGTGGACATGTGTCCGGAAACGCTTACTTTCCATGTTAGAGCTCATTTTATGACTTCTCTTCAAATCACACAGCGACAGAACATACCAGCGTGACTTCAAGCACTTTGTTACAAGAAATGTTCAAAATGTTCTCCGTTAACGAGGATACGTGCATCCACCCTCTGTCGCACAGAATCGCTGATGCAGCCCTGGAGAATGGCGTATTGTATCACAGCCGTCCACAATACGAGCACGAAGAGTCTCTACATTTGGTACCAGGGTTTCGTAGACGAGAGCTTTCAAATGCCCCCATAAATGATGCTGACATTAGGGTTATCGTCAACTGCACAAAGAATTGCCTCGTCCACTGCAGGTGTCCTCATTGTTCTAGGTCTTCCCCAGTCGCGAGTCATAGGCTGGAATGTTCCATGCTCCCTAAGACGCCGATTGATTGCTTCGAACGTCTTCCTATCGGGACACCTCCATTGTGGAAATCTGTCTTGATACAAACGTACCGCGCCACGGCTATTGCCCCGTGCTAATCCATACATCAAATGGGCATCTGCCAACTCCGCATTTGTAAACATTGCACTGACTGCAAAACCACGTTCGTGATCAACACTAACCTGTTGATGCTACGTACTGATGTGCTTGATGCTAGTACTGTAGAGCAATGAGTTGCATGTTAACACAAGCACCGAAGTCAACATTACCTTCCTTCAATTGGGCCAACTGGCGGTGAATCGAGGAAGTACAGTACATACTGACGAAACTAAAATGAGCTGTAACATGGAAATTATGCGTTTCCGGACACATGTCCACATAACATCTTTTCTTTCTTTGAGTGTGAGTAATGTTTCCTGAAACTTTGGCTGTACCTTTTTGTAACACCCTGTAAATAGTTCCACGAGTTTAATTGAACTTAGGTAATGTAGATGTATAGCTTTTTCAGTTACTGTAAAATTTTACCACAAGTGAGAAGTATGGGCTTTGTTGTAGATTTGTGAATAGTGGGTTATGGTGTGGGAATTATTCAAATATTTTCACTGGGGGGCTGGGGGGGGGGGGGGGGGGGGGTTGTTTGGGGAAGGAGACCAGACAGCGAGGTCATTGGTCTCATCGGATTAGGGAAGGATGGGAAAGGAAGTCGGCCATGCCCTTCCAGAGGAACCATTTGCCTGGAGTGATTTAGGGTATCACGGAAAACCTAAATCAGGATGGCCGGATGCAGGATCCAGCTGTTGTCCTCCCGAATGCGAGTCCAGTGTCTAAGCAGTTAGGAGGAAAGCAGTTAAAGTCTAACAGAAAGAAGAAGATTCTGCTGCTAGGCAGTTTGCATGGAAGAGGTGTGGGCCAGCAGTTGCAGGAAGTGTTGAGGAGCGAGTACCAGGTCACCAGTTTTGTGAAGCCTAGTGCAGGGTTGGTTCAGGTGTCTGGGAGTATAGGAGAGCTATGTACGAATTTTACAAAACAGCATCAGGTATCAATCATGGATGCAGCAGGGAGTAGTCTTGACAGGAACGGGGAATATGATGTAGGTGGTGACCTTGTAAAGACAGCTACTCAAACTGGTGGCACTAATGTGCATTTCGTGCAACTGTTTCAGCGTCACAATCGGCCTCATCTTAATGTGGCTGTTAGGTGCGTTAACATCGGACTGGAGAGGGCGCTGATGGCAGAGGGCATGGGTCACATCTCAGAGCTGCCAGTTGGACCTGTCAGTAGATCAGGTTTCAGCAAGCATGTCCTGCACATCAATGGGAAGGGGTGGCTGGCAAAGTTTATAGGTGACAATGTAGTGGGTAGTGGTGGGATCACTCGTGGAAAAATTCCTGTAGTAGTTGGTGTTACAGCTGCACCGTTTTTAGACTGAAGTCATCTGATAAGTATACCTGCTTAAAGAGAGTCCCTCTAACTAAGAAATCACCTTCAGAGGAGGTCAGGTATCCAAGCAGAGAAGGAATCAGCATATTTCATCAAAATATAAGAGGTATTAGAGATAAAGTTACCGGTAATTCAGAGGCTTCCTTTACCTGGAAACAGATTAGCTGGCTGTTTTATAAGGAGTTCTCTGTGGAGTGGGGGAGTCGCCATGTATGTAAAAAACAGTATTCCGTTGGAGTCCATAGACGTATCGTGGCACAGGACTGAACACACATTTGAATGTTGTGCAGCGGTAGTTGAATTTAGTGAAACTAAACTTCTAATTGTTGTTGTTTATAGGTCCCCTAACTCTGACTTCAGAGCATTTCTGCACAAGCTGGAGGCAGTTCTTGTTTCACTTTGTGGCAAGTACCAGAAATTATTTATATGTGGTGACTTCAATATAAATTTTGTATATGATGGAGCAAGAAAAAGTACATTGGTAGATTCCTAAATTTATATGATCTCATGCAGATTGTGTATCTTCCATCTAGTGTGCAGGGGAACAGTAGCACAGCCATACACAATATTTTTATTCATTCTTCATTACTAGATGGGCATTCTGTTACTAAAAGGGTGAATGGCCTTTCAGACCATGACACACAAATTTTAACACTGACAGGCTTTTGTATTCAAACAAATGTCACATATAATTACAAACTATGTAGGAAAGTTAAACCAACAGCAATATAGAGTTTTTTTTAACCTTGTCAAGGAACAAGAGTGGCAGGAGATTTATAGTGGCGATAACACAGATGACAAAATAATGCTTTCTTCAACACATTTCTCATGCTCTTTTAGAGTTTCTTTCCATTAGAACGTTCTACATGCAGTACCAGCAGTTAAAGGCTGACTGGTGTGATAAGGATATCATGTAGAACAAAGCAGGAATTATATCAAAATGTTAGAAGCAGTCACAATCGAGCTACAAACAGTATTGTAAGGGGCTTAAAATGTTATTAGGAAGGCAAAGAGAATAGTTAATTCACAGGATAAAATTAAAACCATGTGGTCAGTTGTGAAGGAAGAAGTGTCTGGTCATCAGCACAAGGTCAATGGTATAAAGTCAGTTCGTAGTAAAAATATTTCTGTTACTGATAAATCAAACATATGTACATTATTAAACAATCATGTTCTGGGTATTGCTAGTGAATTAAATAAAAATTTAGTCTCTACAGGGAATTATATAACTCCCTTGGAAAATGCCTTTCCAACACTGATGTCTGAAATACTCCTCTGTGATACTGACAAGGGGGAGATTGAGTCAATAAGTAAATCACTGACGACTAAAGGACTCTCGTTGGTATGATGGAGTGTCTAGCAGAGTATTCAAGTACTGTGCTGCACATGTTAGCCCTGTGCTTAGCCATATCTGTATTTTTTTCCTTTAAGAAGGGTCAGTTTCCTGAATGATTAAAGTACTCAGTAGTAAAGCCACTTTATAAAAAGGGAGAAAGGGAAAATGTAGACAATTTTAGACCTATTTCTATGACATCAATGTTTGCTAAAGTTATTGAACAGGCTGCATATGAAAGGATATTGAGCAATTTGCTGTCAAATGTACAGTTCGACTTTAGAAGTCGTTTTAACAACTGAAAATGCTATATTCTCTGTGAGGTATGGGATGGATTAAACAAAAGGTTTCAAATGCTAGGCATATTTTTTGATTTAACTAAAGCATTTGATTGTATTGATAACAAAATATTGCTCCAGAAGTTGGAACATCTTACTTTAACAGCAGACAGCAAAACATCATTATTTACAGTGTTGAGAATGGCTGTGATGTGGGATCTGAGTGGGGTATGGGCAAATGGGGGGGGGGGGGGCAGTTTTGAGGCCACTCCTGTTCCTTGTTTATATAAATGATATGCTCTCTAGTATTATGGGTACCTCCAAAATATTTCTCTTTGGTGATGACACTAGCTCAGTAGTAAAGGATGTTGTATGAAACATTGACTCGGTTTCAAATATTGCAGTTCATGACATAAGTTCGTGGCTTGTAGAAATAGACTAATTCTAAACTACAGTAAGAGTCAGTTTTTACAGTTTCTAACGCACATTTAGACAAAACCTGACTTTTAACTTCACAAAATGGGCATATGAGTAGTGAAACTGAACAGCTCAAATTTCTAGGTGTCAAGATAGACAGTAAACTGTCATGAAAAGCCTACATTCAGAATTCTGTTCAAGGATTTAATGCTGTCATTTTTACTATTCAAACGGTACGTAAGTTATCGTTCGACATGAAAATCAGTCTACTTTGCTTACTTTCATTTGCTTATGTCACATGGTGTTATATTTTGGGGTAACTCTTCCCATTCTAAAAGGATGTTTTTGGCTCAGAAACAAGCTTGTCAACCCCAGTTCACAAGTCTGGGTACTCTGAGATTGGTCCCTCAATATTATATATTCCTTACTGTCATTTCTTGTTCATAATATTAGCTTATTCCCAAGGATAAGCAGCTCTCACTCAGTTAATAGTTGGCAGAAATCAAACCTGCATTTGGATCAGACTTCCTTAACTCTTGCGCAGAAAGGTGTGCAGTATACTGCTGCATCCATCGTCAATAAACAAACACAAAAATTCAAATATCTTAGCAGTAATCAAAGTGCTTTCATATCGAAACTGAAGAGCTTCATCATGGGTCACTTCTTCTATTCTGTTGAGGAGTTGCTTGAAAAATTAAACTGATTTTTATGTCATATTGTTGACTGGGTGTAATTAAACTTACAGCTCGACTTAACATCTTATCTGTTATTCCTTTTCATGTATTGACATTCCATGACCTCGGAGATTTGTTCTTCAATTTGGTCCTATGGAACTAGACATGTAACTAAGTAAATAAATAAATAAACAACATTATGACGACCTACCTAATAGCTGGAATGTTCACCTTTGGCACAGATAATAGCAACGACTAATCACAGCACGGAAGCAATGACGTCTCAGTATGTTGCTGAAGAAAGTTGGCACCATTTCTGCACACACAATTTGGGAAGGGGGGGTGATGAGCTCTGATACCACGTTCAATCACGTCCCAGGTGTCTTTGATCGGGTACAGATCTGGTGAGCTAAACTGGAACTCGCCACTCTGTTCATCGAATCACTCCATCAAAGTCCTGCCCTTGTGATACAGCATGTTATCTTGTCAAAAAATGCCACTGACATCGGGAAACGTGATCGTCATGACAGGGTTTACATAGATAGCAAAGAATGTACAATACTCCTCGGCCATCACAGTGCCTCGCATGAGCTGCACTGGACCCACGGATGCCCACACAAATGATCACCAGAGCACAATGGAGCCGCCATCAGCTCATCTCTGTCCCGCAGTACAGGTTGAAGGACCTGTTTTCTTGGAAGGTGACAAACTCACGCCCTCCCGTCTGAACGATGAAGGAGATATCGGGATTCGTAAGACCGTGCATCGCTCAGCCACTGTGCTGAAGTCTAGTGCTGATGGTCACGTGCCCATTCCACTCACAGTCGCCAATATCGTGGAGTTAACACCCGCGCATGCACAGGTTGTCGACTGCAGAGGCCTGTCTTTAGAAGTGTTAGATGCAATATGTGTTCAGACACACTTGTGCTCCTGATGTTACACTACTGGGCATCCAAATTGCTACACCATGAAGATCACATGCTACAGACGTGAAATTTAACTGACAGGAAGAAGATGCTGTGATATGCAAATGATTAGCTTTTCAGAGCATTCATACAAGGTTGGTGCAGGTGGTGACACCTACAACGTGCTGACATGAGGAAAGTTTCCGACAGATTTCTCATACACAAACAGCAGTTGACCGGCATTGCCTGGTGAAACGTTGTGATGCCTCGTGTAAGGAGGAGAAATGCGTACCATCACGTTTCCAACTTTGATAAAGGTTGGATTGTAGCCTATCACGATTGCAGTTTATTGTATTGTGACACTGCTGCTTTCGTTGGTCGAGATCCGATGACTGTTAGCACAATATGGAATCGGTGGGTTCAGGAGGGTAATATGGAACGCCGTGCTGGATCCCAACGGCCTCGTATCACTAGCAGCCAAGATGACAGGCATCTTATCCGCACGGCTGTAACGGATCGTGCAGCCACGTCTCGATCCCTGAGTCAACAGATGGGGATGTTTAGCAAGACAACATCCATCTGCACGAACAGTTCGACGACGTTAGCAGCAGCATGGACTATCAGCTCAGAGACCGTGGCTGCGGTTACCCTGGACGCTGCATCACAGGCAAGAGTGCCTGTGATGGTGTACTCGACGACGAACCTGGGTGCACGAATGGCAAAACGTCATTTTTTCGGATGCATCCGGGTTCTGTTTACAGCATCGTGATGGTCGTATCCGTGTCTGGTGACATCGCAGTGAACGCACATTGGAAGCGTGTATTCATCATCACCATACTGGCGTATCGCCCGGCGTGACGGTATGGGGTGCCATCGGTTACAAGTCTCGGTCACCTCTTGTTCGCATTGACGGCACTTTGAACAGCGGACATTACATTTCAGATGTGTTACGACCCATAGCTCTACCCTTCATTCGATACTTGCGAAACCCTACATTTCGGCAGGATAATGCACGACCGTATGTTGCAGGTCCTGTATGGGCCAATGTGGATACAGAAAATGTTGGACTGCTGCCTTGGCCAGCACATTCACCATATCTCTCACTAATTGAAAACGTCTGGTCAGTGGTGGCCGAGCAACTGGTTCGTCACAATACGCCAGTCACTACTCTTGATGAACTGTGGTATCGTGTTGAAGCTGCATGGGCAGCTGTACCTGTACACGCCATCCGAGCTCTGTTTGACACAATGCCCAGGGTATCGAGGCCGTTATTATGGCCAGAGGTGGTTGTTCTGGGTACTGATTTCTCAGGATCTATGCACCCAAATTGCGTGAAAATGTAATCACATGTCAGTTCTAGTATAATATATTTGTCCAATGAAGACCCGTTCATCATCTGCATTTCTTCTTGGTGTAACAATTTTAATGGCCAGCAGTGTAGTTCTGCCACAGTTCACCGCCTGTTGTATTTTACCAGACTGCCCATGCTACGGTGTCTCACATCTGTAATGAGAGGTGGCTGCCCAATCCCTTTACGTCTGGATACAGTTTCACCTCAGTTTTGTTACATGCTGAAGACACCACAGCACTCCCCAAACACCAAACAAGTCGTGCAGTTTCCGCAATACTTGTGCTGAGCCTCCAGGCCATCACAATGAGCCCTCGGTCGACTCGGCTACTTCGTGTGCCTTCCCCATTCTACACACAGACAGCACACTCACTGATACTACATGTAAAGTGTGTGTGTGTGACTTGCAATCATTCCTCGCCAGGTGACACAGCTATCACCTGGATAGGTCTACATTGATAGTAGGTCAGGTCTCATAATTTTCTAGCTAATCAGTGTACATTTGTTGTTGCAGTAACCTACTTTTATGTCTTATTTCCAATTTGGCTGGAAATTCCGGTGATTTCGTTGCATTCCAATCTATCGGAACATAATATCATCTGCAAACCATAGGAAATAAAGAACAAGAATCCAATTCTCTCTCTTCATTCAAGTCAAGCTTTGTAGTGTCAACTTCATTCATCACATGATCTATTGTTGACAACAGCATGCAATGGGAAAGCCGCTGACCCCGTAATTGCTATTGAGGAGACATATCTTAAACACCTGCTTTCCACTCTTAACACTGCAATGTTTCTCACCAGTACAGTTAAACTTATCAAAGCAATAGTGTGCCTACAAAACAATGATGCAGCTAACGTGTGAGAGAGACAAACCTCAAGGAACGACACATGGTTGACATAATTAACAACACGAAATTACGAAGTGTAGGGGATTTGGTCGAGGAATGTTCTTAACTAATGCCATCATCATACATGTTAAAAGTGGAAATATCAAATCACAGTGAGGAAATAGGGGTTTTGATCAGGAACATAAATTTAACTTGGTTGTCACCACAAACTTCATTTAATAAACATTGATTTCTATTTTGACACATTTGCTGGCTTTGTCAACTCTCAACCAAACTCCCATACTTTGAGCTTGGGCTACCCTATACTTCAATCAGCTTTTTTTTCTTTTTCTTATGTAGATATTTTATGTAGATTTTCCCCCTTAAACACCACAATGCTAAGTTATACTAAGAGTAATTCAAAAAGTAATAACAAACTATCACTATTAAATGCAATTAAGACATCAGTCATTTAAACTTGCAGGAAGCGAATATGTGTGCTTTGAGAAGTTCAGGCATATGTTGACAAATGGCAAGACAAGCTGAATAGGAAAGGAAACAAAATGGCCGCATTCCTATCTGTGTGCACTGTAGAAAAAACAATTTTTGTGGTCGGAGGGCATAAAACCATGACAAATCTGTAGAAGGATATTGGAAATGTATGAAGATGGCTGCATTAGTGAGAAAAGAGTGTGCGAGTGGGTAGTTGCCTTTAAAACCAGACGTATGTCAGTCACAGAGCATCACTTTAGTCGTCCCAGCAAGGCCGTTACTAATGTTGTGCGACTTGCGGATGCCACGATTCATGAGAACTGACATATTACTGTAGAAGCATTAGCCAGAGATCTGAGTACCAGTGTTGAATCTAGTTGTACCGTAATTAGCGAGGTTCTCAATATCGTATTTTGTGTGGATGACAGGTGGCTAGGACGCTCACTGTTGAACACGAGATGACCCGTATTCAGGCAGCCACATCATTTCCGGTGCAATATAATGTTGAAGGACACGACATTCTGACACGTGTCTTAACAGGACATGAAACCTGAGTGCATCACTATGAACCAGAAAGCAAATGACAGTCTTTGGAATGGCGACAAACATGATGATGATGATAGATGTGTGGGGTACTCAACTGTGCGGCTATCAGCACCCGTACAAATTCCCAACCTCGCTCAGTCCAATCTCGCCACTTTCATGAATGATGACGAAATGGTGAGGACAACACAAACACCCAGTCATATCGAGGCAGGTAAAAATCCCTGACACCGCCAGGAATGTAACCCGGGACCCCGCGCTCGGGAAGCGAGAACACGACCGCAAGAACACGAGCTGTGGATGGGCGACCCACATCTTCTCTAGCCAAGAAACAATTCGAGTCTCAACACTCTGCTGCAAAGGTTCTTTTGACTTCTTCCACTATCAGAAAAGGGGTGAAACAGTGAATGTGTGCTCGGTCCAGCACCACACTGGAGTACAAGCTAAAGCTAGCCCTCACGACAAGTGCCCCCACACTGCAACCGCAACTTTTGCCACCATTCAGAGACTGAGATTTCAGGCCATACTGCATCCCCTATACACCCCTGATCTTGTTTCTACGGATTTCCCCTGCAGGATGCTCTCAGAGGAATACAATTTGAAAGTGAAGAAGAGGCTAAGGAAGCTGTGCACTCTGTGTTGCAGACACAATTGAAGTTCTTTTATTCAAATGGAACAGAAAAGTTGGTGTAACGGTATGAGAAGTGTACCAAAAAGGAGGATAATTATCTTTAAAAGTGACATCTTGTTTGTAGCTGTAAGTAAATACAGGCTTCACAAAAAATACTTCGCCATTACTTTTTGAATCACTCTTCTATCATGTGCTATATCATAACAATTCCACACCTATATATATATATTTTGTAAGCCACCATACGATGTGTAGCGGAGCATACCCAGTACCAATGCCAGTAATTTCCTTTCCTGTTCCACTTGCAATCTTATCTTCACGGTCCTTATGCAAATTGTACATCGGAGGTAGTAGAATCGTTCAACAGTCAGCCTCAAATGTCTGTTCTCTACATTTGCTCAATAGTGCTCCTCGAAAAGAACGTGTCGCTTTCCTCCAGTGATTCTCATCCCAGTTCCCGAAATATCTCCGTAACATTCAATAAATTTTTTTCTTGGTTTGTGACCCCATTGTCTATAAAACTACTGATGATTTGGTGTCTGTTGGAAGCAACCTTCCTCAGGTTGTGAACAGGGACCGAAATGTCGGTAGTTTTATACACAGGGTGAGCACAAAGTCTTGCCCTGATTATAAAAATTTATAACAGAATAACAGTTTGACATAATAAGTTACTTTTGATGCCATTACATAGGTTAGTGTTACTAGTTGTTGTGAGCAACAGGTGACACTAGCACTCTACAACACCAACACGGTCCGTTAGGTCACGTTAGTCGCCAGCTAAATTGTGTCGAAGCAGGAGAAAGCACAATGTGTGCTTTCGTTTCACAAAATAAACTCGCCCGTCAGTGTTCGGCGTAAATTTCGGGCTTCTTATGGGCATAATTAAATCAATAAAGCGATGGTATGCAAAGTGTAACAAAACGGGCAGCATTGAAGATCGTCCTCAAAGTGGTAGGCCTCGTGTAGGTGGTGCAACTGTCAATTGTGTTCTGCAATCGTTTCAGCAGAGTTCGTCTAAATCAACTCGTCAAGCATCAAGTCAAGTTCAAATACTGCAAGTAAGTGTGGCGAAGATTCTTCACGAAAGGCTTAGGCTGCATGCTTACAAAGAGCAAATCGTGCTGGTCTCGCAACCCAATGATTTGCTGACACGTGCTGAATTTGCTACTGAGATTCTCAACAGGATTGATGGCACTAACAATTACTTGAATCACGTATGCTTTACCGATGAATCCACCTTTCATATGCCACTGGAATGGTAAAGAGACGCAATGTCCGTATATGGAGTTCAGAGTCTCCACACGCTACTGTACAGTTCCAGCGAGACAGGAAAAAAGTTAATGTTTGGTACGGCCTCATGCATAACAAGGTTTTTGGATCTTTTTTTGTGGAAAAATCCATTGCCACTAACATTTACTTAGACGTTTTGCAACAGTTCACTGCCACACAGTTAGAAGAATATCCACCATGGATACTTTTCCAGCAAGATGGAGCACTCACCCCCCACCCCCACCCGGCTCTGACTGTGCGTGACTTCTTGGATAAAACATTTCCAGATCGGTAGATTTGAAGAAACGGTCCATCAGTCTGGCCACCCCGCTCTCCAGACCAGACATTACGCCACTTGAACACTCTTTCTGGGGCTGTATCAAGGACAGAGTCTTTCTCACACCAGTTGCTGATGTCAACGAACTGAAGGCTAGGATAGAAGCTGCTGTGGGTACTGTGACACAACACACATTACCAAACATCTGGTGGGAACTGCAATACCGCCTCTACAATTTCCGAGCTACCAAGGGAGCACACATTGAGGTTTACTAATGTAAGTGGTCTTAAAATAAAAACTACTAACACTAACCTATGTAACGGCATCAATGTTAATTATTACGTTGAACAGTTATTCTTTAATAAATTGTTATAATCAGGGAAAGACTTTGTGCTCATCCTGTATACTGAGAATGCGGTCCCAAACCCAGAAAAATTTTGACTGTGACAATGGCTGCAGAAGCCTACATTTATATCTCCATAATGTTTGCAAGTTGTTCAAACCTACCAGTATCATCTAGAAGCCCGCCTCTGAACTGCTTCAATTTCTTCCTTTAATCTAATCTGGTGGGGTTCCCAAACACTTGCACTAGTGTCCTATATGTGGTCTCCTATGTAACATATAATATATAAAAAAATTAAAAGGAATAAACATATAACCATGGTTTGCTGAAAAGTTTACTCCAAAATATTTTAACAGAGAAATGTTACTACATCTACATGATTGCTCTGCAATTCACATTTAAGTGCTTGGCAGAGGGTTCATCGAACCACAATCATATTATCTCCCTACCATTCCACTCCCGACCAGCGCGCTGAAAAAACGAACACCTCAACCTTTATGTTCGAGCTTTGATTTCTCTTATTTTATTTTGATGATCAATCCTACCTATGTAGGTGGGGCTCAACAAAATATTTTCGCATTCGGAAGAGAAAGTTGGTGGCTGAAATATAGTAAATAGATCTCGCCGCGACGAAAAACGTCTTTGCTGTAATGACTTCCATCCTAATTCGCGTATCATATCTGTCACACTCTCTCCCCTATTGAGTGAAAATACAAAACGAGCTGCCCTTTTTTGCAACCTTACGATGTCCTCCGTCAATCCCACCTGGTAAGGATCCCACACCGTGCAGCAATATTCTAACAGAGGACGAACAAGTGTAGTGTAAGCTGTCTCTTTAGTGGACTTGTTGCATCTTCCAAGTGTCCTGCCAATGAAACACAACCTTTGGCTCACCTTCCCCACAATATTATCTATATGGCCTTTCTAACTGAAGTTGTTCGTAATTTTAACACTCAGGTACTCACTTGAATTGACAGCCTTCAGAATTGTGCTATTTATCGAGTAATCCAATTCCAATGGATTTCTTTTGGAACTCGTGTGGATCACCTCACACTTTTCGTTATTTAGCATCAGCTGTCACCTGCCACACCATATAGCAATCTTTTCTAAATCGCTTTGCAGCTGATTACAGCATCATCTGCGAACAACCTAAGAGAACTGCTCAGATTGTCACCCCGGTCATTTATATAGATCAGGAACAGCAGAGGTCCAAGGACGCTTCCCTGGGGAACACCTGATATCACTTCAGTTTTACTCGATGATTTGCCATCTATTACTACGAACTGTGACCTTCCTGACAGGAAATCACGAATCCAGTCGCACAACTGACACGAAACCCCATAGGCCCGCAGCTCGTTTAGAAGTCTCTTGTGAGGAACGGTGTCAAAAGCTTTCCGGAAATCTAGAAATACGGAATCAACTTGAGATCCCCTGTCAACATTGAAGAATTCGTGGAAAACAGTCTGACACTTTGAACAATAAAAATCTATAGCTAATATTGTAGTGTTGTCTGTGTACAACATAGGAAATTGGTAAACTGTTGCTTTATAGTAAATATTGTAGTGTTTTATTTATTGGCATTATTCTTAAAATAGTGTAAAAAGAATTTCTGTAAATCATTATAATTATATTTTTGCTAAACTTGATGTGTCTCCTGTACAACAGATCATATGATCTGTACAACGTATGTAATGAGACTAATAAATCACATTTTACACATTTTTACACAATAAAACACACTTTGATAAAATTCTGCCAATAAATCAAAGTTAACCATTCACTTTCCCTAGTACAATCTTTACGTGCTCATTCCATTTCTTACATTTTTTCAACGTCATCCACATTAACTTACATTTTTTCTACTTTAGAACTACCTGCCATTCATCACAGCAACTACAAATTTTATCTAAGTCACCCTGTATCCCGTTACAGTCACTCAACGACACCTTTCTATACACCACAGAATCACCAGCAAACAACACCAGATTGCTGCCCGCCCCTCTGTCAGATCATTTATGTACGAGGGGGAGTTGGAAAATAAGTTTCAACTGTCAACTGTGGAAGGAAAAACAAAGAGAATGAGACATTAAAGATAAGACATATCTTTACGAGGTGCATTCAAGTTCTAAGGCCTCTGATATTTTTTCTCCGGATTGGAAAGAGATAGAAACATGCGCATTGTTTTAAAATGAGGGCGCTTTCATTGTCAATACGTCCCAGACATAGCAGCACCGTACGGCAGATGGAATTTTACCGCCAGCGGCGAGAATGAAACTGTTTTAAATACTTAAAATAGCAACGTTTTCCTTACTTGAACAGCTTGCAATCATTCGTTTTCTGAATTTGCGTGGTGTGAAACCAATTGAAATTCATCAACAGTTGAAGGAAACAGGTGGTGATGGAGTTATGGATGTGTCGAAAGTGCGTTCGTGGGTGCGACAGTTTAATGAAGGCATTACATCGTGTGACAACAAACCGAAACAACCTCGGGCTCGCACAAGCCGCTCTGACGACACGATCGAGAAAGTGGAGAGAATTGTTTTGGGGGATCGCCGAATGACTGTTGAACAGATCGCCTCCAGAGTTGGCATTTCTGTGGGTTCTGTGCACACAATCCTGCATGACGACCTGAAAAGGTGAAAAGTGTCATCCAGGTGGGTGCCATGAATGCTGACGGACGACCACATGGCTGCCTGTGTGGTACGTTGCCAAGCAATGTTGACGCGCAACGAAAGCACGAATGGGACTTTCTTTTCGTCGGCTGTGACAATGAATGAGACGTGGATGCCATTTTTCAATCCAGAAACAAAGCGCCAGTCAGCTCAATGGAAGCACACAGATTCACCGCCACAAAAAAAATTTCGGGTAACCGCCAGTGCTGAAAAAATGATGGTGTCCATGTTCTGGGACAGCGAGGGCATAATCCTTACCCATTGCGTTCCAAAGGGCACTACAGTAACAGGTGCATCCTACGAAAATGTTTTGAAGAACAAATTCCTTCCTGCACTGCAACAAAAACGTCCAGGAAGGGCTGCGTGTGTGCTGTTTCACCAAGACAACATACCCGCACATCGAGCTAACGTTACGTAACACCTTCGTCGTGATAACAACTTTGAAGTGATTCCTCGTGCTCCCTACTCATCTGACCTGGCTCCTAGTGACTTTTGGCTTTTTCCAACAATGAAAGACACTCTCCATGGCCGCACATTCACCAGCCGTGCTGCTATTGCCTCAGCGATTTTCCAGTGGTCAAAACAGACTCCTTAAGAAGCCTTCGCCGCTGCCATGGAATCGTGGCGTCAGCGTCGTGAAAAATGTGTATGTGTGCAGGGCGATTACATCAAGAAGTAATGCCAGTTTCATCGATTTTGGGTGAGTAGTTAATTAGAAAAAAAATCAGAGGCCTTAGAAATTGAATGTACCTCGTATTTTTCTATATAATTTCCAAGTACATTGAGGCATTTGTCATACCGCTTTATAAGCTTCAAAAAGCGTTCCAGGAAAAAAATCTGGGTTCTGCATGCGGAAGAAGCGTTCAATGGTTGGTTTGACATCAGCATCACTGCCAAAGTGCTTTGCCAAGAGTATTCTTCAAAGCAGGAAACAGATGGAAGTAACTTGGTGAGATCCGGACTGTAAGGCGAATGGTGTAGGCGTTCCCAACCAAGAGTTGCAATACGGTTTTGCATTGCCGTCGCCGTGTGTTGTCTCTCATTGCCATCCGAAGGCAGAATCTGAGAAGGCCAGGCAGCTTTTTCCGAATAATCTCTTTCAGTTTCGACAGAGTGGCACAGTACCATGTAGCATTGACGGTTGCATCCTCCAGAAAGTCCAGCAGCGAATCTCCTTTGGCACCCCAGAAAACGGTGAGTAGCACTTTACCCGCAGATGGAGTTCTTTTGAACTTCTTTCGGACAGGTGATGACGGATGTTTCCGCTCCACAGATGCGGCCTTCGATTCTGGCGTGTAATGGTGGACTCGCGTCAAAATCCAAAACAGAAGGTCAGTGACAGATCTGTGGTAACGCACGAGCTGTTCCAGCCTGAACGCCATGCATTGTTCCGTGTGTGTAAGGGTCAGTTGGCGGAGCACCCATTGTGCTGACACCCTCCTATATCGAAGAATGTCTTAGAAGATCTTGTGAGCTCGCTCGTGTCCGATTCCAAGTTCTGCCACTACTCCATCGATGGAGATACGTCAGTTCACTTTAATCGTGTCATCCACCTTCCTGACATTTGCATCTGTAGTGCCCGTGCACGTCCGTCCAGGTCTCGGTATGTCTTGCACTTACTGACATCCGTCACTGAATTGCTGTCACCATCTGCCTTGACATCACACCTGACCCGTACACCTCGACAAGGTGGTTATGAATTTCTGTGCCTGATACACCACACACTCATTCATAGCAGATAACAGCTCTCACTTTTGCCTGTGACCACAATTCCAAAACACACCTTCTCTCCATAACTCCGGGAAAAGATTGAGTGGTTGGCCTCCACTTTGCGCAGGCACTGCGAAAACCCCATCTGCTCGTCACGGTCAACCTCTACCCAATAGTGCATCGGTGTCTCGCACTTGTGTGTTCACCTGCTGTGTTGTCTTTCACCCGTATCACACAACTCTGCCCACAGTCGACAGGGGAAACTTATTTTCAAACTCTCCCTCGTATATATAGGATAACAGCACTCCTATCAAATTTACCTGGGGCACTGCTGACAATACCCTCGTCCCTGACGAACACTAGTGGTCGAGTACAATGTACTGGTTTGTCTTACTTGGGAAGGTTTAGAGCCACTCACGTATCTGGAAACCTATTCCACATGCTTCTACTTTCATAAACAGCACTGTGTCAAAGGCTTTTCAGAAACATAGAAATATGGAATCTGTCTCTCGCTCTTCGCCCACAGTTTGCAGCAGCATATCATGTGAGCAAAGAGCAAGCTGAGTTTAGCACAAGCAACACTTTTTAAAACCCTTGCTGGGTTGTGGACAGACACTTTCCCTTCTCCCGGAAATGATTTATATTCGAACTGAGAATATCTTCAAGGATTCTGCAGCAAATAGATGTTAAAGATATCGGTCCATAATTTTGCGGGTCAGTTATTTTACCCTTCTGATATACAGGAGTCACTTATGATTTTTTCCAGACACCCAGGGACTTTGCACCGGGCAAGAGATTAGCAATAAATTCGAGCTAGGCAAGAGGTAAGTGTTGCAGAGTACTCTGTAAAACCAAAATAGGAATGCTACTTGACAGTGTAGCATCAATTTTTCACCATGTTACACCAGACCTGTTTCCCTAAAAAAGGCAGGCAGCTGCTTTCAGTTTTAGTGAACCAACTTCACAACAGTCTTGTTTTATAACATTTACAGACACCTGGAGTCCCTATCTTTTCAGTTTTAATGTTTTGTAAATAAACAGCAATACTTGTATTTGAGTTTAAATGGTTCCATGAAGTGGCAGACGGTTTTAAAAAAATATTGACAGAATCTAGTATCGGTGAATATTTAAGACAGAATGTCTGAAACTTCAAGCATTCTGCTTCTAGACTCACGTACTGGACAAAATTGAAACGTCGGTATGGTGACATCTCAATTAAAACTGGATCAAGTTTCGGATCTAAAAACAGATGCTATGCATCCAAAATTCCTCCTATCTAGGATTTCAGACTTGATATAACTGAAAAAAAATAGTAAAAAGAACAATGAAACAATGGAAAATCCAGGATGGAATGTAACAATTTTATGAAAAGGATAGTTGCTACTCACCACAGCTATTTTCAATGAAGGTCTTGTTGGCTGAAAGCTCACTTTCTGACAGTCTTTGTTGTGCCTATCTGCGACTAAGGATTTCCGCTATGTGGTGAGTAGCAAGTATCAATTTCATAATATTGTTACAAAACAACAATATATTTACATGTCAGCGCATTGGATCATAACTCTAAAATCAACAAAGAGGAATTTATGTCTAAATTCACAGTAGTTCCCAGAAATAAATCGCAAGCACCAGAACTCTGGAAGCTTAATACTATTTGAAAGTAGACGGGCTATCAATTGCATGATTATATGCTAGCCAAAATTTTAATAAGGCTTTCCCTAAATTAGTATTCGAACAAACAAATTCTGTTTGTCCTTTCAAAAGGGTAATCTGGGAAACAAAGGACAAAGAAGACCTCTGGAAAGTCATGCAACTATGCATCAATATTCAATTGATACATCCAGAAGACCAGTGAGGGTACAAGAGAAGAGCAATTTGAAATCATCCCTGCAATATGATACACCAATGAATCACATATACTTTAATGACATTGCAGTAGATTTGAAGACATGCTCCAGCAATAGAACTTTGCAGAAAGACAATGTTAGTTCTTATTATTCGAATGTTAAGAACTTCATTATGCAGTTGTGTTATGTGTAATAAAATTACAGGGTATCTAAGCACCAATTCTTTGAAAATAGAGAATATGAAAGGTGTTTTAACTGATATAATGAGAAACAGATATGTATACTCCTTAAGACAAAACTAATACTGATAATAAATTTCATGCCATACATTTTCCTTGAAGTTTCAGACAGAAAGTGAACAACATCCAATAAATTTTATCCTTCCAAGCAATAACAGTACGAAGATCATTAAAATGAATGCAACTGGTCACCTATGTGACGATGGAATTTTTTTGTTTACCACAGCCCCACTGCTTTCAAGACACACAGCAACTCCTCATCACACAGCATACATTTCTTATTCGTTAGTAGCCTTGTGGGAATTTACATATGGAGTTATTTACAATCTGTGTTTATTCTTGGAGCACATGTGATGTTGGCAAATATAGCACTGCACACATTGATCTGCAAAAAAGTTAACAATCAAAGAAGACGTGTATACCATCTGACGACGAGTCACTATGCACCTCAAAACTGGTGATGGTAAAATAAAACAATCTCTACCATCATGAAAAATGACTGCCTGCAGCCATTCCAATAACCTCCATTTATCTTTTATAGTGTTCCACATCTACAATGGGTAAAAGCGTAATAACTGTATGCAAGTAAGTGAATATCAAGTAGCATACTAGCTTGTTTAAATACTTACCAAAGATATAGTACCTGAACTGTGAAACAATTGAAATTGCATGCTTAATTAATTAACGTTGGTTTCCCTTTCCAGACATTACTCTGGAAACTGACTTTAATGGACTTGTCCACTTTCATTCTGATCTTTTAGTGGTAGATTAAAGATACATTTGTAGCAAGAAAGAAAAACAAATTTTTATAATACTTTATGTTGCAAAATGGAGGGGGAAAAACACACTCAGAGCATAAACAAAAACAAAGTTTCACACAGCGCAAATCTTTGTGCCTCCGTAGGAGGGAGGCACTCACATCACGATTAGATGTAATTAGGGCAAAGGCACCACAATTCAAAATAGGCTATATGTTCACTACAGAAATAAAGTTTGCAAATTACTTCAAAAAATAATACCTATTGTTTCAAAGCCTGTACATTATAACTATGTAGGAATATATGTTTTTAAGTTTCATAACAAATGAAAAAAAAATTG
Source organism: Schistocerca gregaria (assembly GCF_023897955.1). NCBI lineage: Eukaryota > Metazoa > Arthropoda > Insecta > Orthoptera > Acrididae > Schistocerca > Schistocerca gregaria. The sequence continues at coordinate 107,641,344 of NC_064930.1, read as the reverse complement.
AATAAATTCATACATTTCCCAAGTTTTGGCCACATTAATTCTAGATATGGCTGCCCAGTCATTTCCCCACTTTTGACGGCATATTAGGAACCTATAATAAAACTAGAGCTTTAAGTTATTGTAAAATCCATTTGTTATAAAGTAATTTGTTGTTTACACAAGCACATAAGGAAACAAAATAGCACAAAGTACGTAAAGTTACAACTGAGTGGAACAGAAAAACAATTAGCCTAATGAAAATTGTTGTTAATTCAATCTATGATTAATTCCCCTTCAGGAGCCAGAAAAAAGGTTTTATCCATAATAAAAACTCTGTTAGGATCATCTGACATATCCTTATCATTTACATTTTCAGATTCTTCCTGGAACCTTTTTTTCCCCACCCTCTGACCCCACTAACATTCAGCATCTTTGTGCCTAAACTTTTGTATCTCTACAGAAAGTCATATCACTTATTCTCAGGCAGAATGTTTGCAAAGGAGACTTAGAAATTTACGAACCTGCCTTTTCAGTAAGGTTTCGCATAGACACATGGAGATTTTTCTTAGTACCTAGAAACCCCATTAGAGAAAAAAACACGGTGACAGTAGATTCTTGTGGAGGTAGACCAGAAATTGCATTTCTTAATGTTGTTGGAGCATTGTAAAACCAGTAGCAGCCTTCCTTTCCTCAACAATAGCCTCCAAGGCCTATTTAACTTCATTGGGAGATTACTGAAACCTCTTGTTCTTTGGTTAACTCAAAAACCTTGAGTTAAAAAATGTTACATTTCATAATTTATATTGCATATTTTAGTATGTTACAAGGATAGAGTAATTAATATGGGATGCTCCAGCAATCCTACTAATTGGGTCTATCTTGATATTAAAAAATACCAGAAATATTTTAAATAGGCCCACTGAAATGAAACTAGCTTAGTTAAAATACAGACAAAACTTGTATTTAGATGTTTCGTATACATTTTTGAGTGGCAAAAACAGGACATGCATATGTCTCCACTTACGGACACAAACATGGCCATAACACGGAACCAAGAATAAATATTGATCTGTTACTGGCCACAGAAGTTGAAGTGTACTTTTGGGTTGTACAACATTTAACTTGTAAGAAATGAAACCTTACCTACTAACAGATTAAGTTTCTATTGATGTTTTATTTAATCATGCAGAATATGTAAAACTGATACTGCGTTGCTTAAATAAAAATGCTATTAAGTTCAACTTCTTGAAAATAGACCTTTTCACAAAATTACAACTCCAAACAAGAAAAGGCATCAACACCTAACTGAACAGAACATTTCATTTTGACTGTAATACGTTACTTTGCGAGTAGTTGGTATTCAAAAGAAGCTTAAAATTTTACTAATTACACCAGAGTGGTCATATTTGGGGTAGTATCCAAAACTGGAGCCTTGATCCCACATTTATAGAACACTCCAAATATGCAATGATTTTTTGGAGGGGTTGAGTACTACACCACAGTGAATTACAGACAATTCTACTGCCAATAAATATTATCAAATTGAATTCAATTGAACCACACACCACCCTGATCTGCCATAAGTGTGCATATAATGGTGGGAGAGACTCCACAGAAAACTGCACAACAGTCTACCTGTACATCCATATCTATACTCTGCAATCCACCAAGAGGTGCATGGCAGATGGTACACCCCACTGTACCAGTTATTAGAGTCTCTTCCCATTTCATTCACATAAGGAGCACAGGAAGAATGTTGTTGAATGCCTCTTGGCATGCAGTAATTATTCTTATCTTATCCTCAGAATCCCTATGTGAGCAATACACAGGGGGTTGTGATATATTCCTAGAGTCATCAATTAAAGCCAGTTCTTGAAACCTTGATAATATACTTTCTTGAGACAGAAACTTTTATATCTATCTTCTACCAGTCTACCAGTTCACTGCCTTCTGTATCTCTGTGCACTCTACCATGGATCAAACAAACCAGGGGCCATTCATGCTGTCCTTCTATTCAGTATTTCCTGTTAATCCTCTCCGGTACAGGTCCCACACACACATTCTAGAACCACTTACACATGTGATTTGTGAGCAACCTCCTTTGTAGCTGAGACGATGTGATCATTCCATTTCATATCCCTAAAAAGTAGTACAAGCAGATATTTGTATGAGTTAGCTGACTCCAATAGTGACTCACTGATATCACAGTCATAATACATTTTTCGTTTTGCGAAGTGCACAATTTTTAATTTCTGAGCATTTAAAGCAAGTTTCTGGATGAATAATTACATTGACAATGGTCTCTAGAACTTCTTGTATTGTTTTTGAATAACATGGGAAACATGATACAAATGTTATTTAACAGAAGTTACCCAGCAGAATACATTTTAAAAACGACACAAGGGATTGTTGGAGAAGGATGGCCAATACAATAACAACTGGGACATAAAATTTGAGGCTAAACTGTATAAGAATATATATAGTGCGTGTGTGTGTAGGGGGGGGGGGGGGGGTGAAAAATAAGTCTATTAATTACAAGCTGAAAATTATGAGAAATAAGGTACCTCTCTCTGGTGGCAGGCCGTGAGACCTGTGACAGAACGAAGTCTTCTGGAGCGAGAACGTCACAGTCTTTCGCCATGCAGCCAATGCCTGTCGAAACTCCCTGCAGTATTTGCACCTCAAAGTGCACCGACCAACAGTCCTTACAGAACTTGTGACCGCACGAAAGGGCGCTAAATTTATCATGCGGCTGCGTTAGTAAGCACACTGGACACTGGATGGCTTGTAGGGTTGTGCGGATCTGTCCCTGATCCACCGCCCCCGTTGTAGAAGACGCAGACGACTTGCGGTCCAGGAGGTTCACAGATTCGTCACCGAATTTCTTCACTATGTCCTGCACTGACCACCGGTTAGTATGCAACAGCACTTTAGCTAATGATGGGGTTATCTGCAAGCTGTTACTTAATGCTTCAACTGAGACGTTTAGATGCCGTTCCACTTCTTCCACACTCAGGCACTCGTAGCTAAAATATTCTGGATCTCGCTTCGTCGGATCCGGTTGCTCCATTTCGCAATCATCCTCGTCATTGTAATAATCCGCGTAGCCACACTCGTCCTCTGAATAATCCATTCCTGATTCGCATTCCTCTCCAGACATCTTTGCTGCTAGCGATGAGCTGCAGCACTAAACGATTTCGTTATAACTTTTATTGTTGTTGTTATTGTTGCTACTGGACGACGGTATGAAGTAGTACACATAACAAGCGAGGGAGAACACACTCTTAAAATGTTATTGATCGCATCAACACTCTACCCAGTGACGACACTAATGTCAAAAGCCACTCGTGTGTAGGTTAACTTTTGCTGTCGCAGCTACTGCAAAACTTCACCGCATAACAGCGCTGCGGATCATCTCGTAGTGCGTGTGGTCACCGACAGTTGGCAGCAACAGAAATCATTTAAAAAAATGGCGGCTGAGCACTGGTGGTGAATAAATTTAATGATTGCTCATTTCAAATTGCGAGAGTAAATATTACAGATGTGGACAACGTCGTAACTAAATATGGCTATTTTCTTAATTATATCTGTCTGAATTAAAAGAGAAACATGTGAAGTAAATCTGTACCAAAGGGAACATTGGTACATTCGAAACTGATTCGCGTACTTTTTTTCCATTTTATGAAACTGTAACTAAAAAGTAGAAAACTAACAATGATTAGGGTGCAGGGCGTGCAGGCCAGAAATGTAACGTACATACTTCGACGTCTTCGTTCACACACACACGCGTAAACAAATGTAAAAAGAAACTATTAATGATCTCTACATCAGACATAGTTTGAGCTATTCTTATTATGCTTGTCCTCTCATTCATTTCGATACAATCATTTTGCCAATGTAGGTGTTTTTATTCCGTGGTTCTGCAACCCTCTGTTATAGATCCTTGCAGAAATTCTATACCAAACGTAAAAGTGATTCGCCACTCGCAAGCCGTATGTTGTAACTAGAAACTTCTCTGAATATTATCTTGTTAAAAATTGGGAAACCACAGTTAGACAAGTAAGCTAATAATAGTTTAACCAATATTACAATTACTGGAGAGTAACCATTGCTTGCAAGGTACTGAACAAGAACAATGGCTGAGAGGAATACACATAACAGAGGATAAAATATAAAAGTATTATTACCAAGTTGTTCATACTTCAACATCCCCCTCTATTTAATAATTCCAATTGGGGACTTCCAAAAATGACACATACATAGTGGCAAATCACAAGCACAAATATTAACACACCAAGCATCTCTCAGGTTCAATGTCCCCAACCTGAAATACACTGTTGAATTGTGAACTCATAAATTCCTTTCTTAAGATATCTGCCACTTTTTTCCTTGGAGCTGATAACTGAACATCTAGATGTCCAATGTAGAACAGTTGTATAAAATTGTATTTTATTTCCACATACTTCACTCTATGTTCACATTTCTGTAGTAGCTGTATGCACGATGATAATCATCATAAACTGTCATAGGTTTCACAGATAAATTTAGCTCTATGTGTAGGAAAGCATTTTGTACAGTCACTTACTTGATAAAAATGTTGTGTTTTTTTATTGCACATAATGAAAAAAAAAAACGTAGTATCCTATTAGTATGCAATATCAGTGAGTCATATTTGGAATTGGTCAACGCATACAAATTACCTGGGGGTGTAGTACTTTGTAGGGATATGAAATGGACTGATCACATAGGTTCGGTCATGGATGAAGCAGGTGGCAGATTTCAGTTTATTGATAGAAAACTGGGAAAATGCAGTCACTCTACAAAAGTGGTTATTTACCAGTCGCTTGTTTGACCCATCCTAAAATACAGCTAAAACGTGTGGGACCCATACTAGGTAAGATGAAGGGGGGTCAGGCGATATTGAACATATACAGAGAAGGGGAAGACGAATGTTTGATCTGTCGGAGAGTGTCACACAGATGCTGAAGAAACTGAGCTGGCAGTCTTTCGGAGACACTTCACCATCTTTGACTCCATATTTAACCATTGTGGACAGCGACCACCTATTATTATAAGGAAGGATAGAAATACCACAACCAGTTGCAATGGGAGTAATAATCCAACAAATTTCCAGCAGTACGTGTCACCAGTTTACTCCTGACTGTACACCAATAAAGCTATTTGGTGACTGGAGTTAGTTTGACTATAGCTCACTCAAATGCAGTTAACATGGCTATTTATAGCTGAAATCTGGTATGCAATAATAATTAAAAAGCCCAATGGGACTGCTGTATTGCTGTCCTTCCTCTCGAAGATAGACATAAACTATCCTGAGAAAGCCTGCTTACAAAGTTTCAAGAATCAAATTTAAATGATGACTCCAAAATTATACTGCAATCCTTATCACTCCCATAGGGATTGTGAGAACAAGATTAGATTAATTACAGCACAATGGAGACATTTAAACAATCTTTTTTCCACACTCCATACATGAATGGAATGGGAGAAGACCCTAATAACAGGTATAATGGGAAATACCTCTGCCATGCACTTCACAGTAGTTTACCAAGTACAGATGTTGATGTAGGTGTAGATCCCTCCTCACAGTTACTCTCTTTTACCCTTGGTCAGCCTGTAATGGCATGCTTTATACCTTTTACTATTTTCAGATACATCTCTTTTTACTTTTGACATCTACTTGCTGATAAACAAAGTAAGAGCTTACGGAATATCATACCAGCTGTGTGGCTCGATTAAAGAGTTTTTAGCAAACAGAACACAGCATGTTGTTCTCAATGGAGAGACGTCTACAGACGTTAAAGTAACCTCTGGCATGCCACAGGGGAGTTTTATGGGACCATTGCTTTTCACAATATATATAAATGACCTAGTAGATGGCGTCGGAAGTTCCATGCGGCTTTTCGCGGATGATGCTGTAGTATACAGAGAAGTTGCAGAATTAGAAAATTGCAGCGAAATGCAGGAAGATCTGCAGCGGATAGGCACTTGGTGCAGGGTGTGGCAACTGACCCTTAACATAGACAAATGTAATATATAGCAAATACACAGAAAGAAGCATCATTTATTGTATGATTATATGACAGGGGGGACAAACACTGGTAGCAGTTAGTTATGTAAAATATCTGGGAGTATGCGTGTGGAACGATTTGAAGTGGAATGATCATATAAAATTAATTGTTGGTAAGGCGGGTGCCAGGTTGAGATTCAATGGGAGAGTCCTTAGAAAATGTAGTCCATCAACAAAGGAGGTGGCTTACTAAACACTCGTTTGACCTATACTCGAGTATTGCTCATCAGTGTGGGATCCATTCCAGATCGGGTTGACGGAAGAGATAGAGAAGATCCAAAGAAGAGCGGCGCGTTTCGTCACAGGGTTATTTGGTAAGCATGCTAGCATTACAGAGCTGTTTAGCAAACTCGAGTGGCAGGCTCTGCAAGAGAGGCGCTTTGTGTCGCGGTGTAGCTTGCTGTCCAGGTTTCGAGAGGGTGCGTTTCTGGATGAGGTATAGAATATATTGCTTCACCCTACTTATACCTCCCGAGGAGGTCACGAATGTAAAATCAGAGAGATACAAGTGCACACTGAGGCTTTCCGGTAGTCGTTCTTCTCGCGAACCATATGGAACTGGAACAGGAAAGGAAGGTAATGACGGTGGCATGTAAAGTGCACTCCACCACACACCATTGGGTAGCTTGTGGAGTATAAATGTAGATGTAGATGCTGTCAATGGCTTTCTGAAAGTGTTACATAAGTCTAAGTTCCATTGCATGATAGGGAGCCCAATATCACTCCTTTATTGCTTTTGTCTATTCTTCCTCATCGTGCTTATCCTTCACATCGTCAAAATTCTGAGATAAATTTTCCACAATTTTTTCTGTATTCAAAGCCAAAATAACATAGCCATCCAAGTATCTGGATCTTCTTATTATTCTTTTGCTTTGCTGCAAAGGGTCTGTTTTCTGCATCTCTTCTGAAGTCAAGAGCTCTGAGTTGCTTCAGCAGTTTCTTCAGATCCCCCAAAGTTTTTTCATTCTGGCAATGTTTACCTTCTGCTGTGTTCTGTGTTATGTTGTCTATTTAAATAGCTTGCTTCATGATTCAGTCATCACTACTTTCAACATCAAATAGAAATTTGTCCTTTTTAAAGTTTAAGTCTCTTCCGAACACAAATTTGTGTTGTTTGGGACACCATAATGTGTAACCATCCAGTCACAAAACTCTTTGATGCCCTGGTGTCACACTTGCTTCTTATTAATTCCTTTGGAATTTGCAAGTGCACAACACACCCAAACAAGCATAATGTCTTCAAGACCGGTAGAAAGTTAAACATAGAGGATAAAATCACTCTAAATATAGAAGGACAAAAGACTGAAAATCCACATAAAATTGCCAATAAATTCAACAGCTACTTTTCAGAACTTTCCACAAATCTCCTAACCAACTCTTCAAATACTATACACTCTCTTCCCACAAATTTCTTGACTAACTCTCCAAACACTGTACACTCTCTTTTCAAAAACAATACTCATCTGAACTCCTTTTTCCTATCTCCTACAACACCATATGAAATTGAAGATATTATTTAAAAAAAGAGTTAAAAAGATTTATTCTGCAGGGCATGATATGATACCCTGCTTCTTACTTCATAAGTGTTCAAATTACATCAGTGGACGCCTGTCAAATATCATAAATACCTCTCTACAAGAAGGGAGAGAAAACAGGCATAGCAAACTATAGGCCATTTGCTGTACTATCTACCTTCTCAAAAATATTTGAATACTGTATGTCAGTTAGATTAGAAATTTTTTTAAATTCTAACAACATAATCACATCTTCCCAATACAGATTTTGAAAAAAACAGGTCCACTACATGTGTTTTGTATGCATTTCTAGAAAAGTGCTCAAGTTTTGTTGATCATAAACAACCTGCTGTTGGTATATTTCTCGATCAGCCCAAGGCATTTGACATGGTCGACCATAAGCTGCTTCTTATGAAACTCCAGAAGTATGGGAATAGAGATGTAGCCCACAATTGGTTCTGTAGCTATCTTAGTGAAAGAAAACAATATGTAGAAATAAGAAAATCAAATACATACAGGCACTGCATGTCAGATACACTAGATACCGTACATAAATGGCATTCCTCAGGAATCTGTTCTTGGCCCTGTTCTTTTCGTATTGTTCGTAAATGATCTCCCAACCTAATGTCAGCTCCTTTCTGTATGCCGACCGCAAGATGCAGACAATGAAACTACTTGTCAATTACAATCTTGGTTTGAAGCAAATAGACTACTCATAAATACTCAAAAAACTGTAAGTATGAACTTCGACACTAGATAATCTTACCCCCTTCAATGCAGTTACAGTTATTGACAAAGATGACATTACAAACAGGCAGGACACCAAATTTCTTGGACTTATCATCAGTAACACTCTAAATTGGAAACCACGTATTGAGGTACTGTCACAAAAGCTTAAGAAAACCTGTTATTTGTTAAGATCATTAAAAGAAACAGCCTGTGTAGATACCTTAAAGCTGGTGTACCATGCCCTGCTTGAGTCTGTCTTGAGCTATGGCCTAATCTTCTGGGGAAATAGCTCTGAATCTCTCATAATTTTCAAGTTACAAAAACAAGTGGCAAGAATAATGAAATGTAAAAAAAGAACTCAACACTGTAAACCACTGATTCAACAGTTAAAAATCCTGTCGCTGCCATGCCTCTATATATTGGAACTAGCTTGTTTTACTGTACAGCACTTGGAATCTCTCCACATAAATGCAGACTGAACCACATAGGACACCAGAAACAAAACTCAATTACAAATTATACCTCACAACACAAAATTGTATGCAAATGGGGTTAAGTGTATGGGCATTAAATATACAAACACCTCCCAGCAGACATAAAAACAAGCAAAAAAACTCAAAAATAATGAGAATCAAATTAAAGTAATTACTACTAAATCACTGTTTCTATTCCGTACAGGAATTTCTTGAAACAAAACTTTAATTACTTGTAATAAGCTGTATATCACTTGTAGATATTTCTAATTAGTAAGATAATTAATTATTGTATGTCTGTATCTCTTATATGTATTCTGCTATGTGTGTTATGTACCATCACTGTCACTGTTCATCACACACCACCTTTCTTATATTTTATCAGTTTATCCTAGCCGCGTGGGGTAGCCGTGCGGTCTGAGGTGTCTTGTCACGGTCCGTGCAGCTCACCCCGTCGGAGGTTTGAGTCCTCCCTTGGGCATTGGTGTGTGTAAGTCATCCTTTGCATAAGTTAGTTTAAGTTCGATTAAGTAGTGTGTAACCTTAGGGACTGATAACCTCAGCAGTTTGGTCCCATAAGACCTTACCACAAATTTCCAAAAATTATCCTATATGTATTCTGCAGTGTGAGTTATGTACCACTACTGTCATCTCTCATCATACACCATCTTAACATAATTTTCACATTGACTGTCCTATATCAAGATGTGTGTTGCTGTACAAAATGTATGATCTACAGGACTTCTACACTGTAGGGTTGCTGGAATTTTTCCATCTAAAGCTGAAGTAGGATTATGATTAATGATAAAAACAGCTTCTATTACAGCTTGTGACCAACACTGATTTCCAAGTTTGCGTCCGAGAATTATGCGATCCTTTCCTGTAAATGAACTAATCTCCAAAGTAAGTAAATGCCTTGACAACAAACAAAGTGTATCTGGTATTTTTTGTGACCTCTCAAAGGCGTTTGACACAGTAAACCATAAGCTACTGCTCCAAAAATTGGGTACCTATGGCTTCCATGGAAAATCTATAAGATGGTTTTCATCTTATCTCAAAAACAGATACCAAAGGGCGGTGATACATCAAAAGGGAGAGAAAACTTGTTCTAGCTGGAAAGAAATTCAAGCAGGCGTGCCTCAGGGCTCGATATTAGGACCACTTCTGTTCTTATATTACATAAATGACATGCCTAGCAAAGTAAATACAAATACAATACTTTATGCAGATGACTCAACTGCTGTAATCTGCTGCAAAAACACTGATGAATTAGTAAGGACCACGAAATGAACTCTACAAGAACTTGAACACTGGATAAAAGACAATGCTATGAAATTAAATCTTGAAAAAACCCAAATCATACACTTCAGGACCAAACAAACTTCTGAATGTATATCACAAATAGAATATTCAGGTAAAGAACTGATCACAGTTGATTTTGTAAAATTTCTTGGGGTAACTTTAAATAAAAACTTGCAATGGACCGACCATGTGGACAGTTTACTGAAGAGATTAAATAGTTTAGTTTATGCAATGAGGGTACTACACAAAGTAACGGATTTAACAGTGAAGAAAACTGTATACCACGCATATTTCATAACACTTATAAGATATGGAAAAAAAAATCAGAGCAATGACAAGAACCAATAGTAGACATTCGTGCAAACCACTATTCAAAAGCCTGGACTTCATGACAATTCCTTCCATCTTCATATATGAAATACTTCTCTTTGAACAGAAAAACTCACATCTGTTTGAAGGAAATACATTCACACATGCCTATGAAACTAGACATAAATTGAAATACATGCTACCTCGTCACCGACTCACAGTATATGAAAATACTCCATATTACATGGCTTTGAAGATCAGAAATAAGATAAGGTCAATATTTGGTGAATCCACATTGGAGACCATTGGCACATACCTAAAAAGCAAATGTTATTATAGTCTAGAGGAATTTCTAAATGAATAAAAAGCAATGTTATAGTTAAGAATTTATAAATAGGAATAGGGAGTAAAGATGCAAGTACAAATGGTATACTTTTGAAGCCATATAGATACAAAGTATACACGTTAACTTTATATTCATGTTTATATATAGAATTATATGGTGGTTTGTATCCCGTTCAGTACATCCATACTTCATATAGGTGTGTGAAGGCTATAGTAATGATTCGATGAGTTACGAAAATATTTAAAATATAATGTTGTATTTTTATTATAATAAGCAATGTATGTATGACGTATTTCCTGTAGTATATAAAATACTGTAACAACTTAGATTAAAGACTGATGAGTCACCAATGTTCTCAATCAAATGATTGTATAAAAACATGTTATGTGACAATAAAGTATCTTATCTTATCTTATCTTACAATTTAGTCGTTTTGAAATTATGACTGGCTGAAATGTACAACTTATGTAAACTCTAACTGCTCACCCTTTTCTTCAAAGAATTCCATCATTTTACTTGAAATGTACTCATGCTGGTTTTCAAGTTAAAATGAGTAATAGCCATTCCATAATATACTTTAAAATAATGAAACAATTCCAACTTTGAAGAGTATAAGTTGCTGTAAAGTGAGCATAATTGTCAGTCGAAGTCGCTATTTCTTTCCACAGAATAAACTAATGTTGCACACCAAGCACATAAGTGTGTGTCAGCTCAAGTGGTCATCTGGCACAAACACAGACTGAGTATGTAGTAAACGGCATTTGTTTACCTTCTGTGCAACCCAAGTATTTATTTGCAGGTTCATAAAACTTTACTTTGCCCAGTCCTCAGCTTGATACCGAGTCCAAAAGAATGGACACAATATCAGTTGTGTAGCCACTATGAATCAAGACACAAAGGAACTGAAGACAGCTGCCAGTGAGAGAGAGGTGAGATATTGGGTCTGGCAGGAGGTGGGTGTGATAACCACTGTGTTGGGATGGCATAGTGGTCAGCTGTGATGTTTCCTTTTCATATACACACATCAAAAAATGTTTTGCATGACGTCGGTTCCGAGAGTCCTGGAAGCTGTACAGAAAATTGGAATAGAGGTCAATATAAACATCATTACCACCCTTTTTATTGCTTGTGAACACTACACATTGCATGTTGTGCCACCACACAGCCAGATCTTCAGAGGTGGTGGTCCAGATCGCTGTACACACCGGCACCTCTAATACCTGGGGCACTGATGACCTTAGCTGTTTAGTCCCCCTTAAACATCCCAACAACAACAACAACAACAACAACACTAATACCCAGTAGCGCGTCCTCTTGCATTGATGGCTGCCTGTATTCATCGTAGCATACTATCCACAAATTCATCAAGGCAGTGTTATATAATAATAATAATAATAATAATAATAATAATAATAATAATAATATTTATTCAACATCGAATAATCAATTACAATCCCTAGAAATAATACAGTTTCAGGACATCATACAGATTATTCTTCTGAATACGTCAGTTTATAAATTACAAACTAAAGATTTGTTTTCATTAATAAATTTTACATTTCAATGCATTTTACATTTGGTAGTATACAATCACAGTATTACAAATATTGTTGTTATCAACATTATGTTAGTTGTAGGTTACTTAAAACTATGAGCTTGACATACTTATGAAGCACTTTTCATACAGCTATAATACTCGTCTAGGGAATAAAAAGGGTTTTCAATTAGAATTCTTTTTAGCTGATTTTTAATTTGTTAGTAGGAAGGGTTGTGAGACTTTTTGGTAGGGTATTGGCTAGCTTCAGCCCAGCATGAAGTGCATTTTTTCATATAAAGCTGTTCTGTGGCTATTTACATGGTATCTGAACTTTTGCCTTGTATCATACTGGCGCAGGTCACAGTTGAAATTTGGATTTATTGTTTCCACAAGCAATATAACTTTCAATACGTCTACACCTATAATGGTAAGCACACCTAATTTTGGGAACAGATTCTGACATGATTCTCGAGGTTTGGCACCACAAATAAATCTGATAACTTTTTTCTGTAGTATTAATAATGTGCTTAGGTTGGCTTGAGTTGCTGCACCCCATATTTCTACAGCTGTGTTGATCCAAATTGTCCCACTCCTCAACAACAATTCGGCGTAGATCCCTCAGAGTGGTTGATGGGTCATATCGTCCATAAACAGCCCTTTTTAGTCTATCCCAGGCACGTTCAATAAGATTCACGTCTGGAGAACACGCTGGGGCCACTCTAGTCGAGCGATGTCGTTATACTGAAGGAAGTCATTCACAAGATGTGCACGATGGGGTTGCGAATTGTAGTCCGTGAAGACGAATGCCTCGCCAATATGCTGCCGATAATGTTGCATTGTCGATTAGAGGATGGCATTCACTTATCGCACAGCTGTTACGGCGCCTTCCGTGGCCACCAGCAGCGTATGTTGGCCCCACATAATGCCACCCCAAAACAGCAGGGAACCTCTACCTTGCTGCACTTGCTGGACAGTGTGTCTAAGGCGTTCAGCCTGACCGGATGGTCTCCAGACACTTCTCCAACGATTGTCTGGCTGAAAGCATATGCAACAATGTGATGCCAGTCCTGAGCAGTCCATTTGGCATGTTGTTGGGTCCATCTGTACCGTGCTGCATGTTCCTGTGGTTGCAATGGACCCCGTCACAAATGTCAGGAGTGAAGCTGTGCATCGTGCACCCTATTGCGCACAGTCTGAGTCATAACACGAAGTCCGGTGGCTGCAGAAAAAGCACTATTCAACATGGTGGCGTTGCTGTCAGTGTTCCTCCGAGCCACAATCTGTAGGTAGCGATCATCCACTGCTGTAGTAGCCCTCGAGCAGCCTGGGTGAGTTATGTCATCGACAGTTCCTGTATATGTATCTTCTCCGTGTCCAAACAACATCACTTTGGTTCACTCCAAGATGTTAGATTAGATTAATACTTGTTCCATACATCATGAATACGACACTTCATAATGATGTGGAACATGTCAGGTTAATAAAAGATGTCTGTACAAGATATTACATTACACAAAATATTGCATGACACTAATGTTTAAGTTTTTTTTCTTTTCTTTTTTTTCTTTTTTATTCCTTCCCCTCCCTTAATTTATATCTAAAAATTCAGCCAATGAGTAGAAGGAGTTGTCATCTAGAAATTCTTTTAATTTGTTTTTAAATGTTGGTTGACTATCTGTCAGGCTTTTGATGCTGTTTGGTAGGTGACCAAAGACTTTTGTGGCAGCATAATTTACGCCTTTCTGTGCCAAAGTCAGATTTAACCGTGCTTAGTGAAGATCATCCTTTCTGCTGGTGTTATAGCTATTCACACTGCTATTACTTTTGAACTGGGTAGGATTATTAACAACAAATTTCATAAGTGAATATATATAATGTGAGGATCCCTAGATAATTCAATAGATGTCTGCAGGATGACCGTTGAGAGCCCTTCCTGGCACAAAGTAGCATTGCAGACGCGATCGAAGTGCAGTATTGACCGTTTAGACACGGTTGAACTACAGACAACATGAGCCGTGTACCTCCTGCCTGGAGGAATGACTGGAATTGATCGGCTGTCTGACCCCCTCTGTCTAATAGGCACTGCTCGTGCATGGTTGTTTACATCTTTGGGCAGGTTTAGTGAGATCTCTGAACAGTCAAAGGGACTGTTTCTGTGATACAATATCCATAGTCTGTTTTCTCTCTCTCTCTCTCTCTCTCTCTGTGTGTGTGTGTGTGTGTGTGTGTGTGTGTGAGAGAGAGAGAGAGAGAGAGAGAGAGAGAGAGAGAGAGAGAGAGAGAGAGAGAGAGAGAGATCTTGACTGTAACATGAGTGGGGAACACTGCTTGGCAGATCTGTCAGTTTGATGCTACCCTTTATTGTTCTCTTTAAATATGGTCACATTTTTGTTTTGTTTTTGTTCTCATGGTCCAGCTACTCTGTACTGAGGCCATTTGCGAACTTATTCATCTTGACTTTGTCTGCAGGCAGGGTGATGCTGTAAGAGAATGTCTCACTATTTACAGTTACCAAATGACAAACACATCTTCAATGATAATATGCTGTATTGATTCAAATAATTACATCAGTTGTGAAGACAGATCCAATTATTAATGACTCTAAGGAATAAATGTCCACATCCAGCAAGCGTTACCACACTCACCACTGTACCTTATCCATGCTATGTTACATCATTGCATGCACACCATTCCCACAGATCAGAGATCAGGTTACACACAGTATATTTTTCACACTGCATAAAATGTTTATAAAAGACATGACCATCTTTTGCCAGCATGAGCATCTTCAGCAGAACACAGGTCATTCTCACCAATAACCCATATTGCAATACACAGTACTTTTGAATAGTAATCAGGAGACACAGGTTCGAATCCCAGTAAGGCACAAATTTTCAACTTACCCCATTGATACAAGTCAATTCCCACTGGTAGTTGTTGTGGTCTTCAGTCCTGAGACTGGTTTGATGCAGTTCTCCATGCTACTCTATCCTGTGCAAGCTTCTTCATCTCCCAGTACCTACTGCAACCTACATCCTTCTGAATCTGCTTAGTGTATTCATCTCTTGGTCTCCCTCTACAATTTTTTCCCTCCAAGCTGCCCTCCAATACTAAATTGGTGATCCCTTGATGCCTCAGAACATGTCCTACCAACCAATCCCTTTTTCTAGTCAAGTTCAGCCACAAGCTCCTCTTCTCCCCAATTCTATTCAGTACCTCCTCATTAGTTATTTGATCTACCCATCTAATCTTCAGCATTCTTCTGTAGCACCACATTTCGAAAGCTTCTATTCTCTTCTTGTCCAAACTATTTATCGTCCATGTTTCACTTCCATACAAATACATTCACAAATGACTTCCTGACACTTAAATCTATACTCGATGTTAATAATTTCTCTTCTTCAGAAACGCTTTCCTACATTTTATATCCTCTCTACTTCGACTATCATCAGTTATTTTGCTCCCCAAATAGCAAAACTCCTTTACTACTTTAAGTGTCTCACATTTCCTAATCTAATTCCCTCAGGATCACCCTACTTAATTTGACTACATTCCATTATCCACGTTTTGCTTTTGTTGATGTTCATCTTATATCCTCCTTTCAAGACACTGTCCATTCCATTCAACTGCACTTCCAAGTCCTTTGCTGTCTCTGACTGAATTACAATGTCATCGGTGAACCTCAAAGTTTTTATTTCTTCTCCATGGATTTGAATACCTACTCCAAACCTTTCTTATTTTTTCCTTTACTGCTTGCTCAATATACAGATTGAATGACATTGGGGAGAGGCTACAACCCTGTGTCACTCCCTTCCCAACAACTGCTTCCCTTTCATGTCCCTTGACTCTTATAACTACCATATGGTTTCTGTACAAATTGTAAGTAGTCTTTTGCTCCCTGTATTTTACCCCTGCCACCTTCACAATTCGAAAGAGAGTATTAAAGTCAACATTGTCAAAAGCTTTCTCTAAGTGTACAAATGCTAGAAACATAGGTTTGCCTTTCCTTAATCTTTCTACTAAGATAGTTTTAGGGTCCGTTATTCCGCATGTGTTCCAACATTTCTACGGAATCCAAACTGATCGTCTCCAAGGTCAGCTTCTACCAGTTTTTCCATTCGTCTCTAAAGAATTCACGTTAGTATTTTGCAGCTGTGACTTATTAAATTGATAGTTCAGTAATTTTCACATCTGTGAACACCTGCTTTCTTCGGGATTCGAATTATTATATTCTTCTCGAAGTCTGAGGTTATTTTGCCTGTCTCATACATCTTGCTCACCAGATGGTAGAGTTTTGTCAGGACTGGCTCTCCCAATGTTGTCAGTAGTTCTAATGGAATGTTGTCTACTCCCGGGGCCTAGTTTCGACTCAGGTCTTTCAGTGCTCTGTCAAACTCTTCACGCAGTATTGTATCTCCCATTTCATCTTCATCTACATCCTCTTCCATTCCCATAATATTGTCCGCAAGTACATCACCCTTGTGTAGACCCTCTATATACTCCTTCCACCTTTCTGCTTTCCCTTCTTTGCTTAGAACTGGGTTTCCATCTGAGCCCTTGTTATTCATACAAGTGGTTCTCTTTTCTCCAAAGGTCTCTTTAATTTTCCTGTAGGCAGTATCTATCTTACCCCTAGTGAGATAAGCCTCTACATCCTTACATTTGTCCTATAGCCATCCCTGCTTAGCCATTTTGCACTTTCTGTCTATCTCATTTTTGAGACGTTTGTATTGCCTTTTGCCTGTTTGATTTACTGCATTTTTATATTTTCTCCTTTCATCAATTAAATTCAATATTTCTGCTGCTACCCAAGGATTTCTACTAGCCCTTGTCTTGTTACCTATTTGGTCCTCTGCTGCCTTCACTGTTTCATCCCTCAAAGCTACCCGTTCTTCTTCTACTGTATTTCTTTCCCCCATTCCTGTCAATTGTTTCCTTATGCTGTCCATTAAACTCTGTATAACCTCTGGTTTAATCAGTTTATCCGGGTCCCATCTCCTTGAATTCCCACCTTTTTGCAGTTTCTTCAGTTTTAATCTACAGTTCATAACCAATAGATTGAGGTCAGAGTCCACATCTGCCCCTGGACATTTCTTACAATTTAAAACCTGGTTCCTAAATCTCTGTTTTACCATTATATAATCTATCTGATACCTTCTAGTATCTCCAGGATTCTTCCATGTGTACAACCTTCTTTCATGATTCTTGAACCAAGTGTTGGCTATGATTAAGTTGTGCTTTGTGCAAAATTCTACCAGGCAGCTTCCTCTTTCATTTCTTAGCCCCAATCCATATTCACCTACTATGTTTCCTTCTCTCCCTTTTCCTACTCTCGAATTCCAGTCACCCATGACTATTAAATTTTCATCTCCCTTCACTACCTGAATCATTTCTTTTATTTCATCAATTTCTTCATCATTTGCAGAGCTAGTTGGCATATAAACTTGTACAAGTATATTAGGTGTGGGCTTCGTGTCTATCTTGGCCACAATAATGCGTTCACTATGCTGTTTGTAGTAGCTTACCCATACTCCTATTTTTTTTTTATTCATTATTAAACCTACTCCTGCATTACCCCTATTTGATTTTGTGTTTATAACCCTGTACTCACCTGACCTAAAGTCTCATTCGTCCTGCCACCAAACTTCACTAATTCCCACTATATCTAACTTTAATATATCCATTGCCCTTTTTAAATTTTCTAGCCTACCTGCATAATTAAGGGATCTGACATTCCACACTCTGATCCGTAGAATGCCAGTTTTCTTTCTCCTGATAACGACGTCCTCTCGAGTAGTCCCCGCCCGGAGATCCGAATGGGGGACTATTTTACCTCCGGAATATTTTACTCGAGAGGACGCCATCATAATTTAACCATACAGTAAAGCTGCATGCCCTAGGGAAAAATTACGGCCATAGTTTCCCCTTGCTTTCAGCCGTTCGCAGTACCAGAACAGCGAGGCCATTTTGGTTAGTGTTACAAGACCAGATCAGTCAATCATCCAGACTGTTACCCCTGCAACTACTGAAAAGGCTGCTGCCCCTCTTCAGGAACCACACATTTGTCTGGCCTCTCAACAGATACCTCTCCGTTGCGGTTGCACCCACGGTACGGCTATCTGTACCTTCGAGGCACACAAGCCTTCTCTCCACGGCAAGATCCGTGGTTCATGGCAGGGGGGGGGGGGGGGGGGGGGTAGTTTATGTCTTTAATTCTATTGTGTCTTGATTCAAAGTAGCTGCAGGATCAAAATGTTATCTGATCGTTCAGATATGTCTGAAAAAACAATCACCGCAGGGACACAACATTACGATTACCTAATTAATAGCCAGATTGTCCGCCTTTGGCAAGGATAACAGCAATGACACATCTTGGCACGGAAACAATGAGATCTGGTAGGTCGCTGGAGGGAGTTGGCACCACATCTGCACGCACAAGTCACCTAATTTCCATAAAGCCTGGGAAGGGGGCGATGACCTCTGACACCACTTTCGATCACACCCTAGATGTGTTCGAATGGGTTCAGACCTAGCAAGTTGGGGAGCCAACACATCAGTTGAGACTCACCACTGCCTTCCTTGAAACTTTTCATTACAATTAAATGATAATTAAATGGATGCCCTAGCTCCAAACGGGCATTGATGTGCTTCATCGGGGTCAGGTTGAAAATATGTGCCCCGACCGGGACTCGAACCCAGGATCTCCTGCTTACGTGGCAGACGCTCTATCCGTCTGAGCCATTGAGGGCACAGAGTATAGTGTGCCTGCAGGAACTTATCCCTTGCACGCTCCCCGTGAGACCCACATTCCCAACACGTCCACACCACTACATTTGCAGTGCGCTTAGTAGATGTTTGCCCATCATACTCATTACTCGTGCAAGGGATAAAGCCCGGTCCACACGCAACGATCTGTCTGCGCAGACGTCAGCGCAGATGTCTGTATGTGAAAAAGTTCACTGCAAATGTGGTGTGTTCATACGACACAAACCCCAATCCGCTATTCGCCCGCCATCTGTCGGTGTAGAAAAGAAATATCGGTGGCAAGTGACTACGTTCCCCATAAACATCAAAAATTTAAATCAGTTGTTTGGAAATTTAGAAATGGAGGAAGTTCTGTTGTGGTCTGTGTTTGCAAGTTGTATTGCAAAAAACATTCAGACTGACTGCAGGAAACAGAGAAAGCGGTCAAAATGGTGTAGACAGTGGCTGCTAAAGCGAAAGCAGTTTTCTCACGTAAATTTACTGCGAGAGTTGCAGGGCGAACGTAACGACTGGCGAAATTATTTGCGGATGGATGTCAAAACTTATAATTATCTCTTAAAGCTTGTAACCCCTCATATTATGAGAAAAAATACTTGTACAGAGGAGGGAAATTTCTCCTCATGAACGGCTGGCGGTAACATTAAGATTCCTAGCAACAGGAAGGAGCTACAATGATTTGGAATTTTCTACTGCCAAATCGAAACAAGAATTCAGTGAAATAATAATACCCACAATTTTTCAATTAGAACATGGTATGCTGCTGTCTTTTTGTCTTGGTCACTATATTCTTTACTTTACTCTTCCACAAACATGGGTGGTTTCTATGTATTTCAATGAATTCACTTACAAACTCTCGAGTACACTGACGAGTATCAGTCATTTTAATGCCCTGTGCGCACAAATACAAACACTAGACTGAGCAAACAGCTGTTTCGTGCCAGATTTGCTGTGATCACCTGTCCACACGCTCCAACTTGTTTGCGCAGATGTGGTTTGAACTCAAACATTTGAGAGGTTTCGCTCAAACCTCCAACTCCAACTTCCAGATCTACACACATGTCAGGTTGGTGCAAATCTTCATTCACACGCAATGATCTGTCTGCGCAGATCTGATGTGCGCAGACAGGTCGTTGCGTGTGGACGGGCCTTAAGTACCTGCTGGCGCACTATCCTCTGTGCCCTCGGTGGCTCAGATGGACAGAGCGTCTGCCATGTAAGCAGGAGATCCCAGGTTTGAGTACCGGTCGGGGCACACATTTTCAATATGTCCCCGATGAAGTACATCAACACAAGTTTGCAGCTAGGGTGTCCATTTAAAAATCATTTCATTTCTAGCGAATCTGCATCTCATCTATGGTAACAGTTCTTTCAGGAACAGATACTACCGTCATATATAGTTTTCATTACAATCCTAACCTTGTGACATGGCACATTATCTGCTGGAAAGTACAAGTGCTGTCGGGAAACATGATCATAATGAAGGAGTGTAAATGGTCTGCAACCAGTTTACGCTACTCCTCGGTCACCATAGTGCCTTGTTCGAGCTCCGATGGGCCCACGGATGCCTACACAAATGTTCCATGTAGCACGATGGTACCACCACCAGCTTGTTTCCGTAGCACAGTACATCTACATCTACATCTACATCTACATCTACACTCCACAAGCCACCCAATGGTGTGTGGCGGAGGACACTTTACGTGCCACTGTCATTACCTCCCTTTTCTGTTCCAGTCGCGTATGGTTTGCGGGAAGAACGACTGCCGGAAAGCCTCCGTGCGTGCTCGAATCTCTCTAATTTCACATTCATGATCTCCTCGGGAGGTATAAGTAGGGGAAAGCAATATATTCAATACCTCGTCCAGAAACGCACCCTCTCGAAACCTGGACAGCAAGCTACACCACAATGCAGAGCGCCTCTCTTCCAGAGTCTGCCACTTGAGTTTGCTAAACATCTCCGTAACGCTATCACGCTTACCAAATAACCCTGTGATGAAACGCGCCGCTCTTCTTTGGATCTTATCTATCTCCTCCGTCAACCCAATCTGGTACGGATCCCACACTGACGAACAATATTTGAGTATAGGCCGGACAAGCGTTTTGTAAGCCACCTCCTTCGTTGTTTTGTAAGCCACCTCCTTTGTTGATGGACTACATTTTCTAAGGACTCTCCCAATAAATCTCAACCTGGGACCCGCCTTACTAACAATTAATTTTATACGATGATTCCACTTCAAATCGTTCCGCATGCATACTCCCAGATATTTTATAAAAGTAACTGCTACCAGTGTTTGTTCCGCTATCATATAATCATACAATAAAGGATCCTTCTATCTATGTATTCGCAATACATTACATTTGTCTATGTTAAGGGTCAGTTGCAACTCCCTGCACCAAGTGCCTATCCGCTGCAGATCTTCCTGCATTTCGCTACAATTTTCTAATGCTGCAACTTCTTTGTATATTACAGCATCATCTGTGAAATGCCGCATGGACCTTCCGACACTATCTACTAGGTCATTTATGCATATGGTGAAAAGCAATGGTCCCATAACAGTCTCCTGTGGCACGCCAGAGGTTACTTTAATGTCTGTAGACGTCTCTCCATTGGGAACAACATGCTGTGTTCTGTTTGCTAAAAACTCTTCAATCCAACCACACAGCTGGTCTAACATTCCGTAGGCTCTTACTTTGTTCATCAGGCGACCGTACGGAACTGTATCTAACTCTTTCCGGAAGTCGAGGAAAATGGCATCTACCTGGGAGCCCTTATCGAATATTTTCTGGGTCTCACAAACAAATAAAGTGAGTCGGGTCTCACACGATCGCTGTTTCCGGAATCCGTGCCTATTCCTTCAGAGTAGATTCTGGGTTTCGAGAAATGACACGATATGCGAGCAAAAAACATGTTCTAAAATTCTACAACAGATCAATGTACCGCTGTTAAGGAGCTGTTCCCCTGGAAGACAGCAGATTCACGCCCTCCCATCAGCACGATGAGTCATGTACCAGGATTCATCATACCGTGTAGTGCTCTGCCACAGCACCAACATCCAGTGCCAACGATCACGGGCCTGTTTCAGTAAGAGGTGCCAATGTCGTGGAGTTAACATTGGCACTTGTACAGGCCATTGGCTGCAGAGGCTCGTCATTGGGAGTGTTCAATGCACCGTGTATTCAGACACACTTGTACTCTGCCCAGCATTAAAGTCTGATGTTAGCTCCACCAGTCTGTCCAGCCTACGACATCCGACATCGGTAATGAGGGGTGACTGCCCGACCCCACAATGTCTGGACACGGTTTCTCCACTTGTCGAAGACACTCACCACAGTGCTTCTCGAACACTCCACAAGACGTGCAGTTGCCAAAATGGCTGTCCCGATCCTCCGGGACATCACAATCTGCCCTCGGTCAAACTCAGATAGATTGTGTGCCTTTACATTCTACACAAGGACAGCAAGCTCACTGATACTGCATGTACCGTGTGTGTATCTGACTAGCAGTCATTCCTCACCAGGTGGCACTGTTGTCATCTGGACGGGTTTTAGCAATAGTAGTTCGGTGGTAAGGCAGAGATTTAGGAACCGGGTTTTAAATTGTAAGACATTTCCGGGGCCTGATGTGGACTCTGACCACAATCTATTGGTTATGAACTGTAGAGTAAAACTGAAGAAACTGCAAAAAGGTGGGAATTTAAGGAGATGGGACCTGGATAAACTGAAAGAACCAGAGGTTGTACAGAGTTTCAGGGAGAGCATAAGGGAGAAATTGACAGGAATGGGGGAAAGAAATGCAGTAGAAGAAGAATGGGTAGCTTTGAGGGTTGCAGTAGTGAAGGTAGCAGAGGATCAAGTAGGTAAAAAGACGAGGGCTAGTAGAAATCCTTGGGTAACAGAAGAAATATTGAATTTAATTGATGAAAGGAGAAAATGTAAAAATGCAGTAAATGAAACATGGAGGGTAAAAATCGTAGAGGGAGACCAAGAGATGAATACACTAAGCAGATTCAGAAGTATGTAGGTTTCCGTAAGTACTGGGAGATGATGAAGCTTGCACAGGATAGAGTAGCATGGAGAGCAGCATCAAACCAGTCTCAGGACTGAAGACCACAACCACAACAACAACAACAACAACAACAACAACAACAGGTTGGTGGTCATTTCTGGCTGACCAATGTATATAATTAAGGCAGTGACAGCCACTTATCTGTTCAGCACAGATGCCCCCAAAGCTTGAACTCTGACAGGAAATGGCGAGATGCCACATGTAATGAGGCTAATGAGCAGGGGTGTTAAATCAATGGTGAGTGGTGTAAGTTGAGAATTTGCGTCTGACAGGAGGCATGCTAGGGTAGTCGGTGCCATTGTGTTGACCACTGTATCCGGATGTTGTCGTCTCAGTGCATCTGTCTAGTAAGCAGAAGGTCTGGGTTTAAATCCCAGTCTGGCACAAATTTTCAGCTTGCCCCATTGACATAAGACAATGCCCACTGGCAGCTAATGTCTTTAATTCCTTTGTGTCTTGATTCTAAGCATATGTGCCACAAGTTTTCATCACTGTCCAATAAACAATCACTACACATAGCACTTGTAGTAAGACTGAACAAAATCGTATACAAGCCTGAATATTTTTCATGACCACACCACAGGAGAGCATGCTGTGGTCTGTCGGCCATGTCTGGCATGCAATTGGTCTCAGTCTAGTGCATGGAAGAAATTCGCAAAGTTTCTCACTATTTTTGATTGTACTGGCTATCTTACTGCCATATTTTGTTATCTGTTTGAAATGTTTCCCCAAGTTTGGTGGGTTTATTGAATGTGTGTTTTCACGTAGTAGCACTGAGACGATTTTATCGCAGACAATAGACACTGAAATTATAATGAAATTAATATCTCTGTAATTGTATTATCTATGTAATTTAAGCGAACAAGGACTCACAACTTTTTTGTTCTTTCTCTTCCTTCTCAGCCATTATCTGGTACAGTCATAAAATATATTGCTTGGTCTATGTAATGTCCCCCAAAGAACCATGGACCTTGCCATTGGTGGGGAGGCTTGCATGCCTCAGCGATATTGCTTGGTCTATGTAATGTCCCCCAAAGAACCATGGACCTTGCCATTGGTGGGGAGGCTTGCATGCCTCAGCGATACAGATAGCCGTAGCGTAGGTGCAACCACAACGGAGGGGTATCTGTTGAGAGACAAGACAAACGTGTGGTTCCTGAAGAGGGGCAGCAGCATTTTTAGTAGTTGCAAGGGCAACAGTCTGGATGATTGACTGATCTGGCCTTGTAACACAAACCAAAACGGCCTTGCTGTGCTGGTACTGCGAACACCTGAAAGCGAGGGGAAACTACAGCTATAATTTTTCCTGAAGGCAAGAAGCTTTACTGTATGGTTAAATGATGATGGCGTCCTCTCGGGTAAAATATTCTGGAGGTAAAATAGTCCCCCATTCGGATCTACAGGCGGGGACTACTCAATAGGATGTCGTTATCAGGAGAAAGAAAACTGGCGTTCTATGGATCGGAGTGTGAAATGTCAGAACCCTTAATTGAGCTGGTAGGTTAGAAAATTTAAAAAGGGAAATGGATAGGTTAAAGTTAGATATAGTAAAAATTAATGAAGTTCGGTGGCACGAGGAACAAGACTTTTGGTCAGGCGAATACAGGGTTATAAATACAAAATCAAATAGGGGTAATGCAAGAGTCGGTTTAATAATGAATAAAAAAATAGGAGTGAGGGTAAACTACTACAAACAGCATAGTGAACGCCTTATTGTGGCCAAGATAGACACGAAACCCACGTCTACTACAGTAGTACAAGTTTATATGCCAAGTAGCTCTGCAGATGATGAAGAAATTGAAGAAATGTATGATGAAATAAAAGAAATTATTCAGATAGTGAAAGGAGATGATAATTTAATAGTCGTGGATGACTGGAATTCGGTAGAGGGAAAGGGATGAAGGAAATGTAGTAGGTGAATATGGACTGGGGCAAAGAAATGAAAGAGGAAGCCCCCTGGTTGAATTTTGCACAGAGCACAACTTAATCATAGCTAACGATTGGTTCAAGAATCATAAAAGAAGATTGTATACATGGAAGAAGCCTGGAAATAAAGGTTTCAGATAGATTATATAATGGTAAGACAGAGATTTAGGAACCAGGTTTTAAATTGTAAGACATTTCCGGGGGCTGATGTGGACTCTGATCACAATCTATTGGTCACGAACTGTAGATTGAAACTGCAGAAACTGAAAAAATGTGGGAATTTAAGGAGATGGGACCTGGATAAGTTGATTAAACCAGAGTTTGTACAGAGTTTAATGGACAGCATGATGGAACAATTGACAGGAATGGGGGAAAGAAATACAGTAGAAGAAGAATGGGTAGCTTTCAGGGATGAAGTAGTGAAGCAGCAGAGGATCAAGTAGGTAAAAAGATGAGGGCTAGTAGAAATCCTTGGGTAACAGAAGAAATATTGAATTTAATTGATGAAAGGATAAAATATAAAAATGCAGTAAATGAAGCAGGCAAAAAGGAATATAAATGTCTCAAAAATGAGATCGACAGGAAGTGCAAAATGACTAACCAGGGATGGCTAGAGGACAAATGTAGGGATGTAAGGTAGATACTGCCTACAGGAAAATTAAAGAGACCTTTGGAGATAAGAGAACCACTTGTATGAATATCAAGAGCTGAGATGGAAACCCAGTTCTAAGCAAAGAAGGGAATCAGAAAGGTGGAAGGAGTATATAGAGAGTCTATACAAGGGCGATGTACTTGAGGACAATATTATGGAAATGGAAGAGGATGTAGATGAAGATGAAATAGGAGATACGATACTGCGTGAAGAGTTTGACAGAGAACTGAAAGACCTGAGTCGAAACAAGGCCCCGGGAGTAGACAACATCCCATTAGAACTACTGACAGTCTTGGGAGAGCCAGTCCTGACAAAACTCTACCATCTGGTAAGCAAGATGTATGAGACAGGCGAAATACCCTCAGACTTCAAGAAGAATATAATAATTCCAATTCCAAAGAAAGCAGGTGTTGACAGATGTGAAAATTATTGAACTATCAGTTTAATAAGTCACAGCTTCAAAATACGAATAAATTCGAATTCTTTACAGACAGATGGAATAACTGTTAGATGCTGACCTCCGGGAAGATAAGTTTGGATTCCGTAGAAATGTTGGAACACATGAGGCAATACTGACCCTATGACTTATCTTAGAAGAAAGATTAAGGAAAGGAAAACCTACGTTTCTAGCATTTGTAGACTTAGAGAAAGCTTTTGACAATGTTGACTGGAATACTCTCTTTCAAATTCTGAACGTTGCAGGGGTCAAATACAGGGAGAAAAAGGCTATTTACAATTTGCACAGAAACCAGAAGGCAGTTATAAGAGTCAAAGGACATGAAAGGGAAGCAGTGGTTGGTTGGGAAGGGAGTGAGACAGGGTTGTAGCCTCTCCCCAATGTTATTCAATCTGTATATTGAGCAAGCAGTGAAGGAAACAAAAGAAAAATTCAGAGTAGGTATTAAAATGCATGGAGAAGAAATAAAAACTTTGAGGTTCGCCGATGATATTGTAATTCTGTCAGAGACTGCAAAGGACTTGGAAGAGTAGTTGAACGGAATGGACAGTGTCTTGAAAGGAGGGTATAAGATGAACATCAACAAAAGCAAAACAAGGATAGTGGAATGTAGTCCAATTAAGTCGGGTGATGCTGAGGGAAATAGATTAGGAAATGAGACACTTAAAGTAGTAAAGCAGTTTTTCTATTTGGGGAGCAAAATAACTGATGATGGTCAAAGTAGAGAGGGTATAAAATGTAGACTGGCAATGGCAAGGAAAGTGTTTCTGAAGAAGAGAAATTTGTTAACATCAAGTATATATTTAAGTGCCAGGAAGTCGTATCTGAAAGTATTTGTATGAAGTGTAGCCGTGTATGGAAGTGAAACATGGACGATAAATAGTTTGGATAAGAAGAGAATAGAAGCTTTCGAAATGTGGTGCTAGAGAAGAATGCTGAAGATTAGACGGGTGGATCACATAACTAATGAGGAGGTATTGAATAGGATTGGGGAGAAGAGGAGTTTGTGGCACAACTTGACAAGAAGAAGGGACCGGTTGGTAGGACATGCCTGAGACATCGAGGGATCACCTATTTAGTATTGGAGGGCAGCGTGGAGGGTAAAAACCATAGAGGGAGACCAAGAGGTGAATACACTAAGCAGTAAGCAGATTCAGAAGGATGTAGGCTGCAGTAGGTACTGGGAGATGAAGAAGCTTGCACAGGATAGAGTAGCATGGAGAGCTGCATCAAACCAGTCTCAGGACTGAAGACCACAACAACAACAACAACAACAACAACTACTACTACTACTACTACTTTGTAATGTAGATATTTTGTTATTTATGCTCATTTTGCCCAATTATAACCATTTAATTTCACTGTGTTTTATTATGACTAAGCATGCTTTTCTTCCTCAGCCTTTTTTTTCATGAATTTGATAATTAAATGTGGCTCACTTTCTGTGGGGACATCTGCTAGTGAATGATTGCATTTAACAGCACCAATCAGTGTAATTCCTCCAGTTTGCGCTCAGAATAGAACCTGCAGCTAAAATTTCACTTTTCACAAAACTAAGTTCAATAACTTTCAAGTGTAAATCACGTCCCAAAATTATACTCACTAACAGACAATCCCAGTAGAGGAGCCAAGCTAAAAAATATCAATCATAAATGTTATGGTGTTAGTATCTGGAACATTGCATTCAAATTTCAATATTTAAAAATATTTTTACATAATTTTTCAAGTACATAATTTTCTTTCTTTAATTGAAGACTCGTTTAGCCAAAGATAATTTTAATTTGATTCAGACTTGCATTTGAGTTAAACATTTTAAAAGCCAGAATAATATAAAATTCAATACTAATTTCAAAACTCAGTGATAATAAATAAAAATAAAAAACCACCATTAAATTTTCTTTCTTGTGATAATGTTAATAAATAATTCTTGTCTGCTGTGGACATATTATAACACTGCAACTGTTGAAATTGAAGGTAATTTGTGATGAATTAGCTGCACCCAGTTGTTTTTAAAGATGGTTATTTTTCTGTTATGCTGTTTCAAGATGCTTGGCAACCAATCTTCAGTGTTTAGATTTATTTATGTATCACATACATTATTGCTTTACTAACGGTATTGCAAAATTTTGCAACATGAATTTTTAAGACAGCAATTGTCAAACATCACAAGTAAAGATACAGTGTTACAATGTGTCAATAAATGTGGACATCTGAAGATGATGTGAGCATATAATGAATATACTATCAAAAATGCTTGTTTTGAGGCATCATTTGTTGGTGTGGCATGTTGCAAAAGGGGACCATTCAAATTGGTACATCGCCCCATAAATATTAATGTTACAGAAGCTATAGGTTTGAGTTTATGTGCTAGGAGCATTGCTGTCGTGTCATATGACGAGGTGGCCAACTACCTTAAGTATGTATGTGGATCAGGCGTGCGGATCACCAAAGATTGCCCGTGTCTGACCTACACTTATAGCTTTATCATCTTTTGGAATAAACTGTAATATCCACCCACTTGTAGTTTACTTATTGACAACAGACTGTTTGAAGAACTGGGGTCAACATTATGGTAACCCACAGAAGCCAGATTCCAAGATAATTGAGCTGTTCTTGCCCTGAAATGTACATTACATATTGTAAACTGGAAAATTCGGAAATATCATAATTTAATGTAGAGAAGCTGTTTATCAAATCAGAATAATCTCTTTTAGAATTTTCTAACTGTTTTGTGTGGTTTTGCATATTTTTCATGGGAAAATCCATCTGAAATGTTGGTTATCGTCTTTTTTAATATTAATGAATATGTTATTTCAGTATAAAGGCTCGTTAAATATTTATTATCTCATTGCTGAGAAAAATGTACTGTTTCACGCTGTGTAACACGTAACTGTCTTATTCAAATACATTTAAGGAAATAATCTTCTTACCATGAAAAGTTATTTCTAATGATGTAGAACCATTTGTTCATTGTTTGATGAAAGTTAGCTGAAAATAAAATTATCTCATACAAACAGAGACACATTTGAAAATAAACTTAATAACAGGCAAATGATAGTACGAGCATGGTGTCAGAAACTGAGGGGCAGCCAACACCAGCCATAGGGAGCCAAAGGCATGTGTGAAACCCATTGGTGAACAGAACGTGATGCACACTGTTGGGCCCAACTGTACTGCACTGCATGGTGTCGTGGTTGCAAAAATGGACCTCACCGTGGACATTGGGAGTGAAGCTGCACATCATGCACTCTATTGCACACAGACTAAGTCATAACATGACGTCCTGTGGCTGCACGAAAAGCATTATTCAACATGGTGGCATTGCTGTCAGGGTTCCTCTGGCCATAATCTGTAGACAGCAGTCATGCACTGCAGTAGTAGCCCTCGGGTGGCCTCAGTGAGGCATGCCATAGACAGTTCCTGTGTCTGTATCTCCTCCAAGTCCGAACAACATCGCTTTGGTTCACTCCGAGACACCTGAATACTTCGCCTTTTGAGAGATCTTCCTGGTACAAAATAACAATGGTTCGAACCCTGGTATTGACCGTCTAGGTACGGTTGAACTATAGACAACACGAGCTGTGTACCTCCTTCCTGGTGGAATGATTGGAACTGATCAGCTGTCTGACCCCTCCGTCTAATAGGTGCTGCTCATACGTGGTTGTTTACATGTTTGGGCAGGTGTAGAGACATCTCTGAACAGTCAAAGGACTGTGTCTGTGATACAATATCCACAGTCAACGTCTATCTTCAGGAATTCTGGGAACTGGGGTGATGCAAAACTCTGTTGATGTGTGTAGCATCACGTCTGCTCTCCGTAGACTATGTTGTCTAAATTTATGAATGATTGAATGTTTAACAACACATATCTCTTCAGAAATAAGTGCTAATTAAGAACCGTTGAAAACATTATATCATAACACAAACAATATACTTATGGCAATATCTTAACAGTGGTATAAAAGATGTACTGAATATTTAAGAGTGCATGTATTTTTCTCTTCAAATAACTTATTAATACCAGATATGACCCTTAATTAATACTAATAAGCATATTCCTCTAATAATATTTCATAAATTTGGTTTCTGTAACACATTCTGACATTTTTTCATGCCTTTCTACATTGAGAAGTAGGAAAACTATAGTGAACATTGTTACTCAAGTACATAGGAATTTACTGTATTTATGTATCTTCAGTTATCATTGCAGAACAGTTCTCTTCATCCAACCCTCCCTCTGGTCTGTGAACTATCTTCACTTTATTGTAATACTGTTTTAAGAAGATGTTTTGGGTATAACCTTTCAGGTATTGAATGTCTTTTAGCTTTAATGGTTCTATTTTTCTTGGTCCATTGTATAAGGGGCATTCAAATGAAACCTAGTCACTAGTGTAAAGTAATGGTAATGAAACTTCCTGGCAGATTAAAACTGTGTGCCCGGCCGAGACTCGAACTCAGGACCTTTGCCTTTCCCGGGCAAGTGCTCTACCATCATGTCTCCGAATTATCCTTTCTTTCAGGAATGCTAGTTCTGCAAGGTTCGCAGGAGAGCTTCTGTAAAGTTTGGAAGGTAGGAGACGAGGTACTGGCAGAAGTAAAGCTGTGAGGACCGGGTGTCAGTCATTCTTTGGTAGCTCAGATGGTAGAGCACTTGCCCGCGAAAGGCAAAGGTTCCGAGTTCGAGTCTCGGTCGGGCACACAGTTTTAATCTGCCAGGAAGTTTCATATCAGCGCACACACCGCTGCAGAGTGAAAATCTCATTCTGGTAACGGTAATGATTTTATTAACTCAAAAATGTAGTTAGACAAAGTACACATACTCAAAAATAGCCGCCAAAACTGTCGGCATATTTATCCCATTGCGACACCAGCTGTTCGATTCCATCCTCGAAGAACCCAGTAGACTGCTGTCGGATCCAGGCCTGTACCCAGTCACACACTTTGTCGTCTGTTGCAAATCGATGTCCGTGACTAGCTCGTTTTAGAGGCCGAACACGTGAAAGGTCAGGACTGTACAATGGATGTTCCAGTGTTTCCCACCGAAACTGCTGCAATGTCATCTTCACTGCATTGGCCGTGTGTGGGCAGGCATTATCGTGGAGGATAACGCCACTGGACAACATGTCTAGGTATTTCAACTTGATGGCTTATCTAAGGTTCTGTAAAGTGGCTTGGTAACGCTGGGCATTGACGGTGGTTCCCGGTTGCAGGAACTCGACAAGCAGTGGGCCCTTGTTGTCAAAAAAGAAGGACATCGTGAGCTTACCAGAACTGGTGTGCACGGTCTTTGATTTCTTGGGAGTTAGTTAAGTCGCATGTTTCCACTGCTTGCTCTGACGCTTGCTTTCCAGTTCAAAATGGTGACACCGTGTTTTATCACCTGTGACAATATGCGACAGAAAGGCATATTCCTCCTCATGATTGAACAGTAGTTGTGTTCGGCTCTTCGAAAAGCGCTCCAGGCAGAGTGCTTTCGCTTCGCGTCTAGTGTTTGCTGTGGCGCTTTCAGTTTGGCGCGCTGTTTGGATCGCTACTGCCCTCTGGCGGGAGGTGGAGCAAGTGTACAGTCGCGTACCTATCGAAGTGTACGTACTGGGCGGTGACCGAGAGAGGTGGTGGCGCTAGCGGGGCCCTGTTGTCGGGGGTCGTCAACTGCTCGCCACGTGCTTTGGCCGATCTCTCGGCTGTCAGGGGCTAAGTCTGCCTTACCCGCATGTACGTGGCTTATGGAGCTTAGAAGCCGTGGTGCAGGGGATCAATGCATGGGACCGCATATCTTCTTATTGGCCGTTGAAACCACTGGCAGCAGTTGGCTCTGATGAACACAAGGAAGTGCAACGTGTTCCTAGCGCTGAGGTGGAGTGTGAGAAGTTGAGAGCTGTTGGTATGTAACAGAGTTAAGAGAAGGTTTTCAAGTTCTAGTGAAGTGCACGAGTTTCTTCACCAGTGGTCTTGTTGAGGTCGTCCCACCAAAGTTTCCATTTGCCTATCCATGGGAATGTGGTTATTGTTTCTCGGTCAGGCTGTTTTCATTCACACCTCGATTGGGTGATTTAGGGTTGTGGGTCTCTGTGGTTCGGAGTCTGTGCAGGCACCGCCCTTGCTACAGCCTCTGGTTTTGGGTAACTCGGGGTGGTGGCGGCTTGTAATGCAAGCTTTGGGGCTGATCTGCTGTGGCCCTGTACACCATCAGTAACTATTCCACCTGTTGTGATTTGGGCCCCTTTACACGTGTCACTCCCTCAGCGAGCTAATATATATATATATATATATATACACTCCTGGAAATGGAAAAAAGAACACAGTGACACTGGTGTGTGTCAGACCCACCATACTTGCTCCGGACACTGCGAGAGGGCTGTACAAGCAATGATCACACGCACGGCACAGCGGACACACCAGGAACCGCGGTGTTGGCCGTCGAATGGCGCTAGCTGCGCAGCATTTGTGCACCGCCGCCGTCAGTGACAGCCAGTTTGCCGTGGCATACGGAGCTCCATCGCAGTCTTTAACACTGGTAGCATGCCGCGACAGCGTGGACGTGAACCGTATGTGCAGCTGACGGACTTTGAGCGAGGGCGTATAGTGGGCATGCGGGAGGCCGTTGGACGTACCGCCGAATTGCTCAACACGTGGGGCATGAGGTCTCCACAGTACATCGATGTTGTCGCCAGTGGTCGGCGGAAGGTGCACGTGCCCATCGACCTGGGACCGGACCGCAGCGACGCACGGATGCACGCCAAGACCGTAGGATCCTACGCAGTGCCGTAGGGCACCGCACCGCCACTTCCCAGCAAATTAGGGACACTGTTGCTCCTGGGGTATCGGCGAGGACCATTCGCAACCATCTCCATGAAGCTGGGCTACGGTCCCGCACACCGTTAGGCCGTCTTCCGCTCACGCCCCAACATTGTGCAGCCCGCCTCCAGTGGTGTCGCGACAGGCGTGAATGGAGGGACGAATGGAGACGTGTCGTCTTCAGCGATGAGAGTCGCTTCTGCCTTGGTGCCAATGATGGTCGTATGCGTGTTTGGGGCCGTGCAGGTGAGCGCCACAATCAGGACTGCATACGACCGAGGCACACAGGGCCAACACCCGGCATCATGGTGTGGTGAGCGATCTCCTACACTGGCCGTACACCTCTGGTGATCGTCGAGGGGACACTGAATAGTGCACGGTACATCCAAACCGTCATCGAACCCATCGTTCTACCATTCCTAGACCGGCAAGGGAACTTGTTGTTCCAACAGGACAATGCACATCCGCATGTATCCCGTGCCACCCAACGTGCTCTAGAAGGTGTAAGTCAACTACCCTGGCCAGCAAGATCTCCGGATCTGTCCCCCATTGAGCATGTTTGGGACTGGATGAAGCGTCGTCTCATGCGGTCTGCACGTCCAGCACGAACGCTGGTCCAACTGAGGCGCCAGGTGGAAATGGCATGGCAAGCCGTTCCACAGGACTACATCCAGCATCTCTACGATCGTCTCCATGGGAGAATAGCAGCCTGCATTGCTGAGGAAGGTGGATATACACTATACTAGTGCCGACATTGTACATGCTCTGTTGCCTGTGTCTATGTGCCTGTGATTCTGTCAGTGTGATCATGTGATGTATCTGACCCCAGGAATGTGTCAATAAAGTTTCCCCTTTCTGGGACAATGAATTCACAGTGTTCTTATTTCAATTTCCATGAGTGTATATATATTAAAAACAAAGATTCCAAGACTTACCAAGCGGGAAAGTGCTGGTAGGTAGGCACAATAAATAAAACACACACACAGAATTTCGTACTTTCGCAACTGGCGGCTGCTTTGTCAGGAAAGAGGGAAGGAAAAGGAAAGATGAAAGGATGTGGGTTTTATGGGAGAGGGTAAGGAGTCATTCCAATCCCGGGAGCGGAAAGACTTACCTTAGGGGGAAAAAGGACAAAGATTCCAAGACTTACCAAGCGGGAAAGCGCCGGTAGATAGGCACAATGAATAAAACACTCACAAACATACACACAGAATTTCGAGCTTTCGCGACCGTGGGAATGACCAGCAACAAACTGTCCATTCGCATGAATGGACATAGGCAGACAGTGTTTGTTGGTAATGAGGATCACCCTGTGGCTAAACATGCCTTGGTGCACGGCCAGCACATCTTGGCACAGTGTTACACCGTCCGGGTTATCTGGATACTTCCCACCAACACCAACCTATCCGAACTCCGGAGATGGGAACTTGCCCTTCAATATATCCTCTCTTCTCGTTATCCACCAGGCCTCAATCTCTGCTAATTTCAAGTTGCCGCCAATCATACCTCACCTGTCTTTCAACAACATCTTTGCCTCCACACTTCCGCCTCGACTTACATCT
The DNA here is from genome assembly GCF_023897955.1 of Schistocerca gregaria. Classification (NCBI taxonomy): domain Eukaryota; kingdom Metazoa; phylum Arthropoda; class Insecta; order Orthoptera; family Acrididae; genus Schistocerca; species Schistocerca gregaria. The sequence continues at coordinate 107,606,841 of NC_064930.1, read as the reverse complement.
CTGCCATTACTCTTTGCCTTTAAATATGTCTGCTTGTGTCTGTGTATGTATGGATGGATATGTGAGTGTGTGTGTGCGCTAGTATATACCTATCCTTTTTTCCCCCTAAGGTAAGTCTTTCCACTCCTGGGATTGGAATGACTCCTTACCCTCTCCCTTAAAACCCACATCCTTTCATCTTTCCTTTTCCTTCCCTCTTTCCTGACGAAGCAGCCACCGGTTGCAAAAGCTCGAAATTCTGTGTGTGTGTTGGTGTGTTTTTTTCATTGTGCCTATCTACCGGCGCTTTCCCACTTGGTAAGTCTTGGAATCTTTGTTTTTATATATATAATTTTTTTTTCAGAACTGCCTTTAATGTTAAGGTTTGTGTGCTGGCTTATTCACATTTATTTTGTAATAACTGACAGGTGTAATATAAGTTATTTAATTGGCAAGAGACAACTATTTTAACTTTAGTACAAACTAGCTACTTAAAGGTTTTTTAAAGGTATTGTTCTCTTATATATGATAAGTTTAAAATCTTATTATTGGGAAGTTGTTAACGTCATACCTTGCAATCTCTTTTTCATAAAGAAAATTTGTCAGCTATTGGAAATTGTTTTTGAAATTGTTCTTTTAAAAAATGCCAGACTTAAAAATTTATTATTGAGAAAGTCTTTTAAAATAAAAACGTATCTTTAGCAGTGTGTGTTATTTCACCAGCACATCCTGGCCCCTACTTCCATGATAACGTTTTGGAATAACACATGTACTTGTGTTGTTGTTTGTGAACCGCCCTAATTGATGGTTCTATGATAACTTTGTATATGCCTCGAAGCCAGCACCTTTCGAGTATTGCGATGTTCAGCGGTCAGTCAGTGGGGAACCCACTGCTCTCAGTTTTTTTTTAAAGTTCAAATGTTGACGTGCTAAGGTGTGGGCGGTGCCCACGCTAATACTTAGAAACCGATGTATCTCGTCCACGGTGACTCTGCAGTTGCCCGAGACTAAAGAATTCACTTCCACAACCATTTCCAGTGAGTTGTGCCCCCTCAAGGAATCGTTTGTGCCATCCCACAACACTTGAACACTTCAGATTGTACTTGCCATATACAACGGTATTTCGGAAAGCAAAGATACACTGTACGCTAGAGGAACAGAAGAGTTTTGGCGAGCAAGTTGTCAACACTGGTGTTCGTTCGGCAGTTGAACGTTGCTTCTGGTTGGAGTAGACCGTGTTTAAAATGACTGCGCCGATTCAGAATCCCGCCAAATGCGAAGTGCGCTCCGTCATATGTTTTGTTCATGCAAAAGGTCAGTGACCAGCAGATATTCACAAAGAAATTGTTTGTGTTTATGGGCACATTATGAATCGACAAAATGAAACAAAATGGTTTTGTCATTTCTCTGAAGGTAGGACCGATGTTCGTGATGCACAAAGAACAGGACGGCCACCTGTGATCTCTGATGCCCTTCTTCGAAGAACGGAGGAAGCAATGTGTGCGAATAGACGTCTCACATTGAAAGAATTGCATCAGATCGTACCGGACGTGTCAGTAACAACTCTTTATGATGTTGTGACTGTCAAGTTAGGGTACAGGAAATTGTGTGCACACTGGGTTCCAAAACTGTTAACGGAAGAACACAAAAAGAAAAAGGTGGCTTTGCACTCGACTTCCTCACATGCTGTGGTGAAGTACGTGATGAGTTCCTTGATCACATTGTAACAGGTGATGAGACGTGGGTTTCTCACCATACACCTGAATCCGAGCAACAATCAGTGCAATGGCACCACTCGAATTCACCAAAAGCCGAGAAATGCAAAACGTCAATTTTGGCGAAGAAACTCGTGGCTTCTGTTTTTCAGGACAGACAAGGCATTCTTCTATTGGAATTTATGCCTCGTGGAACGACATTTAATGCTGCTGCATACTGCCAGACTTTGAAACGTGTTTGAAGGGCAATTTAAAATAAATGCAGGGCAAAGTCGACACGTGGAGTCTGCTTGCTTCACGACAACGCTTGGCCTCACACAGCGGTCGTAACCAAAACACTACTCAAACAATTCAAATGGGACGCATTGGACCATCCGCCATACAGCCCCGACCTTGCTCCAACTGACTTCCATGTCTTCCATTACCTGAAGTCACATCTCGGTGGGAAATCATTCCACAATGATGAAGAGATCGAAGATGAAGTTGAAATGTGGTTCTGACAACAGGCGGCAATGACTGTGGGATACAAAAGCTTGTGCAGCGACTTAACAAATGTTTGGATAACAGGGGTGATTATATCGAAAAATAACAAATAATCCAGTTAATAAGATGTAACTGACATTTTCTAAATAAATATTCTATTTAAGGACTGCAAGACATTGTATCTTTACTTTTTGAAATGCTCTCGTACTTTAGTTATGAGAGGGAACCAATAGTTCTGTACTGATAGGTTACTCTATAACTGCAATATATGGTATGTTTTAATTTTAATTCTTTCCAAAAAAAATTTGTACGCTAAGATAGTTCTATCAGTAACTATATAATCTCTCTTGTTAATTATATTTTTAACTTTATCTAACAGATCTGAAGATGGGCAGCTAGCCTGAAACCAGTTATTGAAAATAAAAAAAATAGCAATCAAAGACTGAAATGTCATATTTTTATTCAAAGAACGATTGCGGCTATCCCAGTAAGACAATCATGTCTACTTTTCATAAACTCAGACAGATTGCAGTGCCTTCCCACACACACGAATAGCTCACTCACTGATACTGCATGCACCATGCGTGTATCTGGCTAGCAGTCATTCCTCGCCAGGTAACGCTGCTATTGCCTGGATAGGTTTATATTGATCATAGTTGATAGTCATAATGTTCTGGCTGATCAGTGTATATTTAAATAATGTTTTGAAAAATGGAATAAAAGATTAGGGGTGTCTATTACTGCAAATGGAGAGCACATTGAATGGAGTGAAGGTTTGTACTTAAAATGTGAATAAATAAATTTTAAAAGGAAGTTATGTTTCCTTTGGGTATCTCCTAATCTGCAGGTTGCAGTAGTTATTCAGAGGTGAAAAAGCTTGTGCAGGACTGAGTAGTGTGCAGAGCTGTATCAAGACCACAACAACAACAAAACCCAGCCAGTTATACAGTGACATACGAGGTGCGACAGTAAAGTAATGCGACTGATGTGGAAAAAAATGTTGCCTACCATTTTAGTCAAGTTTAGTGTTGTCTCCTTCAAAGCAGTTCCCTTCTGATTGCACACACTTTTTCCAACTGTTCTGCCACAGATGGTAACATTTCTGAAACTCATCTTCTGTAATATACTCCAAGGCCCCCGTCACAGCTTTTTGGACATTTTGTGTTGTTTGAAAATGGTGTCCCTCGACCACCGTATTGACTCTTGGAAATAGAAAAAAGTCCTACAGAGCAATATTCTGGTAAATAATGTGACTGTGGAAGAACCGAAATTTGTTTTGAGGTTAAAAATTGATATACTGGCAAAGCACTATGGGATGCAGCATTATCGAGATGCAGAATCCAATTATCAGCAAGTTGGCACAGACACAAAGAACTCTTTTACAAAGTCTTTCTAAAATTTCTTTGTAGTAATATTGGTTAACTGTTTGTCCAGGGGGCACCCACTCTTCATGAACAATTCCCTTGGAATCAAAGAAGCACACAAGCATGCATTTCACTTTTGACTTTGACATGCAAGGTTTTTTTGGTCTGAGTGATCTCTTTGAGCACGATTGTGAACTTTAGTATTTTGTCTCTGGATCGTACTGAAAATACCAACTTTCATCACCAGTGATAGCACGGCTCAACAATTCTGGATTGTTTTCCGTTTGCTGTAACAGGTCGTCTCCCACATTTTTCCGTGTTTCTCGCTGTTGTGGTGTGAGATTTTAGGGGCCATTTTTGCACCAATATTTCTCATACCGAGATCTTCAGTTATTATTAGAAGAACCATTTCTCAATTGATTTCAGTTCTTTTTCAATCATTTTCACGGATAATCTTCGATTAGATCGTACGGTTTCACGCACACTGGCCAAGTTGTCATCTGTCCGTGAGGTCGATGGTCGTCCACTGCGGTCTTCATCTTCAACTAAACATTTTATGCAAACAAAAAACTTGAGCACTTGACATAACTCCTCTCCTAAAGCCTTCTGAAGCTTGCCATAAGTTGTCGTCGCATTTTCACCTAGTTTAACGCAAAAAAAAAATGTCATACCGTTGCGCAATATTATGCAGTTCCATTTCCGTGATGAGATAAACAAACACGTGTTAACTTATTACACCACAACTCATGACTGAGCAGTTGCATAGATGTGCCGCTCGGACTAGAAGCAGCTTACAGACCGAGGTCAAAGATATTGAGCCTACGCAAGCCTGCAGGGTTGCCACATCTTGCAAAGAAAATCAGTCTCATTACTTTATTGTCTCATATCGTGCATTTTAAGATTTACCTCTAGGAAGCACAGTGCAACTCGGCATTTTCCACAGTAACAAACACTGCCAAAACTTTCATTATCTGCCAGCACATTAAAAGCGCAAGGGGAGTAGTCAAATGTTTTTAGCTTTGGATACTTTGCTCTTTTCCATTCAGGATTGAAGTTATGTTGTGGTTAGTGTATGATATTTTTATTGTTCTTTTTATATTTGTCAATGCTACTGAAATTATGCCCAGTCTCTTCTTACCCTGCCTATTTCTTTAAAAAAGTTGCCTATATGATGTTCAGTCCTGACAAAACTCTACCATCTGGTGAGCAATATGTATGAGACAGGCAAAATACCCTCAGAATTCAAGAAGAATATAATAATTCCAATCCCAAAGAAGGCAGGTGTTTACAGGTGCGAAAATTACTGAACTATCAGTTTAATAAGTCACGGATGCAAAATACTAAAGCAAATTCTTTAGAGACGAATGGAAAAACTAGTAGACGCCGACCTCGGCGAAGATCAGTTTGGATTCCGTAGAAATGTTGGAACACGTGAGGCAATACTGACCCTATGACTTATCTTAGAAGAAAGATTAAGGAAAGGCAAACCTACGTTTCTAGCATTTGTAGACTTAGAGAAAGCTTTTGACAATGTTGACTGGAATACTCTATTTCAAATTCTGAAGGTGGCAGGGGTCAAATACAGGGAGAAAAAGGCTATTTACAGTTTGTATAGAAACCAAATGGCAGTTATAAGAGTTGAGGGGCATGAAAGGGAAGCAGTGGTTTGGAAGGGAGTGTGACAGGGTTGTAGCCTCTCCCTGACGTTATTCAATCTGTATATTGAGCAAGCAGTAAAGGAAACAAAAGAAAAATTTGGAGTAGGTATTAAAATCCACGGAGAAGAAATAAAAACTTTGAGGTTCACCAATGACACTGTAATTCTGTCGGAGACAGCAAAGGACTTGTAAGAGCAGTTGAATTCAATGGATAGTGCCTTCAAAGGAGGATGTAAGATGAACAACAACAAAAGCAAAACGAGGATAGTGGAATGTAGTCGAATTAAGTCAAATGATGCTGAGGGAATTAGATTAGGAAATGAGACACTTAAAGTAGTAAAGGAGTTTTGGTATTTGGGGAGCAAAATAACTGATAATAGTAGAAGTAGAGAGGATATAAAATGTAGACTGGCAATGGCAAGGAAAGTGTTTCTGAAGAAGAGAAATTTGTTAACATCGAGTACAGATTTAAGTGTCAGGAAGACATTTCTGAAAGTATTTGTATGGAGTGTAGCCATGCATGGAAGTGAAACATGGACGATAATTAGTTTGGACAAGAAGAGAATAGAAGCATTCGAAATGTGGTGCTACAGAAGAATACTGAAGATTAGATGGGTAGATCACATAACTAATGAGGAGGTATTGAATAGGATTGAGGAGAAGAGAAGTTTGTGGCACAACTTGACTAGAAGGAGGGATCGATTGGCAGGACATGTTCTGAGGCATCAAGGGGTCACCAATTTAGTATTGGAGGGCAGCGTGGAGGGTAAAAATCGTAGAGGGAGACCAAGAGATGAATACACTAAACAGATTCAGAAGGATGTAGGTTGTAGTAGTTTTGGGAGATGAAGAAGCTTACACGGAATAGAGTAGCATGGAGAGCTGCATCAAACCAGTCTCAGAACTGAAGACCGCAACAACAACAACAACATGATGTTCAAAGATGTATGTCAGATGATATTGTTACAGTTGGTTTCTGTGCAATGAATGCTTTGTGATTGAGCATGTAATCACCCCAGAAAATGGTTTCATATATTATCAATGAATCGAAGTAGAGAAAGGAGGGCTATGCTAATTTTCAAATGCTTTCATCCTAGAAATCAGGAATTAGATGCAGACCTTTGTTGGTGAACACAAGTGTTTGAGAAAATTTACAGAATGTGACTTGTTAGTCATGTCCTGATCAGTGTGTACACTTAGGCATTCTAAACATTCAGTTTTACGGTTTCCTTTCACCCACAGTGTATTGTTATTGATGACATTTCTTGCCTTGTACAGAATGTTACTGTGTAACTGGTGTAGACCTGGCCCATAAATATTGTTTAGAATATATGCACACTTTGTGACGAAAGAAAAATGTATTATGTATTCTAGTCTACATCTACATCTACAGCTACACTCTGCAAACCACCATGAGGTGCATGACAGATGGTATATCCCACTGTACCAGTTATTGGGGTTTCTTCCCATTCCTGTTCCATATGGAGGATGGGAAGAATTATTATCTGAGAGCCTCTGTGTCTGCAGTAATGTTGTAATCTTAATATCACGATCCCTATGGGAGTGATACGCAGGGGTAGTAGCATATTTCTTCATTCATAATTCAAAGCTGGCTCCTGAAACTTTGTTAACAGATTTTGTTTGTATGGTTTACACCTACCTTCTTGAATCTTCCACTTCAGTTCCTTCACTATCTCTGTGATATTCTGCCATGGATCAAACAGACTACAACCATTCATTCTGCCCATCTTTGTATATGTTCAGTTTCCCCTGTTGGCCCTACTTCGTGCAGGTCCCACACACTTGAGCAATATTCTACAACCGCTCGCACAAGTGACTTGTAAGCAATCTCCTTTGTAGTCTGATGGGACTACTCCAGTATTCTATGAATAAATCAAAGTCTACCACCTGCTTTATCCACAACTGAGCCTTTGTGATCATTCCATATCATACCTGACCAAGTGCTACACACAGGTATTTGCACAAGTTGGCCGATTCCAGCTGTGACAGAATACTACGTTTTTTAAAATTTTGTGAAGTGCACAGTTTTACATTTCTGAACATGTGAAGCAAGTTGGAAATCTTTGCACCACTTTGAATTCTTATCAAGATCTGACTGAATAATTATGCAGCTTTTTGTGGATAGTTCTTCATTATAGATAACTGTATCATCCGCATAAAGTCTGAGGTTACTATTAATACTGAGTGCAAGGTCATTAATATACAACATGAACAACAAGAGTCTTAGCACACGTGCCTGGGGCACAACCGACGGTGACTCTCCATCTGAGATAACAAGCTGTCTCCTCCCTACCATAAGTTCTCAATCCAGTCATAAATTTCACTCAATAATCCATATGATCATACATTTGACAATAGGCATAAGTGTGGTATTGAGTCAAATGCTTTTTGGAAATAAAGAAATACTACATCTACCTGATTGCAATGTTACGAGGGTAATCCCAAAAGTAAAGTCTCCTATTTTTTTATAACTACATAGACCTGTTGATTTCTACAATGGTTTACATTAGTTTACAGCTTGAACATTTAGCTATTTTTCGACATTCTCACCATTTACGTCGATGCATTTTTGTAGACACTGTGGCAGTTTTTGTATGCCCACGTCATACCAGCTCGCCGCCATGCTGTTCAGAAAGTTAGGAACCTCTTCTTTCACCTTGTCGTTCGAGCTGAATCGCTGGGACCACAGTTAGCACTGACAGGTACTGTGAGACTCTGAAAAAACTCAAATGGGCAATTCAGAACCAGAGAAGAGAAATGTTGAGCAAGGGTGTTCACATTCTCCACAACAACGCTCACCCACACATCGCTCGGCAAACCGTTGCTCTCCTGCAACAGTTTCAGTGGAACATAATCACCCACCCACCCTATAGTCCTGACTTGGCACCCAGAGACTATCACATGTTCCCTAGGTTAAAAGAACATTTGGCCGGAAAGCGATTCAGCTGCGACGACGAGGTGAAAGAAGAGGTACAAAACTTTCTAAACAGCATGGCGGTTAGCTGGTATGATTTGGGCATACAAAAACTGCCACAGCGTCTAAAAAATGCATTGACAGAAATGATGAAACTTCCTGGCAGATTAAAACTGTGTGCCGGAACAAGACTCGAACTCGGGACATTTGCCTTTCGCACGCAAGTGCTCTACCAACTGTGCTACCCAAGCACGACTCACACCCCATCCTCACAGCTTTACTTCTGCCAGTACCTCGTCTCCTACCTTCCAAACTTAGCAGAAGCTCTCCTGCAAACCTTGCCAAACTAGCACTCCTGAAAGAAAGGATATTGTGGAGACGTGGCTTAGCCACAGCCTGGGGGATGTTTCCAGAATGTTCACAGGAGAGCTTCTGCAAAGTTTGGAAAGTAGGAGACGAGGTACTGGCAGAAGTAAAGCTGTGAGGACAGGGTGTGAGTCGTGCTTGGGTAGCTCAGTTGGTAGAGCACTTGCCCGCGAAAGGCAAAGGTCCCGAGTTCGAGTCTTGGTCTGGCACACTGTTTTAATCTGCTAGGAAGTTTCATATCAGCGCACTGCAGAGTGAAAATCTCATTCTGGACAGAAATGGTGATTATGTCGAAAAATAGCTAAATGTCCAAGCTGTAAACTGATGTGTAAACCACTGTAGAAATAAACAGGTCTCTGTACTTATAAAAATATAGGAGACCATAGGTGATTCCCCTCGTACAAAGCTTTCATTACAGCATGTGAGGCAAGTGTGAGCTGGGTTTCTCCTAATTGAAGTTTTCAGAATCTGTGCCGATTGGCATTAAGAAGGTAATTCTAGTCATACTATTCGTAGAGTTTCTGTACGTTAATACAGGCTGGGGCAAATAAAAGTGGCCCTGATGATAGGATATGATTGGAAACCATTTGTGGCAGAATGAATGAAGGAGGAGAAGACCTACAGTTACTTCCAGCAGGATGGAGCAACTGCCCACACAGCCAGCCGAACCTTGGAGCACATTTGCACAGTCACGACACTTGACAGAGTGGTTAGCAGAGGTCAGTCTGGTCGTGGCCCTAGCTGGCCACCCAGGTCACCCAAACTGTGAGTGTGTGTTTACTATGTGTGGGGGAGCCCTCGAGTCAAAGGTGTAGTGCAACAACCCTCATAGTCTTCGAGAAATGCAGTAGAGCATTTTGGATGAGACTGCAGCAATTCCAGCAGTCCAGCTTCAATCTGCCTTCAGCAACTTGCCGACCAGGGCCCAAAAGTGCCAAGAGATGGATGGTGGTCACTTTCAACAACAGCTATAGTCATGTTACTACTGTATTTCCTTTCCTCTGCTGTGTTTCTTTGTACCCTGGATCTCTGCTCTCTGAGACACTTTTATTTGCCTCTCCCTGTGTCATAACACAGGAAGACCAACTGCACACATACACTACTGGCCATTAAAATTGCTACACCAAGAAGAAATGCAGATGATAAACATGTATTCATTGGACAAATATATACTAGAGCTGACATGTGATTACGTATTCACACAATTTGGGTGCATAGATCTTGAGAAATCAGTACCCAGAACAACCACCTCTGGCCGTAATAACGGCCTCGATACGCCTGGGCATTGAGTCAAACAGAGCTCGGATGGCGTGTACAGGTACAGCTGCCTGTACAGCTTCAACACGATACCACAGTTCATCAAGAGTAGTGACTGGCGTATTGTGACAAGCCAGTTGCTTGGCCACCATTGACCAGACATTTTCAATTGGTGAGAGATCTGGAGAATATGCTGGCCAGGGCAGCAGTCGAACATTTTCTGTATCCAGAATGGCCCGTACAGGACCTGCAACATGCGGTCATGCATTATCCTGCTGAAATGTAGGGTTTCACAGGGATCAAATGTAGGGTAGAGCCATGGGTCGTAACACATCTGAAATGCAATGTCCACTGTTCAAAGTGCCATCAATGCGAACAAGAGGTGACCGAGATGTGTAACCAATGGCACCCCATACTGTCATGTCGGCTGATACACCAGTATGGTGATGAAGAATACACCCTTCCAATGTGCGTTCACCACAATATCACCAAATACGGATGCGACCATCATGATGCTGTAAACAGAACCTGGATTTGTCCGAAAAATGACGTTTTGCCATTTGTGTACCCAGGTTCGTCGTAGAGTACACCATCGCAGGCGCTCCTGTCTGTGATGCAGCGTGAAGGGTAACCGCAGCCATGGTCTCCAAGCTGATAGTCCGTGCTGCTGCAATCATCATTGAACTGTTCATGCAGATGGTTGTTGTCTTGCAAATGTCCCCATCTATTGACTTAGGGATCGAGATGTGGCTGCACGATCCGTTGCAGCCGTGCGGATAAGATGCCTGTCATCTCGACTGCTAATATACGAGGCCGTTGGGATCCAGCACGGCGTTCCGTATTACCCTCCTGAACCCACTGATTCCATATTGTGCTAACAGTCAATGGATCTCAACCAATGCGAGCAGCAATGTCACGATACAATAAACCGCAATCGCGATAGGAGCTACAATCCAACATTTATCAAAGTCGGGAACGTGATGGTACGCATTTCTCCATCTTACACGAGGCATCACAACAACGTTTCACCATGCAATGCCAGTCGACTGCTGTTTGTGTATGAGAAATCGTTTGGAAACTTTCGTCATGTCAGGAACTTGTAGGTGTCGCCACCAGTGCCGACGTTGTGTGAATGCTCTGAAAAGCTAATCATTTGCATGTCACAGCATCTTCTTCCTGTCGGTTAAATTTCGCGTCTGTAGCACGTCATCTTCGTGGTGTAGCAATTTTAATGGCCAGCAGTGTAGTCTGTGGCGGTCCCACCTGGTATTATCTTCATTGATTGTTGTCGTCAGTGTTGACATACTGTGTTGCTACATTATCTGAAAAAAAAAGGGTTTTGTGATTTCTGACACTGACTATTTTAAATGATGTAGCCGACAAATGCACAGTTCTGTTTTACAGTACTTTAATTTCACTGTTCACAAGCCCCTAATAATACACAGTTATATGGCCAGTGCACTAGTGTTTAACTTGCGATAAGCCTCATTAATAGTTTGCAGGCAAAACTCCACATACTGCTACAATAGTTTCTTGTTGAACATCTATGAGCAGTAAAACCTAACCACAAAGTTCACAGTTCCTGAATAATAATCAGGTATGTATGGAGCAGACAGTGTCATGGTTTTTATACACAGCCTAATTGTATAACACTCGTTCCACAGATAATATGAAGCATTGTTGTTGTTCTAACCAGCAGAGGTTACTCGTCGGAAACTCGGCTGTGGACTGACTGTCTCATGACCAAAAAGTGGGCCCTTATATATCATCACAATACAATAATCGGTACTGAAACTACACATTGATTGAAGTTTAATTTACAGAGATTACAATCGAAACTTAACTCATTAAATTAACTGAATACTTTGAAAAATTGTTTCTTTTTAACAGTTTCTTCTACTATGAGGCTTATGCCAAATTATTTGTTTTAATCATGAAATCAACAAATATAGTTACATAAACAATATTTTTGACAAAATTGCTAATTACTTTGGGATTAATGAAGAGCTGGCTTTGCTACCATATTTTTGAAGAGAGCTCCATAGATACTTTAAGACTGCTAGTATTTTGTCTTCCACATGTTTATAATTAGTATAGAATTTATGTTTGTTTGTATGTCAACAATAGAATTTAAGTTACTGATTTCACCCTATAATGAAAGTTACTAACCAGGAATACTCAAAATAAATTAGAAAATCAATTACATACATAAAACTAAGCACAAAATTAGATCTGGCGTTATTTTCTTAAAACTAAGGGTCAATCTTTCTCTTTTATTGAAATGTAGATCATATTCATGTATGTTAATGGTAAATAATTGAAAGTAACAAAACAAATTTAAGGAGGCAGATGACAAAACAAGAGGGAAATCAAAATTATCCCAGCTGGTTTTGTCACAAGTTGCTGAGATTAGGCTTCACATACTGGTGGAAAAACTTAGCATCATGTAACAGAGCAGGTGACTTCGTTCACACTGTTAAGATTTTCTTCCCCCCAAATTATTTGTCTTTTTTGCAAATATTTTCAATGGCATGTGCGTAGGAATGAAAATTTCAAATATTAATGCAGGACTTAGCCTATTTGACTTTATTATCCAGTGCGTTCATTTAGTTAATCAGAATCTGGTGGTCTCATTTGACTACCTATTAACTGTGCTAATTGCAAATATCAGTAGTATAAAACTTTATTATCATTGTTCCTGTGTAAATACAGGGTGTGGCAGCATCCATTGTGTAATTTGACTTGCATTGTACAATGATGTACTACAGGAATGCACACTAACTCGTGCCGTATTTGTGTACTAATGAGCTGCCATTTTGAGTATGACAGTGATACGGAGCGATGGAGTGTACAGCACCGTGCCTTTGCTGTTGAAAGTTATTTCAGGAATAATGACCCTGTTATTGCTACCCAGCATCTATTTTGGCAACATTTCAACTTGGGACATCATGGGAAAGTTCCAGATGGGCAGACCACTGATAGGTGGGTATGCGCATTTCGAACAACAGGTTATATTTGGAATGGCAAACTGGAAAGAAGTGAAAGAACTGTGCGGACACCAGAAGCCGTGGAAAATGTTCGTGCTGCACTATTGCGTAGCCCAAAAAGATCTGCTCATCATCATGCACAAACTGTGCATATGTCCGATCGCTCATTCAGGAGAATATTGCATGAAGATCTCCATTTTCACCCATATAAGCTGCAGATTGTTCAGAAAATTATGCCTTGTGATTGGGTTTCACGCAAAATATTCCACTTAGTCATGTGTGCTATCCTTCACAAAAAAATCCACAAATGTTGCACACCATCCTGATGTCAGATGAAGCTCATTTCGAGTAATGTGGTTCAGTGAATAAACAGAACATGTGTTGAAACTTACTGGCAGATTAAAACTGTGTGCCCGATCGAGACTCGAACTCGGGACCTTTGCCTTTCGCGGGCAAGTGCTCTACCATCTGAGCTACCAAAGCACGACACACGCCCGGTACTCACAGCCTTACTTCTGCCAGTATCTCGTCTCCTACCTTCCAAACTTTACAGAAGCTCTTCTGCGAAACTTGCAGAACTAGCACTCCTGAAAGAAAGGATATAGTGGAGACATGGCTTAGCCACAACCTGGGGGATGTTTCCAGAATGTAAATTTTGGAAGGTAGGAGACGAGATACTGGCAGAAGTAAAACTGTGAGAAGCGGGCGTGAGTCGTGCTTCGGTAGCTCAGATGGTACAGCACTTGTCCGCGAAAGGCAAAGGTCCCGAGTTCGAGTCTTGGTCGGGCACACAGTTTTAATCTGCCAGGAAGTTTCATATCAGCGCACACTCCGCTGCAAAGTGAAAATCTCATTCTGAGAACATGTGTTATTGGAGTGATGTAAACCCACACGAATTGCACATTGAGCCCTTGCACAGTTCTCGTGTCACAGTGTGGTGTGGAGTTGCTTCCTTTGGGATTATTGGCCCATACTTTTTTGAGGATGACTGCGGTGTGGCTGTAACTGTCACCAGTGAATGCTACCTAAAGATGCAGCAAGACTTCATTCTTCCCCAATTAGGTATGGTCGATGTGGATGTGGAAGAATTACGGTTTCAACAAGATGGAGCGACCTCACATACAGCCAGAATTTACACGGATTTCTTGCGAGAGACATTTCCCGGTCTTCTAAAGGTGGCAGGGGTAAAATACAGGGAGCGAAAGGCTATTTACAGTTTGTACAGAAGCCAGATGTCAGTCATAAGAGTCGAAGGACATGAAACGAAAGCAGTGGTTGGGAAGGGAGTGAGACAGGGTTGTAGCCTCTCCCCGATGTTATTCAGTCTCTATACTGAGCAAGAGGTAAAGGAAACAAAAGAAAAATTCAGAGTAGGTATTGAAATCCATGGAGAAGGAATAAAAACTTTGAGGTTCGCCGATGACATTGTAATTCTGTCAGAGACAGCAAAGGACTTGGAAGAGCAGTTGAACGGAATGGACAGTGTCTTGAAAGGAGGATATAAGATGAACATCAACAAAAGCAAAACGAGGATAATGGAATGTAGTCGGATTAAGTCGGGTGATGCTGAGGGAATTAGAGTAGGAAATGAGACATTTAAAGTAGTAAAGGTGTTTTGGTATTTGGGGAGCAAAATAACTGATGATGGTCGAAGTAGAGAGGATATAAAATGTAGACTGGCAATGGCAAGGAAAGCGTTTCTGAAGAAGAGAAATTTGTTAACATTCAGTATAGATTTAAGTGTCAGGAAGTCATTTCTGAAAGTATTTGTATCGAGTGTAGCCATGTATGGAAGTGAAACGTGGACAATAAATAGTTTGGACAAGAAAAGAATAGAAGCTTTCGAAATGTGGTGCTCAGAAGAATGCTGAAGATTAGATGGGTAGGTCACATAACTAACGAGGAAGTATTGAATAGGATTTTGGAGCAGAGAAGTTTGTGGCACAACTTGAACAGAAGAAGGGATTGGTTGGTAGGACATGTTCTGAGGCATCAAGGGATCACCAATTTAGTACTGGAGGGCAGGATGGAAGGTAAAAATCGTAGAGGGAGACCAAGAGGTGAATACACTAAGCAGATGGAGGTTGGAGTAGGTACTGGGAGATGAAGAACCTTTCACAGGATAGAGTAGCATGGAGAGCTGCATTACACCAGTCTCAGGACTGAAGACCACAACAACAACAACAACAACAACAACAACAACAACATTTCCCAGTAGAGTAATTTCCCATTTTGGTGACATTTCCTGGCTGCCTCGCTCACCTGACCATTTGTGTGCAGACTTTTTCCTTTGGGGCTACCTGAAGCAAGAAGTGTTCCGAACACGTTGGGCCACCACTCCCGAGTTGAAGGATCGCATCAGAACTGCCGTCGGCAATGTCCCAGGGAATACGTTACACCGAGTTATGGAAAGCTTCTGACACCGCCTAGACGAGGGTGTTGTGCAGAGGGGGCATAATTTGACAGGAGTCATATTGAAAAAGTAATCTACGCAATGGACAATGACTTACACATTAGTAAATGACATACCTTTAACTATTAATTGACCTAAGAGGTAATAAATAAATTACACTTACTGCCTCATGGTATGTTTTAATATCCTACTGTGAATGCTGCCACATGGTGTATGTGCCCAGTTACTAAGTTTCAGATAAAACAGATCAAAAGTATATACAAAAAGGAACTTGTCTAGACAGCCAATTATGAGAACGTGTTAGCAAGACTTGCACTCATTTAGTTTCACAGTAATAGAAATTCATAGTTAAAATATTTTTACTGAAATAGAATACCATATTTTGGGAAAATAGCATAATTTAGTAGCAATCTGTCTGTATTATTCAGATAACAAGGAATTTATATTTTAAACTATAACTTGTAAAACTCCAGGAAACAACAATAGATAAATGTGATTTTATTCATTCATCAATTCAAATAACTCTTTTGGAAGGTAGTATAAATCATCATTGGTTTTGATTCTTTGTATTTAATTTTTGTTGCTCCCAGACTCCCTTCATCCTTTGAGAGTGTCATTCCTTTTCTTGGTGGGTCCATTTTCTTCCTTTTGCAGACCTCTTTCTTTCTAGAAATCCTGTCTTTTTTGTTGCTTCTCTAAAAAGTGTTCTGTTATCTATTCTGTCCTATCTAATTCCTGTGTTTTTCATATCTTTTTCAATTTCAGTGAACCGTGTGGGTTTGGATTTGTAGTTGTTTAGTAAATTGAAGATTTGCTTGGTTAGTCTGTTCTTGTCCATTGGTATATGTTGCCATAAAACTGTAATTTTCTTTTCCTCATTACATCCATTAGCTTTTCCATTTTCAAATCGTACATTTCAAAAGATTCTATTCTCATTGTGTCTAAACTGTTTATCATCTATGTTTCACTTATACATGGCTACACTCCAGACAAATACCTTAAGGATATAATTCCTAACACTTAAATCTATATTTCATGTTAACAAATTTCTCTTCTTCAGAAATACTTTTCTTGCCATTGCCACTCCACATTTTATATCCTCTCTACTGCGGCCACCGTAAGTTATTTTGCTGCCCAGATAGCAAAACTCATCTACCATTTTAACTGTCTTGTTTCCTAATGTAATATCCTTAGCATCACCTGATTTAATTTGACTATATTCCATTATTCTTGGTTGGATTAAAAGAGGGGGAGGGGAGGGGGGGGGGACTAAACTGCAAGATGATCAGACCCTTGTTCCCAGTAAAATAGTTACATAAGGGAAAGAATAAATGAAAGGAGACGTGCAGCACAATAATAGGAGGAATGGGATAAAAGCAAGACAGCAGATGACCACGACTGGCCGACCACGAGAATAAAATGAAAAGCCAGCCTCTCTGCAACACATTAAAACATCCAGACTAAAAGCATTACAGTGGAGAACACAAAGGGACGAAGGACATGGGCCAAAACTTATATAGAATGATGAAACCCACCAGCAGGTATAAAATGTAAAAGTAAATTAGCCCCATGGTCTAGGGGTAGCGTCTTTGATTCGTAATCAAAACGTCTTTGGTCCCGGGTTCGATCCCCGCCACTGCCTAAATTTTGATAAATAGTCAGCATTGGCGGCCGAAGACTTCCAGCATAAGAAGTCAGCCTCATTCTGCCAACGGCCTTGTCAAAGAGGGCGGAGGAGCGGATAGAGGTTCAGCGCACTCTCTTGTCCTAGGGGTTGGAAATTGCCCCTAAAGGCGGAAGAATCAGCAATGATCAACGACATGAGGATGCAGAAGGCAATGGAAACCCCTGCATGAAAGACACGTAACGTGTATCCACAGGACGAAGTGTCATGATGATCTATCCACTGGCAAAAGATTCCGGAATAGTCCCCCATTTGGATCTCCGGGAGGGGACTGCCAAGGGGGAGGTTACCATGAGAAAAAGATTGAATAATCAACGAAAGGATAATGTTCTACGAGTCGGGGCGTGGAATGTCAGAAGCTTGAACGTGGTAGGGAAACTAGAAAATCTGAAAAGGGAAATGCAAAGGCTCAATGTAGATATAGTAGGGGTCAGTGAAGTGAAGTGGAAGGAAGACAAGGATTTCTGGTCAGATGAGTATCGGGTAATATCAACAGCAGCAGAAAATGGTATAACAGGTGTTGGATTCGTTATGAATAGGAAGGTAGGGCAGAGGGTGTGTTACTGTGAACAGTTCAGTGACCGGGTTGTTCTAATCAGAATCGACAGCAGACCAACACCGACAACGATAGTTCAGGTATACATGCCGACGTCGGAAGCTGAAGATGAACAGATAGAGAAAGTGTATGAGGATATTGAAAGGGTAATGCAGTATGTAAAGGGGAACGAAAATCTAATAGTCATGGGCGACTGGAATGCAGGTGTAGGGGAAGGAGTAGAAGAAAAGGTTACAGGAGAATATGGGCTTGGGACAAGGAATGAAAGAGGAGAAAGACTAATTGAGTTTTGTAACAAGTTTCAGCTAGTAATAGCGAATACCGTGTTCAAGAATCACAAGAGGAGGAGGTATACGTGGAAAAGGATGGGAGATACGGGAAGATTACAATGAGATTACATCGTGGTCAGACAGAGATTCCGAAATCAGATACTGGATTGTAAGGCGTACCCAGGAGCAGATATAGACTCAGATCACAATATAGTAGTGATGAAGAGTAGGCTGAAGTTCAAGACATTAGTCAGGAAGAATCAATACACTAAGAAGTGGGATACGGAAGTTCTAAGGAATGACGAGATACGTTTGAAGTTCTCTAACGCTATAGATACAGCAATAAGGAATAGCGCAGTAGGCAACACAGTTGAAGAGGAATGGGCGTCTCTAAAAAGGGCCATCACAGAAGTTGGGGAGGAAAACATAGGTACAAAGAAGGTAGCTGCAAAGAAACCATGGGTAACAGAAGAAATACTTCAGTTGATTGATGAAAGGAGGAAGTACAAACATGTTCCGGGAAAATCAGGAATACAGAAATACAAGTCGCTGAGGAATGAAATAAATAGGAAGTGCAGGGAAGCTAAAACGAAATGGCTGCAGGAAAAATGTGAAGGCATCGAAAAAGATATGATTGTCGGAAGGACAGACTCAGCATACAGGAAAGTCAAAACAACCTTTGGTGACATTAAAAGCAACGGTGGTAACATTAAGAGTGCAACGGGAATTCCATTGTTAAATGCAGAGGAGAGAACAGATAGGTGGAAAGAATACATTGAAAGCCTCTATGAGGGTGAAGATTTGTCTGATGTGATAGAAGAAGAAACAGGAGTCGATTTAGAAGAGATTGGGGATCCAGTATTAGAATTGGAATTTAAAAGAGCTTTGGAGGACTTGCGGTCAAATCAGGCAGAAGGGATAGATAACATTCCATCAGAATTTCTAAAATCATTAGGGGAAGTGGCAACAAAATGACTATTCAAGTTGGTGTGTAGAATATATGAGTCTGGCGACATACCATCTGACTTTCGGAAAAGCATCATCCACACAATTCCGAAGACGGCAAGAGCTGACAAGTGCGTGAATTATCGCACAAGCAGCTTAACAGCTCATGCATCAAAGCTGCTTACAAGAATAATATACAGAAGAATGGAAAAGAATATTGAGAATGCGCTAGGTGACGATCAGTTTGGCTTTAGGAAAAGTAAAGGCACGAGAGAGGCAGTTCTGACGTTACGGCTAATAATGGAAGCAAGGCTAAAGAAAAATCAAGACATGTTCATAGGATTTGTCGACCTGGAAAAAGCGTTCGACAATATAAAATGGTGCAAGCTGTTCGAGATTCTGAAAAAAGGAGGGGTAAGCTATAGGGAGAGACGGATCATATACAATATGTACAATAACCAAGAGGGAATAAAAAGAGTGGACGATCAAGAACGAAGTGCTCGTATTAAGAAGGCAGTAAGACAAGGCTGTAGCCTTTCGCCCCTACTCTTCAATCTGTACATCGAGGAAGCAATGATGGAAATAAAAGAAAGGTTCAGAAGTGGAATTAAAATACAAGGTGAAAGGATATCAATGATACGATTCGCTGATGACATTGCTATCCTGAGTGAAAGTGAAGAAGAATTAAATGATCTGCTGAACGGAATGAACAGTCTAATGAGTACACAGTATGGTTTGAGAGTAAATCGGAGAAAGACAAAGGTAATGAGAAGTAGTAGAAATGAGAACAGCGAGAAACTTAACATCAGGATTGATGGTCACGAAGTCAATGAAGTTAAGGAATTCTGCTACCTAGGCAGTAAAATAACCAATGACGAACGGAGCAAGGAGGACATCAAAAGCAGAATCGCTATGGCAAAAAAGGCATTTCTGGCCAAGAGAAGTCTAAAGATATCAAATACCGGCCTTAATTTGAGGAAGAAATTTCTGAGGATGTACGTCTGGAGTACAGCATTGTATGGTAGTGAAACATGGACTGTGGGAAAACTGGAACAGAAGAGAATCGAAGCATTTGAGATGTGGTGCTATAGACGAATGTTGATATTAGGTGGACTGATAAGGTAAGGAATGAGGAGGTTCCACGCAGAATCGGAGAGGAAAGGAATATGTGGAAAACACTGATAAGGAGAAGGGACAGGATGATAGGACATCTACTAAGACATGAGGGAATGACTTCCATGGTACTAGAGGGAGCTGTAGAGGGCAAAAACTGTAGAGGAAGACAGAGATTGGAATACGTCAAGCAAATAATTGAGGACGTAGGTTGCAAGTGCTACTCTGAGATGAAGAGGTTAGCACAGGAAAGGAATTCGTGGCGGGCCGCATCAAACCAGTCAGTAGACAGATGGAAAAAAATCAAAATAAAAAAAAAAAAAAAAAATCCGGTGAGGTGTTGTCAGCTAAAATTAATGGCAGCGAGTCCAGCCTATCTTGTGCATGGACTACTCAGTTTGTATATTTTGCTTATTTTTTTCATAGTTCCACACAACTTCTTCCCGTTTTCTCGACTGATCTGTGTTCAGTTTTTCAAGGCCTATCCACTGTGCCAACTTATAACTAAATCTGAGGGGGGTGCGATGGGGAGGTTCCCTCACGAGAGGTCGCTACCAAAGGCTGACGAGGGTAGCACCGGTCGAAAGCTCGTAGGCTGCTCGAGGAGTCAGTATGCTCCAGGGCACGAACAGATGTACTAAAGTCCACGGGACATAACCACCAGCTTGGCAGTGAAAACACTGCATCCGTCGGGCAAGGAATGCAGTTCAATATGTCCTCCACGGACATAAGTGAAACCGACACGATCGTCAGCCATAGCCGTCAGTGTAAACCACTTTGTGCCCCAGTAAATGTGAAGAATTGAGAGAAAGTGACAGGTGGTAAAGGCGAGGACTCCAGTTCGGAAAGAAGTGATCGGACACAAACTGCAATCGGAAGCCCTGACCTAGGCCGTCGATGCGGGAGATGGCCTGCTATGGTTGGAAAAAGGAAATGGTAATTTTGATGTGCAGCTGAACTACGAACGTGTGCAACGTAGCTGGCCAGAAGTTGTGTACGCCTAACCTATAATGGAGAGACTCCGGCCTCCACTAGGACGCTGGTCTCCGGACAGCTGCTGTCGCTAGGCAAATGCCACAGTGGTGCACTGGGTAGAGTAAATGTAACGGTGAGGGTGCCACCGAACTATGAACCAGACTCCCATAGTCGAGGCAGGATTTAACAAGGGCTCTGTAGAGCTGCAGCAGCGTAGAGTTATCTGCACCCCAGTCGGTGTTGCTCAGGCAGCAGAGGGCACTGAGGTGCTGCCGGCACTTCCGCTCAAGCTGAGGGAGGTTGTAATGGTTCTTCATTTACGTGACCATTACAGCACTCCGACCCCAGTTCTCGATACCGGTAATATTGTACTACTTTTCTGTGAAGTAACATTTGGTTTTATTAATGTATACGTCTCTAGAAGAGCATAGCATTCCAAAGGATTGGAAAAGGGCACAGGTCATCCCCATTTTTAAGAAGGCACGTCGAAGAGATGTGCAGAACTATAGACCTATATCTCTAATGTCGATCAGTTGTAGAATTTTGGAACACGTATTACGTTCGAGTATAATGACTTTTCTGGAGGCTAGAAATCTACTCTATAGGAATCGGCACGGGTTTAGAAAAAGACGGTCGTGTGAAACCCAGCTCACTCTATTCGCCCACGAGACTCAGAGGGCCATAAACACGGGTTCACAGGTAGATGCCGTGTTTCCAAGGCGTTTGACAGTTCCCCACAGTTCCTTAATGAACAAAGTAACAGCATATGGACTATCAGACCAATTGTGTGATTGGATTGAAGAGTTCCTAGATAACAGAACGCAGCATGTCATTCTCAATGGAGAGAAGTCTTCCGAAGTAAGAGTGATTTCAGGTGTGCCGCAGGGGAGTGTCATAGAACCTTTGCTATTCACAGTATACATAAATGACCTTGTGGATGACATTGGAAGTTCTCTGAGGCTTTTTTTGGATGACACTATGGTACATCCAGAGGTTGTAAGAATGGAAAATTGTACTGAAATGCAGGAGGATCTGCAGCGAATTGCGCATGGTGCAGGGAATGGCAATTGAATCTCAATGTACACAAGTGTAATGCGCTGCGAATACATAGAAAGAAAGTTCTTATTATTTAGCTACAATATAGCAGGTGAGCAACTGGAAGCAGTTAATTCCATAAATTATCTGGGAGTACGCATTAGGAGTGATATAAAATGGAATGATCATATAAAGTTGATCGTCGGTAAAGCAGATGCCAGACTGAGATTCATTGGAAGAATCCTAAGGGAATGCAATCCGAAAACAAAGGAAGTAGGTTATAGTACGCTTGTTCGCCCACTGCTTGAATACTGCTCAGCAGTGTGAGATCCTTACCAGATAGGGTCGATAGAAGAGATAGAGAAGATCCAACGGAGAGCAGCGCACTTCGTTACAGGATCATTTAGTAATCGCGAAAGCATTACGGAGATGATAGATAAACTCCAGTGGAAGACTCTGCAGGAGAGATGCTCAGTAGCTCGGTACGGGCTTTTTTTGAAGTTTCGAGAACATACCTTCACCGAGGAGTCAAGCAGTATATTGCTCCCTCCTACGTATATCTCGCGAAGAGACCATGAGGATAAAATCAGAGAGCTTAGAGCCCACACAGAGGCAAAGCGACAATCCTTCTTTCCATGAACAATACGAGACTGGAATAGAAGGGAGAACCGATAGAGGTACTCAAGGTACCCTCCGCCACACACTGTCAGGTGTCTTGCGGAGTATCGATGCTGATGTAGATGTACTCCGATGTATCGATATGTTACAGTGATATGGTTCTTGTGTGTATTCTTTTCTGTGAGACTGTCATAATCTTTGACTTACTTGTAACTGTTTTGGCACGAATGCACACAGAGCAGTCTTTGTTTCACTTTGCAGAAGTTAATTTTTTATTTCACTTTGTGAAAGAACAGTCAAGTTTTTTGTTTGGTTAAAGTGGAAATTAAATATATGAAGATTGATACCAAACTGTTTTCTTGATGATGTGACAATTAAGAAAAAGTATATGTGAATTTACAAGAAGTTTAATAAAAATGTGGATCGTGAACACCAAGTCAAAAATTATTTCTACCATACCATTGTTCTGATCTGGGATTGTTTGATCATTAAGAATTTCCTGAAAAACACATTTGCTAGGTCTTCAAATATTGTTAAAATACAGATCTAGACCCTCTAGCAGTGAAAGTGGAATCACCTTAGAATCAACAAGATGAGCCATAACAACTTCGACAAAATCTACGTGGGAATCCATTCGAGATAAGTGCCAAAATTAATGACCTGTTTTACAGTGACTTCATTATTTCCATTCTGACAATACCATCCACAGTCAATAACTTTGTTGTTGCCCGATAAAGCGAACATATGCTGCATGAGCAACATTATTAATCTGATTTCTAACCTACTTTTCAAGTGGTGGTATTGTTAGAAGGTGAGGAAACCAAGTCAATGGGCATTGAAAACCAGCCCTAAGAATCGATATGCCTCCACTACAGTGAGTGATCATCATTAAGGTAAAGTTCTGGTTCCAGATGAATGGTACGAAGCCGACAGAAGTGCAAAACACACGACTTTGCAGCTGAAAACTGGAAACTGTGGGCTAGAGCCCGTGACTGCGCCTTGTGTCATTATCTTTGTTTTGCTATTGTTGATACTCATCTTATATCAAAGGGATAGCAGAGCAAAAGCTGAAATCCTTAACTCTCAAATGTTCCTTTATAAAGGAAAATCTGGAGAAATACCACAATTTAATCCTCGTGCCACTGAAAAGATGAATGAAATAAGTATTAGTGTTAGTGGTGTTGAGAAGCAGATAAAATCGTTAAATTTGAACAAAACTCCGGGCCCTGATGGAATGCCTGTCAGATTCTATACTGAATTTGTGGCCAAGTTAGCCCCTGTTCTCACTATAATCCATCACAGATCACTCGAACAAAAAGCAATGTCGAGTTCTTCGAAAAACGAACGTCACACTCGACTACAAGAAGGGTAGCAGAAGAGATCCACAAAACTATCGTCAAGCACCCTTGACATAAATTTGCTGCAGAATCTTAGAACATATTCTGAGCTCAAACATAATGAGGTATCTTGATCAGAATGACTTCCCCAATGCCAACCAGCATGGTTTACAAAAATAACGATCATGTGAAACCCAACTCGCACTTTTCTCACATGACATACTGAAAGATTTGAATCAAGGCAACCAGATAGATGCAGTGTTTCTTGATTTCCAAAAAGCATTTGACGCAGTACCACACCTACGCTTATTGTCCAAAGTATGATCATATGGGCTATCAAGTGAAATTTGTGGCTGGATTGAGGACTTTCTGGTAGGGAGGACACAGCATGTTATTTTGGATGGAGAGTCATTGTCAGATGTAGAAGTTAACTTCAGGTGTGCCCCAGGGAAGTGTGTCAGAACCCTTGCTAGTCTTGTTGTATATTAATGATCTTGCGGACAACATTAATAGTAACCCCAGACTTTTTTGCAGATGACTCCGTTAGCTATAATGTAGTACTATCTGGGAGAAGTTGCATAAATATTCAGTCATATCTTGATAAGATTTCATCATGGTGCAGAGATTGGCAACTTGCTCTAAATGTTTAGAAATGTAAAATTTTGCAAGTCATGAACAAAAAAAAAAAAAATAGTATCCTATCACAATAATATCAATGAGTCACTGTTGGAATCAGCCAACTCATACAAGTACCTGGGTGTCACACTTTGTAGGAATATGAAATGGAATGATCACATAGGTTCAGTCATGAGTAAAGTAGGTGGTAGGCTTCGGTTCTTCAGTGGAATACTGGGGAAGTGCAATCAGCATACAAAGGGGATTACTTATAAATCGCTCGTGTGTCCCATCCTAGAATATTGCTCAGTTTCTGGGACCCATATCAGATAGGATACTGAATGTACACAGAGAAGGGGAGCACGAATGGTCAAAGGTTTACAGGTTTATTTAACCAATGGGAGAGTGTTGGAGACATACTGAAGGAACTGAAACGGCAGACTCTCGAAGACAGACTTAAATCATCCCGAGAAAGTCTTTTAACAAAATTCTAAGAACCAGCTTTAAATGATTACTCTGGGGATATACTACAACATCCTACATGTCGCTCACACAGGGATCATGAGGATAAGGTTCAAATAATTACTGCATGCACAGAGGCATTCTTTCCGTGCTCCACATGTGAATGGAATAGGAAGAAACCCTAATAACTGGTGTAATGGGACGTACCCTCTGCTATGCACCTCATGGTGGTTTTGAGAGTATAGAAGTTGATATATTCCCTTCAACAAACTATCCATTCTGCTCAACTGCCCTTCCAAGTCCTTTGCTGTCTCTGGCGGAATTACAATATCATTGGCACACGTTGACATTTTTATTTCTTTTATTTGAACTTCAATTCATACTCCAAACTTTTCTTTAGTTTCCTTTACTGCTTGTTCAATATACATACTGAATAGCATCGCGGATAGCTTACAACCCTATCTCACTCCCTTTTCAACCACTGCCTACCTTTCATGCCCCTCAACTCATATTACTGCCATTTGGTTTCTGTGCTAGTTCTAAATAGCCTTTTGTTCCGTGTATTTTGCCCCTGCTACCTTCAGCATTTCAAAGGTAGTATTTCAGTCAACAGTGCCAAAAGCTTTCTCTAAGTCAACAAATGTGATAAATGTAGGTTTGTCATTCCTTGACCTATCTTCTAATAGAAGTTGTAGGGTCAGTATTGCCTCGTGTGTTTCTCCATTTCTCCAGAATCCAAACTGATTTTCCCTTCTACCAGTTTTTCCATTCTTCTTTAGAGATTTTGTGTTAAGTATTTTGCAGCCATGACATTATACTGATTGTTTGGTAATTTTCACATGTGTCAGCAACTGCTTTCTATGGAACTGGAATTATTACATGCTTCTTGAAGTCGGAGGGCATTTCGCCTGTCTCAAACATCTTGAACACTAGGTGGTAGAGTTTTGTCATGGCTGGCTCTCCCTAGACCATCAGTAGTTCTGACAGAATATCATCTAATCCTGGGGTCTCGTTTCAGCTTAGATCTTTCAGAGCTTTGTCAAATTATTCTCGCAGTATCTTATCTCCCATCTCATCTTCATCTCCATCTCCATCAACTTCCCTCTCTATAATATTGCTTTCAAGTCCATCTCCCTCGTACAGACCCTCTGTACTCTCCTTCCACTTTTCAGCTTTCCCTTCTTTGCTTAGGATGGGTTTCCCATCTGAACTCTTGACATTCATATAGCTGCTTCTCTTTTCTCCAAAGACCTCTTTAATTTTCCTGTAGGCAGCATCTATCTTTCTCCTAGTGAAATGCACTTCTAAATCTTTAAATTTGTCCTCTATAGTGATTCCTGCTTAGGAATTTTGCACTTTGTGCCAATATCATTTTTTAAACGTTTGTCTTCCTTCTCGTCTGCTTCTGTTTTAAATTTTCCCCTTTTTTCATTTAAATTCAGCATCTCTTGTGTTATTCAAGGATTCCTAATAGGCCTTGTCTTTTTAACTATTTGATCCTCTGCTGCCTTCGCTATTTCCTCTCTTAGCACTACCCGTTCGTCTTCTACTGTATTTCTTTCACCTGTTCTAATCAACTGTTGTATAACACTCCCTTCGTTTCTTTCAACTTATCAAGGTCCTACCTCCTTAATTTCCTACCTTTTTCAGTTTCTTCTATTTTAATCTACAATTCACAATCACTAAATTGTGGTCAGAGTCCACAACTGCCTATGTAAAAGTCTTATCTGGTTCATAAATCTCTGTCTAACCATTACATAATCAGTCTGAAACCTGTCAGTGTCTCCAGGTCTCTTCCATGTACACAACCTTCTTTTATGATTATTGAACGAAGTGTTAGAGATGATTAAATTATGCTCTGTGCAAAATTCTACCAGCTGGCTTCCTCTTTCATTCCTTTCCCACTCATATTCACCTACTATTTTTCATTTTCTTCCTTTTCCCATTATCGAATTCCAGTCCCCCATGACTATTAAATTTTTGTCTCCATTAACTGTCTGTATAACTTGTTTCCTCATCATACAAGGTGTACAACATTGCTTCCGCCATTTTTTCCCCAACATTTGAGGCTTTAATGAAACTGGTTAAACATGTAACATTCAAAGTATTTTCTATCGATGGCCTCTACTTTCTCCCATCTTTCAGGCAGCGTACAAACCCCCTGTGTCGAAAAAATTGTTCGTCTTTTGAAGTGATCCACTAATTGATCCAATTTGTGACTTCTTCATGAGATCAGAAGTATTGGGCAGCCAGGCCATGCGCCATTGATCCAAATAGGTGATAGTCTGAGGGAGCAATGTCTGGAGAACACAGCGGATGGGGTAGGACTTCCCATTTTAACATTTACAACTACATTTTGACTTCTTTTGCAACGTGGGGTCGAGCATTGTCATGTTGCAAAATCACTTTACCGTGCCCCTTGCTGTATTGTGGCCATTTTTCTTTTAATGCTCTGCTCAAATACATTAATTGCTTTTGATAACGAGCACCTGTGATTGATTCACAGTTTTAACACTTCACAGTACACGATGCCGAGCATTATCCCCGAGCCGTGAATATCCGGTTTGGCTGTCAACGTGGAAGCATGGCTGTGATATCCCCATGAATTTTTGCATTTAGGGTTACCGTAATGAACCCATTTTTCTTCCCTGGTCACAATGCGATGCAGAAATCCCTTCGGTTTTTGCCTCTGAGGCAACTGTTCACAAACACACAAACGCCGTTCAACATCTCTCAGTTTCAGCTCACACAGGACCCAAGTTTTTTCTTTCTGAATCGTGCCCAGAGCCTTGAGACGTTTTGAAATGGCTTGCTGTGTCACTCCCACTAATCTTGCCAATTCTTCTCGAGTTTGAATCGAGTCTTCACTCAGCAATGTCTCCACTTCTGCATCTTAAAAAACATTTTCTCTTCCACCACTGAGCTGGTCTACCACATTAAAATCACCATCCTTGAAGTGTTTAAATCACTCATGACACATTCTTTCACTAATAGCGTCCTTGAAATATGTACTTGAGAGCATTTGATGAGACTCAGCCATTGTTTTCTTCATACTGAAACAAAACAGTAACACCTCCCGCAAATGATGCGGACTAGGCTCGTAAACTGACATTTTCAATTAAGCAAAACTTTATGATGCAGACACAAATTGACTAATGTTTGAATGAGGTTATGTTGACCGAGGTCCAAGCTAACTGCTGGATGTCTGCGATCCGTTTCTTCGACAGCTACTTACTGTTGTCGCCACCTGTCGACAAACGGCAGAAGCATAGTTGTACACCTTGTAGTTCCCAAGAATGAATGAAAATGCCATCTCTACCCCACACCTCTTCTAGGATGGATCAGTCATCTGTCCCACCATAATTCTGTTCATCATGTCACCTACACAGCAGTTTGGTAAGTAATATTCACACTTATCTTCATATTCATTCATGGATGTGTGTGGTCTTCAACCCGCTGCAGCTCCATAATGACTGAAAATGAGACATGTTTGTAGGACTTTTTCAGGTTATTTTCACATGTAGAATCACCTAACAAATTATGTAACATTCTTCCCGATTCACCCTGTGTGTGTGTGTGTGTGTGTGTGTGTGTGTGTGTGTGTGTGTGTGTGTGTGTGTGTGTGTGTGTGTGTGCGTGCGTGCGTGCGTGCGTGCGTGTAGAGGGATAGAAGGTGATTGACTTAAAATATGAACCACAAATATTATGGAAATGGGAAGTGCTACTGATGTGCAGTTCTCACAGAATGGATCAGCAGTCAGGGGCTCGTATTGTTAGCCAATAAACAGATTGTAATAATACTTAGAACCGCTACTTACCGTTGTCGCCACCTATCAGCAAACGGCGGAAGCAAAGTTGTACACCTTGTACATTTCTTCAATCTCCTCATAATCTGCAGAGCTAATTGGCATGTAAGCTTGTATTACTGTGGTGGGGGAGAGGGGGGGGGGGGGCGCTTCGTGGCTATGATAGTGTGCTCACTGAGCTGTTCATAGTAGCTTACCCGCATTTGTATTTTCTTATTTATTACTGAAAGTGTACCTGCATTATCCCAATTTGATTTTTTATTTATAATCCTGTATTCATCTGATAAGAAGTCCTGTTCCTTCTGCCACCGAAGATCACCAGTTCCCGCTATATCTAAGTTCAACTAATCCATTTCCCTTTTTAAGTTTTCTGACCTACCTGCCTGATTAAGGGATCTAACATACTACACTCCGATTCTATAGAATGGCAGTTTTGTTTCTACTGATGACAACATCCTCCTTAGCCGTCCCCAGCTGGCGATCCAAATGGGGGGACTATTTTACATCCAGAATACAGGGGTAATGCAGGAGTAGGTTTAATAATGAATAAAAAAAGGGGTATGGTTAAGCTACTACAAACAGCATAGTGAACGCATTGTTGTGGCCAAGATAGACACGAAGCCCACACCTACTACAGTAGTACAAGTTTATATGCCAAGTAGCTCTGCAGATGAAGAAGAAATTGATGAAACGTATGATGTGATAAAAGAAAATATTCAGGTAGTGAAGGCAGGTGAAAATTTAATAGTCATGGGTGACTGGAATTCAAGAGTAAGAAAAGGGAGAGAAGGAAACGTAGTAGGTGAATATGGATTGGAGCTAAGAAATAAAAGAGGAAGCCGCCTAGTAGAATTTTGCACAGAACATAACTTAATCATAGCTAACACTTGGTTCAAGAATCATGAAAGAAGGTTGTATACATGGAAGAAGCCTGGAGATAATAAAAGGTATCAGATAGATTATATAATGGTAAGACAAAGATTTAGGAACCAGGTTTTAAATTGTAAGACATTTCCAGGGGCAGATGTGGACTCTGACCACAATCTATTGGTTATGACCTGTAGATTAAAACTGAAGAAACTGCAAAAAGGTGGGAATTTAAGGAGATGGGACCTGGATAAACTGACTAAACCAGAGGTTGTACAGAGTTTCAGGGAGAGCATAAGGGAACAATTGACAGGAATGGGGGAAAGAAGTACGTGAAGGCAGCAGAGGATCAAGTGGGTAAAAAGATGAGGGCTAGTAGAAATCCTTGGGTAACAGAAGAGATATTGAATTTAATTGATGAAAGGAGAAAATACAAAAAAGCAGCAAGTGAAGGAGGCAAAAAGGAATGCAAACGTCTCAAGAATGAGATCGACAGCAAGTGCAAAATGGCTAAGCAGGGATGGCTAGAGGACAAATGTAAGGATGTAGAGGCTTATCTCACTAGGGGTAAAATAGATACTGCCTACAGGATAATTAAAGAGACCTTTGGAGAAAAGTGAAACACTTGTATGAATATCAAGAGCTCAGATGGAAACCCAGTTCTAAGCAAAGAAGGGAAAGCAGAAAGGTGGAAGCAGTATATACAGAGTCTATACAAGGGTGATGTACTTGAGGACAATATTATGGAAATGGAAGAGGATGTAGATGAAGATGAAATGGGAGATACGATACTGTGTGAAGAGTTTGACAGAGCACTGAAAGACCTAAGTCAAAACAAGGCCTCGGGAGTAAACAACAATCCATTTGAACTACTGACAGCCTTGGGAGAGCCAGTCCAGACAAAACTCTACCATCTGGTGAGCAAGATGTATCAGACAGGCGAAA
Organism: Schistocerca gregaria; assembly: GCF_023897955.1. Classification (NCBI taxonomy): domain Eukaryota; kingdom Metazoa; phylum Arthropoda; class Insecta; order Orthoptera; family Acrididae; genus Schistocerca; species Schistocerca gregaria. Next base: position 107,576,457 of record NC_064930.1, on the reverse strand, counting down.
TACCCTCAAACTTCAAGAAGAATATAATATTTCCAATCCCAAAGAAAGCAGGTGTTGACAGATGTGAAAATTACCAACATATCAGTTTAATAAGTCACAGCTGCAAAATACTAATGCGAATTCTTTACAGACGAATGGTAAAACTGGTAGAAGCTGACCTCGGGGAAGATCAGTTTGGCTTCCGTAGAAATGTTGGAACACGTGGGGCAATACTGACCCTACGACTTATCTTAGAAGCTAGATTAAGGAAGGGCAAACCTACATTTCTAGCATTTGTAGACTTAGAGAAAGCTTTTGACAATGTTGACTGGAATACTCTTTTTCAAATTCTAAAGGTGGCAGGGGTAAAATACAGGAAGCGAAAGGCTATTTATAATTTGTACAGAAACCAGATGGCAGTTGAAAGAGTCGAGGAGCATGAAAGGGAAGCAGTGACTGGGAAGGGAGTGAGACAGGGTTGTAGCCTCTCCCCGATGTTATTCAATCTGTATATTGAGCAAGCAGTAAAGGAAACAAAAGAAAAATTTGGAGTAGGTATTAAAATTCATGGAGACGAAGTAAAAACTTTGAGGTTCGCCGATGACATTGTAATTCTGTCAGAGACGGCAAAGGACTTGGAAGAGCAGTTGAACGGAATGGACAGTGTCTTGAAAGGAGGATGTAAGATGGACATCAACAAAAGCAAAATGAGGATAGTGGAATGTAGACGAATTAATTCTGGTGATGTTGAGGGAATTAGATTAGGAAATGAGACACGTAAAGTAAAATAACTGATGATGGTCAAAGTAGAGAGGATATAAAATGTAGAAGGCAATGGCAAGGAAAGTGTTTCTGAAGAAGAGAAATTTGTTAACATCGAGTATAGATTTAAGTGTCAGGAAGATGTTTCTGAAAGTATTTGTATGGAGTGTAGCCATGTATGGAAGTGAAACATGGACGATAAATAGTTTGGACAAGAAGAGAATAGAAGCTTTCGAAATGTGGTGCTACTGGAGAATGCTGAATATTAGATGGGTGGATCACATAACTAATGAGGAGGTATTGAATAGAATTGGGGAGAAGAGGAGTTTGTGGCACAACTTGACAGGAAGAAGGGACAGGTTGGTAGGACATGTTCTGAGGCATCAAGGGATCACAAATTTAGCATTGGAGGGCAGCGTGGAGGCTAAAAATCGTAGAGGGAGACCAAGAGATGAATACACTAAGCAGATTCAGGATGTAGGTTGCAGTAGGTACTGGGAGATGAAGAAGTTTGCATGGGATAGAGTAGCATGGAGAGCTGCATCAAACCAGTCTCAGACAACAACAACAACAACAACAACAACAACAACATTTTATCCAAGAGAACTCTACCATTTAACTGTACAGTAGTGCTGCATGTCCTCAGGAAAAATTATGGCTGCAGTTTCCCCTTGCTTTCAGCCATCCACACTATCAGCACAGCAAGACTGTTTCGGTTGATGTTACATGGCCAGATCAATTGTCCAGGCCGTTACCTGTGCAACTAGTAAAATGGCTGCTGCCCCTCTTCAGAAACCACCTCTCAACAGATACCCCTTTGTACGGATATTTGTATGGCTGAGGCATGCAAGCCACCTGACCATCCACAAGGTCCATGTGGGGCTTTCCATTTTATGTACTCTGTTTACTATGGCTATCTTTTCTTGTGTTGCTTATTAGCCATTGTACTCGGTATTTGAAACAATTTGTTTTAGATATTGCGCTGTTATGAATTTTAAGATTTAGAGGGGCATAAATTGTATTTGTCATGAAATGTATTTTTTTTTCTCCTCCAAATGATATTTCTAGTCCTATTTTGTCTGCTTGTTTCTGTAGTTTTGTGATTTGTTTTTTGGCGCTATAAAGTGAGTCAGTAATTAATATGGTTTTAATTATGTAAACATATAATAAGAGCATTTTGGGAGCCATTTTAGTCAGTCTGCGGGAGGTTATGATATGAGCAAAATCTGTGACTTAAATTACTGCAGAATGTACACAGATGAAGTAGCACAAATTACAGCTCACATAATGTATTGAGTTTTATTTGTATTTTGCAGCCATGAAATCATTGTGTAATTCGGTGACTGTTTTTAATGTTTTACTGTGAGCTTGGATTTAATCTCAAGAACTGTGTCAAACTTCCATAATGCATTCTGCACACTGTGGATTGTGTTATTTCCAAATTATGCTTACTCTGCACATTGTTTACATTTTGATATAACTACCTGTTCAGAAGGATAGTGTAATTAGTAACTGTGTTAATGGTTTACTTGCCCCCACATAAACTTTTATCATTTCAGTGTTAGGTTACTGCACTCAATCACCATTGAATATCAATCAAGTGTAATACATGGCTTACTTCATATCCATTCATAAATTACAGTGAAAGAGATTCAATCTGGCTATAAGCATCACATTCAGCAGAAATGAACCTACTGGAAGCATATTAGCACAGGTAAATATGACAAAGTTACAAGCGACTGTGCATCCGTCAACATCTTTCAGGGTGAAACGATCTAGTTAACATCTCAAAACTCAACACAGTGCATATATTTAAAGCATTCAAGTGTCACGGATCAGTGCAGCTCGAATGCTGCCATACGGATCGCCAAGGACAGCCTCGGTCTAAGATGATCACATGTGAAACTATTCTTTGATGATGTAGTGAGGTATGTGTTGGAACAAAGGTCACACTGAGTGTGAGGACTTACGCAAGAGTGTAAGTGTGTGTACGTGTGCTATGCCTAAGTCTGCCAATATTTACTCCTATAAACAGAAATTCAAAACAAGCAGAGTTTACAGATAACATACCTAAATTTATTTGTGCTCCAGTTGGTTTGCATACAATACATGCCAAATTTAAAGCATATAAAAATAGTTATTTGGAAAATATTGCAGATTGATTAACAGGGTTGGAATAGAAAAAATAACACTGTTTAACGACAGTAATTTATTTTCACGATTAACAGAGCACAAAATGTATATTAACAATGTATAAAATCTGAATATAGCAATAAATTATATTTTCACATGTTGCAATATATTTTATTCTACCATATATACCTTTTTACACGAGATGAAACTTAACAGTTCAGACGCTGCAATGTCAGAAGAGTGTGACATAGCACCAATGTGCTTTGTCTGCATGGAAAAAATAGCATTCCCATCTTTTCAAAGAAACCTATTTTACACATGAGAACATTTTGATAACTCCCATAATCACATACCGTTCAGATGACAGTACACTCGATGCTTTGTGACTAGCAACCATTATAACATCTTGAAGATTTGGAGTAAGTTTAATATTAGCTGCATACACTATAGGAATTAATATTCTGTTGTTCTGACATACAGTAACTATAGGCCCTTTAATCTTTACAAGGAAAACACACTGACAATCTTAGAGAATTTTCAACCCAGGGGTTGTGCCTTTCTTCTCAGTCTCTCAAGCCTCCACCATAACGGAAATGCACAGTTTGACCTCTGTTACCTCTATATATAAAAAACCGCTTCTGAAGTTTGTCTGGATGCTATTCAATAGCTAACAATAGGTCATCAAAGAATGCTAGCCTATCCTCATACGTACTATCTTTAGGATCAGCTAACAGGTGGTGATGTCTCATATGATGCATTGAACTGAGTAACTGCATTAGTTCAGGAGATGAATACAGAAGTATTTCCATTCTGCACAAGCTATTGTACAAAAGCACTCTGAGGCATAAAATTTAACTCAACACAGTCACTCAGAACTCTTCCCCAGACCTACTTCATTTTTTTCAAGAAATTTGCTCTCACAACTTCTATCACATACAGTGACAAAATTTTGCACAGGAATTTGATATGTTTATGGAAGCAGCAATAATCATGAGGCACTTGTTACCATGGGCTGAAACATGCAGCACAATAGGCAAAATCCTATGCAATTATTTTGTGAACTGACTCATATTTTTTCTGAAATTTATACTTTCTTCTTAGATGACGAAAAATATGTAGGTACAGTTTAAATTTACTTATGAATACGAGGGCTGGATGGACAGTAATAAGCAGTATTATTTTTCTCCGAAACACTTTTATTGACTTTCAATATAATCGCCCCAGTTATTTATGACCTTTGGCTCATTTGCCCAGAAGGTGTCATATACAATCTGTGCCTCTATTTCTGTTGACGTCCCAGCTGACCAACCTATGGCACAAATAATGTCAGCTCTGGTGTCGTACCAGATCCTGCGCAGTAACTCTTTCACTTCGGTAAAGGGATCGTAATCACAGGGACTCGCGCCAGACGAGTTCGGTGAATGTTCCAGACTCTCCCTTCGCCAGTGGCGCAAAATGTACCGGACAGCAGCAGTGGTGTGGCACCGTGCACTGTCACTGAGAATGACGGGGTACTGTTCAACGAAATGTCGAGTGCCGGACAAAGGTGGCATTGCAGGAACGTGCAGTAGTAGGAAACGACTACCTTGACACTCGGTGGTACAACGTGACACAGTCTTACCCTATCAATCTCGTGCACAACAATGAACACAGCACTCAGTGTAGCACACTCTTTCTGTGGATGATGAGAACCGGGAGCTTCCATTCACTGGATTGGCTTTTTCAAGTTCGGTTCGTACAAGCGCACCCAGGTTTCGTTGATACTGACAGTGTGTTAAAGGAAGTTATCATCTTCCCTTTAGTACCGGCCAACAAATGTCGTGTGACAGAACAGTGGGTCCACTGTTGAACCTCAGAGATTTTGTGACGTACGCAACGTGCTGTAATTTTGCGGTACCCGAGAATGTCGTGCAGAATGTGGAGCAAAGTTTTGTGGCACACTCCGACTTCTGTTGCCGACTCACTTGCGGTCCAGTGGGGATCGACGTCCACGGCAAAGTGACACTTTGTACTGTATTCTCCTCCACGTGAGGTCGTTCTGTACAGGGGTGAACCTTCACAGCATCTCTGCCTAACACCAATGCTTTAACCCGTCGTGCAACTGTACTGTACGGCAATGCCACACCACCACATGCTTCACACAATCTCTGGAAACATTCTCGTGTGCTCCGACCTCTTGTCACTCCAATTTTGAGCCAAAAATGTTACTCTATCTGTGTAAACATAAGGTTAGGATGGTTACACTATTGCTATGACATTCAGTGGTCTACACACCGAAGTAGATTGAGTACTGTCCACACTCACTGTACGTCGTCATCTAACAGACCTTCACTGTGTCGACACAGATAGCAGCTGACTGGTTTGATGTTACAGCAGTGATATCCCTTCGTATCCAGCCCTCGTACTCCAAAATCTCCTGCAGCTGACGGCGGATCCTACGTACACGCATCCCGTGTGGCCTTTACCGTGGGACAAGACTAATCAGAGTCACGTGTAGCTGGAAATACATGCACTCGACAGACTGGAATTTACGTACGTACAGATGAAACCGTACATCTCCCACAAATAGCCTCTGTGAATCTGCACTGTTTTATACTGGTAATGGAAATCAAACGATGAGTCCGTACCGGTCGCTTCCGGGGCACTGCACCGAGCGCACGCTCTGCTCAGGGGCTCTAGCTGCCCACCGTGCATCGCAGGTAGATGAGGATTACTGACCGCAGATCCGTCACCGCACATTCCACTACGCCGCGCCTGCCACCTGCCGGCTCCCGCGCCACGCCAGCTGTAGCCGTTTCACCGTCGGCAATCTCGTTTCCGCAAACTACACTTCGGTGAGTCTTAACGATCGTCGTGACAATGTTCGACCGCTCCAGCACTACGGTACAGTGCGCTTTCGATTGTGAGCACGAGAAGCCGTCTTCCTTCGATATACGGAAACGGACGTACGAGCAACTGAAAATGTGAGAGGACAAAATACAGGGGCTGCCGTTGGGTTTTATGTCCCTCGGCCTTTTCTCGAAACTGAAAACGAAGGCGAGATGCGAGACGCTCGTAAACGTGAACGGGGGGAATCCAAAAGTTCGAGCACGGGGACGGTCGAGTGAAGTGAAAATCGTGTACGCCAGACACGGGGTGGGAAATATGAAGTTGTAGACCTACCCTTCGAGGTGCCGAATCAGTAAGTAGTACGCCGCCTCGAGTTGTACAGAGAAGCTCTCTCTGTAATGAGAGATTTCTGGGGTGTCAGCCACAGATATGAGGTGGACTCAGGTGTGAGGTCCGTCAGGATCATTCTAAGGAAACACGTGCTTTCCTCTATTGTCACAGGGGGACACAGTGTCGTTCAGTATAGCGAGCAACCACCGACACACTCCATTTAAAGTTCGATGGAACACGTGCGGAGTGAAACTAAAGAGTGGCCCAGCTGCCGAGTGAAAACGCAGACAACGGAACTGAGCAGGCAGCCAGCTGTGCCAGAATTCTGATGGGCTAGAGCCTGCACGTGAACAAAGATCCTGCCATAAGGGAAGCAGCAGTGGCATCCGAGGCTGCCCAGCCTGCAACACTGACCCAACAGCGGCTGCCACAGGCAATGCAGGGGAGAAGCGGCACAACTCCGACAACAAAAACTCGACGGGGGCCGAACCGGCGGTCACCCTCTCTCCCGCCAGCTGGCGGGTGAAGGTCACGTGTGCTGCCGTGCCTGCCCAGGTGTCGGCCGTGCCCGTCATTCACAGCACCCGATCAGCCCGTCCCGGCGCCGAGCCCACGACCACCTTGTACACCGAGGCGCGTGAGATCGCAATCTAAAACGAGCACCCGAACTCACACGCATCCTAAAAGCGAGTTGGCTGCCTCTTTATCGCACGTGGATGTCTGCCGTGTGATCTTCTCCGACCGATGTGCCTACAAATGCAAGGTGCAGCTGTCAACCGGAAAAACCACGGGAGGAAGAGCAGTGTGGAAGCTCAACACGCAACATCTCAGTGATGTCAAATTGCAACAGGAGATTGCGCACACCGTAAAACATAGCTTACTGACTTGGTGACAATATATGTCCACCACACAATGGTGGGTCGAACACGGAAAACCACAAATACGAAAGGCACCGACTAGGCACAGTGCGGAGAAGGCATTCCGGAGGAAGAGCACGGCAGATTTTTACACACAATGTCTGAAGGATGTGCTCGACAGTCCTCCAGATGACTACCTGCTTCTCACACGAGTCAGAGCAATAAAGGTGTGCCTACTCAACATCAAGCGACAACAGATGAAAAGCACCGTCGTTCGCAGCCAGACACACGGCACGATAGAAGAAGAATCTGCCACATTGCACCATCTGCACAGAGAGGGGGAAAGGGCAAACAGCAGAGCTATCAGGGAGCTTAGCAACACAGCAGGCCGTAAGCTGACAACCAAATGGGACACGATGTGTCACATAGAAGAACATTTCACTGCCCTTTTCAAGAGACTGCAAAAATATTAGAAGAAATGCGGAGACAGCTGAATAATGCAGATCGAGTTCTGCTGAACGAGGCTGGGTCAGAAAAAGTAAGAGCCATCCTCAAAAACCTGCGCCAACGATAAAGCTCCAGGAGCAGACGGAATACTCTCAGAATTCTATGTCGCCTGCTGGGACGCGATAGGTGAAATAATTACAGAAATTATTAATGAAATTCTGAATGGATAACAGATACTACCCTCCTTCCTGGAAGGGACTATAACTCTGCATCCAAAAATGAAAGCTCTGAAAGTACTCTCAGACTTCTGCCCAATAACCCTCTTAAGTGTGGATTACAAAATAGCAGCAAAATGCGTTCCCAAAAACATGAAGCTCGCCCTGAAGAAAGCAATCAGCAGGAACATCTCAGATGGCATCTGCATGTACAGAGACATTACAGTGCACGCTACAACCGACAGAGTGATTATTTCTGTCGACTTCCAGAAGGCCTTTGACAGGATCGGTCACCAGTACCTGCTAAAAACTTTAACAATACTCTGTTTTCGCCCCAAATTCACAGAAGTCGTCAAAAATATATTGACCAATGCTACATCTAGAGTGACGGTAAATGGCCAGTTATCCGCGATAATAAAATTGGAAAAATCTGTGAGGCAAGGGTGCCCCATGTAGACAGCTTTATTAACAGTGGCCCTCGATGCACTGCTCAGAAAACTTGCCGCCACCATCGAAGGCTACAAATTGCAGGACATAGAAGTAGCACGCACGGAATATGCCAATGATGTGAGCATATTTGTGGAAGAATAGGGAGACATTGACAAAGTCTTCCCAATAATAGAAACTTTTAGCAAGGCATCTGGAGTGAAAACAAACCCCAAGAAAACAGTGTTGCTTCTGATAGGGGATGCGAGAATGAAAGAGGCCAGGCTGTGGTACCAGGTGATGGAAGAACATAAGGTGCTAGGTGTCAAGCTGCAGCACTGCCCACTAAAAATGACCACAGAAAGGGAGGAGCACACGAGAGCCGAGCAGAAAAACAGCGACCGCCAGATGTTCCAGAGCTACCTGCAGAACATGCTCAATGCCGCCTTCGAGGATGCCCTCCGTTCCTACGTGGCGCATCCGCCACCCCCGCCACCACCGCACCAACCCCCTTCCCCAACCCCTCACGCCCTCGCTGCAGCACACCCTCCCACATTCCCACAAGTGCGTGTTAAAGTGTGTATTTCTGTAAAACGTGTGCAGTGCATCTACAGTGTTCTCCTACATCAAATACAGCGACATAACAAATAATACTGCCGCCCCACTAGGAAAAAGTGTTAATAATAGAGATATTCTGTTTGTGCTCCACTTATAGTGCAAACCGAGATAGCGTGACAGTAAATCTGAGAAACATCACTCGCCACAATGGAGGTGGTTATGTGAGTAATATAACAAACAAACATCTCACTGCAACCCAAATCAATTATCAAAGTAGATTATTTAGAACTGTGTTTGTGACCCTATATAAATACTAAGATTTGCAAAGACTTGTGCTGCACTAGTATTAGTCTTAGACGTAGGAAAGGGGAATTTTGTTAAAAATTCAGTTAAGGTGCGTGTAATGTCTCTTGCAGCAGTCTCTCCGCAATATTTAAAGAAATTTTTTTTATAAATTATATAACTCAGTACATATCTCGAAATATTTCTTCTTATCTTACCGATTCCTAGACTTTAATATACGACGATTAACAATGTAAAGTAGTTTCAAGCCCTACTATTCCTTGGAGCGTGCATTTACTCCACGGAATAGCTTGTCTGCTATCTATGTTTTCTCTTATGAAAAGATCGATTGAGATCTTGCAGATTAGCCAGGAAAGAATGAAGATGTATATGTATGTAATGTTGAGCTAGTCGCCATCTTGATGAGATTATGTATGAGAAGGAATTTAATACACGAACTAAACTGAAGTAAGTGTGTTCGCGTATTTTTTAACTGGTTATTATTGATAGTGTCTGCTTACTACGCTGTGTTTCATGGGATCAGTGGGGAACGTCTGAATTACACTGGACGAACCTGCCGTTTTGTATGCTCCAGATATCCAGTTACTTCCAATAAATAGGCTAAGACGGTCTTACCAGCAGATCTCCGGTCTTCCCCATGCGATGACCGAAAGTTATTAATTATTACAAATGTTTTCAGGAGATCGACTGAAAATTTTCGTCGCACCGAGACTTCGAAATTGCTTCACTGCCTTATGGAATTTAAGTTAAGCTCAATTTCATCAGGATAGAACAGTATTTAACTGTGTGAATGTGATAAGCCTGCTTTGTGAATGAAAATTCCCTTAATATACGCATATTTTTTACCATCCTGATCAGTGAAGCTAAATCAGGCCGGTGTGAGGGAGGTTTTTAAATTTTAGATCCCACAAAAAATATTAAACACGGTTGGGTGATTAAATCTGTGGCCGCCGGTAGTGTGTGGTAATAGTTGGCAGCCAGTAGGCCGGGCAGGGTAAACGTGACGCGGAGCTGCAGCGGCGTATTGCACGTGCAACTTGAGCAACAGCGAGGCAGGGAACTGCAGCTCTGTTTTAAGTTACTGCGACGTACGATTGAGGCAGTAGGCACGAGCCGATAGTTGCGACGTGTAAGTGACTGGCGTATGGGAATTCACCCCTGCCGTAGTTTCTGTCTCTCTCTGACAGTACGTCAGAAGTGAGGGGAAAAGCAGTATAAATAGTCAGGCACTTTTAGCTCGTAGGGGTGCCAGGTCAGTCGAGAGTGGTGTCGGATCTGTGCCGATCTATCCTTATACGGTACAGTCTGGCAGCGATGTTGTGAATATTCTGTGTAAACCTTTACTCTGTTTCTACGTACTCGTTCAGGCCGTATTCCACCTCCAGGGATGCGACACCGGGGCGGGATGGAACGGAACAGCAGCCGGGTACTCTGAGACTGCACGGTCCGCCCGAAGGCAGGCAGTGACTGCAGTCTGCAGTGGGTCTAGGATGGACAGCGTTCGCTTCCCACCCGGCGTACCGGCGGGTGAGGCGTACACTGCGGGAGGTGCGGCAGAACCGCGTCAGCGCCAGAGAGGGTGGCGGGTGTCGCCGTCCGGCGAACGCCACTGGCGGTGAGGTGCAGCACAGCATCCCGGAGGGCGCGGGTTCGAGTCCGGTTCTGTCCCGGGAGAATCAGTGGCCTGAGGGCCACGGGTGACCGGTACAACCACCTCCGTCCGACGGTCGCACGGAGCGGGCCAGACGGGACGAGGAGTGGCGGAAACCGGGGCCGTAACAGCCTCCCTCCAGAATCGCGGGCAGTAGAGCGGTGCCAGTCGTTATGCCTCGGCGGTTGGCGACTAGGCTAGAGCGGCTGACTTCCACTGTCGGGCAGCCTCGTCGACCGCAGCGGCAGTCCCAGAGTGCCGAGACGGCCGGACTCGCAGAACATTACGCTTCTATAAACTGGCCATATAAAGAAATACTCCCCTATCACTTTGCCCTGCCCCTTGACGCTGTTGAACTTGCTCAGCCTCCTGATGAGGAACAGTGCGGTGGGCCCCAGCTTTGGCTCTGCCAATTGGAGTCCAGGGTTTGACCATCGACGGGGCTGCAACACTTTTTTTTTATCGTATGTCTCATCTGCCCCCCCCCCCTCTCACTCTCTCACTCTCTCACTCTCACACTCTCTCACACTCTCTCACACTCTCTCTCACACTCTCTCTCACACTCTCTCTCACACTCTCTCTCACACTCTCTCTCACTCTCTCTCTCACTCTCTCTCTCACTCTCTCTCTCACTCTCTCTCTCACTCTCTCTCTCACTCTCTCTCTCACTCTCTCTCTCACTCTCTCTCTCACTCTCTCTCTCACTCTCTCTCTCACTCTCTCTCTCACTCTCTCTCTCACTCTCTCTCTCACTCTCTCTCTCACTCTCTCTCTCACTCTCTCTCTCACTCTCTCTCTCACTCTCTCTCTCACTCTCTCTCTCACTCTCTCTCTCACTCTCTCTCTCACTCTCTCTCTCACTCTCTCTCTCACTCTCTCTCTCACTCTCTCTCTCACTCTCTCTCTCACTCTCTCTCTCACTCTCTCTCTCACTCTCTCTCTCACTCTCTCTCTCACTCTCTCTCTCACTCTCTCTCTCACTCTCTCTCTCACTCTCTCTCTCACTCTCTCTCTCACTCTCTCTCTCACTCTCTCTCTCACTCTCTCTCTCACTCTCTCTCTCACTCTCTCTCTCACTCTCTCTCTCACTCTCTCTCTCACTCTCTCTCTCACTCTCTCTCTCACTCTCTCTCTCACTCTCTCTCTCACTCTCTCTCTCACTCTCTCTCTCACTCTCTCTCTCACTCTCTCTCTCACTCTCTCTCTCACTCTCTCTCTCACTCTCTCTCTCACTCTCTCTCTCACTCTCTCTCTCACTCTCTCTCTCACTCTCTCTCACTCTCTCTCACTCTCTCTCACTCTCTCTCACTCTCTCTCACTCTCTCTCACTCTCTCACTCTCTCACTCTCTCACTCTCTCACTCTCTCACTCTCTCACTCCCTCACTCTCCCTCACTCTCCCTCACTCTCCCTCACTCTCCCTCACTCTCCCTCACTCTCCCTCACTCTCCCTCCCCCTCCCTCCCTCCCCCTCCCTCCCTCCCCCTCCCTCCCTCCCCCTCCCTCCCTCCCCCTCCCTCTCTCTCCACCACAATTTCACAACTAGCTCTTGCTAAATCAAATATGATACCCTACTGTTTTTTGTTTTTGCTTTGTTTAGATGTATATCATAGTCAGTAAGATAAAACTATAAACAACTTTCAAAAGACACCACCTTGTGGCATCAGATCAATCTCTCTCTAATGTCAGCAATTTTGAAATGACAGCATTAACAAACTCATAAAATATCATAACAGGGCACAGAGACCAAAATGACTAGAACTAAAATAAAATAACCGTACCACTATAAATCAATTTGCGAATCAACAAAATATATGTATCAAAAAACAATCACAGCAAAATGAAAAGAAAAAGACTCTCAACAACTACACAGAAAATGCATGCAAGAGACTTTAAGGTATCTCCATCTGTAAAAAATGTATTGTTAATTTGTAAATAAAAGTCTATAATGTTACCAAAAAAAAAAGAATAGCTGAGTGGTCAGCACAATGGGCTGTCATGCCAAGGGGCCGGGTTCGATTCCCGGCTGGGTGGGAGATTTTCTGCGCTTAGGGATTGGGTGTTTGTGTGCTGTCCTCAGAGACGTGGCATCCAGCCACCTCTTATAATTAACCGTGGCACACCATGCTGACCCTGCGACAATGCTGGACGAAGGCACCAGAGAAATAAGAATGAAATTAAACAGTGTATTTCCAGTGTGGTGGTGGCTTGAAAGATTGAAAGATTGGGAAGAAATGCACAATTCATGGATTGAACATTTGTTTTTATACGGAATCCTGCTACAGGTTAACAACAGTAAATTACACAGCAACGACAATAAGCAGATGAACCATTAAATTATTTTCAACGTATAAAAATACAATCTTGAGCAACATTGTTGCATTTCTCCTAAAGGCATTGGCACAGTTGGTTCTTGCGGGCATTAAAGGAATCATTTGGGTCATAAGTGGACATTAAATATAACCACGTAAAATTAGAAGAAAAATCTTCAAAACATACAGTTTACATTATGCATTATATTACAAGTTGTGCACGAGTGGGAACACAAACTAATTTCCACACAAACCAATCTGAAAACCTATTATGCAACTTGTGGTAGTGGTTCAGATGTGGCAACCATGGGAAATGTTATCCACACAAAATTTTTAATGGCAGGACGACAACTAATAGAGATGATACAGCTTACGAAGGGACCGACAGAAAATAACATAAAAGAGCAGGTGAACATCAAATCTGGAAATGCAAAACAGGTTTTACTACAATTATACTGCTCGCTCGTGTTTATAACACTGACCTGGTACTAAAAGTGAACTGCAGAAAATGTTATTTAATGAGAATTCTTTCAAACATCACTTGTAGAGAAACTTCTAGCCAAATTAGGACTGTGTGCCATACTGGGATCGGAACCCAGAACCCTACCGATCGTGGGCAACGTTCTTACCACCTGAGCTACTGAGGCACGACTCATGAGGTACCCTCACAGCTGTACTTACGCCAGTACCTCATCTTCTACCTCCCAAATTTTAAAGTAGTTCTCTTGCATACCTTACAGAACTAGCAGTTCTGAAAGATGGGACATTGCTAAGAAATGGTTTAGTCACAGCCTAGGGGTAGTTCCCAGAGTTAGTTAAACTTTCACTCTGCAGTACACATTCAGTTTGAAAATAGTTTCTCCCCCATATCCTTATTCTCACGATTGCTAGTTCAGTTAGTTATGCGAGAGATTTTCTGTGAAGTCTGAAAGGTAGAGTAAGGTACTGGTTAAAGTACATTGGGGAGGGTAGACTGTGGACGACGACTGTAAAACCGAGTCGGTACTGTCTGCAATAGGTGGGTTTGAGTCCCTGTACGGCAGACAGTTTTAACTTGCCAATAAGAATGGGAATGGCACACACACTGTTGCATAGTGAAAAATTCAGTCTGTAAATGATGTACATCAATCTATACAATTGTCGACATCTACAGTTAGAAAAGCTCCTCGAGCAGAAGTTTAAATAGACCGATCCGAGCAATAAATTTTTACTCGTGGCAGGCACGGTCGGACGAGCTCGTGGACAAAGTTGTACACTAATTTGCTGACACACAAGTGCTGCAGATTTTTCAGGTGGCACAGTTCCCGGTAGGCCTCCAACTGCCATCCGAAGGCATTAAAAAGTGACAGTTTACGAATCTGCGGGCAGTACCCGAGGAACTCCAAGTGGATTAAGTCCTCCACGTGAGCCAGAGACAGAGCATCCAGCCGCGGCAGTGAGGGCACAACTCCGGAGAGGACGTCCGCGTCGACCGCGCACCTCCTCAGGTCCAGGACCTCGAGCTGCGTCAAGTGGTGCAGGTTCGACAGCTCCCACCCGTCGGACCACGTCGAGAACTCGAGGCAGAGGCGGCGCAGCCGAGGGCAGTGCCGCAGGAAGCCCAGGCGGACGAGCTCCGCGCGGCAGAGGTCCAGCTCCTCGAGCAGCGGCAGGCGCGGCAGCAACTCTGACAGGTCCTCCGCGGTCACGGTGTCACCAACCAGGCAGAGCGAGCGGAGGCCGGTGGGCAGGTGCCGCAGGCCCGCGACCGGCGCGTCCTCGGCTTCGACGTGGAGCTCCCGCAGCCGCTCGCAACGGCTCAGGAAGGACAGGTCGGAGACGAATACGCAGTCGACCAGCTGCAGGGACGTGAGGGACCTCAGACCCGTGACGGCCGCCTCCAGGTCGTCTCCCAGCACGCAGCAGTCCCGCAGCCGAAGCCTCTGCAGGTTCCCGAGGTGCCGGAGCACCGCGTACGCGGCGGACGGCAGGTCGGAGCAACCTTTCAGTTCCAGCTCCTCCAACGTGGCCGAGCAATGTTTTAGGAACGACAGTTCTTTCAGGCGGGGGCACCGTATTTCGAGTGTCCGCAACCGGCCGATCCCTTCCGAACCTTCCAGGTAGTCCGCCGACATGGAGTCTACGTACACACTCAGCTCTCTGAGATTCGGGCACAGGTGCAGGGCGGAACTGACCGCGTACTCCGCCCTGGCGTCAGGTTCGAGTGTCGGTATCGCCCTGATGATCCGCAGCTTGCGGAGCGCCGCCAGGTCGACAGGCGAACGGGGGGAGAGGGTGTTGTCCGCGATGTCGAGTTTAGTCGACAGGTACGTGCACGTCAATCTCTGGTAGCCTCGCGCGGCTCCCAAGTCGGAAATGCTGGTCACCGACAGAACCATACGGGGGTAGGAAATGTCCACCTCGAAATTGACGTGCTGCTTGACTATGACTTCCTGCAACGGCGGTAGAGTGTTCAAGATTGCACGTGTCTCGTCAGATTCCCTCGGACTTCTGTCACTGACGTACCTCTTCCCCTTCCACAGGTGTGTAAATCCTGTCACAATTTTGTGCCACTGCTGACACACGGCAGCACACCGAGCCAAGTCTGGGATTGACAGGAAGGAAAATATGGAAAGCAGTAAGTCGTCACAAATCACAGCCGGTGGAGTCGGTGCCATTTCTGTGAACAAAAATAAAAATCATAGTTACTCGTCAGAATGAGCTGCACTACAAATTTTAAGGATGTACATTTCATTTAAGACCTGTTCGTGAACATCGAGCGATAATACAGAAAGGAAGAAAGATTGGGCTTAACATTCCATTGACATCGAGGTACAGTGGAAACTTCGGGACTGTGGTCATGACGGTTGAGCAAATAGACGGATAACAGAAACACTGTATTCCTCCAAAACATAACCTCAATCAATTATTTTATGTATAGACACATATCACTCTCACAGTAATATAATAATATTTTGGGGCAAAAACAAATTAAACACGATTGTAGTAGCAAATAAAACTATTTATTACATGATAAAAACATCCGTACAGTAGCTACAAAAGTTGCAAAATACATAATGTACAGTACTTTACTACAAACTTACAGGTGAAATAGTTTATCTAACTTGCAAATAGTCAGTCAATGTCTTCTGCCTTTTTGATGTTCAAGCTTTCACTGTGGCAATACTTCATAGTTTTCGGAGCAGGAGTGCCTGCGTTGCATTAGCCTCTTCTTGACTTTCAAACCATTCTATGCACTTGGACAGCATTGTTTCGGCCTCTGAATGACTAATAGTTTGTTTTTCTTCATGGTTTGAACACGCGTTATAACATTTCAGCTCCTCAACACCAAATTAAAACGTTCCACTTCAATTTGTTTGCACTTATAGCGATCCCAGCTTCCTCAACCAAATTAAAACGTTGCATTAGGAGGTGTCTGCTTCGTGCAAAAGGTCTTGAGCTCATATTGACGACAACAAGTAATTCTTCATTACAGACGTTTATTTACAAACAGAACTGACTGACTTCACAGACTCAACAACTGACTCTCCGAGCTAACCGCACTGCATATCCGAACTGGCAACTGACAACTCCTAGGTGTATTAATACCTTTCCAAACAATGAGAGTCTTTGACAATGTTTTGTTTACAATACGATAGCAATTCACGACTTAAAACTAAATTAGACATTACAGAATTTTAGTACAGATTAAAGTAAGTAAAAGGATCAGTACATATAAATTCTTCCAAGCATAATTTCCAAATAGATTTTATAACATTTTTCTACCAGCTTCTGGATAACCCTCACCAGATTTGTACCGATGTTTCCAGAAATATCTTGACATTTGATTCTGGATATTTCTTGAGTGATTTAGAACAACTATTTATATGTAAAAGGATTTAAATCGTGTTTCAAAACGTAAATAAATCTTTTTAGCAATATTTCTTGATACAAATCGTCTTTCGAAATTAGGTTATGAAACAGTTTTCACAAGTTTTCGTATTTTTGCGATCATAATATAGAATTTCCAGAAGTGTGCATTAAACATTCATTTACAGACTTTCTCTTTAGCTGGTGAGTTTTTAAAAGTATCTTGTCCATATTATACAAAATAATTTAGCTCAAAACTGATAATTTATACAATTAATCAGAGCTACAGCAAACAGTGAGTCTTTCCTTTACAAAATGAAATATAATTACAAAATTGAATGAAAATAGGTTACTAACACTAATATATATTTACATTAATTCTATTTTTATTCTTTCTGTGCAAAATGTCCTAATATTGACACAGTACAATATTTAAACATCACCAAAGTTTCCCTTTACATTTTGCATATCTGTATCGACATCCCCTAAAAGTCTACAGTATCGAATACTTCAATATGTCCCAATATGTTCTGTAATACTACAGCGTCTTCATGAGCCCCTTCTTCATCTTCATCTGTGGCACTTACACAGGCAACAATTTCGTCATCACTCAAAATTTGAAAATCCCCGTCCACTTTGTCACACTCTAACCACTCTGATACTTCTTCTGACGTCAAATTTGTGCCGATTTGTAAAATATTGCACAAATTGACCATCTTGTCAACTGTCACACACACAGGTTCCTCCGATTCTTCACCTCTAGGTTGAGGTCAAAGTTTATTCCAGCTGTACTGGAGATTTGACACTGACAAATCACTCCATGCACTGGCAACATTGAAAATGGCATCTGTAATACTGTAAGACCTCCAAAACTGTTTTACAGATGTTGATTCATCAGATGAGAGCAAACTTTCAATAAATATTTTTCTATAACAACGTTTCATGTTTTTGATGATTCCATGATCCATGGGCTGTATAAGTGAAGTTGTGTTTGCTGGAAGGAAGAGACATGTTATGTTGGCGTCATCACTTTTCATTTCACAAGTAGAGTGCATTGGGGCATTGTCTAATAGCAATAGCGCATTCTGTGGCAACTTTTTTTCAGCCAAATGTGCTCTAACTTGAGGTACAAATTGTTTGTGGAACCAGTCAGAAAAAATCTATCTATCCATCCAAGCACTCTTCTGGGCATAGTATTGCGCACGGAGGGCATTCAAATTCAAATTCTTGAATGCACGAGGTTTTCTTGATTTCCCTATCACAAGTAGGGGTAGCCTATGATTTCCGATCACACTTGCGCAAACCATAGCAGTGATGCGATTTCTTTGTACTTTGAAACCTGGAGCAGCTTTTTCAGAGAGTGATGCTAATGTCTTTTGTGGTAAAGCCTTCCAATGAAGCCTAGTTTCATCACAATTGTAAACTTGCTCCCTAACAAGATTCAATTCAGCCATTTTTTCTTTAAATTGTTCCCGGAACTCAGCAATTACAGAGCTATCCGCACCGAGTTTTTCTCCACTGATATCAAGTTGGCGAATGCCGTGACAAAATTTAAACTTGTCGAGCCATCCGATACTTGCTTTAAAAGACGAGTCACCATCACGTTTGTTGTTCATTTCAACAGCCTTGGCCATTATTATAGGCCCTGAAAGTGGAAACCCCTGACTTCTTGCTTGTATAAACCATCGGTACATTGCAGTGTCCAATTCATCATATTTTGCAGGTTTCATTGTCTTTCTTGTTCGCACATCTCCAGCCATGCTCTGCGTTGTTGACACATGTTGTTCTATTTTATCAGCATCACGTTTTATATCATTAAACTGTTGTTCTTCCAATACCATAAATCAGCACTACACTTGTCGCAGTTTCGCCCTTTCTTAAGCGTTTTATAATTTCAAGTTTTTAAGTCCTAAAACAACACGTTTACGTTTTTCAGACATTTTATCAAGTCACTGTATCACACACACCTGCACTAAATACGGTAGTGTAAAATATTAGTCAATAAAGCTTATTCAAGTGGAAAACACGTTAGATACACTGCGACAATTACACTCTTCTCGCCACAACTGGAAACCGATCCAGTGGTGATTGTTGACTCACAAGTGAGACAAAGACAAGAAAAGGGGGAGACGTGTTAGCACGTCAACTGAAGGTCATATTTTATGTACCATTCTACGGTGAGCGGGTACATTCACTTCCCCCTAAAATAGAATAAATAAACAAAGCGAACGCGTCACTGCGCCCTAGAGCATTCTGTTATTACAGTATTATTATGCTGTTACAGCAGTGACGGTTAACAAAAACTGACAGTTTAAAGAGTGATGGTTAATCAATTTTTTACTGAAATTAGATGTGGAGCACAAGCTGGGATTGTGTCGAGCATGGGGAAGGAAATCAGCCGTGCCCTTTCAAAGGAAGCATTGGGGGATTTGCCTGGACCAATTTAGGGAAATCATAGAAAATGTAAATCTGGACAGCCGGACGTGGGTTCGAACCGTCGTCCTTCCACACGGGACTCCAGTGTGTGCTAACCATTGCACCACTTCCCTCGGGAGGCAATAATATAGCACGGCTATGTTGTTACTGTGGTCCTCAGTCGCAAGACTATTTTGCTGCAGCTCTCCGTGGCAGTCCGTCGTCTGCAAATCTTACCTCTCTACAGGGTGTCCGAGGAGACCGTGCACCCCTCTTCCCTTTGTCCAATTGGGGGTGCAGGGCAGAAAATGACAGAGATAACGAGTACATTCAGAGATCGCTCTGGCCAGGCCCCACCTCGTCAAGCAGCCTTACTTTTGTTCCGGACAGTGAAGAAGACACACTTCACTGAGAATGTGAGAAAAACTTGAGAGGAAATCTATGCCACTGTCACTCAATCAATCGAGCAGTCTCCAGCAATATCCATTAGCAAAACAGCAGCTTATAACCTCGTCCCAGTTTCACACTGAACTTTATTATTCGCATATGCTGAAGATGAATTTATATTTAAGTAATTTAGCATAATAAGTAATAGCTCCTTTTCGTGAAACTCTTTGTAATTCCCTTCTGTTATTGTGAAATCTAAGGAAAACTACTAAAAGATAACATGTCCTTTCTCAAGTACTGAATTTTATTAATTAAAACACCCTTTTGTAAACCAACACTTATAAACAATCGACAGAAATGGAATACCGTGTGCCATTATGCCTATATACTGCCACTAATCTCCGGCCCCGTTACTGAGCAACCATCTAGTCTCTTGCACAGCCGACTTTCACTCACGGACTAACACTCGACTCCTCACTCACCCACTTGCACATTGTCAACTGCACTGCAGTCTTTGCTTTAGTTTATGATCACTGCACAGATCATATGATCGATACTATGTCTAGGTACAGCTATGTAATGATACTGTACCCTTACAACCAGAACCTGGGGCACCACAGTCATCACACAACTAAAAATTATTTGAAAATGAAAGGAAATAGATCATTTAGACTGATGTATGTGAATGATGCATCTGACAATATAGTGTATAATATGCCAACGACATAGTGCAGCGAGTTGCGGCCAGCCGTGCTTTGTTGACACCGTCCGTCTCTAACGAGCTCAATACTGACAGGACGTTCGACCCTGTCCTTCCTTCTGTCTTCCTTATTGACACTACTCCGTATGCCGTTTATCACTCAAGAGTGTTACTTTCTGATCACTTTTGATGCACTGCAGTACACACATTAGCCTTTTCACTGCTGTGGACATCTATACAGGTCATCGGAGGTGAGCGTATCATCTGGAGTGCCCCAGGGAAGTGTAGTAGGTCCGCTGTTGTTTTCTATCTACATAAATGATCTTTTGGATAGGGCGGATAGCAATGTGCGGCTGTTTGCTGACGATTCTGTGATGTACGGGAAGGTGTCGTCATCGAGTGACTGTAGGAGGATACAAAATGACTTGGACAGGATTTGTGATTGGTGTAAAGGACGGCAGCTAACTCTAAATATAGATAAACGTAAATTAATGCAGATGAATAGGAAAAAGAATCTTGTAATGTTTGAATACTCCATTAGTAGGGTAGTGCTTGACACAGTCACATCGATTAAATATTTGGGCGTAACATTGCAGAGCGATATGAAGTGGGAGAAGCGTGTAATGGCAGTTGTGGAGAAGGCGGTTCATTGGTAGTATTTTGGGAAGGTGTGGTTCATCTGTAAAGGAGACTGCTTATAAAACACTAATACGACCTATTCTCGAGTACTGCTCGAGCGTTTGGGATCCCTATCAGGTCGGATTGAGGGAGGACATAGAAGAAATTTAGAGGCGGGCTGCTAGATTTGTTATTGGTAGGTTTGACCATCACGCGAGTGTTACGGAAATGCTTCAGGAACTCGGGTGGGAGTCTCTAGAGGAAACAAGGCGTTCTTTTCGTGAATCGCTACTGAGGAAATTTAAAGAACCAGCATTTGAGGCTGACTGCAGTACAATTTTACTGCCGCCAACTTACATTTCGCAGAAAGACCACAAAGATAAGGTGAGAGAGATTAGGGCTCATACAGAGGCATATAGGCAGTCATTTTTCCCTCATTCTGTTTGGGAGTGGAACAGGGAGAGAAGATGCTAGTTGTGGTACGAGGTACCATTCGCCACGCACCGTATGGTGGATTGCGGAATATGTATGTAGATCATGACGTATATGTTACACAGATGCTGTGCACAGGGATAAGCAAACCGCTTGAGTTATCTACAGTTCCATGGAAACCTGTATACATCTGGAGCTGTCAACCTGTCACTCCTGCAGACAAGTTACTTCCCTATCTCAGTGATTAAAAAAATTTTGAATATTTATCATACAATATCTTCACCACATTGTGTACTTATCATTTGCAAATACCTCATTTTGACATCTTGAATCATTTATCAGATATGAAAATTGTTATGACCACACGATTCGTTATGCGCCATGACACGAATGTGCATGTTGTGTGCGACAATCCACTGACCATAAAACCCAATAACTTGAGAATGAAAAGAGACATTGTTCTGCTCTGAATTTTAAATAAACTTCCGATATCTTATCAGCGTTTCACCCACTGCCACGTATGATCTAAAATCGAGCAAATTTTACATAATATGTTTTCACCTCAGCAGACACTTTAAAATTTTGTGCATTGTTTTGCTTAGTATGAAGCAGCACAAAAACTATGGCATATAACAAAAAGAAATTCAATCCTTTACTGAGCACAGATATCAGACAATAAGATAAGCAAAAATGAAATTTTTTTAACCAAAAAGTTTCCGAAAAATTGGATGATAAAAACTTCGCATCAGCTAGAACACCATTTCTCAGCACAGGCAGCAGCATTTGGCAAGCAGACAGCCGTAACAAAAGCTGGCCTCAGAATGGAATGTAGACAGCACATCTGTAGCAGCAAATGGGTTCAGAACACCTTTTTCTAGTCTATGGGAATCTGCATAATGTTCAACAGCTGGGAGGGCACACAGTCTACCGTATCTTCCTTCATTGCCGGCGTTGTCATTGTGAGGCACCATTATACCAAGTGGAAATGCACGTTGATCTTAGAGCATGAGATATAGTAACCTTAAGTCATTGACAACACACAATGGTCACGGTAGCACCTGATTCCGAATAGCTGCAGTAGTTAGGATCTACAAACTACCCCCTCTTGACCAGGTCCCCAAAACTTAACTCGTAACGAGATCCCTTCAGAGCAAATTGTCATAACGATCGTCTATAAAGGCTTCGTACAACGAGAAGAAATGTTACAGTTTATGGAATAATAACAGGTACAACTAAACTGTCTTGTTTCTTCTGTTTTATTTAACATAATTTCGTTCACAGTTTTATTTCGCATTCACCACTCATTCACCGAAACCCTTTGATGAAGTTGCTTGAGACCAACACTCAATGATAATACAGTTTTTCTCCTTTTCATAAACTGAAGCCCGCTCTCCGCGATATAATTTAAAAAAATGGTCTCAATACCGCGTCCCTCGTCAGATGCGTATAGATTTATCCCGGAATTGACTGCCCTGTAGGTGTACTCAATTTAATGACCACACTTTGCTATCCGCGATTTCGTGTAACTAAATGACCATATGTTATTCTGATTATATACCGTAGTTATTTAAAACTCGCCCCTATATTTTTTTGCACAATGCACAATCAGCACTTCTTTGCTTGTTTTTTTCTAAGAGTAAACGAAAAAGAAATGATGCCGTATCATCGGCTTCGTCAATATAAAGCAAAACACCTTAATATGCCCAATTTTACCTCTTCTTATAGGATCGGCTACCTTACTCATTAATTTACTACATATTATTTCCAATAACATTAAACAGGTATCGCCGTTATATTTTAATTGTATTCAAAAGCATGTTATTATTATTATGACCGACCAAATCTTAAAAAATCGCGCGGCGTGCATTTTTAACGATAACTTTACACTCGCCCAGCCTTTATTCAGGCAATATTATATAGAAATATACAGACAGGACCAAAAGAACTATCTCTCGGCCATAACCAATAGAGGCAAATACGCTATTCAAGTTCCTTTACATCTATCTTCACTCATAATGTTACAGCAGCTCAGGTTACAATTTTGGCTACAAAGTCATCAGAATAGTTGTCAGGTCTATATTTTGTAAGGATATGTGAACAGAAATTATTACTTGAAGATGATGCAAACACAGTTAATGCCTCAGCTCAAATACAAGGGAATCGTGTATCACGTATGGATAGCAAGATGGAGCTTCTGCATGGTTTGGCAAAATCTCCAGAAAACTATGTCTTAGTGTCTGATATCTTTGTTCAATAAATGATTGAATTTCTTTCTGTTAAATGCCATATTTATGTGCTGCTTCATATAAAGTAAAACACTGCACAAAATTTTAAAGAGTCTGCTGAGGTAAAAACACATTGTGTAAAATTTGCTTGATTTTACAAGGGGCGCTCAAAAAGAATCAAGCCGGAGGCATAATTACACAAACCAGTAGAAGTATTGACCCTCACTGTTGAGACGCTGGTCCCACTGTGACAAGGCGGTGAATCGCTGTATCATAAAATTCCCGGGGCTGCGATGTCAACGAGTTCGACATGTACAGCTGGATGTTGTCGTCCGAGGTGAATCGTTTGCCACTCAGAGCCTTTTTAAGGGACCGAAAATGGCGCAATGACAGGGAGTATATGGCGGGTGGCCGTGAACCTCCCATTTGAATTTCTGTAGGAGTGCCGCGACTGCGTTACCCGTACGAGGCTTTGCATTGATGTGGAGCAGAATGACCCCACAGGTGAGATTGCCCGGTCGTTTTGATTTGATAACTTGGTGAAGGGTGGTCGAGGTGTAGGGAAGCAGCCAACTCACGCCTTATAAAATTCACATCAGTCTTTCCATTGCGTGCCAGCCTAGTCCGCTGTAACTAGCTCTGACGTATAAATATTGTGCAATACTTTAAAATGAAGTAAATAACCTGAAACGTTTCTAGCGTGTCAGGAGTAATAATAAATCAATATGTGTTGAATATCAGTTCAATAACTTTAACCATTTTCGAAATTTGGAAGTTATTCTGTAAAAAGCATCGGCGCAACAGAAAAGAGCTAGAAACTTAAAAATTTATAATTAGATTCCTTTTGCATAATAATTTAGTAGAAACAGTATGCTGGATCTCACAAATTAAAATTTTAGTTGAAATTCATGATTTTCTGGTTTTTATCTTAAAAATTAAGGAAGCAAGATAGATTAAGTAGGCGAATAAATAAAGCTAGAATGTTTAAATTTAAGGAGAAGGGAGATACACTATAATCGTAAAGATGTGAGAAGTTTCAACTGAATAACTATAAAACTGTAGCGATAGCTTATCTCCAAAGGGCAAGTTCAGAGCTCGTCTACTGCGTGTAGTGTAATTAAATTAATTCTCTCGCCCAAAATATTTGACTTAGCCATGTCAGACTTTTATTATGATTACTTACTTGTGTGCTGATTGCACAATTAAATTGAAAGCTTCAGCGGCCATCAGCAAAGGAAGCAATGATTTATTCCATAACTTAAAGTGGTGCATTACTAGCCCAGCGGCTAGTCGGGAGAGCAGATTTGATCAGGCGTTCCCTTAGTCATCCACACCGCAGCTTTATATATAAGAACGTGGCGCGAGAGAAAAAGGGCCCCAGTTCTCTCCAGATGCTGATTAGCGCACCACCTGTGCCAGGAGTCGCGTCGCGTCGGTATCATTGATATAAACAGCCTCAGATGCAGTAATAAGTTACTCGGGATGCGCGTAACCATGAAATCGTTTTCGAGGGGAGTGTTAGTTTTGGGATGACATTAATGATCTATCTTTAGTTTGCGTATGTCGTATTTTCACGTGCCACCGCAGGATAGACATTCTACCAATATTTGCTTGGCGTTTGATGAACATTATCATCTAATTATGGTGAGCATTCACTTAAACATTTAATTTGAACAGTTATAGTGGCATCAGCACATTAGACTCTGAACTCCTCTGGTAGTTGGATTGTGTGGATTATTTTTGGTCTGTGACTTTCAGGATATAGTGAACATTTTAGAGAGAATGATTTTCGATTACGAATTCCCGACAATCTCCCAATTCCTCAGAGCTATAAGCTGTAGCCATAAATGTATTTCTCAGATGAAGTGGGCACTAGGAATTCTAATTACAGGCTTCATGTTTTGCTAATCACTTTCTGATTGCCAATATTGTAGTTAGAGAGCCAGTGTTGAGAACAACATACAACAGCATTAAATAAATAATAGGAAAATTAACAATTCTCCCACCCGCCGCCCCACAGAGGTTTGGAAGTAACGCCAGACATTCACTGTTGTCCTGTGTTGCAGGAAGTGAATCAGAAGGGCGTGATCTCGGTCAAAGAGGAACGTCAGCGTAGGGGCAAATGATCCACGCTGTAGATGCAGAATTGGTTCAGATCGCAACCGCGGGGTTTTATGAGCCAGCCATTCACCGCCTTGTGTCACAATGAGACAAGAGTCAACGGCCAGCATCAATACTTCGAACATACAGGTATCTGTTTCTGTAATTATGCGCTGGCCGGTGTGGCCGAGGGGTTCTAGGTGCTACAGTCTAGAACTGCGTGACCACTACGGTTGCAGGTTCGAATCCTGCCACGGGCACCAATGTTTGTGATGTCCTTAGGTTAGTTAGGTTTAAGCAGTTCTAAGTTATAGGGGACAGATGACCTTAGAAGTTAAGTCCCATAGTGCTCAGAGCCGTTTGAACTGTTTTTTGTAATTATGCCTCTCACTTGTTTCTTTTTGAATGTCCCTTATAGATCGTACATTGCAGTGAATGAAATGGGCACAAAGGAGCGGTGGCTTTACAATGCCTGAAAATCCATATGGGGATAAGCCCCATGTGAGGAGTTAGGCCAAAGTGTTGAGGACGCCTTTTTAGGCTCAGTTTCCGAGACGCTCTGCACGATGCCTAGGAGGACATAGAGATGCACGAATCTCTGTGTAAAGCATGACTGCAATTATACAGAAGCGCAAGATACATAGCTTTTATACACTGATAAGCCCACACATTATGACCACTGCCCACTGGGAGACAACACCTGAAGGCATTGTGGGTACATGCCACATTAAAGAAAGTATATAACTGGAGCAGGAATGAATAGCAAACCATTTCTAGTGATGATAAGAGCCAAAAATGTGGAAATTCAATAGCATAGATGACACTGACAATGAGCAGATGAAACTTGCTGCCAGATTAAAATTGTGTGCCAGACCGAGACTCGAACTCCGGACCTTTGCCTAACACGGGCAAGTGCTCTACCAATTTAGCTACCCAAGCACGATTCACAACCCATTCTCATGGCTTCACTTCTGCCAGTACCTCGTCTCCTACCTTCATCCAAAGAACAGACTGTTATGGCCCGGATTCTGGGAGAGAGAATTTCGGAAATGGTGAGGCCAGTCGGCTGACGATGTGCTACTGTCGTGAGAATCTACGGAAAGTGGCTGAAAAATGGGAAAATTATGAAGAGGCACCAAGGTGATCGGCATCTAGGATTGCCACAGAGCCTGGAGATAGAGACCTTTCTGCTCCGTAAAACAGGGTCTGTGGCAACCTGCAGCACATATGGCAACAGAGTACAATGCCAGTGCAAGCACAAGTGTTCTGGATCATACGATTCAATATACATCGTTGAACAAGGGGCACAAAAGTAAAAGACCCCAACTTACTCCTCTGTACACTTAACTACACCAGAGTGTCAAAGCAACTGATATAGGCACGAGTATTCGAATATAGAAATACACTACTTGCCATTAAAATTGCTACACCAACAAGAAATGCAGATGATAAATGGGTATTCATTGGTCAAATATATTATACTAGAAGTGACATGAGATTACATTTTCAAGCAATTTGGGTGCATAGATCCTGAGAAATCAGTACCCAGAACAACCACCTCTGGCTGTAATAACGGCCTCGAT
This sequence comes from Schistocerca gregaria, assembly GCF_023897955.1. NCBI lineage: Eukaryota > Metazoa > Arthropoda > Insecta > Orthoptera > Acrididae > Schistocerca > Schistocerca gregaria. The sequence goes on along the minus strand of NC_064930.1, from coordinate 107,549,347 downwards.
ATGCCTGGGCATTGAGTCAGGCAGAGCTCGGATGGCGTGTACAAGTACAGCTGCCCGTGCAGCATCGACACGACACCACAGTTCATCAAGAGTAGTGACTGGCATATTGTGACGAGCCAGTTGCTCGGCCACCATTGATCTGACGTTTTCAATTGGTGAGAGATCTGGAGAATATGCTGGCCAGGGCAGCAGTTGAACATTTTCTGTATTCAGAAAGGCCCCTGCAACGTGTGGTCGTGCATTATCCTGCTGAAATGTAGGGTTTCGCAGGGATCGAATGAAAGGTAGAGCCATGGGTCATAACAAGTCTGAAATGTAACGTCCACTGTTCAAAGTGCTGTCAATGCAAACAAGAGGTGATCGAGACGTGTAACCAATCACACCCCATACCGTCACACTGGATGATACGCCAGTACGGCAATGAGTAATACACTGCTTCCAATGTGTGTTCACCACAATGTCCCCAAACACGGATGCGACCATTATGATGCTGTGAACAGAACCTGGATTCATCCAAAAAATGACGTTTTGCCATTCGTGCACCCAGGTTCGTCGTCGAGTACACCATCGCAGGCGCTCCTGTCTGTGATGCAGAGTCAAGCATAACCACAGCCACGGTCTCAGAGCTGATATTCCATGCTGCTGCAAACGTCATCAAACTGTTTGTTCAGATGGTTGTTGTCTTGCAAATGTCCCCATCTGTTGACTCAGGGATCGAAACATGGCTGCACGATCCGTTACAGCCGTGCGGATAAGATGCCTGTTATCTTGACTGCTAGTGATATGAGGCCGTCGGGATCCAGCACGGCATTCCGTATTACCCTCCTGAACCCACCGATTCCATAATCTGCTGTCATTGGATCTCGACCGACGCAAGCAGCAATGTCGCGATACGATAAACCGCAATCACGATAGGCTACAATCTGACCTTTATCAGAGTCGGAATCATGATGGTACGCATTTTTCCTCCTTACACGTGGAATCACAACAATGTTTCACTAGGTAACACCGGTCAACTGCTGTTTGTGTACGAGAAATCAGTTGGAAACTTTCCTCGTGGCCAGTAGTGTATGTAAACAGGCATAATACGGACCTGTGGTTGGCGATGCCTATATAAGACGACAAGTGTCTGGCACAGTTGTTAGATCAGTTACTGTTGCTACAATTGCAAGTTATCATGGGAGTTTGAAGGTGGTGTTATAGTCAGCGCACGAGTGACGGGACACAGCATCTCTGAGGTAGCAATGAAGTGAGGATTTTCCTATGATCATTTTAAAAGTGTACTGTAAACATCAGGAATCTGGTAAAACATCAAATCTCCGACATCGCTGCGGCCGAAAAAAGATTCTGCGAGAACAGGACTGACAATGACTGAAGAGCATCATTCAACGTGCAGAAGTGCAATGGTTCCGCAAATTGCTGCAGATTTCAGTGCTGGGCCGTCGGTAAGTGTACGGCTGCAAAGCATTCAATCAATCATCAGTACAGGCTTTTGGAGCCAAAGGCCCACTCGTGTACCCTTGTGACTGTAAACACCGACATTGGACTGTTGATGACTGGGAATACGTTGCCTGGTCCGACAAGTCTCGTTACAAATTGTATTGAGCAGATGGTCATGTACAAGTCTGGAGACAACCTCGTGAATCCATGGACCCTGCATGTCAGCAGGGGACTGTTGAAGCTGGTGGAGGCTCTGTAATGGTGGGCGGCGAGTGCAGTTGGAGTGATATAGAGCCCCTGATACATCTAGATATGACTGATAGGTGACTATATTATGGCTGGTATTGCACTATCATATTTCTTTGTCAAAGGTGACAAGTCAAATTTTCATGTCAAAGAAATTTGATAGTGTATTAGGGAAGTTTGTCAAATCTCGCCTGTCGTCAAATAAATACGATGATCAAATCTAGGGCCCCGAAGTAGATTTGATCATAAAAGTTTTTCATCTCCTGTTCATTGCAATGTGAAATGTAACTGCTCGAAGTGCTGGTGTTACTACAGCTATCTTTAGCTGTAGCTGTGAGGAAAGTAAAGTTCTATGTACTGACTTGGCATAAAATCCGTATAAATTTTGGTCTTACATCAAAGCGGTAGGTGGATCAAAACAAAATGTCCAGACACACTGTGACCAAAATGGTACTGAAACAGAGGATGACAGACTAAAGGCCGAAATACTAAATGTCTTTTTCCAAAGCTGTTTCACAGAGGAAGACTGCACTGTAGTTCCCTATCTAGATTGTCACACAGATGACAAAATGGTAGATATCGAAATGGACGACTGAGGGAATAGAGAAACAATTAAAATGACTCAAAAGAGGAAAGGCCACTGGACCTGATGAGATACCAGTTGGATTTTACACAGAGTATGCCATGGATCTTGTCCCCCTTCTTGCAGTGGTGTACCATAGGTCTCTCGAAGAGCGTAGCGTTCCAAAGGATTGGAAAAGGGCACAGGTCATCCCCGTTTTTAGGACAGGATGTCGAACAGATGTGCAGAACTATAGACCTACATCTCTAATGTCGATAAATTGTAGAATTTTCGAACACACATTATGTTCAAGTATAATGACTCTTTCTGGAGACTAGAAATCTGCTCTGTAGGAATCAACATGGGTTTCGAAAAAGACGATAGTGTCAAACCCAGCTCGCGCCATTCGTCCACGAGACTCAAGAGGGTCATAGACACAGGTTTCCAGGCAGATGCCGTGTTTCTTGACTTCCGCAAGGTGCCTGATACAGTTCCCCACAGTCGTTTAATGAACAAAGTAAGAGCATACGGACTATCAAACCAATTGTGTGATTGGATTGAAGAGTTCCTAGATAACAGAATGCAGTATGTCATTCTCAATGGAGAGAAGTCTTCCAAATTAAGAGTGATTTCAGGTGTGCCGCAGGGGAGTGTCATATAACTGTTGCTATTCACAATATACGTAAATGACCTTGTGGATAACATTGGAAGTTCACTGAGGCTTTTTGCGAATGATGCTGTAGTATACCCAGAGGTTGTAACAATGGAAAATTGTACTGAAATGCAGGAGGATCTGCAACGAATTGATGCATGGTGCAGGGAATGGCAATTGAATCTCAATGTAGACAAGTGTAATGTGCTGCGAATACATAGAAAGAAAGATCCCTTATTATTTAGCTACAATATAGCAGGTCAGCAACTGGAAGCAGTTAATTCTATAAATTATCTGGGAGTAGGCATTGGGAATGATTTAAAATGGAATGATCATATAAAGTTGATCGTCGGTAAAGCAGATGCCAGACAGATTCATTGGAAGAATCCTAAGGAAACGCAGTCCGAAAACAACGGAAGTAGGTTACAGTACACTTTTCCACCCATTGCTCGAATACTGCTCACTTGTGTGGGATCCGTACCAGATAGGGTTGATAGAGGAGATCCAACGGAGAGCAGCACGCTTTGTTACAGGATCATTTAGTAATTGTGAATGCGTTATGGAGATTATAGATAAACTCCAGTGGAAGACTCTGCAAGAGAGACGCTCAGTACGGGGTTTTGTTGAAGTTTCGAGAACATACCTTCACTGAGGAGTCTAGCAGTATATTGTTCCCTCCTACGTATATCTCGCCAAGAGACCATCAGGATAAAATCAGAGAGATTAGAGCCCACACAGAAGCATACCGACAATCCTCCTTTCCACGTACAATACGAGACTGGAATAGAAGGGAGAACCGATAGAGGTACTCAAGGTACCCTCCGCCACACACTGTCAGGTGGCTTGCAGAGTATGGCTGTAGATGTAGATGTAGACAGTGGTTTGAAGATCCTTATGGTGAACACATATTGACGTTTCGCTGAACAAATAAACTTGATGTAAATCCTATGGAACCTATCTGGGTTGCTATCATGTACCATCACTGTGCCCGTTATTTACATGAATTATGTGACCTGTATGTAGACATATAATGCCACATACCTCCACAAACATACTGAAAAACTGTCGGACCCTGATGTGCACAATCAGTGGCGTATTTCGTTCCAAAGGTGGACAGACAGGCTATTAAGCATATGGCCTTAATATTTTTGCTCATCAGTGTGTATTGTGGTAGGTTCATTTGAGACCTACCTCTCTTCTTTATAGTCAGTTTTTGCGCCACAATCCAATGATTCTACAATACACTTGTTCAACAGAGGTGTTATCTCCAAGATACAGGACAGAAATATGTTCTTCCAAAATGTGATTGTTAGAAAGTGTATCAAATCAGGCTAACCACCATGCTTATCTTCATCTAAATCTTCCTCCTAGAGATAGTCCATGGTATGGGAAATTTCATTGCTCTCAGCCACTGAAGAAAAATATTCATCAGTTCAAATTCTTGGATATCAGATACATCACTGTTTTCCAGAACTGCTAAAATCTCTTCCACATTGAGTTTTTCTTTATAATTCCTAATCATTGCTGAAGTAATTCCAATTAATCACTAACAGCAAACTATTTCAATAATGAGAACAAACATTTAGAACCAGCACACAAGCAAACCAGGGATTGTAATAACATACCAAAGATGAGGATGGCTATAGACACTTTTGCCCCGCTCTTGGTGATTTTTAAGAAACTTTGCCATGGAATCTGTATTTCTATCTTATAACTAGTTTTGAAATTATAGAAACCCCACTCAACAGGAGAAAAATACCAGAACTTTGTTGAACATTTAGGAAAAATGTCTCCAATTCTGAAGGCTAAGTAGTCCCACTCAACCACGGTCTTTGCACAACTGACAACTGTGTGAGCCATTGTTGTTCAAAAATCAGTCAACAGGTGTCACTGAAATGCAGACTCGTAGAAGAGAATGTCCACTACCAAGTTTGCTTTGGTCTATGCTCACAAAGCTTTTAGTACATGTATATAGAATGAAAATAAAATCGTCCACAACAGTGGCTAAATACACCGAAAGGGTTAAGTTGTATATGCATGATAGCAAAAATGGTAAGTGTACTAATGGCCCTGATGTAGTGTATCCTGGTTTCAAATCCATCCATCTATACATTTATGGAGAGCCATTCACAGACACAGAAGTATTACATTAATAAGGGAACTGTAGGGTTTAACGGTCACTAGAAATGGATCGTGAGCTCAGAATGAAGAACAAAATGTGCCGTATGCTTTTACAGAGAATCATCCTGGCATTTGTGTTAAGTTATTTAGGGAAACTATTGGAAATCTAAATCTAGGATTGAACTGCCCTCTTACCACATGCAAGTCCAACCCAGTCATACCTTGCACCTCCTTGCTCAGAGGGGAAGTAATTTCAGTTGTCCCATAGAGAAAAGTGTTTCTTTATGTTAAAAGCGCAGATGGTAGTTCTACTTGCATGGGCCTTCACAGACGTTTGTCCAAGAGGGGTGGATTTCTAAAATTGTCATTTTTGGTATGAAGCTAAATTTGAAAGAAATCACAAAAGTTATTATATATCAAATGGTAAGACAACTACCCATACAACTGTTTTAAGGTACGTCATCTTGATACCAAAATAGTATGCACATTTCATTGGCATAAGCAAAGCACATAGTATTTTATTATAAATATGACTATGAATGCCATTGTTTTGATTCAATGGTCTAAAATTACATCCTCATGTTTAAATCCATAACAGTAAATTATTCCCAAAAGTTTTCTTTGTTCATGTAGCATTCAATGCATTTTCACTGAAAATTAAAAAATTCTAATAAAAAATTATCATAATGACTGAGAATCCTATTGGATATCAACAAAAATATCAGGAAAAGTGCCAAAGTATTGCTCCTCCAACTGTATAAATGGAAGTAAATGCGAAAATAATCATAGTATTGCCCATCCTGCAATTTACTGGAATCACAGGCAGTCATTACAAGTAATGCTTGAAACTTTTGTAATGAGCACAAGGCTCATATCATCAGATTGAAGGAAGGATAAGTGCCCCTTGTGTACACCCATGACTACTTGTAATCCTGAACCTTTCACAGATGACAAACCAGAATAACTCGAAAAATAAGCTTCACATGAAAAAATGTGTAGAATTTTAAGTTTATTATTTTCAAGTTGGACATCTGCTGGTGCTAAAAATTAGCCCGCCACACCAGCCTGCCGGGGGTTGGGCAGGAGGCTCTGAGTCTCGTGGACGAATAGCGCGACCGTCTTTTTTGAAACCCATGCTGATTCCTACAGAGTAGATTTCTACTCTCCAGAAAAGTCATTATACTCTAACATAACACGTGTTCCAAAATTCTACAACTGATCGATGTTAGAAATATAGGTCTATAGTTCTGCACGTCTGTTCGACATCCCTTCTCGAAAACGGGGATGACCTGGGCCCTTTTCCAATCCTTTGGAACGCTACGCTCTTCTAGAGACCTACGGTACACTGCTGCAAGAAGGGGGGCAAGATCCATGGCATACTCTGTGTAAAATCGAACTGGTATCTTATCAGGTCCAGTGGCCTTTCCTCTTTTGAGTCATTTTAATTGTTTCTCTATTCCCTCAGTCATCTATTTTGATCTACCATTTTGTCACCTGTGCGACAATCTAGAGAAGAAACTACAGTGCAAGTCTTCCTCTGTGAAACAGCTTTGCAAAAAGACATTTAGTATTTCGGCCTTTAGTCTGTCATCCTCTGTCTCGGAACCATTTTCGTCACAGAGTGTCTGGACATTTTGTTTTGATCCACCTACCACTTTGACATAAGACCAAAACTTCTAAGGATTTTCTGCCAAGTCAGTACATAGAACTTTATTTTCGAATTCACTGAACACATCTCACACAGCCCTCTTCACACTACATTTCGCCTCGCGTAATTTTTGTTTGTCTGCAAGGCTTTGGCTATGTTTATGTTTGCTGTGAAGTTCCCTTTGCTTCCGCAGCAGTTTCCTATCTCGGTTGTTGTACCATGGTGGCTCTTTTCCATCTCTTACGATCTTGCTTGGCACATACTCATCTAATGCATATTGTACGATGGTTTTGAACTTTGTCCACTGATCATCAAAACTACCTGTACTTGAGACAAAACTTTTGTGTTGAGCCGTCAGATACTCTGTAATCTGCTTTTTGTCACTTTTGCTAAACAGAAAATCTTCCTACCTTTTTTAATATTTCTATTTACGGGTGAAATGATTGATGCAGTAACTGCTTTACGATCGCTGATTCCCTGTTCTGCGTTAACTGTTTCACCAGAAGGTCTAATATGTTATTGCCACGAGTCGGTTCTCAGTTTAACTGCTCGAGGTAGTTTTCAGATAAAGCACTTAAAAAAAATTCACTGGATTCTTTGTCCCTGCCACCCGTGATAGACATTTGAGTCTCCCAGTCTATATCTGTCACACAGTCTGGCTCCGAGACATGGGCAATTATACTGCTGAAAGATGACATCGCCACTGGGGAAGACACGAAGCCTGTAGGGATGCAGGTGATTTGCAGCTGTAAGTATGTCTCTGATTATTATCGCAGGTCCCATGCCAGTGCAGGAGAATGTCTCCCATAGCATAATACTGCTACCACCAGCCCGTGTCCATGGCGTGCTGCACGTTTCCAGTTGCTATTTGCCCTCTCCACAGTGGCACTTTTGGAGACAGCCATTAACCTAGTGCAGCAAAAACATGATTCATCCAAAGAACCAACATATTTCAACTGCTCAACGGTCGAGTCCCGATGGTCCCATTCCCATTGCAGTCGTAACTGATGATGTCACTGGGTCAACATGTGCACATGTAAGGGTGGTCTTGCAGTGCCCCCAGAATTTTACGGAAGTCTGGAGACACTTGTGTTCCAGCCATTTCGAACACGCGTTATTTTAAAGCAGGGCGTAAGGATGAGCACGGGGTACTGCACCCATTTGTTGTTTGTACAGGCGAAACTGAAAGGGAGATAATTCGTCGGCACCGGCAAGTGTTCAGTGTGACCTGCCAAGAATAAGCAAATACGGCCCAGAAGCTCTGTGGCCAGCTGCAAAGAGTAATGTTGGAAAACAAATGGAGAGACTCAAAATAGTGACTGTTTATTAGACGTCGAACTGCTGTTGAGAGTACGTGGACTGGACGTGGATAGTCAGCCGCAATAAAAGCTTATGTATTAATTGTGTTCAAAAATGTGTAATTAACTGATTCTGGGTGCCCGGTTATGTGTGGGCTTACGTTATAAAGTTTAGTTGTTTTTCTGTACGAATGTTCAGGTGCATTGAATGATATCCCAAGAGTAGTGTATTTTTTAAATAAGAAGAGAGAGAGCGAGAGAGTGAAAATTTCCCCTTCCTAGCAGTGAAATCTTCGGGGAAGCGTCCGGTGCTAGCAGAAGGCATCGGCGCTGCAAGAAAGCACGACCAGCATTCTTCAACAAGAGAGTCCACGAAAACGCTTAACATTACACCGGGCCACCGCAGTCTGCTGCGGAGCTCCATAGTTGATAATGTAATATGAACAGTGAGCTCCGAAAGACTTGTGCACGCATTCTGTGATGAATTGTGGACACCCAACCATTTAGCGCCTAGTGTAGTTTCAGTGTCGTCCTACCTCTCTCCAGAGATGCTCACAACAGTAGCATGTGAACATTCAACCAGATTTGTCATTTTCAAAATACTCTTTTCCAGACTCTGCGTAATAATAATCTGCCCTCTGTAAACGTAATTTCCCTATTTGCACCCTATATCTTCGCTAGGGTTATTCCCCATCCATGTCTGTTATGCAAACATACTTTTGTTACCACATCACATGCACACAATGCCACCAGATGGCACCCAACGTCGCAGTGGGCAGTGATCGTACTGTTTTGGCTTATCAGTGTATGCATATACAAAGTGTAGAAATCCACTAAAACATTCAGAGGATATCAGATACAACTTTGAACATGGCCAACGTTTGCAGCAACCGTATACACAAATTTGAAAAATATGTAAAAATCTGCCAACCGGTTGCATAGGTTCGAGAAAAGAAAGAGAAAAAACTTGATGTTTTGGAAGAACTTGAAATTTTCGGGCACACACCAAATAACGATTACATGTTGAGTGAACAAGTACAGTTGAAAATTAGAAATTTCTTTAATGTTTTTAAACCAGTGCTCTCAGTTTTATGATACTTATAATTCAGGTTCTCTCCTCCTTTTCAGAAACATTATTTTACCTCTGTTAAATTACGCTCATTACTAACACATCAGATGACCTTTGTGCCCTAGTTATGCAAGCTTTCTTTTCAAATTTTGTGTCCTGTAATGAACTGATGTTCTTCATTAAGTATGTAATTCTAGTCCTATTTAACTCTAGTTCTACCTGTGCTACGTAAAACGTAGCAAACGATGTGCTATGAATATCATAGAGGGAAACATTCCACGTGGGAAAATATATCTAAAAACAAAGATGATGTAACTTACCAAACAAAAGTGTTGGTATGTTGATAGACACACAAACACACACACAAAATTCAAGCTTTCGTAACACACGGTTGCTTCATCAGGAAAGAGGGAAGGAGAGTATGTAATTCTAGTCCTATTTAACTCTGGTTCTACCTGTGCTACATAAAACGTAGCAAACGATGTACTATGAATATCATAGAGGGAAACATTCCACGTGGAAAAATATATCTAAAAACAAAGATGATGTAACTTACCAAACAAAAGTGTTGGTATGTTGATAGACACATAAACACAAACACACACACAAAATTCAAGCTTTCGTAACACACGGTTGCTTCATCAGGAAAGAGGGAAGGAGAGGGAAAGACGAAAGGATATGGGTTTTAAAGGAGAGAGTAAGGAGTCATTCCAATCCTGGGAGTGGAAAGACTTACCTTAGGGGGAAAAGAGGAACAGGTATACACTCGCGCGTGCCCACACACACACACACACACACACACACACACACACACACACACACACACACACAGACACACACAGACACACACAGACATTTGTAAAGGCAAGAGTTTGATCCCGTTTGAAGCTCATTTATAAATGTTACTCAATAATTTGCAAAATTAATTTTTGTTAAAAGCTATACTGGTTATATGTACGATTTACTTCAGAAAATGTGTAATACACAAAACTGTTTTGCTCACATTCCTAGTGGCCCGCTTGTGGCGTGCCCTACATTACGTTTACTTGGCAGTGTGACTAGTTGGCACACAGTCAGTCTCCTCACACCACACCGGTGTTACTTACGTTTTAATGTTTGACTTTTTGAAGAACATTATGTCTGACTTGAGCAACTCAGCTCTTAAATCACTGTACGTCCTTGACGATATGTTGTTCATGTAAGTACTATTTGTTTTACACTCATCTACATTAATGTAAACTTTTATTAGGTAAGATATTTAATCTGACATATTCATTTTAGTTAATTACCTTATCTTCTGATGAAGTCACTCTTAGAGGTGACGAAACCTGATCACGGTATATAGAAAACCTATGCAACCGGTTGGCAGATTTTTACATATTTTAAAAATCAGATATCAGATACGTTTCTGTGGACCATTTGCCATGCTGTGATCAGCAGAAATCAGCCTCTACATGCAAAAAGTCTGGGTGCAAAGCTAAGACGCACACGTGTGTTCCAGATGCGACCTCCATCTTTGTATACCAAGAGAGCATAATTACGTTCTACAATTCTATACAAAATGAACTTTGCATGAAAATACTGTGTCACCAGAAACCTTTCACTTTTGTAAAGGTTTTTATAGTAAATTTTGATATTTATTTTACAAGCTTATTATTTAAATGTTCCATTCCTTTACAAAAAGGTGTCACAAAAATTTTAGAGATTAAATGTACATGTCCCACAACTTGAATTTGGGAGGTCCAATTTGGTTCTGTTATATGAAAAAGTTTCAAAAAAATAAGTTCTGCATGAATACAAAATTATCATCTCAGAAGTGTAAAAGAGTGACCGAAAGGGTTAATAATGTGATAGAATATGAAAGGTTTTCAAACAACTTACGGGAATCCAGCCCAGTAACATTTTCAGCGACCTCCGATATTTCGGCGGGAGAACACCCCGCCATTTTCAAGACAAACTGCAACAGACAGGTGATGTACATGTAAATTTAAAACCTAAGTTCTCGGACTAATGCAGGAAAGATCACACACACACACACACACACACACACACACACACACACACACACACACACACACTGAATGCTAAGGCCACCATAGATGACCAAAGTCAGAGATATCAATAGTGAGACTTTGAACTAGCAGATGACGTAACATTGACTGTCCCTCTGTTTTTTGACAAGGGAGGAGCAGGATTTCAAACAGAGTTTAAACAAAAACCTCCATCCCTGTTTACGAGGTTGCTCGCTAATTTAATCTCAACTGCGGCTCCTTAATAATACTGTCCCAATAGCTGAACGTGCATGCCAATATCTCAGTGTCGTTATACAACACGGGATGACCAGTATCCAAGCAATGTTCGACAATTGCAGATCTACTTGGCTGCTGTGATCGTGTGTGCCATTTATGCTCAATACATTGGCCCTCCACAGTCTGATAGTTTAACCAATATATGCAATGCCGCAGCTACAAGGAATGCGATATACACCCGCCTTACCCAGACCAAGATCATCCTTAACGAAACTCAAAAGTGCTCTAATTTTAGATGGAGGTCAAAAAACACATTTCACATCGTATTTCCGTAAAATACGACCGATCTTGTCGGAAGTGTTTCCTACTTAAGGCAAAAAAGCAGCAGACTTAGGTATTGACTCAGAATTATCACCTATCACCCAATGCACAGTTGGTCGATAGCGCATTGCACATTCAATCTGTCTATCACTATAACCATTTTGGCGAAACATAGCTTCAGGATGGGACAGCTCAGCTGGCAAAGTCTCAGCGTTTGAAATGACATGTGGCCTGTGTACCAAGGTACGAAGTACCCCTTCATGCTGAACCAGATGGTAACAACTATTAGCCTGTAAATACAAGTTGGTCTTAGTACATTTCCTGTAAACTGCATGTCCCAATGATCCATCATCTTTCCTCCTAACAAAGACATCAAGAAAGGGAAGGCAACCATATTCTTCCACCTCCATTGTAAAATGAATGTTAGGGTGAATCAAGTTCAGATGTTCTACAGAGGCATTCAAATTCTCCCTACTATGAGGCCAAACAACGTAAGTATCCAGAATGAGATTTTCATTCTGCAGCAGAGTGTGCGCTGATATGAACCTTCCTGGCAGATTAATGACTGCGTGGTGAACCGAGACTCGAACTCGGGACTTTTGCCTTTCGCGGGCAAGTGCTCTACCAACTGAGCTACCCATGCATGACTCACGCCCCGTCCTCGAACCAGGAGAGCTTCTGTAAAGTTTGGAAGGTAGGAGACGAGGTACTGGCGGAAGTAGAGTTGTGAGGACAGGGCGTGAGTCGTGCTTGGGTAGCTCAGTTGGTAGAGCACTAGCCCGTGAATGGCAAACATCCCGAGTTTGAGTCTCGGTCCAGCACACAGTTTTAACCTGCCATGAAGTTTCAACATATTTAAAGAAACAGGCAGGTTTCAAAGGCGCCGACCTCAATGCACGTTCCTCAAAGTCTTCCATGAACAAATTTGCGATCACAGGTGACAATGGACTACCCATCACAACTCCATCCGTCTGCTCGTTAAAACTGGTCACTGAATAAAAAGTAAGTGCATGTCAACACATGCCAAAGAGATTAGTTAATTCAGCACCAAACCTAAACTCGATTAACCGCAACAAATCAGACAGAGGAACACGAGTGAAAAGAGAGACCACATTGTAACTCACTAAAAAATCAGTCGCTCAACCACAGTCCCATCAAACGATGTAAAAAATCAGCTTAGTTCATGATGTGATGTTCACAATGACCTACTTGTGGACTCAAAAGAGAAGCAAGATACTCGGCTACACAATATGTCAGAAAGCCAATATTACTTACTACAGGACGTAAAGAAGCCCCTTCCTTGTGTACATTCGGAAGGCCATATAACCTAAAGGAAACAGCACGATACATGTTAAGACTCTTGATAATGTCCTGTAACACTGCCTTCTGAATGCACACAAGGAAGGGTTTTTTTTTTATCTTAGTCTATTTTGTGCCTATGTGAGATGTATGATGGTGCAACATGATATGTGCTGGACTGTAATGATTGCTAACGACACAAGAGGACTAATGTGCACTTATGGTGTACCTTACTTTTCTATTGTGTGCTGTTGCTGACAATTTGTTTCTGGCAATCATAGCCAATCAGGTGGCCTAATGGTTTCTTCTGGTGAAGTATACAACTAGATTTGTTTTCGATATCACAACCAGGAAGTAAACAAACTAGACTTCTTGACAGACTGACCTGTAGTGTACTCTGAAGCCTCGGTTAGGGTGGAATATGACACATTCATTTCGAGTTGGTGAAGCCATTGAATACGAATGGAAGAAAACTTTGTGCCTACATGATAACCTATAGAGAAGCCCGGGACCTAGGATAGGTCTAAATGTGCCTGTGTGGTTGCATTTGTGAAGCCAACGATTACGAACTCAAAAATATGATTGCCATTATAGAATTATATGCAGTGCAGCCAGAAATGTACTTTCATCATTGCTATGAACTACTTGTCTATGATATTTCCTATCGCGCGGAAAATTTTGATGATGTGGCTAATTTCTATCCAGGTAGAACAAAATTACAGTTAACATTGTTCACGAGTTATAGAAGATTATGAATGAATTTTCTAACTAACTACTGACTCACGATCCATCACATTCACTCTCCACCATTTGTCGCACTAACAGTTATCGACAGTAGCATATGACAGAAATATTGTGGTACACTATAAATGTCCTCCCCCTTGAACCATGGACCTTGCCATTGGTGGGGAGGCTTGCGTGCCTCAGCGATACAGATAGCCATACCGTAAGTGCAACCACAACGGAGGGGTATCTGTTGAGAGGCCAGACAAACGTGTGGTTCCTGAAGAGGGGCAGCAGCATTTTCAGTAGTTGCAGGGGCAACAGTCTGGATGATTGATTGATCTGGCCTTGTAACAATATCCAAAACGGCCTTGCTGTGCTGGTACTGCGAACAGCTGAAAGCGAGGGGAAACTACGGCCGTAATCTTTCCCTAGGGCATGCAGCTTTACTGTATGATTAAATGATGGTGGCGTCCTATTGGGTAAAATATTCCGGAGGTAAAATAGTCCCCCATTCGGATCTCCGGGCGGGGACTACTCAAGAGAGTGTCGTTATCAGGAGAAAGAAAACTGGCGTTCTACGGATCGGAGCGTGGAATGTCAGATCACTTAATCGGGCAGGTAGGTTAGAAAATTTAAAAAGGGAAATGGATAGGTTAAAGTTAGATATAGTGGGAATTAGTGAAGTGCGGTGGCAGGAGGAACAAGACTTCTGGTCAGGTGATTACAGGGTTATAAACACAAAACCAAATAGGGGTAATGCAGGAGTAAGTTTAATAATGAATAGCAAAATAGGAATGCGGGTAAGCTACAGCAAACAGCATAGTGAACGCATTATTGTGGCCAAGATAGATACGAAGCCCACACCTACTACAGTAGTACAAGTTTATATGCCAACTAGCTCTGCAGATGACGAAGAAATTGAAGAAATGTATGATCAAATAAAAGAAATTATTCAGATAATGAAGGGTGACGAAAATGTAATAGTCATGGGTGACTGGAATTCGGTAGTAGGAAAAGGGAGAGAAGGAAACATAGTAGGTGAATATGGACTGGGGCAAAGAAATGAAAGAGGAAGCCACCTGGTAGAATTTTGCACAGAGCACAACTTAATCATAGCTAACACTTGGTTTCAGAATTATGAAAGGAGGTTGTATACATGGAAGAACCCTGGAGATACTAAAAGGTATCAGATAGATTATATAATGGTAAGATAGAGATTTAGGAACCAGGTTTTAAATTGTAAGACATTTCCAGTGGCAGATGTGGACTCTGACCACATTCCATTGGTTATTAACTGTAGATTAAAACTGAAGAAACTGCAAAAAGGTGGGAATTTAAGGAGATGGGACCTGGATAAACTAAAAGAACCAGAGGTTGTACAGAGTTTCAGGGAGAGCATAAGGGAGCAATTGAGAGGAATGGGGGAAAGAAATACAGTAGAAGAAGAATGGGTAGCTTTGAGGGATGAAGTAGTGAAGGCAGCAGAGGATCAAGTAGGTAAAAAGATGAAGGCTAGTAGAAATCCTTGGGTAACAGAAGAAATATTGAATTTAATTGAAGAAAGGAGAAAATATAAAAATGCAGTAAATGAAGCAGGCAAAAATGAGATCGACAGGAAGTGCAAAAATGGCTAAGCAGGGATGGCTAGAGGACAAATGTAAGGATGTAGAGGCTTATCTCACTAGGGGTAAGATAGATATTGCCTACAGGAAAATTAAAGAGATCTTTGAAGATAAGAGAACCACTTGTATGAACATCAAGAGCTCAGATGGAAACCCAGTTCTAAGCAAAGAAGGGAAAGCAGAAATGTGGAAGGAGTATATAGAGGGTCTATACAAGGGCGATGTACTTGAGGACAACATTATGGAAATGGAAGAGGATGTAGATGAAGATGAAATGGGGGATACGAAACTGCGTGAAGAGTTTGACAGAGAACTGAAAGACCCGAGTCGAAACAAGGCCCCCGGAGTAGACAACATCCCATTGGAACTACTGACGGCCTTGGGAGAGCCAGTCCTGACAAAACTCTACCATCTGGTGAGCAAGATGTAAGAGACAGGCGAAATACCCTCAGACTTCAAGAAGAATATAATAATTCCAATCCCAAAGAAAGCAGGTGTTGACAGATGTGAAAATTACCGAACTATCAGTTTAGTAAGTCACAGCTGCAAAATACTAATGCGAATTCTTTACAGACGAATGGAAAAACTAGTAGAAGCCGACCTCGGGGAAGATCAGTTTGGATTCCGTACAAATGTTGGAACACGTGATGCAACACTGTCCCTACGACTTATTTTAGAAGCTAGATTAAGGAAGGGCAAAACTACGTTTCTAGCATTTGTAGACTTAGAGAAAGCTTTTGACAATGTTGATTGGAATACTCTCTTTCAAATTCTGAAGGTAGCAGGGGTAAAATACAAGGAGCGAAAGGCTATTAACAATTTGTACAGAAACCAGATGGCAGTTGTAAGAGTCGAGGGACATGAAAGGGAAGCAGTGGTTGGGAAGGGAGTGAGACAGGGTTGCAGTCTCTCCCCGATATTATTCAATCTGTATATTAAGCAAGCAGTGAAGGAAACAAAAGAAAAATTTGGAGCAGGTATTAAAATCCATGGAGAAGAAATGAAAGTGTCGAGGTTCACCGATGACATCAACCCTGTCTCACTCCCTTCCCAACCACTGCTTCTCTTTCATGTCCCTCGACTCTTATAACTGCCATTTGGTTTCTATACAAATTGTAAATAGCCTTTCGCTCCCTGTATTTTACCCCTGCCACCTTTAGGATTTGAAAGAGAGTATTCCAGTCAACATTGTCAAAAGCTTTCTCTAAGTCTACAAATGCTAGAAACGTAGGTTTGCCTTTCCTTAATCGAGCTTCTAAGATAAGTCGTAGGGCCAGTATTGCCTCACGTGTCCCAATATTTCTACGGAATCCAAACTGATCTTATGGTATGGGAGATATTCTCCCTCACTTGCATGGGACACATGTCAGTAATCAAAGATGCGCTGACAGCTGCGAACCACCCACATCCCTTCATGCTTGATGTCTTCCCCATTGGTGATATCTTTCAGCAGTATAATTGTCCGTGCCTCGGAGCCAAAACATGCTACGGTGGTTTGAGGAGCATTACAGTGAATGGTGATCAAATTTGCCTGATGTAAATCATATGCAACCCATTTGGATTGCTATCAGGCGGCTTCACTGCATAGGTGTGTACTCAAATAAGTGGCCTGTTTTTTACACGAATTACATTAGCTGTGCATAGACGTCTAATGCCACATACTTCCCATACTTCTGCAAACCTATAAACATTCTGTTGAATCCCTGATACACAAAATCGGTGATTGTTTTATTCCAAAGACAAGCAAATAAGCTATTAAGCAGGTGATCATACTGGTTTGGTTCACCAGCATAAAATGCAAATTAAAACAAGCAAATATTACCAGTCAGCACCAGAAGGAAACATTAATGATCAGGCACGGAATGAAACATGTTGCATGAAATACTTTGGGTCCCATTGGAGTGTGTTTTTCTGTTAGTGTAATCTCTTTATGTAGAACTACGTATGTTAAATTATTTTCAGGCCCTGCTGCATTACGACCCTAGTGAGCAGCAAAAATACTGTGAAAGTACATAATTTTGCAGAAGCCTCTTTAAGGATGTTTGAATTCTTATGCCCATTTCCCAGTACATTTAGTCTTTAATAGTTTTTTATGCTACGAAATTCAATTGAACTGCATTGTACACAATTACAATACAAGACAAAAATTATTCTCAAGCAGAATTTGCCTCCTTGCTCAGGATTCCAAGTGGAGTTACGTTCTCCCATCCAATTTAAAGCAAGAAATTGTAAATTTGAAAGAAAAATAAATTATCTAATTTCGAGGATTTAAAATATCTGAGGACCACTCACTCATTCATTCATTCATTCATTCACACATCCTGTTCGGTACGTACTATCGTGTGAACGTCCTTCGGAAATATGGAACACATCAAGTAATACATTAATAGGCAGAAGCAGTCACTTTAGAGCGTACTAAAAGCAAATAATGACTAGATCTACTTTGCTAATAATGATAATCATGAGATTATCAAAATTATCTATTATCTGTTTTAGTTGGTAGAGGAAAAAACATTTTCTTTGATAAGAGCCCCTGCTCAACCTCCTATACGGTCAGCTGGTGTTTTGCTCTGATACTTCAAACAAAGAATTTATGTAACTTTGCAAATACCACTGTCAGATCTTTCTAATACAAATCTAAGCTGCTGCTGCTGTTGTGATCGTCAGTCCAGAGACTGGTTTGATACAGCTCTCCATGCTACTCTACCCTGTGCAAGCCTCATCATCTCCCAGTACCTATTCTGTTCTTGTCTGAACTATTTATCATCCACATTTTACTTCCATACATGGCTATACTCCATACAAATACTTTCAGGAACAACTTCCTGACACTTAAATTTATACTCGATGTTAACAAATGTGTCTTCTTCAGAAACGCTTTCCTTGCCAATGCCGGTCTACATTTTATATCTTCTCTACTTTGACCATCATCAATTACTTTGCTCCCCAAATAGCAAAACTCATTTACTACTTTAAGCATCTCGTTTCCTAATCTAATTCCCTCAGCATCACCCCACTTAATTCGACTACATTCCATTATCCTCGTTTTGCTTTTGTTGATGTTCATCTCATACCCTCCTTTCAAGACACTGTCCATTCCGTTCAGCTGCTCTTCCAAGTCCTTTGCTGTCTCTGACAGAACTACAATGTCGTCGGCAAACCTCAAAGTTTTTATTTCTTCTCCATGGATTAAGAGTCATGCAGAATTTACCTTCTCGAGTCCTCCAGTACTGCGTTTGTGTTTTGGTGAGTTCATCCTAAATTCACTCTTATAATTAATCACAAATACCACTAGGCAATATTATGAAAAGAAGAGTTGCTATTCACTATATAGCAGAGATGCTGAGTTGCAGATAGGCACAACAAAAATACTGTCAGAAAGTGTGCTTTTGGCCAACAATGCCTTCATTGAAAATTGATGCCGCCCCCCCCCCCCCCCCCCCCCCCCACACACAGTCTCTGGCAGCTGAAGGCAGGCTGCCTGTTAGGGTTGTGTGTGTGTGTGTGTGTGTGTGTGTCTATCCTTTTCGTAACACCCCGAATTAAATACCATTAGGCATTATGTCTGCTTGTGTGTGTGTGTGTGTGTGTGTGTTTATATATATATATATATATATATATATATATATATATATATATATATATATATATATATATATATATATATAGTATACCTGTCCTTCCCCCCCCCCCCCCCCCCCCCCCCCCCCAAGGTAAGTCTCTCCGCTCCCGGGATTGGAACGACTCCTTACCCTCTCCCTTAAAACCAACATCCTTTCGTCTTTCCCTTTCCTTCCCTCTTTCCTGATAAAGCAACCGTGGGTTGCGAAAGCTTGAAAATATATAATCTCCCCGTAAGTGTAAGAATTCTTAGATCCCTGAAGAGGCCTCAGCTGGATGTTCAGCTATCAATTTACACAACATTCTAATGCACACTTCTGTAGAATGAATACTGTTTTTGCCTTATCTACAACGCATCAGAAGATTATGCAACAGAACAGAACTAAGTGACACTCTGCCAATCTGCAAGTCAACACAGAGATTTCCGAGTGGAAAAGATATGGCACTGAGGTTTTTCATTTTGTTAGTAACATGCTGTAGCAACCTCACTTGAATCAACCGGGCAGGTACCAAGGAAAGTACCAGGTGCAGAAGCATGAAACTGATAAACAATATTTTATTCAAAATAATCTCCATCGCTATTTATACATTTCTCCCACTTCTCCTGCAGGCTATGAATCACATGCCAAAAAAAACAGTAGTTCTTTTGAAGCAAACCAGTCAGTGAGCCATTTGCCTACATTTCCATACAAATTGAAGCGCTGTTCACCGAGTCAAAGTGATGCAAATAGATGATAATTGTATGGAGCCAAGTCTGAACAATAAGCTGCACGTCCTAGCATTTCCCAACTGAATGCCTCGATCGTTTCCCTGACCCGTTTTGCCGTGTGTGACGGGGCGTTATTGTGGAGCAGTATGACTGTGTTGCCTTTTGCCATATTCTGGTTGTTTTTCACGTAATGCTCAATTTAAATCGATCATTTGCTGTTGGTAGTGATCACTGCTAATGGTTTCACCAGGTTTTAGCAGCTCATAATAGAGGACACTCTTCTGATCCCAACAAACACAGAGCATTGTTTTCTTTCCAAAGTGATTTGGTTTTGCAGTGGACATCGATGGTTTGCCTGGATTCACCCACAGCACTTAGGATTCTCAGAAACACCCATTTTTCATCACCTGTCACTGTTCGATGGAGAAAGGACTTTCTTTTCTATCTGTCGAAAGTGATCTTTCGATTTGCTTGCTGTCTATCATTCAGTTCATGTGGAACCCATTTTCCCACTTTCTGAAACTTTCCCGTGGCTTTCAACTGAAGAGAAATGGCTTTCTGCAACACATTTAACTGTTTCACAAGTTCCTGGTGAGTTTGAGTATCATCTTCATCCAAAAAGTTCTGCAATTTGTTGTCTTCGAACTTTTTCAGTGGTTCCCGCACTCATTGTTCCTCATGTCAAAATCACAACTTTTGAATTTTTTGAAACACCCGAAACACAGTTTTCCCTAGGGCACGTTCGCCGAAAGCTCTGACAAGCATTCGATGCAATTCTGCAGCAGTTTTCTTCAAATGATAACAGAAAACCAATGCTGTTTGCAAATTTTAGTTCGTAGCCACAAAACTCAACATGTTTACAGGTTTGAAGCAGATACTGATGTATGGAACTTGGGTTACCATGTGTTGACATTCGTCAGCCTTTACAGCAAGCAGATGGCACTACAGGCGCGGTCTCTCAGCCTCTAAACTGATGGCTAGCTCCATCTATAGCAAAGTTCCAGTTTCATACTTCTACACCCGAGAAAACACTAGGGATCCATACTTTCAGAAGTCTACTGATCTGGAACTAGAAGTTAAAAAAAAGTGTTTGTGATACTGCACAATTTTCTTGTAATTTATTAATAGGTTCCCTGCAAATAAGCATCATTCATATACTCAGAAGGTACAAGAGTTTTCTTACAAGTTACGCTTGTGGGGGAATCAGTAAATAGAATGGCATTTACACAAGGAATGGATGTGCACATGAAAAGCAATTGATTGGAAATTAAACACACTCAGCACTAAGATACCAAACCAGTTTGGAGATTTATAAGTTCATAAGTTGATTTAATTTAACATTTTTGATTATTATTGCCTTTCAACATACTACTTCAATGAGGGAGGAAAAAATCAGATAAATGTATAGATTTATTCCTCTCATAGCATACAATCATCATTGTTGATTCGATGTATTTGAGACATATCAGGATTTTTACATTATTTTATATAAATTTTTGAGATACTGCTACACAATTATACACTGCAGTTTCCAGTATACAAAAGTAAATGCATAATTTTTTCTGTTCAACCTGGAAACTGTCCTCAAAGAATTATCCACTACAGTAGTAACACATTTCTACCAGCTGGGTATAGAACAATCTTTTCAGTGAAACCCCATGTCAACTATATTACATTCCTTTACTTTAATGTAAATTTTTATTCGCATATGCTCTGGCACTTGAGCGCAGAATTTTGAATGGTGTGTTGGGGAGTTTAAAATTCTCTGTGGCCAGTGCTGCAGTCTTTGTCACAATGAAGAGAGTTGAGTATATGTTGATTTTTATATGAGAATGATAGCTCATATATGTAAAGTGAAGAAATAGGTAGTACTTTAAGATTTTTTAATAAGTGATTGAAATGATGCCTGTTTGACAACACGCATGGCCCTATCTTTCAGTTATACTGGGAGTCTTGTGACATCTGCTGAATTTCCCCTCAAGATTATAGTATCCTGAATAATAAACTCAAAGCACAAGAGACAGGATATTGTCCTGATGCCTATGCTTGTCGCACCTGACAAAATGTACCTTGATCAACCAGAACATCATGACAGCACAGATAACGGAGGCGACACATCGTGGCATGGAAGCAATGAAACACTGGTAGGTCGCTGGAGGGAGTTGACACCACTTCTGCACACACATCACCTAATTCCTGTAAATTCCGGGTTGGGGGATGGCGAGTTCTGACACCGTGTTCAGTCACATTCCAGACGTGTTCGATCGAAGAGAATAGAAGCTTTTGAAATGTGGTGCTACAGAAGAATGCTGAAGATTAGATGGGTAGATCACATAACTAATGAGGAGGTATTGAATAGAATTGGGGAGAAGAGGAGTTTGTGGCACAAGTTGACTAGAAGAAGGGATCGGTTGGTAGGGCATATTCTGTGGTATCAAGGGATCACTAATTTAGTATTGGAGGGCAGCATGGAGGGTAAAAATCGTAGAGGGAGATCAAGAGATGAATACACTAAGCAGATTCAGAAGGATGTAGGCTGCAGTAGGTACTGAGAGATGAAGCTTGCACAGGATAGAGTATCATAGGTAGCTGCATCAAACCAGTCTCAGGACTGAAGACCACCACCACAACAACAACATTTCAGTATGTTTGTAAAACATCCCTGCTCAAAATATTGGTTTATAATAACTATTACAAGCACTCTTTAAATTTCATCACACCTAGATGAGGTTTTGTTTTTCAAAGACAAAATTTCATTTTCCACATCCCTTTGGGTGACTTTTTCAAAGTGTTTGAAATGTGTGTTCAGGTGGTTTTTCCAAACTTATATTGTCCTGGTACACTGTTATTTCTACAACTGAGCTCACTACACTTAAGAATAATTCACCAAAACAATTTGATACCTGAACAAGGTTTATTACAGTATTATTTTCAAATTAATTTTCGAAATCGCAAGACTTTCAACTGTAGCACCTAATTCTGATTCAACAACTAAGCACACTGCCTTTCGCTTATTACTATGTTGAATGATTAAAGAACTACTGGCCATTTGTTACCTGTAAGTACAACTTTCATGAATGTAGCTTTACAGTATCTGACATTTAACAAAATCAGGATTTCTGTTTGATTTTGGCTCACTATGGAATTTCCTTTTTCCGGCACTAGAAATTTTTATTACAGGTGTAATCCACTCTAGTTTACTGTTTAATTTATTTTGCGACGAGTTAGGAAGAAAAACGACACACAACAGTAATGGTACTATGTGATGTCCGTTTTCAAATCTTAGCCAACCTGTTCTTTTTACTTTTAAGAAATTCGTTGTTAACATCATCCAAAAATACTGCACAGTTAATTTTCGATACTAGGACGACAAATTATATATTTGATATCATTCATTGCTTCCTAGTGTTCTTTAATAACATTATTTGTAAAAATAATTATATGAAACCAGGATGCAAATTTTTACAAATAAAAATTTCTATTGACTGCTTTTTCTAAAATTTTCCAGCATGTCTGAGCTATTGAAAGCGAGTCTATATCAAGCTAACTATAACTCTTACAAGAGAAATCTAGCACTAGACTCTATATACCATAGTCCTAGCTTATGCAAACATACCAACAAAAATGTTTTGCATTTATGCATGGAATAACGCGAAAATATTTCAAATGTATTGACACTATAATATACTGAAACATTACGATACACTCTTGGGTAAAATATTCCGGAGGTAAAATAGTCCCCCATTCGGATCTCCGGGCGGGGACTACTCAGGAGGATGTCGTTATCAGGAGAAAGAAAACTGGCGTTCTATGGATCGGAGCGTGGAATGTCAGATCCCTTAATCGGGCAGGTAGGTTAGAAAATTTAAAAAGGGAAATGGATAGGTTGAAGTTAGATATAGTGGGAATTAGTGAAGTTCGGTGGCAGGAGGAACAAGACTTTTGGTCAGGTGACTACAGGGTTATAAACACAAAATCAAATAGGGGTAATGCAGGAGTAGGTTTAATAATGAATACGAAAATAGGAATGCGGGTAAGCTACTACAAACAGCATAGTGAACGCATTATTGTGGCCAAGATAGATACGAAGCCCACACCTACTACAGCAGTACAAGTTTATATGCCAACTAGCTCTGCAGATGATGAAGAAATTGAAGAAATGTACGATGAAATAAAAGAAATTATTCAGATAGTGAAGGGAGACGAAAATTTAATAGTAATGGGTGACTGGAATTTGAGTGTAGGAAAAGGGAGAGAAGGAAACATAGTAGGTGAATATGGATTGGGGCTAAGAAATGAAAGAGGAAGCCGCCTAGTAGAATTTTGCACAGAGCACAACTTAATCATAGCTAAAACTTGGTTTAAGAATCATGAAAGAAGGTTGTATACGTGGAAGAACCCTGGAGATACTGAAAGGTATCAGATAGATTATATAATGGTAAGACAGAGATTTAGGAACCAGGTTTTAAGTTGTAAGACATTTCCAGGGGCAGACGTGTACTCTGACCACAATCTATTGGTTATGACCTGTAGATTAAAACTGAAGAAACTGCAAAAATGGGGGAAATTAAGGAGATGGGACCTGGATAATCTGAAAGAACCAGAGGTTGTACAGAGTTTCAGGGAGAGCATAAGGGAACAATTGACAGGAATAGGGGAAAGAAATACAGTAGAAGAATGGGTAGTTCTGAGGGATGTAGTAGTGAAGGCAGCAGAGGATAAAGTAGGTACAAAGACGAGGGCTGCTAGAAATCCTTGGGTAACAGAAGAAATATTGAATTTAATTGATGAAAGGAGAAAATATAAAAATGCAGTAAATGAAGCAGGCAAAAAGGAATACAAACGTCTCAAAAATGAGATCGACAGGAAGTGCAAAATGGCTAAACAGGGATGGCTAGAGGACAAATGTAAGGATGTAGAAGCTTATCTCACTAGGGGTAAGATAGATACTGCCTACAGGAAAATTAAAGAGACCTTTGGAGAGAAGAGAACCACGTGTATGAATATCAAGAGCTCAGATGGCAGCCCAGTTCTAAGCAAAGAAGGGAAGGCAGAAAGGTGGAAGGAGTATATAGAAGGTTTATACAAGGGCGATGTACTTGAGGACAATATTATGGAAATGGAAGAGGTTGTAGATAAAGACGAAATGGGAGATACGATACTGCGTGAAGAGTTTGACAGAGCACTGAAAGACCTGAGACGAAACAAGGCCCCCGGAGTAGACAACATTCCATTGGAACTACTGACGGCCTTGGGACAACCAGTCCTGACAAAACTCTACCAGCTGGTGAGCAAGATGTATGAGACAGACGAAATACCCTCAGACTTCAAGAAGAATATAATAATTCCAATCCCAAAGAAAGCAGGTGCTGACAGATGTGAAAATTACCGAACTATCAGTTTAATAAGCCACGGCTGCAAAATACTAACGCGAATTCTTTATAGACGAATGGAAAAACTGGTAGATGCAGACCTCGGGGAGGATCAGTTTGGATTCCGTCGAAATGTTGGAACACGTGAGGCAATACTGACCTTACGACTTATCTTAGAAGAAAGATTAAGAAAAGGAAAACCTACGTTTCTAGCATTTGTAGACTTAGAGAAAGCTTTTGACAATGTTGACTGGAATACTCTTTTTCAAATTCTAAAGATGGCAGGGGTAAAATACAGGGAGCGAAAGGCTATTTATAATTTGTACAGAAACCAGATGGCAGTCATAAGAGTCGAGGGGCATGAAAGGGAAGCAGTGGTTGGGAAAGGAGTGAGACAGGGTTGTAGCCTCTCCCCGATGTTATTCAATCTGTATATTGAGCAAGCAGTAAAGGAAACAAAAGAAAAATTTGGAGTAGGTATTAAAATTCATGGAGACGAAATAAAAACTTTGAGGTTCGCCGATGACATTGTAATTCTGTCAGAGACGGCAAAGGACTTGGAAGAGCAGTTAAACGGAATGGACAGTGTCTTGAAAGGAGGATATAAGATGAACATTAACAAAAGCAAAACGAGGATAATGGAATGTAGTCAAATTAAATCGGGTGATGCTGAGGGAATTAGATTAGGAAATGAGACACTTAAAGTAGTAAAGGAGTTTTGCTATTTAGGAAGTAAAATAACTGATGATGGTCGAAGTAGAGAGGATATAAAATGTAGACTGGCAATGGCAAGGAAAGCGTTTCTGAAGAAGAGAAATTTGTTAACATCGAATATAGATTTATGTATCAGGAAGTCATTTCTGAAAGTATTTGTTTGGAGTGTAGCCATGTATGGAAGTGAAACATGGACGATAACTAGTTTGGACAAGAAGAGAATAGAAGCTTTCGAAATGTGGTGCTACAGAAGAATACCGAAGATAAGGTGGATAGATCACGTAACTAATGAGGAGGTATTGAATAGGATTGGGGAGAAGAGAAGTTTGTGGCACAACTTGACTAGAAGAAGGGATCGGTTGGTAGGACATGTTTTGAGGCATCAAGGGATCACAAATTTAGCATTGGAGGGCAGCGTGGAGGGTAAAAATCGTAGAGGGAGACCGAGAGATGAGTACACTAAGCAGATTCAGAAGGATGTAGGTTGCAGTAGGTACTGGGAGATGAAGCAGCTTGCACAGGATAGAGTAGCATGGAGAGCTGCATCAAACCAGTCTCAGGACTGAAGACAACAACAACAACAACAACAACACACAACAACAAATCATACTGCATGGAAGCTGTGGAACAAGTGCAGAACTTCAGTTTCTGTCAACCACACATGCACTGCAGATGCCAGTTTGCATTTTTACATAAAAACCCAATTTATCATTTAATGCGGAAGAAAAAATTCGCAAAACATTGGAGTTCCTTCATGAATATGAAGTATGACAAATATACATCAGAAAATAAATAAATAAATTATTTTGACCAACAAAATATAACTAAATGTTATGAAACAACAGTTTGCAGGTGTACTCACAGTACAACTAGACTGTGGTATAATGATGAACAACCATAAAATAAAAGGAAATTACTAATCCCTAGTTCCATGAAATATTTACTTCCTGTTTCCAACAACTGTCAACAAAACTATATCGGCTACATGCAACTCCCATCCTTTTGGTTTTAAGACTTTATTAACCAGAATTGCTGCAGTTTTAAATTGGACCTCTTATGGTGTCAACTACATAAAATAATCTTGTTTGCTTAGAATAACAATGTCTTAAATTATGAACTTACAGTGTAAAATTTGCCTGATGAAATGTTAATCTACCGCACAGTTCTGCTGCAGTACATATTATGTAATTTTCATGTTAGTATTTTGAGCACGCCGCATTTGGCATAAGATGCATTAAGTTTTGCAGATCAGAAAATCTGCTTTTAACCATTTTGAACGTTTACATGCTGCCTCAACATGACCAAATATTATCGCTTATCGATTAAATTTCACGAATCGAGTAATTCCCCTAAGATACATAAATCAACCCCAAGTGCCAGTACTGAATCATTATCCAAAAACACATGCAGTAAATAAAACCGACCACATAACACAGAAATACCCCACCAAACATCATAACACACAAAAAATACACCAAAAAAAGGCCTACTTACCACAAAAAAATTTCCAGTGCTACACACTAGGACAAGCACAACAACCACACACAGCCACAGCCCCCCTGCATCTACATTTATACTCCGTAAGCCACCCAACGGTGTGTGGCGGAGGGCACTTTACGTGCCACTTTCATTACCTCCCTTTTCTGTTCCACTCGCGTACAGTTCGCGGGAAGAACGACTATCTGAAAGCCTCTGTACGTGCTCTAATCTCTCTAATTTTACATTCGTGATCTCCTCGGGAGGTATAAGTAGGAGGAAGCAATATATTCGATACCTCATCTAGAAACGCATCCTCTTGAAACCTGGCGAGCAAGCTACACCGCGATGCAGAGCGCCTCTCTTGCAGAGTCTGCCACTTAACTTTGCTAAACATCTCCGTAACGCTATAACGGTTACCAAATAACCCTGTGACGAAACGTGCCGCTCTTCTTTGGATCTTCTCTATCTCCTCCGTCAACCCGATCTGGTACGGATCCCACACTGACGAGCAATACTAGAGTATAGGTCGAACGAGTGTTTTGTAAGCCACCTTCTTTGTTGGTGGACTACATTTTCTAAGGACTCACCAAATGAATCTCAACCTGGTACCCGCCTTACCAACAATTAATTTTATACAATCATTCCACTTCAAATCGTTCTGCATTCCCAGATATTTTACAGACGTAACTGCTACCAGTGTTTGTTCCGCTATCATATAATCATGTTGTTGTTGTTGTTGTTGTTGTTGTTGTTGTTGTTGTCGTCGTCTTCAGTCCTGAGACTGATTTGATGCAGCTGTCCATGCTACTCTGTCCTGTGCAAGCTTCTTCATCTCCCAGTACCTACTGCAACCTAGAACCTTCTGAATCTGCTTAGTGTATTCATCTCTTGGTCTCCCTCTACGATTTTTACCCTCCACGCTGCCCACCAATGCTAAATTTGTGATCCCTTGATGCCTCAGAAAATGTCCTCGCAACCAATCCCTTCATCTAGGCAAGTTGTGCCACAAACTTCTCTTCTCCCCAATTCTATTCAATACCTCCTCATTAGTTATGTGATCTTCAGCATTCTTCTGTAGCACCACATTTCGAAAGCGTCTATTCTCTTCTTGTCCAAACTATTTATTGTCCATGTTTCACTTCCATACATGGCTACACTCCATACAAATACTTTCAGAAATGACTTCCTGACACTTAAATCTATATTCCATGTTAACAAATTTCTCTTCTTCAGAAACGCTTTCCTTCCCATTGCCAGTCTACATTTTATATCCTCTCTACTTCGACCATCATCAGTTATTTTAATTCCTAAATAGCAAAACTCCTTCACTACTTTAAGTGTCTCATTTCCTAATCTAATTCCCTCAGCATCACCCGATTTAATTTGACTACATTCCATTATCCTCGTCTTGCTTTTGTTGATGTTCATGTTATATCCTCCTTTTAAGACACTGTCCATTCCGTTCAACTGCTCTTCCAGGTCCTTTGCTGTCTCTGACAGAATTACAATGTCATCGGCGAACCTCAAAGTTTTTACTTCGTCTCCATGAATTTTAATACCTACTCCAAATTTTTCTTTTGTTTCCTTTACTGCTTGCTCAATATACAGATTGAATAACATCGGGGAGAGGCTACAACCCTGTCTTACTCCCTTCCCAACAACTGCTTCCCTTCATGCCCCTCGACTCTTTCAACTGCCATCTGGTTTCTGTACAAATTGTAAATAGCCTTTCGCTCCCTGTATTTTACCAGTGCCACCTTCAGAATTTGAAAGAGTATTCTAGTCATACAATAAAGGATCCTTCTTTCTATGTATTTGCAATACATTACATTTGTCTATGTTAAGGGTCAGTTGCCAATCTCTGCACCAAGTGCCTATACGCTGCAGATCTTCCTGTATTTTGCTACAATTTTCCAATGATGCAACTTCTCTGTATACTACAGCATCATCCAGTAAAAGTCGCGTGGAACTTCTCACACTATCTACTAGGTCATTTATATATTTTGTGAAAAACAAAGGTCCCATAACACTCCACTGTGGCATGCCAGAGGTTACTTTAACGTCTGTAGAAGTCTCTCCATTGATAACAACATGCTGTGTTCCGTTTGCCAAAAACTCTTCAATCCAGCCACACAGCCGGTCTGATATTCCGTAGGCTCTTACTTTATCAGGCGACAGTGCGGACTTGTATCGAACGACTTCCGGAAGTCAAGGAAAATAGCATCTACCTGGGAGCCTGTATCTAATATTTTCTGGGTCTCGTGAACAAATAAAGCGAGTTGGGTCTCACACGATCGCTGCTTCCAGAATCCGTGGTGATTCCTACAGAGTAGATTCTGGGTTTCCAAAAACGACATGATATGCGAGCAAAAAAGCATGTTCTAAAATTCTACAACAGAGCGACGTCAGAGATATAGGTCTATAGTTTTGCGCATCTTCTCGACGACTCTTCTTGAAGACTGGGACTACCTGCGCTCTTTTCCAGTCATTTGGAACCTTCCATTCTTCTAGAGACTTGCGGTACACGGCTGTTAGAAGGGGGGCAAGTTCTTTTGCGCACTCTGTGTAGAATCGAATTGGTATCCTGTCAGGTCCAGAGGACTTTCCTCTGTTGAGTGATTTCAGTTACTTTTCTATTCCTTGGACACGTATCGATGTCAGCGATTTTTTTGTTTGTGCGAGGATTTAGAGAACGAACCCCCCCCCCCTCCTCACTCACTCACACACTCACACAAAAACTCCCCCCAAAATCAAAGATCCATTAACAAATAAATACCAAAAAATAAACAAATCTCAATCACACAACTGCAACAAAACAGATACTCCACAACATAATCATAAAACAACAACAACCACTGCCCCATCCACAAACATTACCAACAAGTCCCCCCTCCCCGAGCTGCAGTCCCCCACCCTCACAACACATCCTTAACCGACCACCTTCGGCCTACACACAGCACTTAAAGAAACGTGAAAAATGCAACCAAGGGACACTCTTCTGCCAACAATACACATCTAAATGACACTCAAGGTTAGAAGAGCGCCTCTTCCCCCTCCCAATAACTGACTTAACCTCCCCCATAACACCTCTATAGCATTTATGCATGTTTTAGCCTCATAACTCTTGAATCCTAAACTATACTTAACAACTAAATGATCATACCCCCTCTGGCCCAATCCGCTACAAGATGAAAAGGAATCGGAAACTACTGTAGTACCCTACTCTATATACTCCTCAATCCCACCAATTCCTTTTTTGTACGTCCCTCCAAAACCTTAAAAACACACACTGAACAACCAACTGCAAAACAACAGCCCCCCCCCCCCCACACCCATAATCCAAACGGAGACTTGTTGGTGTGGTCTTCAGTCCAGAGACTGGTTTGATGCAGCTCTCCATGCTACTCTATCCTGTGCAAGCTTCTTCATCTCCCAGTACCTACTGCAACCCACATCCTTCTGAATCTGCTTTGTGTATTCATCTCTTGGTCTCCCTCTGCGATTTTTACCCTCCACGTTGCCCTCCAATACTAAATTGGTGATCCCTCAATGTCTCAGAACATGTCCTACCAACCAATCCCTTCTTCTGGTCAAGTTGCGCCACAAACTCCTCTTCTCCCCAATCCTATTCAATACCTCCTCATTAGTTATGTGATCTACCCACCTAATATTCAGCATTCTTCTGTTGCACCACATTTTGAAAGCTTTTATTCTCTTCTTGTTCAAACTATCTATCGCCCATGTTTCACTGCCATACATGGTTACACTCCATACAAATACTTTCAGAAACGGCTTCCTGACACTCAAAGCTACACTCGGTGTTAACAAATTTCTCTTCTTCAGAAATGCTTTCCTTGCCATTGGCAGTCGACATTTTGTATCCTCTCTACTTTGACCATCGTCAGTTATTTTGCTCCCGGAAATAGCAAAACTCCTTTACTAATTTGAGTGTCTCATTTCCTAATCTAATTCCCTCAGCATCACCCAACTTAATTCGACTACATTCCATAATCCTCGTCTTGCTTCTGCTGATGTTCATCTTATATCCTCCTTTCAAGACACTGTCCATTCCGTTCAACTGCTCTTCGAAGTCCTTTGCTGTCTGTGAGAGAATTACAATGCCATCAGCGAACCTCAAAGTTTTTATTTCTTCTCCCTGGATTTTAATACCTACTCCAAATTTTTCTTTTGTTTACTTTACTGCTTGCTCAATATACAGATTGAATAACATCGGGGAGAGACTACAACCCTGTCTAAGTCCCTTCCCTACCATTGCTTCCCTTCCATGCCCCTCGACTCTGAACTGCCATCTGGTTTCTGTACAAATTGTAAATAGCCTTTCGTTCCCAGTATTTTACCCCTTCCACCTTCAGAATTTGAAAGAGAGTATTCCAGTGAACATCGTCAAAAGGCTTTCTCTAAGTCCACAAATGCTAGAAATGTAGGTTTGCCTTTCCTTAATCTTTCTTCTAAGATAAGTCGTAGGGTCAGTATTGCCTCACGTGTTACCCCCCCCCCCCCCCAATACTACTTCTTCCCAAACTCATCAACCTCCACCACTACCCCAGGTCCACCCAATTTACCCCTGTTCTTAATATATTAAGAACAAACTTCATTACAATACGAAAACCAATCAAAAACCGTCCTCTCGCTCACACCACTCTCGTGCACAAAAACTATGGGAGGATCTATAACAAAAATAATACATCATCAAAACTCTTTCTCATGCGCAACCCAGACCTCTCGAACCAAGTACCACGCCATATGGAGCGCCAAACCTTGTCCCTTCCGCACCGCCACATGTAGCAGTCCCTGGTCCGAGACGCCGGAACTCTGTCCAACAGTACAATCTGCCGATACACGACGTATTTCACGATCTCAGCCAGCAGCACGAATAATTGCAAGAATTTAATGAGGGAGAGCATATCATCTCCTATTTCAGACCGCAAATGAGCACTACTGTATTTATCAGTCATATCCATAACTAACAAAAGCAGCCACAAATTAAACTAAACGACTTACCACACGACGTACAGCAAACAACACTACAATAACTTATACACAATGGAAACATAATTCTTAACTCACTGAAACCAATTTCTGTAGAAGAATTTCTATTGAACAACAGTCGCAACCGACAACTGAACAGCTCAAACAGCGGTACAACAATTAACCCAATACACCACACGGAAATACGGAAGCGTCCGATCCCGCCCGCCTGCTTTGACCCATGACGTCACAAATATGGCGGAAACACACACACTTTCCACAAAAAGCCTAATGACACTAACGGGACAACTGCGGGAAGTGGTGTGTTTTTAGGTGGAGGCAAACTAAATATAATCAAATTTAGACTCCCACCCCCATACAAAGCCACACAAAACGACGAAAAAAAAACGACATCACAAAACTCTCCAAATACCACTAAACACTATATCATCTGGAATCTGACATTTCCCTTGAGCTACATTGTTCAACAGCAGCTCCCGATCCCATAAATTAGGATCAAACACTTCCCTTGGCCTATATAGCTAAAAAACATCTCCCGATACCAATATTAACATACACAGCCACACTTTGGGGTCGAACACTTCCCTTGACCTGCACGCTGTTAATTTTATCCGTCATATCCAGTCCTGAAGAAAAACAACAGCCGACACTAACTATTCTGGATAATGAGCAAAAGCATACTGAGCCCATTACACCACATAAATGAAAACCCTGAACATACCACCAAAGAGCACAACAAACCACAACACGACAATATCTGCAAACACACCACACTCATAAGCCAAACTCCGCGCCGTCATGACGTCACACACAACACCCTTGCGTCACGGGTCAAAGCCGACGCGTGGGATCGGACGCCTCCGTTGACCAATATACGGGCACGAAGAAGCCAATGTCGGAAGGACTCATACAAGAATTAGACGTAATATATTTAAGAAGTGAAGCATTCGAAACGGAAATGGAATCATCGTGAGGTTAATAAAAGTACAGTACGCAACGTACTTCATACCCTGCTAATGTTTATCGTTTCATTTGTAAGAACCACGTGATACAAAGGAGTTATTATGGTTCGGTTTTTATATGCCATTTATATTTCGATTCCACACATTTTTCGTGGGCCGAAGGGACACAGTTCAACATAACAGTAGCGACACTTCATCTCGTTTTAGTTACCCACAGCGACGTCAGATTATTTCGAATGCTACCGCTTATGTTGGTTTTTAACATAGTTTTTACAGTAGGAAGCGTATCTAATACCAAATAACTGACAATAAATAGAAAAGAACTCCACATTTGTCATTTAATTTACTAAGGACACAGGGACGTATGAATGGGTACATTAGAGGGCAGACTTTATTATTCTCTTGTAACGCACAGACTTTTACTGAATAGTGTTCTGTTCCTTTAATAACAAAAAATTGCTTGTAAGAAGCACTAGAAGGCCTTACCTTTCGTAAAATGAGGTTGTATATCTACCCAACAGAGCAGAGTATTATTCACCACACTCTCAGCCGAATCAGGAAAGTGGAACCTAAGAAACATATATGGAATGTGATATCTACATCATTTAACGTACCAAAAAGTCACTACAGCTGTAGCTTAAGGAAAAGCCACTTGGATATGATGATAAAACGTCAAACGCAAAACTGTTTTCTATCACAGAAGAAACAGTTCCACAATAATTACTAAATCCGAGCCTCAGACGACAAAAATCAACAACACACTCGTTTCTCAAAAAAAAGTAATAACATTTACAAAAACACTCGTGAATTTGAAAGTCGAGTGAAATGTTAAGAATGGACGAATCATTAAACTCCACAAAAAAAAAAAAAAAAATTGTGACAAGGCAAGTCCTATGATAAAAACAAGACACCAACAGAAATATATGCTTCTCATTCAGTATGTATACGTTCATATTCTTACTTTCAGAGGAATAAGCTGCACATACACAACATACTCGAAAGTAATTCCTCATGGATAGGTTCTAGCTTGTGTCATTAAATCAGTCTGATTTGGTTGTTTTTACGTGTATTTCACAACAATTCATGTCTCTTGGTACTTGTTAACGTATGGAATGCAGAAATACAACAACCATTTCGTTAAGTAATTAAATGTTCGCATTATCCTTACGACATACGTAAATACACTATTTCTGACCGCTTGGAGCGCTAATGTCGTCCCAGCTATCAAACGGTAACAACTCAGGGCAGAGGGTTTCGTGATTGAGTGTAAACCTTCGACCATAGTAAACTGTGGTACTACTGACTTGTTTGTTCTTTACTTTGTTTTTGTGTTCCCAACCGTGATTGACTACCGAATACATTCCATAATTATTATATGCTTTTATGAGTGATTCATGCAGAAATACGTATGTTCATGGGATACGATACGGAAGTTAATCTTTGGTTCTTTCCTGAAAAACATTTGTTAAAGCCGGGTTCACACACGCAACGAAAGTATCGCCCCAAGTCAAGTCATTCTGAAGTGGCGGTGTGAGCTACCGTTCACACAGGACGCCACAAATTCTTCGTAATTGAGCAGTTTGCAAAATGGCGTCACCTGTATCAGCTAATTAAACGGCTGTACATATTACTAAATAAGATGTTTCGGAAACATAATAAATGTAAAATATTACTTACCAAAGTGTTTCTCGCCTCTTTTGTCTCGACTACATGTTTTAAGAACCGGTTTGCAGCTTCAAACCAAGCAAGGCTGGGTTTATGTAGACGCACCACTGTTAAGAGATTTCAGTACTTTTTTTATGTTCATTCATGTAAGCATTTCGAATGCTTAGAATTTTTAACTTTGTTGTAGCTACATCAATTCCAGGTACTTACTCACGCATACTGTTTACTATTTCAGTTAATGCAGCATCTCTAAAATTTGTCTTTATATGATTCGCTTTTGTGGTTCCAAAGGCATTCTCGTACTTGATACACCTCCAAGACTCTCATAATTGTCTCTGTTGACCACTTTTTCAACATATTAATAGCAAACGCACAAACAAAAGCATTATCTGCGAACGAATACGCACTAGAAAGGTTTGAATACAGCCACGACGTAGCAATCGAATGACGTTATTCGATTGTGGAGAAGGAAAATTGGCGCAACAAAGTAGAACCAAGTTCAACTTTTTGTGGCGTGACAAAAGTTGCTCTTCTTAAATGGCGCCACCGAAAACTAGGAGTTCACACATGCAATTACAAAGCAAATGCAGTTCGCCATTCGCAGTGTCGATACTTTTGTTGCCTGTGTGAACCCGGCTTTAAGGTATGTTTACACTGGGATACATGTATCGCAACAAGTATGAGCGACATGTCAGTTTAACATGTCGCTATATGTCACCTCATACAAAAATTCACGGAACTTGTATGCGGACCCTTGAGCTCATACATGTCGCGTATACATTTTGTATATCGCTTTTTGGCCATATACGCACATGTATGAGCGACATTTGAAGAACCCGCGCATGCGCAGTACTATCATTTCCTGTCGTTTTGCAATTTGTAGCCTGCCGCTTATTTTGACGATTCGCTCATGCTTAGTGCCAGGCTCTTTGGCGGCTGTTTGAGTTTTGGAGGTGCCGACTGTCGTTTGTGTGTAGGTATTTGTGTATTGTGTCGAGCGTTGTGCCCGCGTGTAAAACATTTGCCATGACTTCTTGGTCAAAACAAAATACACTGAATTTTATAGAGGCAGTGCGCAGG
Organism: Schistocerca gregaria; assembly: GCF_023897955.1. Classification (NCBI taxonomy): domain Eukaryota; kingdom Metazoa; phylum Arthropoda; class Insecta; order Orthoptera; family Acrididae; genus Schistocerca; species Schistocerca gregaria. The sequence goes on along the minus strand of NC_064930.1, from coordinate 107,513,482 downwards.
CATCCCTGTATATGGGATGTGAAACTAGGAGACTATAAGAACACTCAGAAAATGTACGACGAGTGGGGGAAAATTGCTCAGAAGGGGGTAAATTATGCTACCGCAAAAGTCTTTGGTCACTTACCTAATAGCATCAAAAGTCTGACAGATAGCCATATAGCATTTAAAAGGAAATTAAAAGAATTTCTTGATGGCAACTCCTTCTGCTCATTAGATGAATTTTTGGATATATTAAGTGGGTAATTTCCCAACCTCAAAGAAAAAAAAATAAAGAAAAAAAGATATTGAGTGTCATGTAATAATTTGTGTAATGTAATATCTTGTACAGACACCTTTTATTAACCTGATAGGTTCCACATAATTACGAAGTGTCGTATTCATGATCTATAGAACAAGTACTAATCTAATCTAATCCATATGGTATCGGTTATCTTCTCTCTGTGGGAATACAGTTCATGATTACGATGTCTTCTATATTCCCCATTCTCTTTCGTGGGATCTTTCTCAAAATCTTCCTTTCCTTGGCCTCCAGTTTTAAGATTAGGCCTTTTCTGTTCATTACTAGGCATTCAGAAGTGTACAAGACCTCCGGACGGATAACACTGCAGTAATGCCTTAACTTTGTTGTAGATGTTTTTGGTTACACGGAATGCCATTTCCATTATGTTCACGCGTAATGTGAAGGCTTGTTTCACTGATAAGGTGGCTGTTAACCATTCTTCAAGATATTTAAAATTTCAACTCGCTTAATTTTGTCTTGACCCACTACAAGCCCCCTTGGTGGTGAATTTATGTTGGCTATAAACTCGGTTTTCTCAAATGAAATTTGGAGGCCAGTCTTCTCTGCTTGTACGTTAAGCTCATTAATTGTGTCTCAGTTATTTCCATGGATTCAGATAAATTTGCAAAATCATCTGCAAAAGCGAGATAATCGATTTCAAGATTTTGTTGCTTGTAACCAGCCTGACACCATTTTTAATTCCTTGGTTTTCCAGTTCTTAGCGCCACTCACGAATCACCTCCTCGAGGACACAGATGAAGAGCAGAGGTGAGAGCTCATTCCCTTGGCTCACTCCAGTCTTTATTTCAAAAGTTTCTGATGTTTCTGCTCTAAATTTCAATTCTGAGGTCGTGTTGGTTAGTGTTTGCTGGATTATCGCTCTGGTCTTCGTGTCTAGGCCAAGTTATTCTAGAATTCTGATCAAGGTTTTACAATCAATCGAGGTGTATGCCTTTTTGAAATCCACATAGGTCACAACAAAATTTTTATTCCTCAGCTTCAGGTACTAAAGGATGAATGTGAGGTTCATTATCTGTTCGATGCGTGATCGCCCCTTCCTGAAACCTCCTTGATTCTCTCCCAGCTGTGGGTCTAGCTGTTCTTCTGTCATAGTTTGCAGAGCTTTCGACAGAATTTATAGGTTGTTGATATGAGAGAGATAGCACAATGGTTATTTACATCTGTTCTGTTGCCTTTCTTATGATGAGAATGAATTAGAGCAGAATTCCTGCCATGCGGGAGTCTTTCAGTTATTATTATTATTATTATTATTAGTGGCAGTGCTCAGACATGAAGCATTGGCATACCGAAGGCTTCTAATTTCGGTCAGTTTGGGAGTAAACAGATCCAGCAATCAAATAATTTACAAACAGTAATTACAATCAACATTTTAAATGGACTAACTTTATTTGAGGGTAGAGGGTGTGGGAAAATCAAATACGAGTAGGTAGGGTGGTGGTGCGGCTTTCTTTTCTAAGGAAAACTACTGAAACACAGCACACTAAAAGTGCAAGATATACATGTTTGAAAGGGAATTTTTGATTATGATATCAGTCGAACAATAGACTTGGAGTATGACTTAACATTATGCACTGCTGCCTGAGAAGAGAAGAAAACAAATTTAAAAAAAGATTAGAAATAAGCATTATCAGAATCTCACAGTCTCGCTGCTAAAACACAAACAAGAAGTGAATATCGTTTATCTTTAATCAATCTTTGATAAAAGATTTTCGTTCTAAAATTAAGTTTTTCAATAATGTTCGTTATTTGGGAGGGAGGGGGAGAGGGAATTAGCTAATACCTGATATGAACTGAGGGAGGGGTAGGGGAGTAATCTTAAAATGCCTGGGAACCACAGGCTTGAAGTAATAGATATTTTATTGACTACAGAAGGTCATTTGTATATTATTACTTTACATTTTCGTATTTATAGAAATTATTTCCCTTACCTTAAAATAATCTTCGACAGTCTTGCATATAGTACTGTGACTTCAGGGACTATCTGTAGTCAAGCTGTTGTTGAAATTCGAAATAACTACTTAAGACTTGCATAACTGTCTTCAGTTGCTAAGTACCAGAGTGTAAGGGCAAGTCTTTCTTTATCTGAGATTGCTCGTCTTTAATTGCTGTCTTGCTTTTCAATTTTCTCCTCAGATGTGGCAAGCAACCAGTGAAAACCGTCCACCGACATATGAGTAAAATTTTAAAACAGGCCTAATGAAGTCAGAAGGAGTAATTCAGTGAGTAATTAACCATCACCACGTATTTGAAGCTTCTGTAAAAATTCAGACAGACATACTTTTCTTTTCCTTCTCTGCTTTGCTTTCTGTGTCGGCAACAGCATCTGACATACACAAAAATCCTGCCTGAATATCATTTTTTTTTCATCGCGACTGTTTCACTACGGTACCGTTCTATCGGATATCTGTGTATACGAGTTTAGCGCCAAATAAACAAACTCGCAGCGATTGCTCGCTCAATACAAGTTTGACAGCGCTTACTTTCGATCGTCTCGCGTAAACGCTTGTTCGTAAGTACAAGCGAATTGTAGTGAACACTAGCGAATTGTCCGCTGGATTGCTCGTTGGTCCGTGTTTGCTCCAGTATACAGGCACCCAGTTTGGTATGTGGATCAGCCACCGCAATTTTTCGGTATTACATGGTACTTAATTGTATTATTGAGTCTGATGCAGAAAATTTTTGCTGTGATAGTATTGCAAAACGACTTGACAGCACGCCAGTGCCTTTGAAAATGTCTGAAATCCACCAAATTTGCAGCATATTAGTGATTATACCACCTGCTTTTTGATTTTTTTTCCAGTTTCATCCTTTTCGAAGGCTAGCGCAAAGTTTTGTTTACTGGTTATACTTTCATGTATACGCAGGCTGTTTATAAATGGATATCGCGGTGTTAACGCTTTATAATATTTATTATATTAATCTTACAGTTATAAATGATATGCCAAATTAAAGAGCAACTCAAACAGTTTTATCAAGGGTCTGTATTTGTGTAGAGAGCCAACGTAGCTATGGCGGTCATGTTTCTGTCTAAATTCGGGCGGAACGTTCGACAAGGCATTAGTGGGGTGCAAAGTCCGCAGAAATATATCTGCCCCCAAAAGAAAAACACAAGATGAAATTACTCAGGTAAAAGTCTTTCGAATGACTCGATGCTTACTGGATCAGTAATACACACCCCTAGCAGTACAGTTTCAGACAGCGAATGTGAAAACTTACCGTTACCTAGATATTTCTTTTGGAAGACAAAGCAGCACAATAACAAGAACATAAACAACAGATATGGCCCTCCCAAGATTTGTTTTCCATATGAAGTGCAAAACATTAAAAATTAAACGCACATTACATGCGGTGAAGTAAAATCATAACCAGTCTTCCATTTGTGACACATAAAAATGTTGAAGACATGTAAAAAATATTCAAAAGACGTTCTCACAGTCTGAATGCTTCTCATGGGTAACTTCAGCATTAAAATACGTTCCTGACATCAAGAGATTTTAAATGCGCTGCAGTAACGAACAAATATAGTAAGGAAACTACGTATAACCCACAACAAATATTAATGTCTCTATTCAGACAATAAATCTGCAGACGTGGTATGCCACAGCCCAAAAAAGTTTGCAGACATTTGTTCAGCAAAAAGCTTTCAAGTGAATAGTGTTGATGCATCCAGCTAAAAATAAGAAAAACATGTGCTAATAACCCCACATCGAAACTCAGGTGATAATAATACTGAAACACAAACAACGTCTTGTGTTCTGCCTCACAAATAAACCTGAAATTGGCGTCAGAAATTCGGATGATCACTGATAAGTATTTGAAACTTTCCGTTACAAGTGAGGTCTCACGGATACAGGGCTAAAAAAAATTGGCAGTCATAGGCATGAAAATTTAAAGAATTATTGTACATAAGAAATCAGCACATTGCAATACCTGTTGGTGCGATAGTTTTTTTGCTAGGAAACAGGGACAGGCCCCTGATACTGAGAGTTACTTCAGTGAAGTAAAGAAGCAAACAATTTTGGTTACAGGGATAAAAAATCTATAAACACATTTTATTAAGTAACTGGTAGCTGCCATGTGCATCAGAGTTTGTAAGAGATAAGATGTTAACAACACAAATGTGTGTATTAAATTCAGGCTCATTTCCTATTACAACAGATTGGGATTGTCAATTTTTATCATTTGGTCATAATTCCTCAGCCTATTTCGAGATTGGATGATGCAGAATATATTTCAAATCATTTGTCATCAGAAAGAATGCAGTAGTAAAGCATGAGTATTACTCAATTGTGTAGCATCTTAAAGTATTTCTAAGACTTTTCAGGTGTCTTTAAAATTTCAGACTATGTACAAACCTATAATATAGAATGCGTTCATATCTGCCTGGACTTACCTCAGATCGGTTATGTCCAGCATTCAATTACATGAAGATTAGGTCACTTCCTCTTGACTAGACATGACAGAATGCAGCAAATGGGTACAAATTTCAGATAAGAGTTCCATATAGAAAAATTTCTATTGGATCTAGTACAAATCATGAGTATTTACTCTCTTTGCCACAGAATATGAATATTCAACTATTCCTGGTTGTTATCTTTGTTATAGGGTGAAATCAATAATTGTTTCATTACTTAAATTGTGGTGTTGACTTATAGACAAATATAAATAAGGTGGATAGATGACATAACTAATGAGGAGGTATTGAATAGCATTGGGGAGAAGAGAAGTTTGTGGCACAACTTGACTAGAAGAAGGGATCGGTTGGTAGGACATGTTTTGAGGCATCAAGGGATCACAAATTTAGCGTTGGAGGGCAGCGTGGAGGGTAAAAATCGTAGAGGGAGACCGAGAGATAAGTACACTAAGCAGATTCAGAAGGATGTAGGTTGCAGTAGGTACTGGGAGATGAAGCAGCTTGCACAGGATAGAGTAGCATGGAGAGCTGCATCAAACCAGTCTCAGGACTGAAGACAACAACAACAACAACAACATAAATCCCATACTAATTATAACATTTGAAGGATCTACTAAGGTTCTATGTGCTTCAGTCTGGGACCACGCGACCACTACAGTCGCAGGTTCGAATCCTGCCTCGGGTATGAATGTGTGTGCTGTCCTTAGGTTAGTTAGGTTTAAGTAGTTCTAAGTTCTAGGGGCTGATGACCTCAGAAGTTAAGTCCCCTACTTCTCAGAGCCATTTGAACAAGTAATGGTATTCTTAAAGGATATCTTTGGCTCTATTCGAAAACATGTTAGCAAAGGCAGCCCTTAATTAATTCCAAAGTAATTTCCAGTTTCATCAAAAGTATTGTTTACATAACTATATTTCTTAATATCATCATTTAAATAAATAATTCGGACTAAACGTTGTAGTAGAAGAAACTGTTAAAAAGAACAAATTTTTGATGTATTCAGTTAATTTAATAAGTTAAGTTTTACTTGTAATTTCTGTAATTTTAACTTCGAACAATGTGTAGTTTCAGTACTTATTATTGTAAGGATATAAAGGGGCCCAATTTTTGTTCCTGAGACAGTCAGTCCATGGCCGAATTTCGGACAAGAAGCCTGTGTTGGTTAGAACCACAAAAATGCATCCATGAAATACAGTATGTGTAACACAGTTTAGCTGTGTGTGAAAGCAATGCCAGTGTCTGTTCCACACATACCTTATTATTCTACAAGAACTGTGAACTGTATGGTTAGGCTTTTACTGCTCTTAGATGTTCAACAGTATGGTAAACTATTGTAGCAGTATGTGGATATTTGCCTGCAACCTATTAATGCAAGTTAAACAATAGTGCACTGCCCAATGACTGTGTAATATTGGAGATGGGGGGGAGAGGTTGTGAACAGTGAAAGTAAAGAACTGTGAAATTCAAATTTGCACCTGTCGGCTACATCATTTAACCCTCCTAAAACCGTGGGTTCTATAATGACCCCAGGCCGTAATTTTCTGTAAAACATACCATATTTCCTATTCCTAAAAATTATTAAAAATTCGGACTTTCCTGAATTAAGTAATGGGTTTGTAATATATTAATATAACTTTTTGAATATATTTAGTTTTGCAGAAAATCAAGAGAGAACAACTGAGTACCATTGGGGTTAAATGGGACCCCATTTCTCTCTTGCGGTATTATTACCCAATAATGCTGCACTGATTCCGTAACTGTAAATATTGTTGTAACTGTAAATATTGTTGTAATGTGTGATCGTTTCCAATACTTTATAAGCCGACAGTTATTTAAGCTATTGTGTGCTATTGTGTGTGTAGCATTTAGTGGAAAATGTCTTGTCACCTTTCCGAAGATGAAGTGCTTGAAATATAACTGTAGGATAATGCTCTATCTGGAGAATCAAATAGTGATATCAGTGATATAGTTTCTGATGTCTCAAGCAGCGATGGAGAAGTTGATGTCTTAGAAGAGAATATTCCTCAATCAGACAAAAGTTCAGATTAAGATTTGGACAGTGCAGATGACCAGCCTGAACAGGAAACAACACATACACTCATGGAAATTGAAATAAGAACACCGTGAATTCATTGTCCCAGGAAGGGGAAACTTTATTGACACATTCCTGGGGTCAGATACATCACATGATCACACTGACAGAACCACAGGCACATAGACACAGGCAACAGAGCATGCACAATGTCGGCACTAGTACAGTGTATATCCACCTTTCGCAGCAATGCAGGCTGCTATTCTCCCATGGAGACGATCATAGAGATGCTGGATGTAGCCCTGTGGAACGGCTTGCCATGCCATTTCCACCTGGCGCCTCAGTTGGACCAGCGTTCGTGCTGGACATGCAGACCGCGTGAGACGACGCTTCATCCAGTCCCAAACATGCTCAATGGGGGACAGATCCGAAGATCTTGCTGGCCAGGGTAGTTGACTTACACCTTCTAGAGGACATTGGGTGGCACGGAATACATGCGGACGTGCATTGTCCTGTTGGAACAGCAAGTTCCCTTGCCGGTCTAGGAATGGTAGAACGATAGGTTCGATGACGGTTTGGATGTACCGTGCACTATTCATTGTCCCCTCGACGATCACCACAGGTGTACGGCCAGTGTAGGAGATCGCTCCCCACACCATGATGCCGGGTGTTGGCCCTGTGTGCCTCGGTCGTATGCAGTCCTGATTGTGGCGCTCACCTGCACGGTGCCAAACACGCATACGACCATCATTGGCAGCAAGGCAGAAGCGACTCTCATCGCTGAAGACGACACGTCTCCATTCGTCCCTCCATTCACGCCTGTCGCGACACCACTGGAGGCGGGCTGCACGATGTTGGGGCGTGAGCGGAAGACGGCCTAAAGGTGTGCGGGACCGTAGCCCAGCTTCATGGAGACGGTTGCGAATGGTCCTCGCCGATACCCCAGGAGCAACAGTGTCCCTAATTTGCTGGGAAGTGGCGGTGCGGTACCCTACGGCACTGCGTAGGATCCTACGGTCTTGGCGTGCATCCGTGCGTCACTGCGGTCCGGTCCCAGGTCGACGGGCCTGTGCACCTTCCGCCGACCACTGGCGACAACATCGATGTACTGTGGAGACCTCACGCCCCACGTGTTGAGCAATTTGGCGGGTACATCCACCTGGCCTCCCGCATGCCCACTATACGCCCTCGCTCAAAGTCCGTCAACTGCACATACGGTTCACGTCCACGCTGTCGCGGCATCCTACCAGTGTTAAAGACTGCGATGGAGCTCCGTATGCCACGACAAACTGGCTGACACTGACGGCGGCGGTGCACAAATGCTGTGCCGTGCGTGTGGTCATTGCTTATACAGCCCTCTCGCAGTGTCCGGAGCAAGTATGGTGGGTCTGACACACCGGTGTCAATGTGTTCTTTTTTCCATTTCCAGTAGTGTATTTCTGACTGTTACATGTAAGTACACATTGTTTTTTTGTAAATGTGCGTTACGGTCTAGCACCAAGATATAGCCTCTGTATTTTTTTTATTTTGTGTAGGTCTAAAAACAAAGAAGAATTGTGGCACAAACACGAGTTGAGAAGAGCTTGTGGAAGAGAAGAGAGATGGAATATAATGCGAGTAAAGCCAAGTCCAACAAAATTCTCAGTGAAAAATGTAGACTCCATAGGATCAACTTTTCAGTTGTTTTTTAGCAGAAACATTGTTGATGTAATTCTAAAGTAGTCTTGTTAACGGTAGTAAATGGAAACCAGTAGATGCCATTGAACTGAAGTGCTTTGTCGGTGTCTTAATCCTAGCAGGTGCTTCCAAGACCCATAATGAAGCGGTTACACATCTGTCGAACAAAGAGGATGGTAGACCCATTTTTAGTGAAGCAATGGCTAGAAATCGCTTTACGCAAATTTCAAGGTGCATCCGATTTGATGACGCAGATGTGAGACTTCACAACCGTGCTCCTGACAAGCTAGCTCCCATCAAAGAAATATTTGAAATGTGGGTAAACACAATTCAAGAAGCATATGATCCTCACAGCAACGTAACAATTGATGAATAACTTGTGGAATTTCGTGGTAGATGTCCATTTCGGTAATATATTCCTTCAAAACCAAAAAAATATGGGTTGAAATTATGGGCTGTATGTGATAGTGCAATGTCTTACGTTCTCAGTCTCCAAGTTTACAGTGGTGGACAAGAAAATGATTCCCGGTAAGTTGGTCAAGGCAAGAGAGTTGCTTTAGATATAGTGAAAGGCTTAGAAAACAGTGGCAGAAATGTAACAACTGACAATTTTTTCACTAGCCTTAGTTTGGCGAAAGAACTTCTGAAAATCAGTCTCACACTCTTAGGAACACTTAGAAAAAATAAGGGAGAACTACCAGAAGCTTTCACTCGGACCAAAGGACGAGTCAAATATTCATCTATTTTTGTATTCCAAAAATTGTTTCATACTGTATGAAAAAGTCAAAAGTTGTAACTTTTCTCAGTACAATGCATTCAAGGAAGGAAGTGGAAGATCGTGAAGAATGCAAGCCAGTAATGATTATGGATTATAATAAAACAAAATCAGGAGTAGATAAAATGGACAAGCTGGTTAGAACGTACACTCCAAAGCGGGTGAGCAGAAGGTAGCCAATGGTATTATTTACAACATGATTGATATCAGTGCACTGAATGCATTAATCATATGGCTACATCTTACGCCAGACTGGGCAGAAAGGACCAACTACAAGAGAAGGCCATTTCTCATAGAATCAGGAAAGAAGCTCATCGGAAGAAAGCCAGACGAAATTATTTCCCCAGTTCTTCCATAAACAGTACAGACAAAAAAGAGGAAGGTGTCCGTTTTGTAAAAGGTCTGAGGATAGGAAATTCACCGATAAATGTTCAAAATGTGGATGTTCTGTGTGTGAAAACCACTCTGCAATTTATTGCTGTCAGTGTCATGGGTCATGAATGTCAATTCGGAATTTAATTAAAAATATTTTTAATTTCATGAGAATCGTTTGTAAAATTTACAGAAAAAAATAATTTAAAAAATATGCAATTTAATTTAATGTAATGTCACTGACATCATGTTTTAGATTGTGGAAAAAATAAGGAACGTGATTTTATTCTACCATTATTAAAACTATCCTTAATAAAAAATAAATATTTTACAGAAGTAACTGCTACCAGTGTTTGTCCCGCTATCATATAATCGGACAACAAAGGATCCTTCTTTCTATGTATTCGCAATACATTACATTTGTCTATGTTAAGGGTCAGTTGCCACTCCCTGCACCAAGTGCCTATCCATTGCAGATCTTCCTGCACTTAGCTACATTTTTCTAATGCTGCAACTTCTCTGTATACTAAAACATCATCCGTGAAAAGCCGCACGGAACTTCCAACACTATTTACTAGGTCATTCACATATATTGTGAAAAGCAATGGTCCCATAACACTCCCCTGTGGCACGCCAGAGGTTTCTTTAACGTCTGTAGACGTCTCTCCATTGAGAACAACATGCTGTGTTCTGTTTGCTAAAAACTCTTCAATCCAGCCACACAGCTGGTCTGATATTCCGTAGGCTCTTACTTTGTTTATCAGGCGACAGTGTGGAACTGTATCGAACGCCTTCCAGATGTCGAGGAAAATAGCATCTACCTGGGAGCCTGTATCCAATATTTTCTGGGTCTCGTGAACAAATAAGGCGAGTTGGGTCTCACACGATCGCTGTTTCCGGAATCCATGTTGATTCCTACAGAGTAGATTCTGGGTTTCCAAAAACGACATGCTACGTGAGCAAAAAACATGTTCTAAAATTCTACAACAGATCGACGTCAGAGATATAGGTCTATAGTTTTGCGCATCTTCTCGACGACTCTTCTTGAAGACTGGGACTACCTGCGCTCTTTTCCAGTCATTTGGAACCTTCCGTTCCTCTAGAGACTTGCGGTACACGGCTGGGAGAAGGGGGGGGGGGGGCAAGTTCTTTTGCGTACTCTGTGTAGAATCGAATTGGTATCCCGTCAGGTGCAGTGGACTTACCTCTGTTGAGTGATTCCAGTTGCTTTTCTATTCCTTGGACTGTTATATCGATCTCAGCCATTTTTTCGTTTGTGCAAGGATTTAGAGAAGGAACTGCAGTGCGGTCTTCCTCTGTGAAACAGCTTTGGAAAAAGGTGTTTAGTATTTCTGCTTTACCTGTGTCATCTGCTGTTTCAGTGCCATCATTATCCCGGAGAGTATGGATATGCTGTTTCGAGCCACTTACTAATTTAACGTAAGACCGGAACTTCCTAGGATTTTCTGTCAAGTCGGTACATAGAATTTAACTTTCGAATTCACTGAACGCTTCACGCATAGCCCTCCTTAAGCTAACTTTGACATCGTTTAGCTTCTGTTTGTCTGAGAGGTTTTGGCTGCGTTTAAACTTGGAGTGAAACTCTCTTTGCTTTTGCAGTAGTTTCCTAACTTTGTTGTTGAACCACGGTGGGTTTTTTCTGTCCCTCACAGTTTTACTCGGCACGTGCCTGTCTAAAACGCACTTTACGATTGCCTTGAACTTTTTCCATAAACACTTAACATTGTCAGTGTCGGAACAGAAATTATTACTTTATGTATGAAATATTCTGTTGCAGATTAATAAAAATTAATTTCTTTGAATGTACCATAATAACTATTCAAGATTTACTTTTATTCAATTACTGAAGCTGTTTGTGCAAGAAAGATTTCACTATATATATATATATATATATATATATATATATATATATATATATATATAACAGAAATAGTTAAAATCTTTACACACCTTTTAAAATCCCTGCTACAAATGGCGTCGATCATCGACTTATGACAAATGAAGACTACTTAAGACCGTAATACAACGTTACGAGTTCCTGTCCCATTCAGTCCGTGCGGAAGACAAGCGATTCTCTTACAATATATTGCCTATTTATACCTTAACTAATTCTTGTACAGTCTTTATCATTTCTCATTACATATCGTTTCTTCAGTGGCGGTTTTCACATCCTCCGCCACAGATAGTATTTCACACTCTTTGAATAATCATTTGTAATAGAAAAATTCATAATTATCTTTTTCCTCACAAAATTAAGTTGTTGTTGTTGTGGTCTTCAGTCCTGAGACTGGTTTCATGCAGCTCTCCATGCTACTCTATCCTGTGCAAGCTTCTTCATCTCCCAGTACCTACTGCAACCTACATCCTTCTGAATCTGCTCAGTGTATTCATCTCTTGGTCTCCCTCTATGATTTTTAGCCTCCATGCTGCCCTCCAATACTAAATTGGTGATCCCTTGATGCCTCAGAACATGTCCTACCAACCGATCCCTTCTTCTAGTCAAGTTGTGCCACAAACTTCTCTTTTCCCCAATCCTGTTCAGTACTTCCTCATTAGTTATGTGATCTACCCATCTAATCTTCAGCATTCTTCTGTAGCACCACATTTCGAAAGCTTCTATTCTCTTCTTGTCCAAACTATTTATCGTCCATGTTTCACTTCCATACATGGCTACACTCCATAGAAATACTTTCAGAAACAACTTCCTGACTCTTAAATCTATACTCACTGTTAACAAATTTCTCTTTTTTCAGAAATGCTTTCCTTGCCATTGCCAGTCTACATTTTATATCCTCTCTACTTCGACCATCATCAGTTATTTTGCTCGCCAAATAGCAAAACTCCTTTACTACTTTATGTGTCTCATTTCCTAATCTAATTCCTTCAGCTTCACCCGGCTTAATTCGGCTAAATTCCATGATCCTTGTTTTGTGTCCTTTTGAAATTCGATTAACAGAAATACATATATATTATTTGCTACAGTGAGTATTATACATCGAAATGTTATTTTGATTTTCACTTTCGATGCGAGCTGCCAGAGACCGTTAAAGTTTGTAATAATACTTAGACAGTGTTTTTTTTTGTGCTATCTGATTATTCGCAAACAATGAGAACTCCTGACTACTAATCCACTGTGTGAAAACTGCACATCAATAGCACTTTCCATCTCTGCAGTATTTACAGCGAACGTCTTAGTTGATTCTCTGTGTATAGGTAGGTGTGGAAGAGAGTGAAAGAGCGATACTTGTTCCAGGATGTCAGCTGTTACTAGCGTTTCCTCAAAAGCTGTCGCCATCTTCCCACCACTTCGAAATGCATTAAGCCGGGTTCACACACGCAGCGAAAGTAACGCCACAAGTCAAGTAATTTGAAGTGGCGGTGTGAGCTACCGTTCACACAGGACGCCACAAATTCTTCGTAATTGAGCAGTTTGCAAAATGGCGTCACCTGTATCAGCTGATTAAACGGCTGTACATATTACTAAATAAGATGTTTCGGAAACATAATAAATGTAAAATATTACTTACCAAAGTGTTTCTCGCCTCTTTTGTCTCGACTACATGTTTTAAGAACCGGTTTGCAGCTTCAAACCAAGCAAGGCTGGGTTTATGTAGACGCACCACTCTTAAGAGATTTCAGTACTTTTTTTATGTTCATTCATGTAAGCATTTCGAATGCTTCAAACTTTTAATTTTGTTGTAGCTGCATCATATCAGGTACATATTCACGCATACTGTTTAGTATTTCAATTAATGCAGTATCTCTCAAATTTCTGTCTTTGTATGATTCTCTTTTGTGATTCCAAAGACATTCTCATTGTTGATACACCTCCAAGAATCTCATAATTGTCGCTGTTGACCACTTTTGCGACATATTAATAACAAACAAAAGCACTATCTGCGATCGAATACGCACTAGAAAGGTTTGAATCCAGCCGCGAGGTAGCAATCCAATGACGTTATTCGAATGTGGAGAAGGCAAAATGGCGCAACAAAGTAGAACCAAGTTCAACTTTTTGTGGCGTGACAAAAGTTGCGCTTCTTAAATGGCGCCACAGAAAACTAGGAGTTCACACATGCAACTACAAAGCAACTCAGTTCGCCATTAGCAGTGGCGATACTTTTGTTGCCTGTGTGAACCCGGCTTTACTTCCAAACATGCCATCTGCCTGCTGCTCTCTCATTGGCTGCGTAACACAAACAACTGACACGCCTTCTTCTGTTCCCATCATACCTCACGGTAAGTGCTGACAACATGTGCTATTACCGTTTGCCTTTTATAGCTTTGTGTTTACTCTCTGGACTATAACATTTCATACTCAGGTTATTTTAACTGTCAGGTGTACTGTTACATAGATTCGAATACTGCATTTCCAGTAGCTGTGCATTCCGAAACTGTAAACTGGCGGTATTGGGTACAAAAAGGTGGCGAGTCAGCAATTTTTAAAATTGCTTTTGTGTTAACTAAAAATTAGAAAACAAAGATAGGCAATGCTATAAATCATTGACAATACTGTAATAACAATGAATACACAAGTGATTTATGCTGTGTAAAATTTGCCTTTTGTGTCACGCCTTTTTTTTAAAGGAGCAATTCAATTACAGGGTAGGTTGGGAGGTGACACTTTTGGTTGTGAGTTCGCGAATAATAAATAAAAATCGTAACAAACTGACCTGCTGCATTATCTAATGTTTATGTTCGCGCTATATACAGGGTGATTATAATTAAGTTAAACTTCCAAAATGCTGTATAAATAACATCACTGGTCAGAATAACACCAAATTGCAACGGAACATTATCAGAGAAGGGCAGATGAAAAAAATAGGGTGAAAATCGATCAATAGATGGCGCTGTATGTGTCAGAATTTGTAAATGAAAACCCCCGTCATGAGCACCACCCACTGTGGTTGGTATAAATACGCCAGGTACACGGCTTTTCCTCCTCTTGCGCCTGCAATCTTCACCATGACTGTTCCAATGCATGTTCATAGTCTGCTTGTGAAGCTGTATTGCAAAAAAAAACGGTTCAAATGGCTATGAGCACTATGGGACTCAACATGTGAGGTCATCAGTCCCCTAGACTTAGAACTACTTAAAACTAACTAACCTAAGGACACCACACACATCCATGCCCGAGGCAGGATTCGAACCTGCGACCGTAGCAGTCATGCAGCTCCAGACTGTAGCGCCTAGAACCACTCGGCCTGTATTACAAGAATGATGACTATGCACATATCGCTCTACAGAAGTTCTGCACACTGAAGGGTTTGAAAAAAGGCGTTGGTCTGATGACTGCTGTGGGTCTAGAGAGAATAATTAGGAAATTCGAAAAGATCCGTTCTTTTGGTGTGCAATCTGGTAGAGGGAGGAAACGAATTGATTCGACGTCAGTGGAAGCAGTGGCCACAGCAGTGCAGGAGGAGACGAGTGGTGGAGTGCAAACGTGTGGTGCACGGAGAATTGCCCGAACATTGGACATACCCGTGAGCAAAGTGCGTAAAATCCTACGAAACATCCTCCTTTGCTGTCCATTCAAAATTACCCATGTGGACGAGTTGCTTCCTGTTCACCTGCCAGCAAGAGAGACCTCAGTTTAGAATTCCTTGCTCACACGGAAGTGGACAATGATTGGCCGTGGAAGATTTTGAAGACAGACAAAGCCTACTTCCATGTGACAGGATATATCAATGCACAGAACTGTCGAATATGGGCAACGCAAAATCCACACGCAAATCAACCAGTACCAGTTTATCCTGAAAAGGTTACTGTGTGGTGCATGTGGGTTTATGGCATCATTTATCATAGGGCCATATCTTTTTGGAGAGACAGGTGCTTCTGGTCCTGTTACAACTAGCGTCACTGATAAGCACTATGAGTGTCTTTTGAGCAACCACGTCATTCCAGCTCTCCAACAGTGTGGATAGGATCATTTTCATCTAAGATGGCGCACCTCCGCACTTTGCAAATCCAGTTAAGCAGCTGCTGAAGCGCCATTTCGGAAGTGCTAGAATTATCAGCCGCCATTTCCCTACGACCTGGCTGTCCCAATTACCTGATCATAATCCGTGTGACTTCTGGCTGTGGGGCTATCTGAAAGATGTGTTCAGTGTTCCGATCGCAAATTGGCTGCATTGAAGACACACATTGCATGTGACCCTGGAAACACTTCGATCAGTTGGTTGGTTGATTGATTTGAGTGATGAAGGGACCTAACTACAGGCTCATCAGTCCCTTGTTCCACGACCATAAGAAAAGACAAGGAGTAAAACCAAGTAAAAGAGGTAATTAGGGACGACACAGAACAAGAAAGACACAGACAAAGACCAGAAAGCAAGGAAATAAAAGCACAGAGTAGCACAGTGGTTGGCCGGCCATAGAAAAAAAAGAAAAGCCAACGACCAAGAAACCCACTAAAACCCAAATCTAAAATCGTAGGCCAAAGGCCTTTTACTTGGCTTTACTCCTTGCCTTTTCTTATGGTCGTGGAACAAGGGACTGATGAGTCTGTAGTTTGGTCCTTTTATCCCTCAAACCAATCAACCAACCAACTAATCGAAGTATTTCCAGGGTCACATGCAATGTGTGTCTTCAATGCAGCCAATTTACAATCGGAACACTGAACACATCTTTCAGATAGCCCCACAGCCAAAAAAGAGACACTTAGAGCAATGAAAGCCCCCTGCACGAATAAAACGCAAAACTAAGTCTGCCATTGCAGTGTCATCTGATAAAAGCGCAGGGAGCGCATCAGGTAACACAAATGTCTGCCTGAGCGGAGATAAAAAGGACAGGCCAACAATATGTGGATCACTGTCAATACTGAACCACATCAACAGAGAGCTAGGTCCTCGCGGAGTAATAAATATCCAACTTCACCAAAGTGTGGCCAATGTGAAGGCAGCAGAGGACCACAGAGCCCTGCGAGAAGCCTGCAGAGGAGACTTCCACTCAGTTGTGATCATGTGGAGTTTATTGGGCGTAACTAAGCTGCGCCATTCAGCATCCCAAATCCCTTGCGGCATAACACCGACTGGAGGTTAGGTTCGGGTATTCCAATCTCCAGAAGTGGCTTAGGTGTGGACAGCCTGTCAACGAGCTAATTTTCCGGGATTCCAACATGCCCCGGGGTCCATACAAAGACTACTTACAGACCAGATAGTTTGAGGGCATAAACCGATTCCTGGATAGCTGCCAGCAGATGATGGCGTGCGTAGCACTGATCGATGGCCTGTAAGCCACTCAGCGAATCACTGCAGACCAGGTAGGACACACCGGGGCAGGGACGAATGTGCTCAAGGGCACATGAGATGGCCACCAGCTCGGCAGTGAAGACAGTGCAGCCACCCGGCAAGGAGCGCTGTTCTGTATGCGCCGAGTGCGCGTAGGCAAAGCCAGTGGGACAGTCAACCAGTGAGTCGCTGGTATAGATGACTTCAGGAACCTGGGACGCATCAAGGATCGATAAAAAGTGACCGCAGAGTGCCTCAGGAGGAACGGAGTCCTTACGGAATTGCGAAAGGTTCAGCCACCAGCTCGGCAGTGAAGACAGTGCAGCCACCCGGCAAGGAGCGCTGTTCGGTATGCGCCGAGAGCGCGTAGGGAAAGCCTTTGTGACCGTCAACCAGTGAGTCGCTGGTATAGATGACTTCAGGAACCTGGGACGCGTCAAGGATCGATAAAAAGTGACCGCAGAGTGCCTCAGGAGGAACGGAGTCCTTACGGAATTGCGAAAGGTTCAGTCGCAGTTTTGGCCGAGGCATACAACAAGGAGACGTATTTGTATGGACCCGCATGAAACACTGTAAAGGAAATGACTCGAATAAGACAACAGGGAATGGACATGTACAGCGATCGTTATCGCTGACTGAGGCCGCCGTTCATGGGGATGAACTTCTGTGTTCAGGGACATAAGATGGTAATTCAGATACTGAGGCAAGCTATGGATGTGTGCTGCATAGTGGGCGAGCAATGGAGAGACTCCAGCCTGCCCTAATAGACTGGCCGCTGGACGTGTTCTAAAAGCGCCTGTCACTAGATGGACCCCGCAGTGGTGCACAGGATCAAGCAATTTCAATGCTGAGGGCGCTGACAAACCATACTTTACACTCCCATAATTGAGTCGTGACTGAACTAGGGCTTTGTAGAGCCACAGCAGTGTAGAGCGATGTGCCCCCCAAGTGGTGTTGCTCAGGCAGTGGAGGGCGTTAAAATGCCGCCAGCACTGTCGCTTGAGCTGACGAATGTTGGGGAGCCATGTTAGCCGGGCATCGAAAACCAGTCCTTAAAAAGCTATACGTTTCGACTACCCTTAGTGGATGGCCATCAAGAAAAAGTGCAGGGTCAGGATGTACTATCTCTCAATGACAGAATTGCAAAACGCAGGTCTTGTCGGCAGAGATGTGAAACCCGTGGGGGAGAGCCAATGACTGCGCATTCTGAATGGCTCCCTGTAGTCAGCGTTCAGCAAACACCAATGCTGGGGGAACTGAAGTAAATGCTGAAATCGTCAGCATATAAGGAGGGTGACACTGACGGCCCTACAACTGCTGCTAGGCCATTTATAGCGACTAAAAACAGTGGGACACTCAATACAGAGCCCTGCTGGACCCAATTTTCTTGGATATGGGAGGAGCTACTTGAACACAGAAGGTACGGAGGGAGAGAAAGTTCCAGATAAAAATCGAGAGTGAGCCACAGAGGCCCCACTAATGCAGCGTGTCAAGGATATGGTGGCGCCTGGTCCTGTCGTAGGCTCTCCGTAAATCAAAGAGACGACTACGAAATGTTGACGCCTGGAAAAAGCCGTTCGGACGGCAGACTCAAGACACATAAAATTATCTGTCATTGAGCGGCCTCGGTGGAAACCATCCTGGAATGGAGCCAGAAGGCCCCAAGACTCCAGGAGCCAACACAACCTCCAGCTCACCATTTGTTTGAGTAATGAGCAGAGAACGATGGTGAGGCTAATGAGGCAGTAACTGTCCAACGCTGCAGGGTTCTTCCCAGGTTTCAGCACTGAGACGATGATGCTGTGTTGCCACTGGGAGAGGAACACTCCCTCGCCCCAGATGCGATCCAAGACATACAGAGTCTGATGCAGTGAAGCCACAGACAGATGTTTGAGAAATTGGGAGTGAATTCGGTCAGGGCCTGGAGCTGTGTCAGGACAATGGACAAGGGCACTGAGGAATTCTCACTCAGTAAAAGGAGAAATGTACGGCTCAAGGCAGCGTCATGTAAAAGATAAATGCTGTCGTTCTGCCCGCTCTTTCAAGGAACGAAAAGCCGGATGATAATTGGCAGATGCAGAACTCCAAGCAAAATGCACAGTGAATTCACCTGAGTTGGTGCACATTGCCTCATTGACTGAAATCCCAGGCACCCCCAGCAGGGTCGGGTAACCAAAAAGGCAGTGAATCCGAGTCCACACTTGGCAGGCTGGGGTACGAGAACCAATGGAGGAAACATATCATTCCCTGCACACTTGCTTCCATCGTCGTATCAGGTGGCAGGCATGGGCATGGAGCCACTTAAAAAGAATGAGAGCATCCAACAATGGATGCTGCTTATGTTGTTGGAGGGCCCTCCTATGCTCTTTGAAGGCCGCGCGTTCTGCAGCCGATACGATCGATGCAGTGACCTGCTTGAGCGCCACATTAATAGTTACATGAGTGGGAGTGTCAACAGTGGCAGCAGATGTGAAAGTCAGGCAATTGGCCCTATTAAGAGTCCATTGGGGCAGACGTCCAGAACTGTGATGCTGGGGTAGTGACAGGAAGATCAGAAAGTGGTCACTACCACACAAGTCGTCAATGGACGGATGGTTAAAGTCCTGGGCTGCAAAGTGAGAGGTCAATGGCCGAATAAGTGCCATGAACCACACTGAAGTGTGTGGGGTCTCCTGTATTTAAGAGGCAGAGTTCGAGCCGAGAGAGAAGATTCTCGACATCCCTACCCCGCCCAGTAATCACGGCACCACCACACAAGGGGTTATGGGCATTGAAGACCCCCAAAAGTTGGGATCGTGGGAGCAGTTGGGAAATCAGAGCAGCCAATTCATTAAGAGGTACTTCACCATCTGGAGGAAGGTAGAGATTGCAGATGGTAATATCCATGTCCTTATATGCACAGTAAAAACCTCTAAAGCTGTATGAAGAGGCACTGATTCAGAGTAAACTGAGGTAAGGACATACATACGTCATCTGACGCCCTGTTACAGTCAATCCGATTTTTATAAAACCTCTAATAGCCACAAAGGGCAGGGGTCATCCGCGTTGCTGAGAACCAGGTTTCTTGGAGGGCAATACAGAGAGCAGGTGTTGAGCTCAAAATCTGTCTGATATCAGCCAAGTGGTGGAAAAAACCGCCGCAATTCTATTGGAGGATGACGTCAAGATGAGGGTGGAAAGACATGAAGTGCTCAAGGGGGCAGGTTACGACTCAGGGTGACATGCTGCCACTGATTGAGTACGTGTGCGAGTGACATCCATTGTGTCTGACGGTCCGGCAAGATCTAGGTCCTCAGCGGACGCAAGAATCTCCACCTCATCCTCAGACGCAGAGCTTGTAGGGAGCGGTGGTATCGGTGTACCGCAAGTTCGGTATTCTTGGGTGCCGCCTTCTTTTTCGGTTTTTCCCTCTGCTCCTTCGGTGGTTCCGGCTGGGAGGGCTTCACTGTGTCAGTCTCAGGAACTGAGGAGGACCGTGCAGCCCTACAACCAGCCACCTGTGGTTGCTTCAGCCACTGGCGGGCATCTGCTTTTCCACCAGTTAGAACCCGGGAAGGGAGAGACCCGAAGGACTCCTTCCTGGCGAGAGGAGCCGAAGATGATGTACTCTTCTCCAGCTGAGAAGTGGGGACTAGTGTCCCTGATGCCTGGGGGGTATTGCTCCCCAAGTAGGGAAATGCCTCCCACCATCAAGGGGGCAGGTGGAATCCGACTGCTCGGAGAGCCTAATGTACACGCCGAAACGGGAGAGGGCCAAACCGTTGTCACAGCGGTGGCATAGGTAGATGTCATCTACACAGGATGGAGTGTCTCATATTTCTGCTTAGCCTCAGTGTAGGTCAGGCGGTCCAGGGTCTTATATTCCATTATCTTTTGTTCTTTCTGTAGATTCCTACAGCCCAGCGAGCGAGGGGAATGGTGTTCTCCGCAGTTAACACAGATGATAAGCGAGGCATACAGAGTACTGGGATGCGAAGGACGTCGACAATCTCGGCACGTGACGCTGGAAGTACACCGGGATGTTATATGCCCAAACTTTTAATATTTAAAACACCGCTTCGGTGGAGGGATAAATGGTTTCACATCACAGTGGTAAACCATCACCTTGACCTGTTCGGGTAATGCGTCACCCTCGAAGGCACCGATGGACGCGCCGGATGAAGTGAACGGCTGTCGTTCTAGGTTGGCGCACAGTTCATCGTCAGACAGCAAAAGAAGATCCCTGTGGAATATAATACCCTGGACCATATTTAAACTCTTATGGGTTGTGATGGTAACTGAAACATCACCCAACTTGACACAAGCTGGTAACCTTCGTGGCTGGGCAGAGGATGCTGTTTTGCTCAGAATCTGCCCCAGAGCGCATTTTCGACAACCCCTCCACCTCCCCAAACTTGTCCTCTAAATGCCCCACAAAAAACTGAAGCTTCGTTGACATGAATGATTCCCCGTCAACTCACGTACAGATGTGGTACCAGGGTGAATAACCTTCGCTGTCTTCCTCCCGTGGAGTGACGAGGGAGTGGAACACTCTCGGGTCATTTTTTCTTCCGTTGAGGTTAGACCTCGATCGCTTAGAGACTGCTGGTGGAGGCCCACCAACGAGAGATGATGTACCACGCTTCATTGTGGCCCTGATGCCACCCACTCTGACCATGGACCCTCCCCACAGGCACCACCTAGCCTCAGCAAGGGCCACCTGGCAGGATGGCCATTGCTGGGAGTCCCGATGCCCCAGGGAGACGGGCATCTAGTCCTAGGCGTATGTGGGGAGTTAACGGCGCAGGCCTCAGCAGAGTGGTACCTGTGTTGTCAGGGGGCTACAACTGACAGGGTACATGGCGGCCCCACCACAACGGACTGGCTACCGTGCTGGATGTTAGGTGCAAGGAAGTCCACGATCGTCTCCGCAGAAAGCGACACTGCACAGTGCGTGGCGGAAATCGCACCCAGGAATGTTTCCACGTGTAAGAGATGGAGTACATGCAGGACTGCAATGCGACGACGAGTGAGCAGGATAAAGTTCTCAATGCATGATGGACACAATGCACCATGTAAGGCGTCCTTCCCCAGTTGGCTCGCTCTCCGGAAAAAATTTTGAAATATGGAGGTCAAACCCTACAGGGGACCATCACAAAGGCAAAAACGTGTGAGACTCCTTTCAGTCACCTCTTACGACAGGCAGGAATACCGCGGGCCTATTCTAACCCCCCCGACCCGCAGTTGGGGAACATGCTGTTTCTAGACTTCAACTTGCTGCAGGAAACGGTGGACAGCGTATTGAACATATTTTGCGCCATTCACAAGAAATTAATTATCCGATTTGATTTTGACTGATGATTTTTATGCGGTTTTTGGCGTCGGGAAAATTAAAAACCGGTGTGACTGATGCTTTTCATGCGGTTTTTAGCCACAGGATAATTAAAAACCTATTTTTCCCATCTGATGTGATATGACCTTGCCGTAGTGGATGGGCTTACGTAACTAACAGTTATCACACCTGTACATCCATCCACACTTAGTAGTACAGTTTGCTTAACGTCAAACGTACACCTTAGGCATTGTTTATGATTCATTTGTCATTTGTAATCGAGCATTATTAAATTGATGCTTACACCCCTCTGTATTGCTAAATTTTTTTCTTCTGCCATACGTTTTTCCCCTTCTCCGATAATATTCCGTTGCAATTTCACGTCATTCTGACCAGTGATGTTATTCCTGCAGCGATTTGAAAGTTTATTTATAATCACCCTGTATAACGCATTTTGCCACATTTGACGAACCTTTCGTCATAAAAAAAATTGCATGGTAAAACCAGAGAATCTCTATTAGATCGCGGGCATGTGCCAGGTGAGTATTTTGAAGCAGCACGAACTATGAAAAATGACAGGGTGGGGGGGAGTGACTACACGCGACTTATAACATGGAAGCAAATGTTAAAACCGAAGAACGTAATGTACACGGAAATATTCATGTATTTTTCTGTCTTTAATAAGGGGCATTTTTGAAACGGTATCTTTTCTTTTGTTTCGAGAATTGTGTGTGGGGATCTGTAAACGAATTTCCGGGCAAAAGTCATTCAGATTCATTTCGAATCCAAACGAATAAATGACGTTTTCTATATCTACACTTAAAAATCACTGGTGGCGGTAAACTGCTGTTTGAATACTCTTCCTTCTCAGAAACTTATTTCGATTACTGTGTTGTATTCTGTATTGAGGGCTGGAATAGGTATGTCACCCTAATTTTCAAAAATTAGATGGTCAGTCGTACGGTAGCGTTCTCGCTTCCCACGCCCGGGTTCCCGGCTTTGATTCCCGGCGGGGTCAGGGATTTTCTCTGCCTCGTGATGGCTGGGTGTTGTGTGATGTTTTAGGTTAGTTAGGTTGAAGTAGTTCTAAGTTCCAGGGGACTGATGGCCATAGATGTTAAGTCCCATAGTGCTCAGAGCCATTTGAACCATTTTTTTAAATTAGATGCTCATCATTTAGTCAGGCTCATTGAAGCATTCAGCACCATCATAATCAAAATAGCGGACATAAATGACTCTTTGAATGCAACATGCGTAACCGTAACAATAATTAGAGTTATTCTCAAGACAAATTACCACCAGACTGTCATCTTTAAGCTAAGCCAGACTTTGGGCTATTTTACACATCTGTCAAAACCTATAACTAAAAAATATTTTAGTAAAAAATAATGTACATACTCTGTTTGCGCACATATGCCACACGCCACAGCTTAATAACGTCAGAGAAAGTATTTAAGAGGCAGATACAATAATGTGATGAGAATGTTGTAATCCATAATCTTAATACAGCTGTGTACATAAGATGATGATTGATTTGTTATTGGGAAATTAAACAATTGTACCTGTGACATTTGTGATGTGGCCTAACAAACATCTTCACTGTGTGTAACATAACACTAGTAAAATGACTTCCGGAAGACTCATTCCGAGTTAGCTGAGCACGGGTGAACAGGCAACATGTACTCGCAAAGGATAATGGCACTGTGACCACAGCAATATCTGTCGGTGTGCTTGATGGGTTAGGGTGCCTTATACAATGTTGGCTTTTCTCTCTATCTTGAGAAAGACTGCTTACAGTTTCAAGCAGCAGCTTTAAGAGACGAATCGAAGAGTACGCTATAGCCCCCTATGCATGGATCCTGTAGGAAATCACAAGAAAATGATTATACTAATTACATACACACAGAGGTGCTAAAGCATTCCTCCCACACTCCATATATATATATATATATATATATATATATATATATATATATATATATATATATATATATATATATATACACTCCTGGAAATTGAAATAAGAACACCGTGAATTCATTGTCCCAGGAAGGGGAAACTTTATTAACACATTCCTGGGGTCAGATACATCACATGATCACACGGACAGAAACACAGGCACATAGACACAGGAAACGGAGCATGCACAATGTCGGCACTAGTACAGTGTATATCCACCTTTCGCAGCAATGCAGGCTGCTATTCCCCACGGAGACGATCGTAGAGATGCTGGATGTAGTCCTGTGGAACTGCTTGCCATGCCATTTCCATCTGGCGCCTCAGTTGGACCAGCGTTCGTGCTGGACGTGCAGACCGCGTGAGACGACGCTTCATCCAGTCCCAAACATGCTCAATGGGGGACAGATCCGGAGATCTTGCTGGCCAGGGTAGTTGACTTACACCTTCTAGAGCACGTTGGGTGGCACGGGATACATGCGGACATGCATTGTCCTGTTGGAACAGCAAGTTCCCTTGCCGGTCTAGGAATGGTAGAACGATGGGTTCGATGACGGTTTGGATGTACCGTGAACTATTCAGTGTCCCCTCGACGATCACCAGAGGTGTACGGCCAGTGTAGGAGATCGCTCCCCACACCTTGATGCCGGGTGTTGGCCCTGTGTGCCTCGGTCGTATGCAGTCCTCAATGTGGCGCTCACCTGTACAGCGCCAAACACGCATACGACCATCATTGGCACCAAGGCAGAAGCGACTCTCATCGCTGAAGACGACACGTCTCCATTCGTCCCTCCATTCACGCCTGTCGCGACACCACTGGAGGCGGGCTGCACGATGTTGGGGCGTGAGCGGAAGACGGCCTAACGGTGTGCGGGACCGTAGCCCAGCTTCATGGAGACGGTTGCGAATGGTTCTCGCCGATACCCCAGGAGCAACAGTGTCCCTAATTTGCTGGGAAGTGGCGGTGCAGTCCCCTACGGCACTGCGTAGGATCCTACGGTTTTGGCGTGCATCCGTGCGTCGCTGCGGTCCGGTTCCAGGTCGACGGGCACGTGCACCTTCCGCCGACCACTGGCGACAACATCGATGTACTGTGGAGACCTCACGCCCCACGTGTTGAGCAATTCGGCGGTACGTCCACCCGGCCTCCCGCATGCCCACTATACGCCCTCGCTCAAAGTCCGTCAACTGCACATACGGTTCACGTCCACGCTGTCGCGGCATGCTACCAGTGTTAAAAACTGCGATGGAGCTCTGTATGCCACGGCAAACTGGCTGACACTGACGGCGGCGGTGCACAAATGCTGCGCAGCTAGCGCCATTCGACGGCCAACACCGCGGTTCCTGGTGTGTCCGCTGTGCCGTGCGTGTGATCATTGCTTGTACAGCCCTCTCGCAGTGTCCGGAGCAAGCATGGTGGGTCTGACACACCGGTGTCAATGTGTTCTTTTTTCCATTTCCAGGAGTGTATATATATATATATATATATATAGGGTGTCACAAAAAGTTAAAGTCAAACTTTCAGGAAACATTCCTCACACACACAGAAAGAAAACACGTTATGTGGACATGTGTCCGGAAACGCTTACTTTCCATGTTAGAGCTCATTTTATTACTTCTATTCAAATCACATTACTCATGGAATGGAATCACACAGCAACAGAACGTACCAGCGTGACTTCAAACACTCTGTTACAGGAAATGTTCAAAATGTCCTCCGTTAGCGAGGATACATGCATCCACCCTCTGTCGCACAGAATCCCTGATGCGCTGATGCAGCCCTGGAGAATGGCGTATTGTATCACAGCCGTCCACAATACGAGCACGAAGAGTCTCTACATTTGGTACCGGGGTTGCGTGGACGAGAGCTTTCCAATGCCCCCATAAATGAAAATCAAGAGGGTTGAGGTCAGGAGAGCGTGGAGGCCACGGAATTGGTCCGCCTCTACCAATCCATCGGTCACCGAATCGGTTGTTGAGAAGCGTACGAACACTTCGACTGAAATGTGCAGAAGCTCCATCGTGCACGAACCACATGCTGTATCGTACTTGTAAAGGCACATGTTCTAGCAGCACAGGTAGAATATGCCGTATGAAATCGTGATAACGTGCTCCATTGACCGTTGGTGGAAAAACATGGGGCCCAATCGAGACATCACCAACAATGTCTGCCCAAACGTTCACAGAAAATCTGTATCGATGACGTGATTGCACAATTGCGTGCGGATTTTCGTCAGCCCACACATGTTGATTGTGAAAATTTACAATTTGATCAAGTCGGAATAAAGCCTCACCCGTAAAGAGAACATTTGCACTGACATGAGGATTGACACATTGTCGGATGAACCATTTGCAGAAGTGTACCCGTGGAGGCCAATCAGCTGCTGATAGTGCCTGCACACGCTGTACACGGTACGGAAACAACTGGTTCTCCCGTAGCACTCTCCATACAGTGACGTGGTCAACGTTACCTTGTACAGCAGCAACTTCTCTGACGCTGACATTAGGGTTATCGTCAACTGCACGAAGAATTGCCTCGTCCATTGCAGGTTTCCTCGTCGTTCTAGGTCTTCCCCAGTCGCGAGTTGTAGGCTGGAATGTTCCGTGCTCTCTAAGACGCCGATCAATTGCTTCGAACGTCTTCCTTTCCGGACACCTCCGTTCTGGAAATCTGTCTCGATACAAACGTACCGCGCCACGGCAATTGCCCCGTGCTAATGCGTACATCAAATGGGCATCTGCCAACTCCGCATTTGTAAACATTGCGCTGACTGCAAAGCCATGTTCGTGCTGAACACTAACCTGTTGATGCTACGTACTGATGTGCTCGATGCTAGTTCTGTAGAGCAATGAGTCGCATGTCAACACAATCACCGAAGTCAACATTACCTTCCTCCAATTGGGCCAACTGGCAGTGAATCGAGGAAGTACAGTACATACTGACGAAACTAAAATGAGCTCTAACATGGGAAGTAAGCGTTTCCGGACACATGTCCACTTAACATCTTTTCTTTATTTGTGTGTGAGGAATGTTTCCTGCAAGTTTGGCCGTACCTTTTTGTAACACAATATAGTATGTTTTTACCGAGGGAGGTGGCGCAGTGGTTAGCACACCGGACTCGCATTCGGGAGGACGACGGTTCAATCCCGTCTCCGGCCATCCTGATTTAGGTTTTCCGTAATTTCCCTAAATCGTTTCAGGCAAATGCCGGGATGGTTCCTTTGAAAGGGCACGGCCTATTTCCTTCCCAATCCTTCCCTAAGCCGAGCTTGCGCTCCGTCTCTAATGACCTCGTTGTCGACGGGACGTTAAACGCCGCCGCCGCCGCCGCCGCCGCCGCCGCCGCCGCCACCACCACCACCACCACCACCACCACCACCACCACCACCACCCTCTAGTATGTTAAGTGGAGACTTGTTATTTAAAAAAAGATTTTGCTTCTTTTCTTTCATGTCGGGCGTGCCAGCAAGATGATCCAGTGGGCACTCCAGACGACGAGAGCTAACCATTATTGTATCGTAGTCGACGGCCGGCCGCTCGCAGACCCGTTGAAACATCATGCTGACCATTATTAAAATATGTTTTATGTTTTTTTTTTTTTATAAAATGAAAAGGAGTTTAGTTTTGAATGTGGGATGATAAAGTTTGTAATTTGATGTCAATTTGTTATCATCTGTTAAATAAACTTCGAGTTGGAAGTTAAAACAGCCAGTTGACTTGGTTGTTACGACATGCATCGTAAATATTACTTACGTGTGAAATTTGCAAATTTTATTAAACTTCAGACTTCTTGAATAGATCTGGAAGAATTTTATCAGGTGTGTGGGTGATCTTCAATAACTGACTAGTTTAAAGTTTTATTAACGAGAAGTCGACACATATTGACATTTTGAAAATAATCGATATTGTGAAGTGTGTTAAAATCTGTGTTAAAACATTATCTGCGATTGTGGTCAAAAAGTGGAATATTTCGTTAAACGAGAACAAGATTGATAGATTGATTCTTTAGGGAAAATTAATTATCTAACAAGGGAATGGTCCGACTTGTCACGCCAAAACATGTATTGCTTTTTTTTAGCACTGTTATTTAACTGTGCAAAAGGTCCGTGTGCAGAATTGTAGCTGCTGACATGAACTGGGAGTCACCTAAAGTGGAAGTGGATGCAGTCGAAACAAAGATTCGTGAGGACAGGAGATTCACAATTTCCACTCTTTCTTTGGAATTTCCACAAGTTTCGGGATCGGTTTTGTACAAAATTGTGTCTGAAAACATAAAATTTAAGAAACTGTGTTCTCGGTACCCAGACTCCTCACAGAGGACCACAAAGGGAAGAGGTTTGCCACTTCACTGGATTAGATTAGATTAGATTAATACTTGTTCCATAGATCATGAATACGACACTTCGTAATGATGTGGAATTTTCGATTCGTTACGAGGAAGAGGGGGATGACATGTCGAGTCAAATTGTCACTGGAGATGAAACGTGGGTATCCCACATCACTCCCAAAAGCGAGCGACAATCGATTGAATGGCGACACACGACCTCACCTGTCAAGGTCAAAGCCAAACAGACGCTGTCAAAGCGCAAGATTATGGCAACTGTGTTCTGGGACCGGCGCGGCGTTTCGCTAGTGGACTTTATGCCACGAGGAACGACAATCGACTCAGGTGCCCACTGTGCAACTCTAAAGAAGCTCCGCAGAGCAATTCGAAACAAAAGCAGCGCCATGCTGACAAAAGGAGCTTTGCTCCTGCACGGTAACGCTAGGCCTCACACCTCTCAAAAGACTCGGCATTTGATTGATTCTTTTGGCAGGGAAGTTTTGGACCGTGTACCATACAGCCCGACCTTGCTCCTAGCGATTTTCACCTTTTCCGGTAGCTGAAACACCATCTTGGCGGGCAGCGCTTCAACGACGATGATGAAGTGAAAGCGGCCGTGAACTCTCGGCTGTCGGAGCAGGCGGCCGAATTCTTTGAAAAGGGAATTAGAAACTAAGTTGTACGGTGTGACAAGTGCTTAAACAAACAAGGCAACTATGTAGAAAAATAGGTAAAAGTGTGTAGAATCAGAAAATAAAAGTTTTTTTTTCAAAAGTATTTGTATCTTTTTTTAAAAAATAAAAACGGCCATTACTTAAAAAACAACCCTCGTAAGTGACAATGGCAAAGGTCAGATTGTTATTACACAGAGTCTGTGAATGA
Source organism: Schistocerca gregaria (assembly GCF_023897955.1). NCBI lineage: Eukaryota > Metazoa > Arthropoda > Insecta > Orthoptera > Acrididae > Schistocerca > Schistocerca gregaria. Next base: position 107,484,189 of record NC_064930.1, on the reverse strand, counting down.
ATATCTTGAAAACGCCGAACCTGATCAAACTCTCACACGCTACTATCAAGAGCATCTACGGGAAGAGGTAGGACCCCAAGGCACTAAATGGTCGGACATCTACCACTCTTCACAAAACTTGGGGTACAGAGGCTTGTCTGCCCTTTAAGGTAGCATAAGATGGTGATCTGTGGCATCTCTGCCAAACGAACAAAATGCTGGGTCACACACAAGTGTTTCAGAGCACTCTGTCCATCGCACATTGTCGAACATGGAGTTCCACAGCAGACCACCCCTACTTATCTACATGTTGACTCGTGTTGTCATCAATTATGACTAGTCGGCAACTTGTCAGCTCTTCAGACGAATCACAGTTTTGCTTCACTAGTTTGACGGTCGTCTCCACAAACGCCACCATCAAGGTGAACGGTGGCTCGAAACGTGCAGCACCCCACGGACGCAGGCTGGCGGGAGCAGTAATTACACTGTGGGAGACAGTCTCCTGCACTCGCATGGGACCTGTGATGGTATTCGAAGACATGCCGACCGCTTGTAGACCGCCTGCACCACTTCATCCTTAACCTCTTCCCCAACAGCGATTTCTTCTTTCAGCAATATGATTGCCTGTGTGATAGTGTTAGAAGAGCATTTTAGTGAACTCATTGTCTCTGTGCCGAAATCCACTTGATGTAAATCTTATAGACTCAATCTATCAGGCACCATCACCCTGTACAAAAATCAGCTGCCCTTTATTTATACAAATTACACAACCTGTGCATACACATCTGATGCCACATACCTCTACAAACATGTAAGGGTCACTCCAAAAGAAATGCACACTTTATTTTTTTTTAGTCCATCTTTTTCCTACATGTTTGAAAGATTTACAGTGTGTAGATACATCCATTTCTCCACATAATTTCCATATCTCTCAACTGCCTTACGCCATCTTGGAACCAGCGCCTGTATACCCACACGCTAAAATTCTGGACTGACCTGTTGGAGCCACTGTTTGGCAGCATGCACAAGGGAGTTATCTTCAAACCTTGTTCCACGAATAGTGTCTTTCAGTTTCCCAAAGAGATGATAGTCACACGGAACCAGGTCCAGATCGTAAGGCGGGTGTTTCAGTGTTGTCTATCCGAGTTTTGTGATCGCTTCCACGGTTTTTTGACTGACGTGTGGCCGTGCATTGTCGTGCAACAGCAAAACATCGTGGTTTTGCTGATGTGATCGAACACGACTCAGTCGAGCTTGAAGTTTCTTCAGTGTCGTCACATATGCATCACAATTTATGGTGGTTACACTTGGTAGGATGTCCACAAGCGAGAGACATTTGGAATCGAAAAACACTGTAGCCATAACTTTTCCAGCACGTGTGGTCCTGTTTTTTTTTTTTTTTTTTCCTTGGGTGAATTCTCTTGATGCCACTCCACTGACTGCCTCTTCGTATCTGGTGAAAAATGATGGAGCCATGTTTCATCACCTAACACAATTCTTCCAAGAAATTCATCTCCACCATTTTCATACTGTTCCAAAAGTTTGTTGCATACTGTTTTTCTTATTTCTTTGTGAGCCACTGTCAACATTCTGGGAACCCACTTGGTACAAACACTAACACCTATTCCAACGTAGCGTGACAATTCGTTCACTGTGATGCGTCTCTCAGCAGTCACCAATTCGTTAACTCTCTGCACATTGTCTGAAGTGTGTGCAGTACGAGGCCTGCCGCTGCGAGGACAATCCTCAATATTGCCTTGCCCACTTTCATCACGTAACCTGCTTGCCCGACCGACTAACTCTACTGCGATCGTCAGCAGCATCTCCATACACCTCTTGTGGATGTTTCCCACTGTCTCGTTTTCACAGCACAGGAATTCTATGACAGCACGTTGCTTCTGACCAACGTCAAGTGTAGGAGCCAACTTTAAGACATGCTGTGATGGCGCCACTCACGGGAACAGGTTGAACTAAGTTTGAAAACAAGCGGGGAGGATGTATTTACACACTGTAAAACTTCCACACATACAGAATGAAAACCGTATTTTTACAAAAATAGTGTGCATTTCTTTTGGAGTGATCCTCGTACCAACAAACTGTCGGGTGCCCTATATGCAGAATCAGTGATGTATTTCATTCCGAAGACAGAGAAAGAAGCTATTATGCTAGTGTCCATAATGTTTTGCTCATCAGTCTATGCAGATGTAGAATCAACCATAAACTGGTATTTATTCCATGCAGTGACTAGATTCAGCAGCTTACAGTCTCTCTGTACATCAAGATAGTCTATACAATCCTGTAAAGAAGATGCCAAGTTAGAGCAGGCCCCGCAGTATCTGTTGGGAGTTATCTTTGTTACACTGGTAGTTGGCGTGTGTAATATTATTGGATTTCAGATTCTTTGCATATGAGATATTTGTCATTAAAGTAAAGGACAGGCAACAAGCTGTAGTTCGTAAAAAAGCTAAGCATCACAGTGCGAAAGAGATGAAATATTTTTTTAAATGTGAGCCTATACCGAGACATGTACCCAGTGTTTAAACACTATGACCCGCTAGGCGCAGATATTTAAAATTATTGCCGCAGCATTTGATATCAAGAAGCTGCGAAAAAGAAGAAAGAACTATCTAATCTTTTGTTAAGAAATATTCTAGAGACTTGATTACCTTTGTACTTTTGGTTGCCGACATGTTAAGACGTACTACATAACATTGCTACAACTTTTATTTTAATTTTGTGTACAGTAAAAACTATGTGAAAAGACGAACAGAAGTTTAGGTAACTTGGCTGAAGATACAATATACTTGCGCACACGCAAGGACATTTAATTTTAGGAAGGAATGGACTGTAAAAGCAGCAATAATTGGACTGCGTCATGTACAAAAGAAATATCAGATGTAAGTCATGCCTTTATTGTGTATTTGTCAATGTCTAGAAGTTTAAAGCCAATTTGTTCAAAATATATTAATATTTTATGATGTAATTTCTTCTTATTCTTTTCTTTGAATAAACAAAAATGATGTTCAAATTGTATATCAGCTTTGTTTTGTTATAGCTTCACTCCATAGCGATGTCTCATTTGTATTTGGGAGACAACTAATGTGTTCAACTTCCGATCTGCTAATCTTTCTCTTAGAAATTCCACTAATTTGCTTTCATTTTCGTATTCAAATTGGTATTTTCATCGAAGATTCTGGTTGCCTGAAGGCAATCAGGGTCAAAAGGTCAATTAAGAAAACCCCTTCGCGTAATCAATCCGTACGCCTCCTGAACACAATCGGGAACCGACGAATCGCTGATCAATTAATAATCTCTTTCTCGTTTCAAGTTGTACTGAAAGCGGCCACACAATCTTGTGTTAGGTTGCATTTTGCCAGTAAATATTACCAACCAACAGTGACAGCACCACTATTATTATTAATATTTACTACTACTTCTTATACAGAATAAGCAAGTTCCTAACACCATCTACCATATCTTCCTCCTTCGTCGGCGTTGTAGTTACCGTGAGGCACCGTTATACCACGAGGAAAGGCACGTCGATCTTAGAGCATGAGATATAGTAACCTTAAGTCATTGACAACACACAACGGTCACGGTAGCACCTGATTCCAGAATAGCTGCAGTAGTTAGGATCTACGAACTACCCCCTCTTGACCAGGTCCCCAAAACTTAACTCTTAACGGGATCCCTTCGAAATAAATTGTCATAACGATCGTCTATAAAGGCTTCGTACAACGAGAAAAATTTTACAGTTTATTGAATAATAACAGATACGACCAAACTGTCTTGTCTCTTCTGCTTTATTTAACATAATTTCGTTCACAGTTTCATTTCGCATTCACCGAAGCCCTTTGATGAACAGTTTTGGTTGCTTGACACCAACAGTCAATGATAATGATACAGCTTTTCTCCTTTTTATAAATTGAAGCCCGCTCTCCGCGATAAAAAAAAAAAAAAAAAAAATGGTCTCAATACCGCGTCCCTCGTGAGATGCGAATAGACTTATCCCGGAATTGACCGCCCTGTATTTGTATTCAGTTTAATGACTACACTTCACTATCCGCTATTTCCCGTAACTGAACGTCCATTTGTTAGTCTGATTATACACTGTAGCTATTTAAAATTCGCCCCTATATTTTTCACCACGCACATTTAGCACTTCTTTTTTTTTCCTAAGAGTAAATGGGGGGGGGGGGGGGGGGGGGGAGGCGCTGTATCGTCGGCTTCGTCGATATAAAGCAAAAACCTTAATATGCCCAATTTTACCTCCTCTTACAGGATCGGCTACCTTACTCATTAATTTACTACATATTATTTCCAATAACACTAAACAAGTATCGCCGTTATATTTTAATTGTATTCAAAAGCATGTTACTACTATTGTGACCGACCAAATCTTAACAAATCGCGCGGCGTGCGTTTTTAACAATAACTTTATGCTATTCAAGTTCCGTCACAGCTATCTTGACTCGTAATGTTACAACCAGATGTGTTATCACAAGTGCCACCTAAACACACTATAGTCTGCATGTTCCACCACGGTCTCAGAAAATGCAGACTCTGCAAATTTCATTCTTTTGAGAATTGTCTCAAACGAGACACCAGTTGTATCAAAACAGACACCAGTTGCTTGTTACTAACTTTCATGTTTTTGATTCTCTGCATTCATCTATAATAAAATTTTTAACATCTAAAGTGTGAAACTGACAAATTCTTTCTTTATACAAGAACTAGGATGCTGAAGTGTACAGTTAAAATAATGCAACAGTCCCTTTTTTTTCAATCCCATTCTGTATACGTCCTCAGAAAGAACTATTAAGTTGTACAATGACACTTTATTCAAGAAAGGAACATAGCACCTTTACAGAGAAAGAACGATCTCAGGAGAAAAGTCAAGAGTTCTTTAAAACTTTTCTAAAAGCTTACTTTCCTATGATGAACAAGCCTCATTTTAAAACTATCATCAACTTTACCACAGCTTACTTATTACAATGTGTATATTATGTCTTAATAAGAGGACTTTTCTTCATTAAAAAAGGAAATGATTGTAACAAAATGCCTTATTTAGTGAAAATGTCTGTTACAACTGCTTGACAGAAAGGAACCTCAGTTATTCTGCTTGTACATTTTGATAAATATCGTACGATTTTCTGGCACTGACAAAAAAAATAGTTCAGAACACAACACTAAGTACAGGGTGGGGAAGAGGAAATGGATTGTTTGGAGTAAACATAACTGCCTTTATTTGTAAGATACTACATACACACCAGCTTCTACAGCAGTTCCATACAATGGGACTGGAAGTCATCAATCGTCGTTCTAACATCAGAGGGCCCGCAGATAAAGAAACAATTAATTGCCTCTTTAAACATACAACTCACTTGAGATGAGAAAGAGATCCTTTTCCTCTGCACCACCTTGTACATTTAACAACAGTATTTGCATATTCACCAGACTCCATTATGTAGTATATGGAAAAAATAGACGGGGCAAAATAAAAATAAAAAGTTTATGCTACTCTCATAAATGTCCACCTTGGTCATTTTGGCAGCCTGACAATCCCAATAAACAGTTACATTACTAGGTTCCTCAGCAAAAACTGCAATTTCCAACATATTGTGGAAGGAAAATGACGATTAACTCTGCTGCATACCCAGAAATAAGAATTTCATTATTTCTGTTGTGTTACCAACATAGTCAACTTATTTTTGTAAATGGCAAAAATTAGAAAGTCTATCCTTAAGCCATCCTCAAACAGGACACGAATGCAGATGCAGTTTTCCACAAGGTCTCTGAGCGCTCAAAAAACACAGTACACACTTGCCGAGAACTGTGGCTGTAGCACACACGGGCAACAGCTGCTGGTGACATCCAGAGTGCCGGTCACATACCTCTCCTCCAAAAATGTACATTGATGGAATATCTGCAATACTTTCGCCAGCAATTGTTGAAGGATTCTTCTCAAGATATCAGCTCTTTAGTGATATTTGGGGCAACATTTTCTCTTTCTGAAGAAACCAGGTAAACACAAAAGGGGCACTGATTATTGCTGCTGCCTCCCCCAGTCTCCAGTGCTCATATTGAACAAATTAATAATAAAAATTGACACTGTCTTTCTCACTTGTTTGACCTCTTCTGTCCAAGTGCTGTTCGTAATCAATTACTTATGGAAACAGTTCTACGTGTCTTTCTTGCACTCAAAGCACCAGATTTACATGTGGAGGCCAAAACTGGAACTAATTTTTTTTCCAGTGTGAATCGGTTCCACATTAACACATCAGAATATCTACCAAGTTTTGCAGCCATATGATAATGACAGCCAACACTGATCTCAGTGAGTAGTTTCACTTCAGTTATAGGCACTGAGGATACTGAATGGATAACTATCAATACTCTGGGATACAGTAAGCTTTCTGTGTCACCTATAAAATTTAATTCTTGTGGCACAACATCTGAACCAGAAGAATTCGTAAGTCACAAGTATCATCCTACTGGACATCTGTGTCCTGTGTGAGAATGGCTTCACCCTCTGGGAACACATTAGTTTCCATTATACACAAGCATCTCACCAGGCTCCATATTCGAATGAACCGTTTTAACACTGTACCTCATGGAAAAGGAGCATTTAACAGATAGTGGACAGGCATTTGCACAGCTTACATACCGTCTGCTATTCTGAGGAAGGAGTTGACAATAGGTACAAAACTAAGCTACCCTCCAAACAAATACCACAGTGTTCAGTCTGAACTGCCATGTTGTGCGCACACACTCAGAGGGTCATTCATACGTTCACAGCACAGAACATACACTCAAAAGAACTGGGAAAACTTAGATATACACACCCACCTCAGTACACAGCTGCTATTGTGAATTTCTTACAGAAGTGTAAGGAACAATCGTAACTGCAAGTCACACTGGGTCTCAAACCCACAGTCTGATGGTAGGTGTCATTCCAACTGAGCCACATGGGATACTTCAGGAACTGGTTGTCTGTGCTAAGGACTAGGTTCAAGTCTCACTCTTGCTCTATTTCAATTTCTTGCACCAACGCTTCTTTGTTTAACACAAAACAGCTAGTATGCTAATGCTAATACTGTAAGACAAGGCAAGACTTTGTGCTTTATTTTCCCCTTTCTAAAACTAGTTTGCCACATTCTTGTTTGTGCCTCCCATAAATTTCACTGTCTACTGCACATCACAACAGCAGCAGATCAAAAATATCATCGGCCTCTTGAGACATACATATTATGTCACTTCCCTCAATTCCACAGTGAGTATTGCTAATCACAGCCTCACTTTAAATTCGTTGCGCTTGATGCAGATTCTTTAGAATACAGTAAAAACATTTGTACGATGCTGTGGGTTACCACCTTAATGCAGTTGACAATCTCACTTATTCTCCTCGACACAGACCCGTTTCGGCAATGTAATGACATCCTCGGTCGACATTTCACACACTTGTGGAGGACGGGGATTTAAATAAAAGTTAATTTATTTCGTTAGGGAGAGTTGCTTATAAAGTGAATCTTAGGGAAAAAATAAATTGAATGGATTTCTGTTATTTAACAAAATATGTTACAATGAATGCAAGATTATTCCCACATTTTGCTCCAGGGCTCGCTTTTGCTTCCTACACTTTCATTAGAAAGTTTTTCCACATATCCATCATTGTCAAAATGTTTCTCTCTTTCAAGTTGTCACTCAGACACTTTTTGAAGCCCACCTGTTGTAAAATGGCAGCCCCTCTAGATCACCAAAAATGAGAATTGTGGCAAAAGAAAAATAAAAACTTGGGTAATATCCTCTCAATCAACTACGTTTTAATTTTTATAGGTAGGTTGTTTTTTGGGGAAGGAAACCAGACAGCGAGGGCATCGGTCTCATCGGATTAGGGAAGGAAGGGGGAGGAAGTCAGCCATACCCTTTCAAAGGAACCATCCCGGCATTTGCCAGGAGCGATTTAGGGAAATCACGGAAAACCTAAATCAGGAAGGCCGGACGCGGGATTGAACGGTCGTCCTCCCGAGTGCAAGTCCAGTGTGCTAATCACTGCACCACCTAGCTTGGTTTTTAATTTTTATTCATTTTGGCAGTAATAAGGAGGATTAATCATTGTTATATTTTATACTGTGTGTACTTGGCAATCTGTGGAGGAGGTGCCAGCATGACCATTTCACTAGGGCCACATATCAGTTCACTAAGTGAATGTAACTACAGTTGGGGAGAACCAGTTGATCAAAAGCAGAGGTCAGAATGAATCCAACAAAGTGAACAAAAGTGTTTCTGAACAAATTATGTATTTTTATGGTTAAGAAGAACATGACTGCAAGAAGAGTGTCGATGTTTGGCTCTTGTCTCGGAAAATCAACATACTTCCCAATACATACATTTTATATTACTGAAGAATTAGTGTGTTGTATGTTAAGTAAACAATAACTAGTGGTTGATGTTTTTATTAGCTGTCTGTGAAAGTTAAATGACTTTTTCCTTAAATTATTTTCACGGCTAATGAAGAAACAACTTTCCAATGGTACGCTGCATTTGTGAGAAGACGAAATATTAAGGAAAGCTTCAGTACAAAAGTATTTCTGAACTGCGTAACTGCCTGCAAGTTAATAAGACACAGGATCGACAATTATCTGATAGTTCATAAAAAATTAAACTGGAAATTTGAACAAAGACTGCATATTGTGTAATGGTATGATTAAGAAATTGCAAATGTGATCAAAGTCCAGTGGTGTATGGATTTACTGAGCAAAACAGAACGGGTTGTGGTGGAGCACACAGGGAAGTCTCTACGAATACGTCTGCCCACTGCAACATTTGGACGTCAGTTATACTGTCTCATACTCATGCATGCTTACAGATGGTTACACTAAGTTAGCCTCAGCCCATATAAGTCTCTTGCTGCTATGGCAACACACATCATCAGTCCCTTATCTTTTAGCAAAGTGAAGGAACAAAAATGAGTTTTCCCATGAAGTATTTTTATGGTTAAGAAGAACATGGCTGGAAGACTCAAATTTATCACAGAATGAAAACAATATTGTACTGTTTAATAGTGCCACACCATTGTATTGAAATGTTTTAAGTACTGTTTAACACTGATGAGAAGACCCAAGAAGCTACACAGAAATGGTCGAGGGCTAATAATCGTTCAAAAGACAATTTTGATTTCTGTATGATGTAGATGGGTGTCAGAAGGCCATATATAGGTGGTTAGCACATACTTGTACAGAAGACAAGCAGTTATGATCAGAATGGCCATAATGGGTTTTATAGCGTCTGCAAATCTACAATACAGGCCTCCCTGTCAAGTCTTCGTGCTACTCAAAGATGCTTTTTGATGTTTGCAATTTTTTTAATGGGTAATGGGAAAGAAAAGTGCTACATAAATGGTTGGGACAAGTGGGTGTTGTATGCAAGCTTGTAGACTGCACCAAACAGACTGAAAAGGACTATCTCATAACCAAAACCCTTTAACAAATTTTTTTATAATTATTTGACAATAAATTGCAGAGGAATAAGTGTACTAAAAGCTACTTGTAAAGTATACAGAACAGTAACTAACGGAAAATTACATTCTATGACACCCAGGTGTTATCCAACAAACTGAGGGTGACCCTCACAGACCAACCCACTATGTAACACTCTGCACAGAATGCAAAGACTATGGCTTTAAAGGAAAAAAAACAAACTGAATCCTGCCAGAAGAAACTGTTAGGTAACACGCTTGTTGAGGAATTGTGTCACTTTCAATGTCTCAGCTGTGACAACTTCTGACACCAATCTCAGTACAAGCTGGGCAAGTACTAGGATATAAGTGGAACAATCCAGAGAAAATAGACAAGAATTACACATTATACATCAATAGCTGCACCAGTTTTGCTGTGTGGCTCAAGACGTGGATGGAGAGTGTCGAATATGATTAATGAGATTCCCTGAGATCTGCAGAAAAGAGACTAGGTATTTAAAAATGACCAAGAACAGTGGGAAATAATTTTAGCCTACTTAAGATTTCCAACTTCATTTGGCCCAAATTACACATCTGAAACTGGATTTTGACTGGTAAGAAAATTGAGGAACTGAATAAAAAATATATTGAAGAAAACTGAGGATAACAACCATCTCATTGCATCATCATCATCATCATCATCATCATCATCATCATCATCATCATCATCATCATCATCATCATCATCAGTTTGTCGGGACTGAAGATCTCGGAAACAGAGGCCGCAGGACAATCTGATTGTCGAGTTTTTAGTCTGTTTTAACCTACCCTTCACCTCAATAATGTGCGGAGTCACCAGAAACCATATACGGTTCAGATTCCGTGTTAAATTGTCGATCCCATTTTTCTGGTCAGATTACTGTAGCAGGTTATGGACATGTCAGCAAAGTGGCATCCAACTGAAATAGTGGCATCAGCTTAATGAAAAGTCTAAAAATGCTTTAGTTTTTTTTTAAATGTTAACTAAAAATTATGTATCTTCTGTCATTTTAAAAATGTGGCTAATTTTATCAATCAAGAAGGGCTTTACAACTTTGAAATGATACAGAAATTTATTGAGATAGCTTAGAGAATCAGTAATGTGTCGTTTTGCAGCAAACAACCTCAAGTTTGATTCAAGTAGTGTATCAGTACCCCATTCTGCCACCAGGAGCAGCATCATAATGCACAATTAAAATGGCTACTTTCACTGGGGGAAAGTGTGCTTGCTGTGTGTTTCTGAATCATGAAACAAATTCTGCAACCATTGTAGAGTGTAAATTTTGCACCGAATACACAAAAGATGATCCGAGGAGCAGGTCTACAATATCCTCTTCGCAGAAGAACTTTGTCAAGACAGGTCCCTAACTGAAACATGTCAAATCTCCAAGTGGCCCGCATATTGATGATTATGTCAAAGAGGTGAAGGACAGCTTTGTCTGTAGTCCATAAGAAACATGACATGCATCTCGTGAGACTGGCATTCCACAAGAGTGTGTCTGGCAAGTATTGTGTAGGCGTTTACACTCGGAACCGTACACTTTCACAATGGCATAGCAGACTACTGATGCAGCTAAGTTTGCTCGTGGGGGATTTGGTGCAGAAATGTTACAATGGTTGGAGGATGACACATTGCTGAATACAATAATCATCGTCAATGAGTCAACGTTTCTATGGTGAGCACCCACAACTGCATAATATGGGGCAGCAAATATACACATGCAACTCTGGAACTTGTTTGTAACAGCCCCAAAGTTAATATATTTTCTGCTCTCTGCAAACAAAGTTTACAGCCCTTTCTTCTTCGTGGAGAAAACTTGTTACTGGTATTTTGTATCTGGATATACTTGAAAATGGCTAATTTCAAAGACCAATGAAGATGACCGAGAAAGGATGGTTTAAGACCGACAAAATGGTGCAGCGTCTCATTTCCTCATGAAAGTTTGAGGTTTCCTCGATAATTGCTTCCTGGGCTAGTGGATTGACTGAAGGGCCAATCGCATGGCCACCTCTCTCCCCAGACTTAACACCACTGGATTTCTTTCTGTACAGTTTCCTTAAGGACCGTGTTTACGTTCCTCCACTACCAAAATAATTTAGCCAACCTGAAAAATGTAATATAAAGTGTCATTGCACAAGTTATGCCCAATTTGCTGCAACTTGTGTGGGAAGAAATTTATTACCAGTGGGATGTTTGCCGCGTCGCAAATGGTAGTCGCATCGAAGAAAAATGTCACTACTTTTCATTCTAGGGGCTATCTCAATAAATTTCTGTATCATTCCAGAGTTGTTGTCGAGTCCTTTTTGATTCTCCCTGTATTTTAATTAGATGCTCAACTTTGTCGGGGTATTGGCTGACAATACACCTCGCACAGGCATGAATGTTTGGAACCTTTTACGGATGGGATCAAGTACTGTACAGTGGAGGGAATCCATATGAAGTGAGGTATCTCCTCTTCTGCATGCTCCATCAGTTTTAACACCACCTACCTCAGTCTTCCACATTGCTGTGTCATATTACTAATAACCTCCAGCCTCATCTACACAGATGACGAAGGAAGAACTCCATTACACAGACCTGCATTTGCCATTAAGGTGGACTCCCACAACACAGACAATAACGTACATTTTTGCAACTCTAACAGTGTAGTTTTGAATTTAACATCAAGTGATGATTGAAAATGTGTAAAGGCACAGAAGTCACACAGGTAAACAATCTCCGTGTGCAATTTCTAGCTCATCAATACAACTTCCAGTACAATCACTGACTGCTTCTTAACAAGAGTGCCAAGAAATATGTACAGGGCAAACAACTCATTTCTCAATAATACAAAATGACAAATGTAAAATAATAGAAAATGAAAAAGTTTTTGTTTGGATAATACTGGGTAGAAGCAAATTAAGTATAAGCAAATTTATTCGGTGTAACCCATCTAGCTACTATACAGAAAAAAATTCCACCACATCTACAGGGGTAATAATAAAGCAATGCAGTTCTTGCAGAGCATTTACCACACTTAGAAGTCAGTCCCGTATCAGTGGTAACAAAGACCAGGGTTTTGTGTATGGTTCACTAATCACAATAAAAAAATCATCTAATTAGCAATGCAAAAACACTAATTTATTTGGAACTTCCTGGCAGATTAAAACTGTGCGCTGGACTGAGACTCAAACTCGGGATCTTTGCCTTTCGCAGGCAAGTGCTCTACCATCAGAGAGAGAGAGAGAGAGAGAGAGAGAGAGAGAGAGAGAGAGAGAGAGAGAGAGAGAGAGAGAGAGAGAGAGAGAGAGAGACTGTCTATTAATTTTTATAGTTCCTAGTGCCCCTGTTGGCCTATTTCCCACAGATCTGGACATCCTACCCTGTCTCTTCAGTGGGTTCTAGAAGAATTACTGGATGGGTCGAAACTCACAGATGGTATTTAGTTCACGTGCACCAGATGGGACAAAAGAGTGACTTGGGGACAGCACCAGGTGAGATCTGACAACCTGAGAGCTTCAAGGTGGAAGATAGGGTAATGTGCAAGACAGAGATTATTGCTAAAATGTCATGCATGTGTTACTAAGAGCGAAAAGCTAAATGCATTTCATATGATAGAAATGGGAAGGTGATGGTGAAAAATAGACAGGTAAGAAAATAACGATGTAGAGAACAAGAAAGGGGTCAAGAAAGGAACAGTTTGAGAGTAAATGGTGATACTGAAGAAAGTATTGTACAGAAGACGAGGCTGGCCTGTTAAAATTCCTAGACTCTCTAGATACATTCTTCCAATTCAATTTCTCATGGTCCTGTTCAGAATCCCATGTTGAACTCGCCCTCATAGAAGTCCAACTACATACTTCCGCTCGTATAAAACCTACTAACAAACAAGAGTGCTTACATTTCATCAGCAGCTATCCTTTCCATGTCAAACATTCCCCATCCTATACAGCCTCAGTATTCGAGGCAAACGTATTTGTTCAGATGCAGACTTTTTACACAGTTTTCCACATCGTTCATCATCTTACCTGGCATCCCCTCCCACCCCTATCATGTACAACACACTTAGCTTTTTGCTATTATTAAATCGTGCACAATGTTTTAGCAATAACCTCTGTCTTTTATATTACCTTATCTCCCACCTTGAAGCTCTCAGGTTTTCAAATCTCATTCAGTACAATCTCCTACAGTCAGTCTCTTTCTCATCCCATCCACTAAGTATCCCCTGAATCAGGGCAACTTTTCCGTACTCTACTCCTTTTCGCAAACCTCACCAGCCCTTTTCCCTCACTCCTGTTCTTTCTCTTCAACAATTGCACAAAAAGAAGTAACTCCGAAAGCTTGCAAATGACAATGCCTTTGTAAGTGTGTTCACCTGCCACTACTTGGTGACTGAAATTTTTTTGTCTATTCCATTACTGTATATTCCCAAAAACTGATTATTTTTGTTGATAAATAAAAATGTACTGAAAAAAAAAAAATAGCTGCAGTGAGCAAAAAAGAAACATGAGAATGCTGCAGAGAGCAAAAAAGAAACATGAGAATGACACTATCCCTCTGAGGATGTCAATAAATGCGTTACTTGTGAGTAACTAGTTTTATTTGACATGTTGCCCGTGGACGAATTAAGTGTAAATGATACAAATCAGTGACTGTCATAGTCTATGAAGGACATAATCAACATCAATCAACTGTTGCCCTTAGATACACAACATTTTTACTCGACTACACAGGAAATTCCACAGACGTGCCGATTGTGTATAATTTCCCCCATTATCATCAAAATGAAATATCTGTGTCCCTACTTATGTAAAGTACCTAGGGCATTAAACATTTTCACATTCCCTACTCCTTATGTGACAGGGTAGTAAACTCCACAATAAAACAGTTATCAGAAGAAAATGGAGATAGCAAGGTAATAACCAAGGAAATATTCCACAGTAGTATCATGGAAATACTTTCCCTTTCTATACATTTGTAACCAAAGTCACTAATGAACAGTATTTAAGCACTAATAATACCACCAGGCTCTGCTTCAATAAACTTTCTTACAACCTGTCAAATATTGCCATATACTTACAACTACAAAAACAGAAAGACGAGAAGCAAAAAAATGTGGAAACAACAATATGCTGTAACTGAAATAAAATCATTTATTTACACGAGGAGGGAAAAAAGTAAATGTGATTAAATTAAAGACAACATTGGCCAGAAATTCCTTTGCACTCTTGTTTAGAGGAACCACAGTAACAGATAGAGCAGAGTTAATATTAACAATATCCTCACTCCTCCTCCAGCTACAAAGAAGGAAATAATTACAATTTGCATGCACCATATTTTACTGTGTCATTTAAAACACTCGAGTTCTCCATAAAATGTGTGTCTGCCATTCCCAAAGTAGTATATGTTGCCAAGAGCCGGGAGCTCAAACCGGCCAGTTTTTACAACCTCTGCCTCCACAAATCGCACAAAAGTGCCACACACTGAACAGTCTGTAGCCTCTCCCCCACAGGACGGCAGAGAGGGTGTGATACCCTGTACACTCGACTCACTATCCACCAGTGTCCATCCACCCCTCACACTCCCCCGGCACTACTCAGTCCGTTATCGAGATCTGCGCAAAGCCGATCAGGGCCTTCTCGTCCAGTGGCTCGTTCATGGCTTGGCTGGATGTCTGCAACACACAATTTGCACGATTTGTATAAAGAAAATTCTGTGAAATCATGCAGAGGGGACATTTCACAATATTTTGGGCAAGATAAATGTATTTAACATTTCACAGAACTAATGAAAGTAGCATATGAAAAGAAAGATTATTATATGTACTTTCCAAATATAACAAAATTAACAACCAGAAACTCTTGTCTCAAGACTGGTGTACACAGTGAAGATGAAAACTGTAAAATTCCTGCTAAGTACGTGACAAATTTTTTCCTTCCCGGAGCAAGAACAAAGTATGTTCCGAACTTAGTACCACTGATAGTTGCACCTGTGTCTGTGAATCATCTCTGGCAATGCTGCCCAAATTAATCAAAACAGCTTCCAACAGTGTTCCGACACAAGGGAAACACTGTAACCAGGAGAGGTTTCCAGCAATGGGATCAACTTTATGAAACGAGGTACCAGGTATCACACACTTCAGCCATTCACCCTGATGGGCCCCTTGTTTGCAAATAATCTACCAAAAAAAATTCATATTGTTATGCAACACTCAACAGCATTAAGAAGGTATAATTTTACAGATTGGTTGTGTAGTGTGATGTAGAGAGCAAGACCTTCATGTGCAGAACGTCATGAGTTTGAATCTCATCAGATACTTTTAATGTTTTAATTTTTATCGAAATGGTTGATCATTATTTTTATTCAGTTGATTGGTGTAGGTGTAATTTTTCCATCTCTTCCTTTGCCACACTAACTGTCATATAAACTTCATTTGCTCTCATGTTCTTGCTATCATTCTTTTTCCCTTTTCATGCGATTTTAATTGATTTTATGTATTAATTTCAATTTAATTTTTTTTCATTTTGTGACTGATTTTTATCCATGTTACTGCGTTCATTACTTCTATTCCTCACTTTGCTTGAATTTTATTTTATTTATAATACCTTCTTTTGTTCAATTCATCATCTGTACTATTTTTTCAATAGTGCAATAAGAATTTAGGCTATGTTTTAATTGTATGTTTGGCAACTACAGTTTAGAACTACAGTTTTGACACCACTGCACAGTCAGTATAAATAGATTATTTTCTCTTTTGTTTTTAAATTACACACAAAAATTTTCAATATTTGAATATTATAATAGATAAATATTGTTACATTCACAAAAATTTTTAGTGGCGAAAGAATGATATAAAGAAAAAAAAATACAACAAATGAAAAATTTCATAGGATGCTTAAAATGATGTTACAAAGGAACAGAAATAAAAAAAATACATATCAACCAATTAATTACATAAAAATTATCAAAGAATATGCAATAAAGATTTAATAAGAAAAAAATTACAGCATTTGACAAGATCTGAACCTACAACCTTTTCCACATGATGGTCTTGCCTTATTCACTACACCACACAACCAGTCCATAATATACTACTTTTTTAAGGCTACCGATTGTCGCATAAAATTCCAATTTTTTTTTTCCAATTACTCGCAAATGGGGGCCCACAATGGTGAATGGCTGCAAGGTGACATCCATGGGATCTTAGCCTACATCACTGTATAGACGGTTTCAGAAAGTCACCTCTTGTTGTAAGCTAGGTTTTCTTTGCTGAAGCTGTGAAACAGAGGTTTCTGGACTCAGAACTTCTGTGCTCTAATTTAGTCATCAAGTAAGTCTATCTGAACAACCAATTCTCATCTAACGATTATGTGTCAAATTATGAGCTGTGGCAGCCTCTAAGTTTTATTTTGTTAGGCATGTGAGAATCCTGTTCTTTCTTCAAAATATTGGCTACATTTTAGTGGCCAGGTCTCGTATACCTAGAAAAGGAATCTGGCAAAACTGGAGGAAGCATACCTAGCAGGGGGAGAAGAAAAACACTTTAAAGTGAAGTAGTAAGAGGCAGAGTGTACCACCAACAGGAAAGTAGTGCAGCACTGGCAAAAAAGGAAGAGCAACGTAAAACGGCTGTAGAAAGAAACTGTCAGCGAGACTTGAGAAAAACTTAAAAATAAGCAATGAGACAAGAACGTTCATACAATTTTGCCTTAGGCGTTGGGAAAACCAGTATGCAAGGCTAAGAAAGCACTGCCAAAGTCACCCAATAAATAGGCAGTAATTCAACAGCAAATTTACTGCAAATTGTCACTAACCTGGCTGATTAAAACTGTGTGCCGGACCGAGACACAAACTCAGGGCCTTTACCTTTCGCGGACAAGTGCTCTACCGACTGAGCTACCCAAACACGACTCACGCCCCATCCTCACGGCACTTTCCCGCGAAAGGCAAAGGTCCTGAGTTCGAGTCGCGGCCCGGCACACTCTTAATCTGCCAGGAACTTTCGTATCAACGCACACTCCACTGCAGAGTGAAAATCTCATTCTAAAGACATAGTTGTTGAAGCAACATTAAGCAAGGAAAGATCTGATAACATTGGACGTAATATCTGTGATGTGATTACAGTTTCCTATGTCTGTGGTATTAACACTTATCAATTCTTAGTCTGCTGTAGGCCTACATTATTTCTGTTATGCCAAATGTATGAGACTGAAGAGGCCAATTTTGTAAAACTGATGCCATCTTTGTGTCATTGGATGACAAGGACGAATACCTTATTTACTCTATAATAAGACAAAGTTTTTTTTTCCCAAATCAGTCATTCGAAAAATACAAGGCTGTCTTATATTCACAGATTAATGAGGTCAATATTTTTATATTGTTTAATAGAGTAATACAGGGGTCATCCTACACTTACAGATGAATTTTGGCTATTTACATTTCGTATCAATTTATTTTGAACAATCCCGAAGGACAGGGCATATTAAACAACACTTTATTTTACTTGCACTCTAATATGCTCAAGATTTCCCAATACACTGAAGTGCACAATACAGTATCAAGCTCGCTCGAATGACATTTGACATGCAACGCTAGTGCAGGGGATACGCAAGAAACTAAATTAGCAACTGCAATAATCTAGTGTTCTGCTTAAATATTGACAATTTTGTGAAATACAGTAGGAAATAAAATTAAAACTTAACTCACAAACTTTTGTTGTATTTAAATAGAATCTCAGTTTTCACGAATGTACAGCTGCCGCATACACACATTTGTGCTGCCTTCTAAGTAAAGGTAACATTCAAAGCCAAACATATTGTCCTTCCAAAATGACTACTCGATTCTGAATCTAAGTCAATAACTTATTTTGTTATGAGAAACTCATTATTTACCGTGTGAGTTGCAAATGAGAAATTCGGCCACTGTAAATGTATTAGAATATCAGAGAAAAACATCACCAGCTTTAGATCGAGGTGACACTCCAATCTAAAGAGAAAGAAAATTAATCCAGAATAAAATGTCTAGCAAATGAAATGTATCAAATTGACGCAATTGTTAAGGGAATAAATTACAGTGGCAAGACTTCACATGAAGATAATACAAACAGTGGTCACTAGATGCAGGATGAAAAAAAGTTTGATAACTCTACTGAATAGTGATTGCGATCTTTTATTTATGTATTAGATGCTGTTGTTACATGTGACCTGCACCCTAGAAGGCATTGCCAACCATGTTTCACTGTTGCTCAAGCACGGCATTATGAAACGTCGGGAGGAGGGCAGTGACCCAGGATGGCTGATACCCCCAAAGAATGCAGGGGGGGGATGTGCATGCAAAAATTTCATTGTGCAGTCAACCGAACCGTGGGAATACACACTGTGTACTTTGGCTTTTTATGAACACATTTAAATGCAGCTTGCCTGAACACATTTGCACCCTGAATCTGACTGACTTTAAAATGGACAAACACTCAACAATAGCATACACTTCCGCAGGAGACGGTAAAAGACCAGATGGAGGCCAGTGGCATACTTACGTGTTCTGGGCACCAATGTTGGCAACATTTACTCTGAGGTATGACAGGAATGATAGGGGGTGTGTCAGCTTCTGGTTCTACACAGCCAATGAAAGAGCAACTGGCAGACGATATGTTTATTAGCAAGAGACATGGGAACATTGTCACGAGATCTGCTCTAAGGCTTTTGATTGTGTGGATCATGAAATCCTCTTAGATAAGCTGAAGTACTATGGAATGAATGGTTCAGTACACAGATGGTTCACTTCATATTTAACTGGTAGAATGCAGAAGGTTGAAACAGTAAACCCACATAGTACACAAAGGGCATCAGATTATTCAGACTGAGGATGTATCAAGAATGGGGTACCACAGGGTTCTGTCTTGGGGCCTTTATTGTCTTTAGTATATGTTAATGACTTGCCTAATTATATTCATGAAGATGCAAACTTGGTGTTCTCTTTGCAGATGACAAGTATTGTAATCAAGCCTAAAAAGCAAGAATCAGCTGAGGAAAATGAAAATAATGTTTTTCAAAGAGTTATTAGGTGGTTTTCCGCAAATGGACTTTCATTGAACTTTGAAAAAACACTGTACATACAGTTCAGTACAGGGAAAGGCATAACACCGGAAATAAATATAGAGTGTGGGGTAAAATCATTAGCTAAAGCAGATTGTTCAAAATTTCTGGGTGTCTGTATTGATCAGAATTTAAACTGGAAGACACACATTGACAATCTACTGAAACGATTCAGCTCAGCTACCTATGCTATTAGTGTCATTGCAAATTTTGGAGACAAGCACATCAGTAAGTTAGCTTACCATGCATACTTTCATTCGTTGCTGTCTTACAGAATCATCTTTTGGGGCAATTCATCACTAAGAAAGAAGGTATTTATTGCACAAAAACGTGTTATCAGAATAATGTCTGGGGCTCATCCAAGATCATCTTGTAGACAATTATTTAAAGAATTAGGGATATTGCCAGTAGCTTCACAATATATATACAGCCTAATGAAATTTGCTGTTAGTAACACAGATCACTTCAGAATTAATAGCACAGTCCACAGCTACAATACTAGGAGACAGGGTGACCTTCACTACCGTTCATTGAATTTGACATTGGCACAAAAGTGGGTGAATTATACTGCCACAAAGATTTTTAGTCAATTGCCAAACAATATCAAAAGTCTGACAGACAACCAATCGGCATTCAAAAGTAAGATAAGGGAATTCCTTAATGACAACTCCTACTCCATAGATGAATTTTTAGACATAGGCCACAGAAATACAGTAAGCATTAACAATTGTACCGTATATAAGACTAACAATGATTATTTGGGATAAATGAATCTTGTGTACTTTGACACGTTCCACATCATAACGAAAGAATCGTGTTCATGATCCACGGAACAAGTAATATAACTCTGCTGTGTGTTCATAAGGGAAAAAAGAAACAGCTGTGTTCTTGTTCCCACAGTACCCAGGACCTCAGAAATCACAACATATTTTGGAAAAGCAGGCAAATATTTGAACAATGGAGCTTACTATTAGCATGATGATGATTAGGAATAGATATACCACAGATGACAGGCTAAGTTAACAACAATGGCAGCGAAGATAAAATTGATGTAAATGATTTACTTTTGTTTATTTTATTTCTCTTTGCATTATCAAAATGAAGACAATCATTAAATAGCACAAATTTAGATTAAGAGCACTGTGAACTTTGTAGACAGATCCATTACATATTTTTAGACGACTGACTCGCAAGCTTTTCGAGCCAGTGGCTCCTTATTCATCCAGAAGGGTTGAAGGGGAATGAAGGTGGGTGGAGGGAAAGGACTGGAGAAGTCTAAGAAAAGGTGTAGATTTTGGGAAAGTCACCCAGAACTGCAGGTTAGGGGAGACTTACCATACAGGATGAGAAGGAGAATCTATATGGTCACGTAGGTTAAGATCTCGGGTATCAAATCGTAGTCATTCACCTAGTGGGCCCTCGCTTGCGAGTAACCGACAAAAAAAAAAAAAAAAAAAAAAAAAAAAAAAAAAAAAAAAAAAAAAAATTTATGCAATGCTCAATACTATTAAATAATAGAGTAGTATTGTGTTGATTGGTTCCTTGGTGTAATGGATAGGGTATAGCCTTCCTGTGCCAAGTGCAATACTTTTTTTTTATTTTTAAATCTTTATCAAAATTACTTATTCAATTAACTGGTTTAAACATAAATTTTTATTTCCATTCCTTTGTCACATCGTTTTAATGTCGTATAGAACTTTTTCCTTCACTCGTGTTTTTCTTTATATCATTCTTTTTCCATTTGAAATTTTTGTGAATGTCAATTTAATTTTATTTATTTATTATAATAATTAAATATTTGCAAAAAGTTATCAGTTAAAAAACAAAAGATGAAATCTACCTATACTGACTACGCAATGGTCTCAAGACGTGCATTTGTTATAAGGCGTTGATTTTTATGGTAATTGACATACAAATGTTTAAACCATACTTAAATTCCTATTCCACTACGGACAAAAATAACGCAGAAGATTTTAATGAAAGAAGCAATTATAAGCGAGACGAAATTCAAGCAAACTGAGGAATAGGAATAATACAATAATATGGATGAAACATAGAATTATAGAGAGAGAAATCAAAATACATAAAATTAATTAAAATCACATGAACAAAGACTTCAAGCAGAAAAAGAATGACAGCAGGAAAAATGAGAGCAGATGTAGTTGGTATGATGGTTAAAATATGACAAAGGAAATAAAAAATTACATTTAAATCAATTAATTGAATAAAAATAATGATCAGTCATTTCAATAAACATTTAAAAATAAACATCTTACCTTATCCATAATACCACACAACCGGTCAATTCAATGCTGCTTCTTCAATGCTACTGAGGACCACACAATTCTTTGAGGGCCCAACAGGGTGAATGATTGTGATATCTGGGAATTTAAGCTACATCATCGTACGGTTTCAAAAAGAAATCTCTTTGTTAGTACTCATTCTCAAAAATTTTAACTAGGTTTTCACGAGATAATTGGAATGTAAATTAAAGAGTCCATCAGTTCAGGATTTTCAACTTTTCTGTAAACACAGTTTTACATTTCTGACCATTGAAAGCAAGCTATCAAAATATTTGCAACACTTTGAAATCTTATGACTGTCCGAGCGAATCTCTGAATTTTTTTTCAGCTTGTACATTACAGATAACTGCATCATCTGCAGAAAGTCTCGGCTTACTATCAATAATGTTTGCCAGGTCATTAATATAAAGTGTATAGGGGCGGGTCAGAAATAACTTTGAAACTTTGGAATGACATACAGAATCAGTAGACGTGTCATTTTGTAGCAAACAACCTAAAGTTTGATTCATGTAGTACACCGGTACCCCATTCCACAAACAGGAGCACCAGTGCAGCGCACAGTTAATACGGCTACTTTCATTGAGCATGGTCACTGTGTGTTTTAGTTTCACGAAGTGTTCAGCATAAATTTCACACTCAATACACTAAATAACCTCTGAGGAGGCCTACAATTTACTCTCGGCACACGAACTTTGTCGGGACAGGTCGTTCACTGTGATACGATAAATCACCAGGCAACCAGTTTGTCGACAATTAGATTACTTCTACATTTGTCGACAACGTAGTCCGAGTTAGCACGCCGGTCCTACGTATGACAAAACCCTCAACCGAGTGGTGCATTTTGTGCGACAACCGGCACTCACCAGCATGAAGGTGACAGTCCTGGCGATGTGAGGCATGGCAGGGTTGGGCGGCTGGACGGCCAACTGGATGAGACGGTGCAGATTGAGGGCGATGACCGTCACGTCGCGGCCGTCCACCAGCCCCGCACCCACCAGTTCCCCGGCTATCCCGTCCGCCGTGTCCTTGCCCAAGGCGAATTCGAACCGGATGTCGTTCAGCTCACCGCGTGGGTTCCTGTAATTCCACGAGAACTAAGTCCTCACAGTGTAACCGGTGCATCTAAAACGTGAAGTAATTAGACCAAGCATGTTATGACCTTACACATTTTTTTTTATTTCTGCTAGAATGATAACAGATGTATAGCAAACACAAACACACAACATAAAATGATACTACAGGGTGTCCCAAATAAAATTGGTATGCCTAACATACTGATTAATCGTTTCTAGTTGAATTGCTTGTGAAGTGAAAACACAGAGAGAGGCTCATACTGCTGAGTTGTTAGAAACATGGAGCAATTTGCATTAGAACAGTGAATCAATATTGTGGATTGTTACACAAAGATAGGCTCCATCAAGGAATGTAAAGAAATGTTTCGAGCGAAGTATCCTGGTAAGAAACTTTGCACGAGCAGTACTATTCGAGATCTGTAAAAAGAGATGGTAGGCTGTAGGATCCATTCAGAATGTGCAGAGAAGTAGGCGACTAACCTTGAGGACCTCTGAAATTATAATCAGAATTCACACACACATTATGAGAAGTCCCTGCAAGTAAGTATACAGGGTGTTACAAAAATGTACGGCCAAACTTTCAGGAAACATTCCTCACACACAAAGAAAAGATGTTACGTGAACATGTGTCCCGAAACGCTTAATTTCCATGTTAGAGCTCATTTCAGTTTCATCAGTATGTACTGTACTTCCTCGATTCACCGTCAGTTGGCCCAATTGAAGTAAGGTAGTGTTCGCTTCGCTGCTTGTGTTGACATGCGACTCATTGCTCTACTGTAGTAGCATCGAGCACATCAGTACGTAGCATCAACAGGTTACTGTTCATCACGAACGTGGTTTTGCAGTCAGTGCAATGTTTACAAATGCGAAGTTGGCAGATACCCATTTGATGTACGGATTAGCACGCGGCAATAGCCGTGACGTGGTACATCTGTATCGAGACAAATTTCTAGAACGGAGGTGTCCCAATAGGAAGAGGTTCGAAGCAATTGATCGGCGTCTTAGCGAGCACGTAACATTCCAGCCTACGACTCGCGACTGGGGAAGACCTAGAACGACGAAGACACCTGAAATGGACGAGGCAATTCTTCCTGCACTTGACGATAACCCTAATGTCAACGTCAGAAGTTGCTGCTGCATAAGGTAACGTTGACCACGTCACTGTATGGAGAGTGCTACGGGAGAACCAGTTGTTTCCGTACCGTGTACAGCGTGTGCAGGCACCATCAGCAGCTGATTGGCCTCCACGGGAACACTTCTGCCAATGGTTCATCCGACAATGTGTCAATCCTCATTTCAGTGCAAATATTCTCTTTAAGGATGAGGCTTCATTCCGATGTGATCAAATTGTAAATTTTCACAACTGACACATGTGGGCTGACGAGAATCCGCACGCAATTGTGCAATCACGTCATCGACAGATTTTCTCTGAACGTTTGGGCAGGCATTGTTGGTGATGTCTTGATCGGGCCCCACGTTCTTCCACCTATGGTCAATGGAGCAAGTTATCATGATTTCATATGGGATACTCTACCTGTGCTGCTAGAACATGTGCCTTTACCAGAACGACACAACATGTGGTTCATGCACGATGGAGCTCCTGCACATTTCAGTCGAAGTGTTCATACGCTTCTCAACAACAGATTCGGTGGCCAATGAATTGGTAGAGACGGACCAATTCTGTTGCCTCCATGCTGTCCTGACCTCAACCCTCTTGACTTTCATTTATGGGGGCATTTGAAAGCTGTTGTCTACACAACCCCGGTACCAAATGTAGAGACTCTTCATGCTGGTATTGTGGATGGCTGTGATACAATACGCCATTCTCCAGGGCTGCATCAGCACATCAGGGATTCCGTGCGACGGAGGGTGGATGCATGTATCCTCGCTAATGGAGGACATTTTGAACATTTCCTGTAACAAAGTGTTTGAAGTCACGCTGGTACGTTCTGTTGCTGTGTGTTTCCATTCCATGATTAATGTGATTTGAAGAGAAGTAATAAAATGAGCTCTAACATGGAAAGTAAGTGTTTCCGGACATGTCCACATAACATATTTTCTTTTTTTTGTGTGTGAGGAATGTTTCCTGAAAGTTTGGCTGTACCTTTTTGTAACACCCTGTAGAGGTTATCACAGGAGGTTGGTAGGTATCTTACAGTGTGTCATTGTGTACTGAAAGATACAAAGTTATAAGTCAAGTGTGATGCAAGAGCTGAAATATGGCAATCAGGAAATCTGGTTGTTAACATCGACTGCTAATGATTACTCGGACCCCTCGGTCTACTTTACATCAGATGATCTTTGACACCTTGTACACACAATTCACAAATGCAGAGAAGCTGAACACAGCGTTCAAACGAGATGGAGCAACCGCTCGCACGTCCGTGGCCCACATGAGGAATGTGTTCCCTGAAGACAGACTTGTCACTAGAGGCCTCTGGCCCTATATGTCCTTGCACTTGAGCATTGTGCGATTTTTATTTATAGGGCTCATTAAAAGCAAAGTATATGCTGACAATGTTCACCCAACAGACGATCTTAAACTGGAAATTAGTACAGAAATTAACAACATCACACCTGCAGAATTTTGCTGGTAACAATCATCACACAAAGTCAGCAATGCCTTAATGCCCATTGCCGCCATTTAGAGCACATGTACTTTTTTATCACCACTATTATCTATTTTTTTAGTTAGTTGACTGTTACTGGAATCTCAGGAGTGAGGTATACCAGTATTATGTGGGGGCAACCTGTGTAACTACTGTAGTGATAAATACCATTCCAGAAAAGTGACGCATAGTCCTACATTATCTTACCTACAAACAATATTCACAACTAAAATTTGTAACAAAATATGACAAATGTAAAAATTCAGATGTTCACAGTGGGAGTTATTTTTATTCTGTACATTGTTAGCATTATCACAGAAAAACAAGTGTCTTCGACACTGGACAGTAATCGCAGCAACTTTGCAAGAAAAAAAATGCCTGCTCAGATGTGGTAAAAAAAATACCGCAAATTGCCAATCTGGCGATCATCAATATGCGCAGACTTCCGATGTGTAGGTATATTAACAATAGAACCTTCTTAGAACGTGACATGAACTTGTTTTCATTCATAGCTTAGGTAATGAAGCAAGACAGTGTTTATGTAATCTGGTTAAACTACATATTGGTGAAGAGAAGATACAAGTCATTAATGGGATTGTCACAAGTTGTTTCGGAAATGTCGAGTTGCAATTCCATACTTTAAACCAATGATAACTTGAGAAAAAGTTTGAAAAACTTGAAGGGCACAGCAGTCACACACAAAGATACAAATATTTGTTTATTCCAATAAACTAGGTTTTGTGTCTTCTCAGGCTCACTTTCAGATCGGGTATTCATAAGTTAGTAATATATAAGGTCTACAACTTTGCTTCCCTCCTCTGTCTCAAAGTCTGACACTATTGTGAGAAAGATAAATGATTTATGACGAAGTATTGGTCCTCACTAGTCACTGCTTTGTCTCATCGTTTGGGCAGCGTACAAATCTGCGTAGTCTGTAGGAATTTTGCAATCGTCCACATGACCAGAAGTGATGGCCGGCCACACCAAGTGCCACTGATGGAAAAAGTGGGTTGCCAGAGGAAGCAATGTCTAATATGATGGGTAGGTAGGACTTCCCATTTTAATGTTTCAAAGTACATTTTGACAGGTTTTGGGACATGGGACCACAATTTTCATGCTGTAAAATCATCTTCGTATCTGTTGCTGTATTGTGGCCATTTATCCTTCAGTCCTCAGCTCAAACAAATCAACTGCTTTTGATAACGATCTCCTGTAGTTGTTTCTGTTTCAATAGTTATGAAAACCACCTCTCTTTCACATCCATACCTATCTTTGACATCAAAATTCACCATTCCTGAAGCATTGAAACCATTCTCTGAATGTTCTTTCACTAATAACCGTAGGTCTTACCCAGCATTTTATGAGCTTCAACTGCAGATTTCTTCATGTTAAAACAGAAAATCAAAAATTTCCGACAAATGATTAAGACCGAGCTCATAAGTTGACATATTCAATTGAGAATAACTTTATGAGGCAATCACAAATCGACCAATATTTTGGTGGTACTATGTTTACCAATGCCTAAGCTTATCGTATGACATTACCTACCATTTGCAACTACTTCCTTCTATTGCAAAAAAGCGGATCCAAACTTTTACGTGGACCTAATATATCTTTTAATACAACAAGAAGATAGGAAGCAATTCAACATATTGCCACGAGTTATAGTTAAATAGCATGTTGTGTCAGAAAACCAATTCCTTGCTGCACCCTTACTCCTCTTCTGTTGGACATGAACGGATTAAGCAGTTCATGGGATAGACTATCTGTAGTTAGTGACATCATCCAGAAGTTTTCTACATCAAATAAATTGCAATGGAAACTAATGCATAATGTTGTTGTTGTTGTGGTCTTCAGTCCTGAGACTGGTTTGATGCAGCTCTCCATGCTACTCCATCCTGTGCAAGCTTCATCTCCCAGTACCTACTGCATCCTACATCCTTCTGAATCTGCTTAGTGTATCCATCTCTTGGTCTCCCTCTATGATTTTTACCCTCCACACTGCCCTCCAATGCTAAATTTGTGATCCCTTGATGCCTCAAAACATGTCCTACCACCCAATCCCTTCTAGTCAAATTGTGCCACAAACTCCTCCCCAATTCTATTCATTACCTCCTCATTAGATATGTGACCTACCCAGCTAATCTTCGGCCTTCTTCTATAGCACCACATTTCGAAAGCTTCTATTCTCTTCTCGTCCAAACTAGTTATCGTCCATGTTTCACTTCCATACATGGCTACGCTCCATACAAATACTTTCAGAGACGACTTCCTGACACTTAAATCTATACTCGATGTTAACAAATTTCTCTTCTTCAGAAACGCTATCCTCACCACTGCCAGTCTACATTTTATATCCTCCCTACTTCAACCATCATCAGTTATTTTGCTCCCCAAATAGCAAAACTCCTTTACTACTTTATGCGTCTCATTTCCTAATCTAATTCCCTCAGCATCGCCTGACTTAATTCAATTACATTCCATTAACCTCGTTTTGCTTTTGTTGCTGTTCATCTTATACCCTCCTTTCAAGACACTGTCCATTCCGTTCAACTGCTCTTTCAAGTCCTTTGCTGTCTCTGACAGAATTACAATGTCATCGGCAAACCTCAAAGTTTTTATTTCTTCTCCATGGATTTTAATACCTACTCCGAATTTTTCTTTTGTTTCCTTTACTGCTTGCTCAATATACAGGTTGAATAACATTGGGAGAGGCTACAAACCTGTCTCACTCCCCTCCCAACCGCTGCTTCCCTTTCATGCCCCTCGACTCAACTGCTATCTGGTTTCTGTACAAATAGTAAATAGCCTTTAGCTCCCTGTATTTTACCCCCGCCATCTTCAGAATTTGAAACAAAAAGTATTCCAGTCAACATTGTCAAAAGCTTTCTCTCAGTCTGCAAATGCTAGAATCATATATTTGCCTTTCCTTAATATATTTTCTAAGGTATGTTGCAGGGCCAGTATTGTCTCTCGTGTTCCAATATTTCTACAGAATCCAAACTGATCTTCCACGAGGTCAGCTTCTACCAGTTTCTCCATTCGCCGGTAAAGAATTCGCATTAGTATTATCCCTCCGTAACTTATTAAACTGATATGTTGGTAATTTTCACATCTGTCAACACCTGCTTTCTTTGGGATTGGAATAATTATATTGTTTTTCAAGTCTGAGGGTATTTCTCCTTTCTCATACATTTTGCTCACCATATGGTAGAGTTTTGTCAGGACTGGCTCTCGCAAGGCTGTCAGTAGTTCTAATGGGATGTTTACTCCCGGGGCCTTGTTTCGACTCAGGTCTTTCAGTGCTCTGTCAAACTCTTCACGCAGTATCATATCTCCTATTTCATCTTCATCTACATCCTCTTCCATTTCCATAATATTGTCCTCAAGTACATCACCCTTGTATACACTCTCTATATACTCCTCCCACCTTTCCACTTTCCCTTGTTTGCTTAGTGGTTCTCTTATCTCCAAAGGTCTCTCTAATTTTCCTGTAGGCAGTATCTATCTTACCCCTAGAGAGATAAGCCTCTACATCCTTACATTTGTTTTCTAGCCATCCCTGCTTAGCCATTTTGCACTTCCTGTCGATCTCATTTTTGAGATGTTTGTATTCCTTTTTGCCTACTTCATTTATTGCATTTTTATATTTCCTCCCTTCATCGATTAAATTCAATATTTCTTCTGTTACCCAAGGATTTCTACCTACTTGATCCTCTGCTGCCTTCACTACTTCATCTATCAAAGCTATCCATTCTTCCTCTACTGTATTTCTTTCCCCCATTCCTGTCAATTGTTCCCTTATGCTCTCCTTGAAACTCTGTACAACCTCTGGTTTTGTCAGTTTATCCAGGTCCCAGCTCTTTAAATTCCCATCTTGTTGCAGTTTCTTCAGTTTTAATCTACAGTTCTTAACCAATAGATTGTGGGCAAAGTTCACATCTGTCCCTGGAAATGCCTTACAATTTAAAACCTGGTTCTTAAATATCTGTCTTACCACTTCTCTAAAGGTGTCAAAAAATTGTGACTGATAGCACATAAGTTATTTATAAACAACCCCAAAGTTTCAGGAACTGGCTTTGAATGATGATTGCACGAGAGTACAACAATGCCCCATGTATCGTTCGCAGACAGATCGTACGGGTAAGAACAATTACAGCACACAAAGGCATTCGAACAGTAATTTTTCTCATTCTCCTAACACAGTATGAGTAGATGTACTACTACTACTACTACTACTACTACTACTAATGCAGCTGCAGCGACGTCTCACCTCATGCGCAGCACCAGGTTGATGGGCACGGGCTCCATGACGTGCTGCATAGCGGCCAGCGTCTGCTGCTGTTGCTGCTGCGGGGGCACCGGCGGCACACCCATGCCGAGGCTCATCGCCGCCAGCCGCTCGCCAGCGCCCTGCACCGCCGCGGCACCTGCCAGCGCCTGCTGCGCCGCCGCACCGCCCGTCGGCTGCGAGTGTCCCGACGCCGTGCTGCCTCCGCTGCCACCCCCCGCGCTGCTGCTGCCTCCCCCTTCCTCGTGTTTGTCGCTCTCGCTGCCCGACGAGCCCACCGTGTCGATGTTGTTCATGGGCTTCACGCGCTGAAATGCGGAGAGGAGTGTTAAGTGCCAATGAGGCAAACGACATTTCCCACTCCCCGTTTGTAACCAGGAAAGACGATCGTGACAAAATAGTGTCAGGTAGGCAATATGTCGCGAACACGTACTGTATGCCGTCATTTTGTTTCACATTTGTGCACAGTTGAACGGAGAGGTACGGCAATGTACGGTGGCGGGCAAACGGCAACGTACGGTGGCGGGCAAACGGCAACGTACGGTGGCGGGCAAACGGCAACGTACGGTGGCGGGCAAACGGCAACGTACGGTGGCGGGCAAACGGCAACGTACGGTGGCGGGCAAACGGCAACGTACGGTGGCGTGCAAACGGCAAAGTACGGTGGCGAGTAAACGGCAAAGTACGGTGGCAAGTAAATGTCTCCACCTGCTGTGGGCGGGATCTTTTTACGTGTCGACGTCACGACTGGGCTGCGTCTCGACTGTCGAGGAGCGGACACCGTCTCTGAGAACGTACACGGCAATGGACGGAGGAAGCTCTAAAATGAAATGTCACTCACTTCTTGTCGAGCCTATATTTATACTGTATCTGCCCCGAGTTACGAAGTAATTGTGACCTTTACACCCACTGAAACAAATACGAGACACTAAGTGATGAAATGCTAATGTCATTTCGTAACAAAAAGGAGAAAAGTTAACGTCTCTCCAAGTCCGAGCATATTTCTAAGGAGATACTGCTTTGCAGGACCTCCACGTAAAGGAGATAATTAACGGTGACCGAGTTACATCGAAGGTAAATTAATGCGCAATACGTCAGGTGACAGTTCGAAGTGTTCCGATCCGGCTTCAAACACGTGAGAAAAGGGTCAAAACATTTCAGGATGCAATATATCTGGCACTGCAATATATTCCAGGTACGGGTGTTCCTCTATATAGGTACTGCTCTCTCCGTTTTGCCTTTCGGATTTCAGACTGCACATACGAGATGCATGCAATCCTGCCACACGCAAAATCAACTAATGGAAATGTTTTTATTTAATTATTCTAGTTTCAATATAAAATTCAAATGTTTCAAAATAATTGTTTCATTTTATAAAATTCATTTCTATGAAACTTATTTGCTGACTCTCAGAAAAGATATTTCACTACTTTTTTTTTTTTTTAAGTTATATCTTCAATCAACTTTGAATCGAGAGTTATGGCAGGAAAGGCTGTAACACAGCTCTGGCTGACAAGTAGTGTGCAGCTCATTTTTTTATTTATATTTTTTGACCAAGGAATTAAGAATAAATGGAAAAATTATTCAAAACCAGATACTTTTTTTTTAAAAAAAAAAGGTACGATGTTCCACACATATGGAAAATCTACGGAATCTAGTCACCTAAATGGAACTACTACAACAACAATCACTCAGAGATTAATCCACAAAGATCTGCTTCTAGAATGAAATGTTCACTCTGCAGCAAAGTGTCGCTGATACGAAACTTCCTGCCAGATTAAAACTGACCTTTGCCTCTTGTGGACAATTGCTCTACCGACTGAGCTAATCTTCCAGGAAGTTTCAAATCAGCGCATACTCTGCTGCAGAGTGATAATTTCATCTGGAAACATCCCCCAGGCTGTGGCTAGGCCACATCACCACAATATTCTTTCTCGGAGGAGTGCTAATATCACGAAGGTTTGCAAGAGAACTTCTGTGAAGTTAGGAATGTAGGAGACGAGGTACTGCTGGAAGTAAAATTGCGAGGACAGGTCACGAGTTTTGACCAAGTAGCTCATCCGATAGAGCGATTGCCTGAGAAAGGCAAACGTCCTGACTTAGAATCTCGGTCCAGCACTTAATTTCAATCTGCCAAGAAGTTTCACTTGCTGCTCTCGAATGACTCTAAATGTGCTGCAACAATCTTGCTGTTTTGAAGCAAACTGATCGTGGTTAAAAGTTGTGTAAGTTCTGTAATAGAAAATAACGGCAATAAGAGTGTATAAATATAGTACTAATGTAGCTTACCAATCTTGAAATTTGTGTATTATCTGACACACAGCTATAAAATTTCGTAAAACAATTAAATATATCCACCATCACTGGCAGTCTTCAAACCCTATACTAGCATTTACTTTTACTGAATCATCCGTTTTGTAACTGGTTTGAAATGGCCCACCACTAATTCCTCTATTGTGTCAGCCTCTTCATCAAGAGCAACACTTGCAAACTACAACATGACGATTTGTTCCACTTACTCCAGTTTCCCTCCCCCCATGAACCATGGACCTTGCCGTTGGTGGGGAGGCTTGCGTGCCTCAGCGATACAGATAGCCATACCGTAGGTGCAACCACAACGGAGAGGTATCAGTTGAGAGGCCAGACAAACGTGTGGTTCCCGAAGAGGGGCAGTGGCCTTTTCAGTAGTTGCAGGGGCAACAGTCTGGATGATTGACTGATCTGGCCTTGTAACACTAACCAAAACGGCCTTGCTGTGCTGGTACTGCGAACGGCTGAAAGCAAGGGGAAACTACAGCCATAATCTTTCCCGAGGGCATGCAGCTTTACTGTATGATTAAATGATGATGGCGTCCTCTTGGGTAAAATATTCCGGAGGTAAAATAGTCCCCCATTTGCATCTCCGGGCAAGGACTACTCAAGAGGATGTCGTTATCAGGAGAAAGAAAACTGGCGTTCTACGGATCGGAGTGTGGAATGTCAGATCCCTTAATCGGGCAGGTAGGTTAGAAAATTTAAAAAGGGAAATGGATAGGTTAAAGTTAGATATAGTGGGAATTAGTGAAGTTTGGTGGCAGGAGGAACAAGACTTCTGGCCAGGTGATTACAGGGTTATAAACACAAAACCAAATAGGGGTAATGCAGGAGTAGGTTTAATAATGAATAGCAAAATAGGAATGCGGGTAAGCTACTACAAACAGCATAGTGAACGCATTATTGTGGCAAAGATAGATTCGAAACCCACACCTACTACATTAGTAGAAGTTTATATGCCAACTAGCTCTGCAGATGACTAAGAAATTGAAGAAATGTATGATCAAATAAAAGAAATTATTGAGATAGTGAAGGGAGATGAAAATTTAATAGTCATGGGTGACTAGAATTCGGTAGTAGGGAAAGGGAGAGAAGGAAACATAGTAGGTGAATATGGACTGGGGCAAAGAAATGAAAGAGGAAGCCGCTTGGTTGAATTTTGCACAGAGCACAACTTAATCATAGCTAACGATTGGTTCAAGAATCATAAGAGAAGGCTGTATACATGGAAGAACTCTGGAGATACTAGAAGGTATCAGATAGATTATATAATGGTAAGACAGTGATTTAGCTACCAGGTTTTAAATTGTAAGACATTTCCAGGGGCAGATGTGGACTCTGACCACAATCTATTGGTTATGACCTGTAGATTAAAACTGAAGAAACTGCAAAAAGGTGAGAATTTAAGGAGATGGGACCTGGATAAACTGAAAGAACCAGAGGTTGTACAGAGTTTCAGGGAGAGCGTAAGGGAGAAATTGGCAGGAATGGGGGATAGAAATACAGTAGAAGAAGAATGGGTAGCTTTGAGGGATGAAGTAGTGAAGGCAGCAGAGGATCAAGTAGGTAAAAAGACGAGGGCTAGTAGAAATTCTTGGGTGACAGAAGAAATATTGAATTTAATTGATGAAAGGAGAAAATATAAAAATGCAGTAAATGAAGCAGGCAAAAAGGAATACAGACGTCTCAAAAATGAGATCGACAGGAAGTGCAAAATGGCTAAGCAGGGATGGCTAGAAAACAAATGTAAGGATGTAGAGGCTTATCTCACTAGGGGTAAGATAGATACTGCCTACAGGAAAATTAAAAAGACCTTTGGAGATAAGAGATCACTTGTATGAACATCAAGAGCTCAGATGGAAACCCAGTTCTAAGCAAAGAAGATAAAGCAGAAAGGTGGAAGGAGTATATAGAGGGTCTACACAAGGGTGATGTACTTGCGGACAATATTATGGGAATGGAAGAGGATGTAGATGAAGATGAAATGGGAGATACAATACTGCGTGAAGAGTTTGACAGAGCACTGAAAGACCTGAGTCGAAACAAGGCCCCCGGAGTAGACAACATTCCATTAGAACTACTGACGCCTTGGGAGAGCCAGTCCTTACAAAACTCTAATATCTGGTGAGCAAGATGTACGAGACAGGCGAAATACCCTCAGACTTCAAGAAGAATATCATAATTCCAATTCCAAAGAAAGCAGGTGTTGACAGATGTGAAAATTACCGAACTATCAGTTTAATAAGTCACAGCTGCAAAATACTAATGCGAATTCTTTACAGACGAATGGAAAAACTAGTAGAAGCTGACCTCGGGGAAGATCAGTTTGGCTTCCGTAGAAATGTTGGAACACGTGAGGCAATACTGACCCTACGACTTATCTTAGAAGAAAGATTAAGGAAAGGCAAATCTACATTTCTAGTATTTGTAGACTTAGAGAAAGCTTTTGACAATGTTGACTGGAATAGTCTCCTTCAAATTCTGAAGGTGGCAGGGGTAAAATACAGGGAGCGAAAGGCTATTTACAATTTGTACAGAAACCAGATGGCAGTTATAAGAGTCGAAGAGCATGAAAGGGAAGCAGTGACTGGGAAGGGAGTGAGACAGGGTTGTAGTCTCTCCCCGATGTTATTCAATCTTTATATTGAGCAAGCAGTAAAGGAAACAAAAGAAAAATTTGGAGTAGGTATTAAAATCCATGGAGAAGAAATAAAAACTTCGAGGTTCGCCAATGACATCGTAATTCTGTCACAGACAGCAAAGGACTTGGAAGAGCAGTTGAACGGAATGGACAGTGTCTTGAAAGGAGGATATAAGAACATCAACAAAAGCAAAACGAGGATAATGGAATGTAGTCGAATTAAGTCGGGTGATGCTGAGGGAATTAGATTAGGAAATGAGACACTTACAGTAGTAAAGGAGTTTTGCTATTTGCGGAGCAAAACAACTGATGATGGTTGAAGTAGAGAGGATATAAAATGTAGACTGACAATGGCAAGGAAAGCGTTTCTGAAAAAGAGAAATATGTTAACATCTTGTATAGATTTAAGGGTCAGGAAGTCATTTCTGAAAGTATTTGTATGGAGTGTAGCCATGTATGGAAGTGAAACATGGACGATAAATAGTTAGGACAAGAAGAGAATAGAAGCCTTCGAAATGTGGTGCTACAGAAGAATGCTGAAGATTAAATGGGTAGATCACATAACTAATGAGGAAGTATTGAATAGGATTGGGAAAAGAGAAGTTTGTGGCACAACTTGACTAGAAGAAGGGACCAGTTGGTAGGACATGTTCTGAGGCATCAAGGGATCACCAATTTAGTATTGGAGGGCACCGTGGAGGGTAAAAATCGTAGAGGGAGACCAAAAGATGAGTACAGTAATCAGATTCAGGACGTAGGTTGCAGTAGGTACTGGGAGATGAAGAAGCTTGCACAGGGTAGAGTAGCATGGAGAGCTGCGTCAACCCAGTCTCAGGACTGAGAACAACAACAACAACAACAACAACTCCAGTTTCTGTTTTACATTCCTTTCTTTGGCAGTTCTTCAGAGAACCTCCCAATTCCTGGTATCACTCCACCTGATTGTCAACACCCTTACACACCACCACATCTCAAACATTTCAACTTTATTCTGTCCTGTTTTCCCACAGTCCACAATTCAATAACATACAATGCCACTCCCCAGAGGTACATTCTTAGAATGTTATTCTTCAGATTATGGCCAATGTTTGACATCCCCCTTTGCCTACACTAGTC
This sequence comes from Schistocerca gregaria, assembly GCF_023897955.1. NCBI lineage: Eukaryota > Metazoa > Arthropoda > Insecta > Orthoptera > Acrididae > Schistocerca > Schistocerca gregaria. Next base: position 107,448,294 of record NC_064930.1, on the reverse strand, counting down.
TGCTTTGCATGTTCTCCTCGCTTCCGCTTGTGTCATTTCTGCTACTCATCAAGAAGATTTTTAACTGTTACACAACAGAGATATGAATTAATGTCTGTCAGAGAAAGGGGCCATTTAGATGCTGCTACCTGTGCCTAGAGCCATTGGTAGCAGATGTTCCATTTGAGGGTCTGCTACACTAGAAGGAAACATTCCACGTGGGAAAAATATACATAAAAACCAAAGATGCTGTAACTCACCAAACAAGAAAGCGTTGGTATGTTGATAGACACAATAAAACAAACAAACAAACAAACAAACACACACACACACACACAAAATTCCAAGCTTTCGCAACCAACGGTTGCTTCATCAGGAAAGAGGGAAGGAGAGGGAAAAACAAAAGGATGTGAGTTTTAAGGGAGATGGTAAGGAGTCCTTCCAATCCTGGGAACAGAAAGACTTACTTTAGGGGGGAAAAAAGGACAGGCACACACACACACACACACACACACACACACACACACACACACACACACACACACACACACACACACACACACACACACACACACATATAAGTAAATGCAAAGAGGTTGCACAGAGATGTCAGTCGAGGCGGAAGTACAGAGGCAAAGATGTCGTCGAATGACAGGTGAGGTACGACGAGCAGCAACTTGAAATTAGTGGAGGTTGAGGGCTGGTGCGTAACGGGAAGAGAGAATATATTGAAGGGCAAGTTCCCGTCTCCGGAGTTCGGATAGGTTGGTGTTAGTGGGAAGTATCCAGATAACCCAGACGGTGTAACACTGTGCCAAGATGTGCTGGCCGTGCACCAAGACATGTTTAGCCACAGGGTGATCCTCATTACCAACAAACACTGTCTGCCTGTGTCCATTCATGTGAATGGACAGTTTGCTGCTGGTCATTCCCACATAGGAGGCTTCACAGTGAGGGCATGTCGGTTGATAAATCACATGGGTGCTTTCACACGTGGCTCTGCCTTTGATCGTGTACACCTTCCAGGTTACAGGACTGGAGTAGGTGGTGGTGGTGGTAGTGGTGGTGGTGGTGGTGGTGGTGGTGGTGGGAGGGTGCACGGGACAGTAATATATATAGTGTGTGTGTCTCAACATTCCAACACTTTCTCGTTTGATAAGTGTGACCATTCTTTAAATGGCCTACACATATAGATAAACATATACGCCGTCCCCGTATGGAAAAGATATCATAGGAATGTACGATTATATCTCAGCTGACAGAAAATTTAAGAACAAAACTAGCAATTATTCTATGTGCCTCATTTTACTTTTCTCACTGATCTCGCTGACAGTCAGTCTTCTGAGCAGGTGTGATAAGGGTGTATGCAATCGAGTTATCTCAGTATAAAAATGTTTACAGAGTTCATGACAGTCGCGAGGTCACCTAAGAAATCAAGGTAACAAGGATCTCGTGAAACTGATGTTTCACGTTATGCAGTTGCAACAATTCTTGACTTTAACACCACGGAAGCCACATATGTGCAGCAATTGTTCCCTGACAACTGTGACAGAAGAATGGAGTCTGGAGAAATTTCCTTGGGTTGGAATGATGATTGGCCTAAACTTTTTGAGAACATTCTGTGAACTGATGAGACAGTTTTCCACATTGGAGGAATTGTAAACAGGTGTAACTGTCTTCACTCAGCAAGCCGAAAACCCAAACGCACAGGGCCATCCACATGTGACAGTACGTTGTGGTATCACGTCATCCAAAGTTGTCGGTCCATTCTTTCTGCGAAACACAACGAATGGTGAAAGAAAAATGGAAATGCCGCAACATCGTGTACGGCCAGTAATTTCACAACAGAACAACCCACAGCTTCACTTCACGTAGGATTGAACACCTGGACATTGTGCAAATGATGCATACCAGTTCATTTTTAAAAATGCATAGAGATTGGTGGGGCTTATGTAGAGGTTTAAAATGATGTTTAACACAACCTCAAGGAATGCTGCTTCTAACAAAAGTAGTTTTATAATTTATTTATGAGCCAATTTTCTTAACCGTTTAAAAATGGGGATGACATATCAGATCCCCTGTACATAAAATCAATTACCATCATCAATCCAAGCAGATGAGCACAGCACACTGTAACTGTCAGGGATCTGCTTTTGCATTACACAAAGAATATGACGGAACTGCAGCAATATGGTGCCACTGTGCAATGAAAGACCACATCAAGTATTAATAGAATCTCTAAATTACCATGAACAGTGACGTAGGTATATTTACAAGCTGAATCTTGCAGGAAAGTAAAAGGAGTTACCAGCTACTACTAGGTAACTGCTCATGATTGAAATTAAACATGGCTTATAAACTGTTCACCCTCATCCTTTGCAGCAAAAGTTTCTTGGGGTCATGTTTTCACTGAAAATCCTGTGTAATTTCTTTAATTTGTTTGTATTAGTTCTACCTAACACTTACTCTATGTACAATGCACATACTGATACATTTGTATGCAGCAAATTTTCTCTTGTAAGCAAGTGAAAGTGAGTTCAGACACACAAAAAATGAGATAGAAAGTGCAATGTGGCGTAGCAGAAATGGAGTACAAAAGCATGGGTTTATAAGTATAAATAACTAAGGACAAAGACAGATGCTCCCCACAGGAAAATTAGAGAGACCCTTAAAATTAAGGAGACCTTTGGAGGATAGAGAAGCAGCTATATGGTTGTCAAACAGCTCAAACGACAAGCCAGTACTGGGTAAAGAACGGAATGCAAAGATTTGGCAGAACGGAATGTAAAGATTTGGCAGGACTATGTAGATGGACTTTAGAATGAAACAAACTTTGGGGACGATATTATAGAAAGCAAAGATGTAGGTGAGATGAGATAGATAGATAGATACATATGATACTGTGAGAAGAATGTGACAGAGCACTGAAAGACCAAAGTGGAAACAAGGCCCCAGGAGGAGACAACATTCCCTCATACATACCGAGATGTTCAGGACAGCTAGCTATGACAAAATTATTCCACCAGTCCACAAGATATACAACATAGGCAAGATATCCTCAGACTTTAGAATCAGGTATGTACAGAGTTGACAAAAAATCTAAGGAGTATCAAAGGAGTCCCCACCATGTATTACTTCACATTTACAGCACAAGCACACAAAGTAATTTTTAATGCCCATTTGGAGAAAAGATTTCAAGCAAATTTTATTCTATTAGAAACTAACAGATATTGCTAAAACTGCATCGTATACACAATATTGCTTACTGGTTGCTAAGTCTAAATTAAATACAAAATGGCAAACAATGGTTTTTTAATCACGATCAATGGGCATATATGCTGACCAAATAAACTACACAGAATCGCTGTTTGTCATGTGCACATCAAATTTTTAAGTAAATTGTGCAAAGGAAAATAAAAGCACTTCATAGACAAAAAATTGGTGACAATTTCCAAATCTGTTAGTTTAAAACATCAATCACTTCAACCTTTTCACATGGATCATTTTCATTTTACAAGTTTAGAATTACTTAGTGCAATCTAGTGTCGTATTAAGTAACTTATGTAAAGCCCTGAAACTCCGAAACATCCGAATTCCAGGTAATTAAATGCAATCTGGCAATACCGTCGTGACCCACTTTTTGGAGCTTCGCAAGAGAGGGTGACGGCGGAAAGGGAGTCTCTCTATTAACCACCTTCCTCTTCTGACTGTAAAAGACTAGGTGTAGTTATGAAGGTGACCCAAACTGTACTGTGCTCGAGCTGAATGACATGCTAAGAGCATTGCTCTTCACTTTTGGATCACAATATGTTAAAAATATTTTCACAGTGATAATATGCATTTGAAGTCACACACTTTTCACATCACGATAATATAAGGAGTATCTAAGAAGTTCTTTGTTTGCGTACAAAATTTTGAGTACTATTTAGAACTTTGACAACTGAGGTGCTTCTAAGAAGTATAAGGAGTCTCTACACACCCTGTAGTAAGAATGTAAAATTCCAATTTCACAGAGGGTATGTGCTGACAGCTGTGAATACAAAAAAATTATGCAAAGCAGAATAAAAAAAATCTTGTATTACGAAACATCGGTTCCTGTTCTGGAAATATGTAGAAGCATGTGAAGCAATACTGGCCCTAGGAATTATCCTAGAAAATAACTCAAATTCTAAAGGTAGCAGGAGTACAATACAGAGTATTTACAATTTGTGAAAAAAGCAGACTGTAATTATAAAAGTTGGACACGAAAGGGAAGTGGTGGTTGAGATGGCAGTGTGACGGGATTGTAGCTTAACCTCGATGTTCATTATGAACACACGGAGTAAGCTATGAAAGAAACTGAAGACCAATTTGGCAAGGGTATTAAAGTTCCAAGACATTACAATTCTGTCAGAGACAGTAAAGGACTTGGAAGAACATATGAACGGAATGGACAGTATCTCAACAAGAGATAAGATGAACATCAACAAAAGTAAAACAAACCCAATGGAATGTAGTCAAATCAGCCAAAGCTGAGAGAATAAGGTTAGGAAGTGAGAGAAAAAGTGATAGATGCATATCTGTATGAGAGAGGGGGGTTGGCAAGGAGGAGAGAGAGAGGGGGGCAAGAGGGGGAGTGGCAGAGGGGGGCAGTGGCAGATGGGGGGTAAGGGAGAGAGAGGGGGGGTAAGAGAGAGGGGGGGAAGGGAGAGAGAGAGGGGGGAAGGGAGAGAGAGAGGGGGGGAAGGGAGAGAGAGAGGGGGGGAAGGGAGAGAGAGAGGGGGGGAAGGGAGAGAGAGGGGGGGAAGGGAGAGAGAGGGGGGGAAGGGAGAGAGAGGGGGGGAAGGGAGAGAGAGGGGGGGAAGGGAGAGAGAGGGGGGGAAGGGAGAGAGAGGGGGGGAAGGGAGAGAGAGGGGGGGGAAGGGAGAGAGAGGGGGGAAGGGAGAGAGAGAGGGGGGAAGGGAGAGAGAGGGGGGGAAGGGAGAGAGAGAGGGGGGAAGGGAGAGAGAGGGGGGGAAGGGAGAGAGAGAGGGGGGGAAGGGAGAGAGAGGGGGGGGAAGGGAGAGAGAGAGGGGGGAAGGGAGAGAGAGAGGGGGGGAAGGGAGAGAGAGGGGGGGGGAAGGGAGAGAGAGAGGGGGGGAAGGGAGAGAGAGAGGGGGGAAGGGAGAGAGAGAGGGGGGAAGGGAGAGAGAGGGGGGGGAAGGGAGAGAGAGAGGGGGGAAGGGAGAGAGAGAGGGGGGAAGGGAGAGAGAGAGGGGGGAAGGGAGAGAGAGAGGGGGGAAGGGAGAGAGAGAGGGGGGAAGGGAGAGAGAGAGGGGGGAAGGGAGAGAGAGAGGGGGGAAGGGAGAGAGAGAGGGGGGAAGGGAGAGAGAGGGGGGGGAAGGGAGAGAGAGAGGGGGGAAGGGAGAGAGAGAGGGGGGAAGGGAGAGAGAGAGGGGGGAAGGGAGAGAGAGAGGGGGGAAGGGAGAGAGAGAGGGGGGAAGGGAGAGAGAGGGGGGGGAAGGGAGAGAGAGAGGGGGGAAGGGAGAGAGAGAGGGGGGAAGGGAGAGAGAGGGGGGAAGGGAGAGAGAGAGGGGGGAAGGGAGAGAGAGGGGGGAAGGGAGAGAGGGGGGGAAGGGAGAGAGAGGGGGGAAGGGAGAGAGAGGGGGGAAGGGAGAGAGAGGGGGGAAGGGAGAGAGAGGGGGGAAGGGAGAGAGAGGGGGGAAGGGAGAGAGAGGGGGGAAGGGAGAGAGAGGGGGTAAGGGAGAGAGAGGGGGTAAGGGAGAGAGAGGGGGGAAGGGAGAGAGAGGGGGGGAGGGAGAGAGAGGGGGGGAAGGGAGAGAGAGGGGGGAAGGGAGAGAGAGGGGGGGAGGGAGAGAGAGGGGGGAAGGGAGAGAGAGGGGGGGAGGGAGAGAGAGGGGGGAAGGGAGAGAGAGGGGGGAAGGGAGAGAGAGGGGGAAGGGAGAGAGAGGGGGGAAGGGAGAGAGAGGGGGGAAGGGAGAGAGAGGGGGGAAGGGAGAGAGAGGGGGGAAGGGGGAGAGAGGGGGGAAGGGGGAGAGAGGGGGGAAGGGAGAGAGAGGGGGGAAGGGAGAGAGAGGGGGGAAGGGAGAGAGAGGGGGGGAAGGGAGAGAGAGGGGGGAAGGGAGAGAGAGGGGGGAAGGGAGAGAGAGGGGGGAAGGGAGAGAGAGGGGGGAAGGGGGAGAGAGGGGGGAAGGGGGAGAGAGGGGGGAAGGGAGAGAGAGGGGGGAAGGGAGAGAGAGGGGGGAAGGGAGAGAGAGGGGGGAAGGGAGAGAGAGGGGGGAAGGGAGAGAGAGGGGGGAAGGGAGAGAGAGGGGGGAAGGGAGAGAGAGGGGGGAAGGGAGAGAGAGGGGGGAAGGGAGAGAGAGGGGGAAGGGAGAGAGAGGGGGAAGGGAGAGAGAGGGGGAAGGGAGAGAGGGGGGGAAGGGAGAGAGGGGGGGAAGGGAGAGAGGGGGGGAAGGGAGAGAGGGGGGGAAGGGAGAGAGGGGGGGAAGGGAGAGAGGGGGGGAAGGGAGAGAGGGGGGGAAGGGAGAGGGGGGGGAAGGGAGAGAGGGGGGGAAGGGAGAGAGGGGGGAAGGGAGAGAGGGGGGAAGGGAGAGAGGGGGGGAAGGGAGAGAGGGGGAAGGGAGAGAGGGGGGAAGGGAGAGAGGGGGGGAAGGGAGAGAGGGGGGGAAGGGAGAGAGGGGGGGAAGGGAGAGAGGGGGTAGTTAGCGTGCTACTCGTAAATTCCCCACTCTTACACTGTCACTGTTGGCATCTAAGATGATTGTTAGATTCAAGTCAAGCTGAGAGTTAACCTTAGGTCAGTATATTGAATACACAGTTTAAATATGTTGTACTGAATCCAAAGGTAACAAATTACTTGCTTTTAGTAAATATCACAGAAAGGATAGATCGCTACCCACTGTATAGTGGAGATGCCGAATCGCTGACAGGCCTGGCAAAAATACTGCTAAACATGCAAGTTTACAGACAAAAGGATTTATTCTGCATTGTCTATTTCAGAAGGTCTTTCAGTCAAATGCTTGTTTAGCATTCTTTTTGTTGTGCCTGCCCGTAACTCAACAGCTCCACTATACGCTCAGTAGCAATTTACCCCTTCTACAATCCACCCAGGATTTTCTACTGTTTGCTTTTTGTCGAAGTCTATTTATGTAAACAGCACAGGTAGGAAAATAAAGGAAGAAGTAGGAAAATAAAAAGTAACTATCAACTCAGTAGGTGCACAGTGACAACCATACAACAAGATTTAACAGAACTGGTTGAGTTGATGTGCTGTCGGAAAGAATGTGCCTCGAGGTGAAGCAGGAGGGAGAGTAACAAAAAGCAGAACTCACGTCTTCGTCTGACGAGTCGCCCTCCTCGTCCTCTGAAGACCACACCCACTCGCCAGTCACTGTGCGGTGAAGCCGCCCCGACGCTCCGGGCTGCCTTTTGGACGCCTGAAATTATGTCCGTAGCACGCAATTATATATCCGCATCACTAAAATACTAATTTTGTAAGGTGTAAGCACAATTTCTTATCACTTACACACAATACAAAAAATTAGTAAAGCTAACAAACATTACACTTATCGCAAACTGCTATATAGTGTCATTGGAACATGTCATTTAAAATATCCACCACCCTCACCATCAAAGAAGTCCCCTTGCAAGTAAATACATCATTCCCCGCAGTTTTTCCACTAACTGAAAGTTCCCTAAAAAGCATTTTTCATGGTACAGTTTAGTGCCACCTGTGAGTATGTTACAGTCTCCTCAATTGTGTCAAATTTTTGAACTTTCATCTTTAATTTCATTCTGGAGAATTAAACGAAAGTCACTTGTGCAGGAGAGGGGACTGACGCAGATTATAACTTCAGACTGTCGCTCTGGAGGAACCTGTTGCCTTTGTTCTACTTTTCCAGATGTTTTCTGCTCTCGTTCAACTGCATAAGGACATTGCTGTAGAACACTCAGTGACAGACTGAGAAGTGTATTAACTCGAGGTTCTGTGTCAAACAGATGATCACATTTCACATCACTCTTCATTTGGCGAGCTTTCTCGAGACGGAGTGACAAATGTCTCTTATCTTCACAATTGCTGCGCGGTTTTGGGATTGTACTCAAACCCAGCTTCCATCAGGATTAATATCTGTCAAAAGAAAGGCTGGTTCACTTTCAAGCCTTTCCTGAAGTTCTCTGGAAACTTGCACACAATGCTGTTCCTGATCATCGCTGACAATCCGTCGCGCAAACTTTGTGGCAATCCGTCACATTGCAGTTCGTCAGACAAATGCTACACTGCGTCCCATCATACCATTATAAATGATGACATTTTCAGTAGTGATGCCAGTCAGCGGACGTAGTGAATGGAGATCATCTGTCATCTTTAAAATGTTTAGGATGGTCTTAAGTGGTTATGACCTATGTCATCTTCCCCAAATACTTGTTTCAACACGTGTCTCTCTGCAGCCATTTTTCAAAGTCCGAAACAATAGTTAAATGTACACACCTTGCTCCCAGACACCCACAATTGTCAATTTCACAAGACGTGCACAACACACGGCAATGGAAACTCCGTAAAAACTGAACACCATCACCTAGCACAAACCCGATCGAGACACCGACTCATGAAGCACGTTCAGGATAGAGCCTGGCGGCGTTTCATCGTACCAACTAAACTTGACAAGCTATATGTACATTCTGAGAACTTTTGGGTAGCACCTCACATTTCCACGATTCACAGCAACCTCTCACATTTCAAGACCACTCAGATCATCATCTAGTAACTGTTTGTGAACATACCAATATGCAATGATATTTTGTTTTCAGCTATCTTCCTCATAATTACATCTGTTAAGATCACAGAATCTGAACAGCTCATGACGAAACAAAACCTGGAGACTGCACAACAGACAGGAAGGTGACTTAATCTGTTCAATTCATTACCTACTCCAAAGTCTACCACGAAGTATGGGGCGGTAAATATTCACACCAGTGAGTTAGGAACGAAGCAATTATACACAGTAATTCGAATTGTTTGCCAGTGGTATACTGTATACACCTTGTACGAGTCATCACACGCTTTTTCTCCGGTGTTTTGGTAGATCTTTGCAATTTAGTTTTTGCACTGCAAAGCTAGAGTCAGCCCAACAGTTACTGCTCACCGTGTCTTTCACGCGATGCCCACTGAAAACTAAAAGTATTGGTTTGTTACCCTTCACAAACAGATTTATTTAAATCAGAATTTTACGTCCCCATTCAACAGAGCGCTCCAAATTTAGTCTAGGCAAATATTCATTTTGTCAATATGTATAACCAGTAAAACACGAAAGTAAGTGACTCAGTAGTGCCGGGTGCTTAGTACTAGTAGTCAGTGCAGGCCAGAGCAGTACTGTCACTGCAGGAGTACTAGTTATTCTTTACATTTTACTGTTCCTCGCTAAAAGGAATATCAGACTAGACTAACCCGGAACCACTCTATCAAATAAGCATGAAAAATTCCACTTCATTTTGTTTGCAATGGGAAAAAATCTTATGCTTTCTGTTGACAGTGGGCGTCTCATAAAAGACACGAGGAGCTCTATCCGACTCCAGTTACACAATTTGAAAGGAAAACTGCATATATCTGCTGAAACACCAGAGAAAATATGCCACCCTATATATACTTACCATAGCTACTTTACGGGTTAAACTACAGACAACATAGAACTTGAATTTTGAACAATTGCACTTGAAGTAGCAATGGGCACAGCAATCAGTTGTAAATAATGTTCATTGCACATATGCAATAAATGTTGTTTGTGACTGACTGACGCATATTTGTGGTAAATATTATTTGTGACTGATTGCTGTATCCTTTACTACTATAAATAAATATAGTCACTGAGCACAACTACTTCCCAATGGCGTTAAAGCCGATAGAATTGCACTTTAGTTTTCATTAAAATTATACTGTCGTGATATGGAGGAAAGTTCTGGTACAATATAAACAATTTAGGAACAAAGGACACCACTCACCAAATAGTAGTAACACTGAGTTGTTTGCAGGCATATGAAAAAGAATGAAAACTTGCTATCTTTTGGACAAATTCTGTGCACCTGTGCTCATAAAATGAGACCAGGAAACCATCAGCTTCTCAGTGGACACTCAGGTTAAAACCAGATCTCAGTAAAATAATGGCAAATACCATTGAATTTAAACGTTAGGTATACAAGACCCATCATACAAGTCCACACTGATATATTTTGCACACTAAATAGTAACACCAGTAACTTGTCCACCAAAACATTATATACAGACACAGTATCAGATTCTGGTCACAATTCAGAATGGGACCACACGCTACTGGACCTGCTAGCATTCCTGTATATAAAGTTTGGGTTCCAACTAACTGGTGAAACTATTTAGCGTGCAAAATACAATACTTCAATGCAGATTTTTAAGATGGCTGTACCATCAGCAGAAACCAGTCATAAATATTTCACTTGTGATTTCAGCTCTTAAAAGATTTGAATAAGAAAAGTTTTTCAACTTTTTGTGAAAGAAAACGAATCAAGTATCGTAAAAAAGTACTGCAGCTGTAGTGGAGACCATTATACACAATTGGTAAAGCTGCTGATTTGTTCTGGATCTTTCCCTGTAATGCAAGAATTTAAAAATGTATTGTTCCTCGTACGGGGTGAGAACTATTGACCTATAAGGGGGAAAAGTACATAAATTAGTTACAAACTACGACGTGCTCACACTTTATTTAACGTGTAAACGTCACTATAGATATTTGAGTTTAGGTTATGACAAGCTCGATATGCGTGCTGTCATTGGCGATGAGGTGGTGCAGATGAATAGTGAAATCCTGCACAACCCGCTGTAGTGTCTGAACATCGATGCTGCCCATGACCTACTGAATGGCTGTTTTCAGCTTAACAATTGTTTTGGGGTTATTACTGTACACCTTCTCTTTAATATAGCCCACACAAAAAGGAGTTGCATGCATTCAGATCTGCAGAATATGGTGGCCAATCGAGGCCCATGCCGGTCTCCTGTGGCTACCCCAGAGGCAGAATGTGGTCCCCCAAAGTACTCCTCCAGGACATCAAACACTCTCCTGAAAGATCGAGTCCATCTTGCATAAACCACCTCTTGTCAAAATCAAGGTCACTTTGGATAATGGGAATGAAATCATCTTCCAAAACCTTCACGTACCATCCAGTAGTCACTGTGCCATCAAAGAATACCACACAGATTATTCTGTGACTGGAAATTGCACACCACACGGTCACCTGATAAGGATGAAGATACTTCTTGATCACAAAATGTCGATTCTCAGTTCCTCAAATGGGCACATTTTGCTTATTGACAAACCCATCAAAATGAAAGTGGGCTTCGTCACATGACCAAACCATATTCACATCAAAGTTCTGTTCGTCTGTTCTGTGGACAACAATGTTCGCGAAACAAAACCGCTGTTCCGTGCCCTGGGGTTTCATGGCTGATGGGTTTGAATTTTGTCACACTGTCTCCCAGTTGATTCCCACCTGCTGTGCAGCTCATCTGATCGGTTTCCTGGGGACGGTTTGAAATGCAGTGTGTGTCTTCTCAATGTTTTAAGGCAGTTTCACCCCTGTTTGGATGACCAACATTGGCAACACTGTCATCACAAACACTACCCGTTCTCACAAGCTTACAAAAAAAAAAAAAAAAAAAAAAAAAAAAAAAAAAAAAAAAAAAAAAAAAAAAAAAAATAATAATAATAATAATAATAATCTTTATTACTAGCACACTTGGATCAGTTATCTGTAGCTTGAACTTGGTCGCAAACTTACTTTGAACCACATTGGGCTGTTATTGCTTGTATGATTGACCTTTACAAGTGCTATATGCTATACACTCAGGCACGCTGTACCGAGACATTTTCTCATGCAAATGGACAAAGGCTCATGCGTATCTGCATACTGATTCCCATTATGCCCTGTGGCCAACCGTGCAGTATCAAAGTCTTAACATAAACCGTTCAGAAGTTATAACAATTTAATTTAATTTAATGTAGTTCAATAATCATAGCCCTGTATGTCTAGCTCTACACATGCTGAAATACAGTGAAGTAATTTCAGTTTCAAAATTTCAAGTGTCTTGGTACACAATTTATTTTTCCTATTTCCAAGAAACTGAGTGTCCTACGTTTTCTTTTTAATTTGATTTAGAGTTCAATTTATTGTTACACAACGCACCTAATAGTTTTGATACTTCATTACCAATACACGAAAGGAAATAATACAATACCACTTTTAGAGATAAAACCCAGTGAACAGTTTTTAGCATGCAAACAACCTCTAGAATTCCAGAATTACTCACTTCATTTGAATCTGAGTATCTATCAAGTAGTAGCAGCCAGATGCAGATAAGAAACCATAAAATGGGGACTTGCGGAAGATTCTTCAGCATTTCAAAAAAACTTTCTAGCCCAATCACCCACATAATGTTTAACACCAGTTAATGAGTACCCAAATTTTTCAGACACAAAAAGCAAACGAGCATCACTGAACAGGAACTCTCCATATTGCAAATGGTAGTTGAATGTTAGCAAGCACTATTCAATCATTTCCACACTCAAATCTTAGTACACCAATATTTTCATATAATTATGCAAATATTCTCAATCAGTAAAATCTTGGCAAGAGTTCAAATGTTTGAAAAGATTAATATTAACAGATTAATATCCTATTTGTGCAGTGTATCTGATAGATTTGCTGGAAAACTAGTTCAACATACTCACATAAAACGCCCACAAAACGTTACTCTGAGCAACACTTACATTCAACTTTTTTCAACAACTCCAAAGAATACTACAGACATATCTGTGCTTACTCTGGTATTCCATGGAAATCAGAATATGGCAGTGTACACTTTTCTCTCATGTTCCTTGGAGGGCGATGTATTACAGGGCATAATTTAAGAACTGCAATGCAAGTGGACTGAAGCCCAAAAACACACAAACTCCCATCTATATGACAAGAAACCTAAGTACTGATAAATTTGCGTGGTTTCACATTAACACAAACTTTCAAAAAAGATAGAACATCTTACATCTGGAACAACGAATTCACAATTTCAACAATTAATGCTAAAAAATAATAACTGGTTCCTTTTACTGGGTCTAGTGAAGCAGGGGATACAACCCATCGGCTTTGACCAATGACGTCATACATTACTCATTGATAATGTCTTTACTTTCAGCCATAGATAATAAAACAGTTGTGTGTTCCGGGTAAGTGCTATCATTGTACATTAAAATAACAGAATGTGATTTTAAAAGAAATCACTACATATAACTAAATATTCTTCGCGTGCATTTATTTAAATAATTGGTTGTTTGCAATTCATTTGGTACTTAATTTCATTCTTAGTAATATTTAGGTAATATGGACTATTAGTTTCTTATTTTAGGACAATTTTTAGTATCTCATTTTCATTTGTAGGTATGGATTTATCTGTTCCGATGAACCTGGATGATTTAAGAGAGGCTATGGGCACAGACATGTTAGCCACAATTTGTTTTTTACAAATGTGTGGTCTCATTGCTGAGTATGTCCGATGTCTTGAGTGCGTGAACACATGCGCCTCACAAGTGTATCTAGTCGCCATACTCACGACTTATTCGAATGGCGCTGCAGCAAAAGATCGGCTGTGGCGGTTCATTAGACGTGGGATGTGATTCGAAAAATCTAAGCTCGCCTTGAGAGACATTAGGAAAATCACGTACGGTTGGTGTCCGAAATATCCTGTGTAGCTGTGTGTCCATGAAAGTCAAGTGAATAAGCGTACAGTTTTGTGTGTGTGTGTGTGTGTGTGTGTGTGTGTGTGTGTGTGTGTGAGAGAGAGAGAGAGATTTTTTTTGTTGATGGCTTTCTAGGCGAGCTTCGGTTCTTTTAAGAAGTTCCCGTGTGGTAAGTTCAGTTTTCCATTCTTTTTCTTTTACTGTATTTAACTATTTTGACGTATTTCATTGTTGTATTATACCATTACATATGTTTTCTTGTACTCCACTTGTAATAGAAATTTTGCAGCTTTCGTTCTTTTGTTCTTTTGTTTTTCAGCACTGGTATCAGTACTGATATTTTCAGACCTGTACGAGCAATATTGAAGGCTGAACACCAGACAACTAAAATTTGTATCCCATCCTTCAGTTGACCTTTACACTGACACCACCTATTCAAAACGAACGACATATGAAACATTGATGAGATTTACCTATATATGTCAACTGGAGAGCAGGATACACATGTTGTGTATAGATATACAGCTCAACTAAAGAATGGGATATTATTGTCACTGATGTGATCAAAACTATAACTTTCAGTCGATACTATTTGCATCGAGGGTGAAATAAGAAAAAGATGTACCCCATAGTGTAGAACGGGATACAAATTTTATATATGTCGTTTTATTGCCTCTTCGCGTAATTCAACTGAGGTACATGTTACAAATGTAACGTACGTCATTTCCACGTTTTCGTTAGCAGTGTACATGTATATAGGTCAACGGAAGTATGGGATACAAATATTATATACGTAGCTCCTTCTGCAGTTAACCAACACAGTTGGAATGAGGTTTGAGATACAACCCATATATATGTGATGTGAGGTATTCTATGCTACCAACATTTCCATTCATTTTTTCCCTTCATTTTCCACAGAACTAATACGATACAAGCACGCGATATCCTTAACATAAAAATATTACTTGCCTTGATATATGTCAACTATACTTTCGTCTCCCATATTCCTTTGTTTCTGAACAGTCTTGTCAGCTCTTTCATCAGTGTAATAAATGCTCTCTGGCTAATTCTGACGTCACTGGTCAAAGCCAACAGGTTGTATCCCCTGCTTCACTAGACCCCTTTTACCAATGCACCATCCCCCTGGCTCCAATGATAGTTTCCTAACAGTTCAATGAAACTTTATTCTCATTTCAAATAGGTACCCCACCTCTCACAATTCACACAGTTTCAGTTCATAGTAATGTCAAGCTGCCCTCAATATGCTGGCAGTAATACAAGTTTAAAGCCGGTGATGGGCATTAAAGATCCCCAAAATCATACTGAATTCCTTCTCAGTAAACTATTTTGAACAACTAATTCAAAAGCCCTCTCAAAGTGTAAATGGTTGCATAAATATACTTGAGCTCTTATTAACAAGTAAGCTTGACCAAGTAAGGAGCATCATGACAGATACAGGGATCAGTGACCATAATTGTGGTTGTACACAGACTGACTCCCGTGACATCCAAATGCAACGTACATAAATAAAATAATAATAATAAAAAATCAGGTAAAAATTCTGCTCAAGACCTTCCTAAGAGGCAGTCTCTACTCCTTCCACTTTGACTATGTACGCAACGAGCAGATGTGGTTTGAATTCAAAGAAATAGTACCAATATCACTTCACTAAACAGAACACTATTGCAGTAGCAAAGAAAAAAGCATGCCAAATTTGAAAGTACACAAGATCCCCAACATTCTGAAAGTTATACAGAAGAATGAAATTTAGCACAAACTTCAATGCAAGATGCTCGAAATAATTTCCACAATGAAACCCTGTCTCTAAAATTGGCAGAAAACCCAAAGAGATTCTGGTTGTACATAAAATACACCAGTGGCAAGATGCAATCAATACCTTCACTGCGCAATAACAATAGTGATTTTATTGATGACAGTGCCACTAAAACAGAGTAATTAAGCAGAGTTTTCCAAAATTACTTCATAAAAGACAACAAACGAAATATTCCAAAATTTGAATCAAGAACAGCTGCCAACATGAGTACCTTAGCAGTAGATATTTTCAGTGTAGCAAAGTAGCTTTAAACAAAGGCGAGGCAAGACTTTTGACCCAGACTGTATACCAATCACATTCCTTTTAGGGTATGCTGATACAACAGCTCCATACTTAGCAATCATATATGACAGCTCATTTGTAGAAATATCCGTACCCTGACAGCTCAATTGTAGAAAGATCCATACCCAACGACGTTAAGGTTGCAAAAAGTCAAACAAATGGCCCAGACAGGATATGGGAGTAATCCTCTGACTTACAGACCCATATCACTAATGTTGATTTGCAGTAGGATTTCGGAACATACGAGGTGTGACAATAAAGTAAGAGACTTATTTTCTTTGCAAGATGTGGCAACCCTGCAGGCTTGCGTAGGCACAATATCTTTGACCTCTGTCTAAGCTGTTTCTAGTACAAGCGGCACATCGATGCAACTGCTCAGTCGTGAGTTGTGCTGTAATAAGTTAAGATCCGTCTGTGTCTCTCGTCATGCAAATGGAACCGCATAATATTGCGCAGCGGTATGCCATTTCTTTTTGCGTTAAATTGGGCGAAAATGGGCCAACAACTTACGGTAAGCTTCAGAAGGCTTTTGGAGAGGTTATGTCAAGAGCTCAAGTTTTTCGTTGACATAAAATGTTTAGTGAAGGCAGAACGAATGTTGAAGATGAAGACCGCAGTGCACGACCATCGACCTCACAGACGGATGTCAACTTGGCCAGAGTGTGTGAACTCATATGATCTGATCAAAGAATATCCGTGAAAATGACTGCACAAGAACTGAACATCAATCAAGAAACAGTTTGTCTAATAATAATTATTGAAGATCTTGGTGTGAGAAAGATTTATGCAAAAATGGTCCCCCAAAAATCTGACACCACGACAGCAATTTTTTAACCTCAAAACAAATTTCAGTATTACCACAGTCACCTTATTCACCAGATATTGATCCATGTGACTTTTCTATTGTCAAGAGTCAAAACAGCAGTCAAGGGACACCATTTTCAAACAACGCAAGATGTCCAAAAAGCTGTGACAAGGATCTTGGAGGATATTGCAAAAAAATGAGTTCCAGAAATGTTACCATCAATAGCAGAAGTGCTGGAAAAAGTGTGTGGAATCAGAAGGGAACGACTTTGAAGGAGACAACACTAAACTTGACAAACTGTAAGCAACATTTTTTTTTTCCCCGCATCAGTCTCATTACTTTATTGTCGCACCTCGTATACTGTGCTTGAACATTATGAATCACCTCAAAGAAAACTGTTTATTGACACACAGCCAACATTGATTCAGAAAATATTGCTGTTCTGAAACAACTAGTTGTTTATTCTCACAAAGTAATCAATGCTATTGACAGGAAACGTCAAATCGATTATATATTTTTAGGCTCCCAGAAGGCTTTTGACAAAGTATCTCACAAGTAATTTCCAATTAAATTGCGCACCTATGGAGTACCGTCTCAGATGTGTGACTGGATTCATGACTTCCTGTCAGGAACATCACAGTACATAGTAATGGACAGAAAGTCATTGAGTAAAACAGAAGTAATATCTGGCATTCCCAAATGAAGTATTACAGACCCACTGATGTTCCTGATCTACATAAATTTATTTAGTCAAGATCTGTATGGTGCAAAAATGGGCTCTAAATAGTGAAAGTGAAGTCATCCACACAAACACTTAAAAGGATCCACTAAGTTTTAGTTACATTATAAACACCACAAATTTAAAATCAGTAAACCCAACTAAATACTTAGGAATTACAATTACGAATAAATTAAACTAACAATCACACAGATAATGTTGTGAGGAACGCAAACCAAAGACCGATTTATCGGCTGAACACTGAGAATATGTAACAGATCTACAATAGAGACTGCTAACACTACAGTTGTCCACCTTCTGGAATACTGCTGGGCGGTGTAAGATACACATCAAAAGGGACTGATGGAATCCACTCAAAAAGTTTTAAGGAGGGTAGCTTATTTCCTATTATCGCAAAATATGGGAGAGAGTCAAACGGATACAATACATGAATTGGGGAGGTAGTCACTGACACAAAGTCTTTTTTGCTGCGGCAGGACCTCATTGTGAAATTTGGATTACCAAGTTTCTCCTCAGAGGGTGAGAATACTTTGTTGGTACCCACCAACCTCCACAAGGAGAAATCTTACTAAAATAAGAGAACTCTTGACTCACAAAGAAAGACTGAAATATTTGCTTTTCATGTGTGCTGCTCAAGAGTGGTTTGATGAACCCTCTGCCAGGCACTTAATTATGAATTGCAGGATAACTGTGCAGATGTAGATAAACATTATTAAATGGATTTGTTTCCCAAATTGAATTCCCAAATTCTTGTTAAGCTGAAGCAATTACTTCAATGATTGACCATTGAACCAGATCGAGAGGCACAAAAGGAAAGCATTGGTAAAGAAGGGACTGAGACAAGACTGTTGTAGCCTATCCCTGATGTTATTCAACCTGTATGTTGTGCAAGTAGCAAAGAAAACTTTGTAGAAGCAATTACAGCTTGGGGAGAAGAAATAAAAAGTCAGGTTTGCTGATGACATTGTATTATTGTCAGAGACACAAAAGACTCAGACCACCAGTTGAATGAAATGGACAGTGTCTCGGGCTGAGGAGACACAAACTTCAACAAAAGCAATGCTGAGGCAGTTACTCTGGGAAACAAGACACAAAGTAGAGGAGTTTGATATTTGGTCTATAAAATAAGTGATGACAGCCAAAGCAGAGAAGTTGCAAAATTTAGACTGGCAATGGCAAGAAAAGTGTTTCAAAAGAAGTGAAATTTGTTAACATCAAATATAAATTTAAGTGTTAGGAAGCCTTTTCTGAAGATATTACTCTTTAGCATAGACTGGTATGGAACTGAAATGTGGCCTGTTGCGTGTTTTCGTTGCCTGCATTCCAACCAGACTGTAAATTGTGGACACTCTCATGCCACTATTTACAGTTTACTGTACGTTCAATTCTCTATTCGCACTACGCCTTTTGATGCTCTTCTTTTTCAGAGCCCGCACTGATATGCCGTGAAACGCACATTCGTCATAAATTGCTTCAACTGAAGCTTCTATCCTTGTTTATCAAGTTTTCTGAAATATTTATTTAAATTGATTCCTTAATTCTGCCATCCCAGAAACTTTGTGTTTGCATAGGCCTCATCATAAAGGCCGCACTCAGTGTCAGACTATTTCTTCAGCTGGTTTACAGCACCCGCACATGATCAACACATTTGTCAAATTTTATTATTTTTGCCAAATATTTGACTGTGTACTGTCTGGCATATTTGTCAAACAGAGGACATCTGACGCATTTGACAGAAATTTTCTGTTGATGGAAAATTTGACAATATGGCACATTGTATTGTTGCTTTGCCACATATGTTTAACGCAAAGTTTTTTTTTTTTAATCCAACTTTACTGCAAGTGTCCACAAAAATGGAAACTAAAATAAAGGGTAAAAACAAAACAGCACCAGTAAATACAAATTTCGTAGAGGCATTGCTTCTTTCCCAGCAAATATATTACGTAGGAAATGATGAGAATAAAGTAAATACTCTACACACAACTTACAAGCAGGAACGCAATAGAACAACCTTCTTGGTTACTGGCGATTCATTCAGAAGTTACCAGTAGATTTACTTTCCTTCTCATTGATACACCTCTTGGCAGCACGAGCCTGCAATGCTATGGCAGAAGGTCTCTAGGAACTCTCTAAGAAAGTGTGAAATAACAGTCAAACATTCATATTAATACATTACTATGATTCACCAGCACAGTACGAGAGAACTATGAATTACACAAATGTAATAAACCAACAACCAGAATAATGGTACATGGGAAGTATGTATAATAAGAATACAATAAAAAGACACACAGTTGGCAAAGAGCCACCCACGAACACAGAAGCATGTGATGAAGCTTCCAAATAGTTCAGAAGTTTTAAGAATCTATGGAGAATACAATTACGGTTCACAACACAGATGATCACCTTACACAACGATAGCATCGGGCACACCCTATTTCAGACTGTCGTCCTTGTACAAGGTGCACTGAAGTTTTTAACACCTCTGACTTTTTCCTCTCAGGATTGGAAATGAGGGGAAATGTGCGTGCACTTCTTGTGACTGCATGACAGACGTTACAGCACTGAACAGCACACACAACTCTACTGGCAGTGGTGAGACAAGAGGACTGTTTTTTATACTTAAAAACATCATACTCCAGGTGTGTGCCACGAATGTTGGCAGAGAACTACAAGACCGTGCACATGGCACATGTTGCCAGGCAACACTGATGTGCGAGATAGCACGTAGGGGAGTCCCTTTTCACTGATTGTGAAAACTGATGAAAGGCAGATGTGAAATTTCCATTGGCGTAACCAGACTACTACTGAAGCATTCGCACCAGCCACAGAATTGTGGCATCAACTTTCTCAAAAATGTGTACAGCGGCAGAGAAACGACGCCAAGGAGTGATTCAAATTCCACATTTTCTGTGCTATCAGTTTGTGATGGTGTGGGCAGGGAAAGGGGGGGGGGGGGGGGGGGTTGCGGGCAATGTAGGTTTTTTAACTTGTATGTACTTTTTATATATTACTTTTCGTGCCCCACAGTCCTCACTTTTTACTCATCTCAATTCTTGTTGACAACATACATGTGTACACATGCTAAACTCCGAACTTTCCACTCGGATTACACAATCTGGCACTGCAGAGGTGTCAGTGTGACAACGGACACACAAAATATTCTCCACTCTCAGTGGACAAAACAGACAACACTTCAACCATACATCAGAAAGTACCTCCGACATCATCCTGCATCTGCATTGCCACCATATTGCAGCAATGTTGACAACACTGTGGTCACACATCAGTGTATAGACTGCACGAACACACCTTTATGGAAGTGGTTATAAAAGTACTGGAGTACACACACTCCTACAGAATACTACTGAAACCATTTTTGACAAAGTAGTTCAGATCTTAGTCACAAAACACAATCACAGAAATAAATTTGTTGTACTTAAGCCCCACTCTTCACAGTGTTTACCCTATAACGAGCACTAGAAAAGTGATTATGTTTGGCACTAGCCTTACCTTCTGCACCCTTGTCTCCAGGCTGGGACCGATAGCAACCAAAGTGGACTGCAAATACTTCCTGTCCTTGGCCTTTTTGAAGAACGGGTGCTTCAGCAACTCACTCGCTGTTGGCCTATAAGAAAAGAGGACGACATTAGAATCTCCTCAATACAGTGTGTGTATTACTCCTCTACTGTACTATAAACAAGAGTCGGGGAGAATGCACTGAGTAGAAAAGTTGGATTGCAAAGGGTTAACACATTTGAGACTGGCCTCAGTTACCATGGATGGGGCACATGAACTGCTGTTTTAAACCATTTTTGAAAAATCATAGCTTTGTAACTGAAGGCAATAAATTTGTGTGATATTTCTTTGAAGCGATGAACCCCGGTTTTATCTATTTTTAAAAATCTCATTACAGAAGATTAAAACTAGCAGATGTTTTACCGAGTCCAGTTTTTACTCTGAAAAAATTTCACGCGGTGTTCGTACACATAATTTGCCCGAGTGAGGTACATTGCACATGTGCCAAAGGCTATACAGAGAGTTCATAGAGATTGTGCAACACCCCAGCAATTTTAATGCTAAGTAGGAGGGGGTAAAACTGAATGAAATCTGGATTCCGGTGCTGAAGAAGATGTGTACCAGTCTTCCACCACGGGACGATAGTAACGGCGAATGTCTACAGTCAACAACAACTCCAGCTGTGCTCACATATTCAAAACACACTTCACGCCACTGCACAGAAGCGGGATTTTGCTGTAGTCAGTACCGAGCCAGGATGTGAATCTGACGTTCGACAAAGCTACGATCCCCCTTGAAAATGTCCTCGACAGATGGGGACGAAACGTCGGGTTTTGAAGTGAAATCCCTTAAACCACAGCAAAACAACTTGGAATATTTTGTTAATTGTGGGTTCTCTGAAAGTTACAAATACTTAACAAGCTGGGTGAAAATAAATCTTTGCATTTTTGGCAGAACTCTTTTTAGATACTAATCAAAGCAGAGGTGAAAGATCTTTTGCAATGATCACCATGCAAGTGTGGATATGGAAGGGGCCAACTTAATATTCACAAAAAATTGAAGCACCGGCTTCAGTTTATAATGACACTTCCCTCTCCAGTGCTCATTTTCCCTGCAGTGTTCATCTGCAAGCTCCACCACCGCTGATTGCGCATCTACCACGCACGTTATTCTGCAGCAACTATGCTGGGATGTTCCTTAATGGTTTTAGTAGATGTTTACTTATTTCGAAGACTTATTTTCCTGCAAGGACTTTCTGAATTTCTATCCTCATTTTGTTTTTCTTTTCTCCCAGGCACAATGGAGATATTATAAAGCACTTTCTGTAAGGGAAATAGACGAAATTTTAAATGACCCCCAACTCCACGGCTGCTTCTGGAGATGAGGGTGACATGAATGAGGCCACAGATATTGTTGAGCTACCGACAGATCGTGTAGGCGACACATTCGACTGTGACGATATTGACGGAAATATACTGGAAGACATTCTTCTGGCTGATGCGCCAGGTACCTTGTAAGTTCATTATAACGAAGAATGGAAGGATGAGGGAAATGCAAGCCACTGCAAGAAGAAAATCGAAGTTAATATCACTTCAAACTGGACAACAGAAAATGCAGCTTCATTGATTGCCAGTGAAAGGGACTGATATGCTACTCAGAAGAATAACCGTAAGTTTGAATTATCCAATGAACACACAAAGTAGTTCTTAAGTTTACTGCTCTTTACTGGATACCTTGTACTTCCACAAGAACAGTTATATTGGAATGAAGATGAGTGCATCGACATAAGATGCGTGTAACATATGAGCCCACAGATACCTGGAAATCTACTGCAACCTTCACTTCAACGATGAACATCTGATCAGAATCGCAGCTGATTAAAGAGAGAAACTTTTTGAAGTTTGTCCCTTGATGGGCTTACCAAATAAACTTTTTGTTTTTCCTCCCCCCTGATAGCCTCTGCACTGATGAGCAAATGGTTTGATATTACCGGTGCCATTAACTAAAAGAACTCATCTGCAGAAAATCGGAGAGATTCGGATTTGAAGAGTGGACCGTACGCTGTTCCCAAAGTGTTTACTGTTATTGTATGTCAGTCTATTAAGTAAAATTGAAGGATCCGAGTGAGGTTACAGTTTTGGGATTTGACAGGTCAGTTGTACAGAACATTTCTGTTTTGGAATCTCCCGAACATCACAAAATCTATTTTGACAACTTTTCCACGAGTTTTCGTTTGATGAATGAGCTCTCAGAAATGAATAAGGGTGACTGGAACTGCCCAAATGAACTGAATGAATAACTGGTGCATAGAAAGTGAGAACACCATGAGAAAGAAACAAACACGAAGGAAAGACTATAGCTTTGACAAGAACATGGAGGTCACGGCAATAACATGGAAAGATAAAAATTACGTAAAACTCTTGTCAAACCATGAGGCAGCGCAGACAGTAGTGCGCACAGTAAAGAAATGGAGCAAAGCTGACAATCAAGGAACACAAGTTCCACAGCAAAGAACAATGGCAGAATATAAGCAAACCGGAGGCATGGACACAATGGACTGGATTGTGCATAAGTACTGTCTGAAAAACGCTACTTTCCATTGTTCACCAATGCAACAAAAATGTATCACTAGTCAATCCCCATATCTTCTAGCTGCCTCACAAATTAAAATATTCCATTGCTCCATTTCAGAAGGGTGGTGGCAATGGTGTATTTTGCTCGATCATCTGCTCCTTCTGAACCAAGAAGGGGAGGATGTCCTCCACAGCCGCTTCAAGTGTTCCAGTTGAATTTAGGACTTCTGGAATCGGACATGTGACTTAATGCACGACTTGGGGAAACAAAGAGAAAAATGCAAGGAAGTAGTGCTCTGCGTGTATTGTGGGTCTCCGCATTGAATTCTTTGTTGTTTGGCACAAAAAAATTAAAATGTGAAAAGAGTGGCATAGGCCACGAACTCCATTTGGGGATCAACTAAAATAAGTAAAACCCCGAATTAACAAACCCACTTTTAAGAAATACTTCTGTCCGTCCCAGTGAAACTCCCCTAAGAGCAATGTTATTCTCCTCCGCTTTTAACAAATCGGGCTTTAAGAAAAAGTCTGCTTTTAAGGAATAAACATGAAACATTCCGCACATTAAAATCCAGTTTTTATGCAATTCCTAACATCTCCAAGTGAGTTTCTGACTTATTACAGTTTTACACTGGCCACACTTCCTGTCATGTGATGGCAGTAAGTGGTAATCGATTCTTCCAGCAAACACTTATCTAGATCAAATTCGATTGTAGTGATACCAGAAAAAGCGTTGAACAAATCTGAAAGCAATTTTCGTCCTGTCTACAATGCGATTCTAGTAATGTGATCTGATGTCACAGTCACACAAAACATGAGCCATGAAGTGTTGTCTTTGCTGTAGGTGAATTATAAAGTTTTACAGATTTGTGGAATTATGGCGTGTGAACATAGGAAGCTTACAATTGGGCAAAAGCTGACTATCAGCCAGGATGTCGAAGAAAATCTTAACATAAAACCTTCAGACATGGTGAAAAAGTGTGATTTGGCACTGCCTACACTGCACAACATTCTCAAAAACAAGGAAGCCAAAGCTTCCGATTCCTATGGCTGCAAAAGAACACTCTTATGTCAAAGTTCAGTGGCATGGAATCTATTCTTTTAAAATGGCTTCAAGGAATGAGAAGTGGCACCATTCATATAAGCAGAGCAATTCTGCACGAGAAAGCTCGAGAAATCGTCCTGAAGATCGGCATAAAAAATGTCAGTGCATCAGACGGATGGTTAGACTGTTTCAAGAAATGTCACAATCTTTCGTTTCAGAGTGTAACTGGAGGGTGTGAGGCTGTGGATGTGGAAAGAGTAAAGTACTTGGGAGGGGGGGGGGGGGGGGGGGGACGTACATTGCTGTGATTAATAAGGGTTATGAGCCCAGCAACATTTTTAACAGAGATAAAACAGGCATTTTTACAATTTATTTCCTGCAAAAAAACTTATTCTCTTAAGGGAGAAAAATACCACGGGGGTATGAAAAGTAAAGAAAGAATTATTGCACTATTGCGCGTAGATTGTGATGGGAGTTACCACCACTGAATATACGGAAATTTAAAACTCCCAGGTATTATAAAAACATTAAGACAATACCTTGTACTTATGAATACAACAGAAATGCCTAGATGACAAATCTTTAGAAGCTTTCTTAAGTGTTTAGATGGTAAAATGGGTGCAGCAGCTAGGAAAATATGACTTATGATTGACCAATACCTTGAGCATCATTTCTGAGAAATTAACATCATGTTTCATCTTTATAATACACTCTGTTTACAGGGTGTCAGTCGTCTACAAATCAATTACGTTCCTCGAGATGAAGGAAGTGATGAGGTTTAGTGTTTTATAGGCCATGCACGTTTGTTGCTGTACGGAATTGTGTAATGCAGCAGACTGTGTTACACTGTTTTGCAAAGGCTGGTTGTGGTACATCAGCTGCTCATGAAGATGACACAGTTCCTCAAGAAGAATGGGGTAGAATCATAGATGATCCTGAAAATATGACGTTTCAGGACTGTTTTTTGTGATGATTAAGCTTTGACTTCTACACCCGAGATGAATGAGTGAGATGTGTGAAATTCTAGTAAAAGAACACTGAAGCAGGAAGTGGTGGTGGCAACAATCACGAAGAAGAAGAAGAAGAAGAAGAAGGGCTCTACTAATGTACAACAGCTGGATACTGTCAACAATTACTTTCATCATTTTATGTACGTGAGTCAATTACAAAAAACATCGACCAATTGCAGCGGTAACTTCTGTCATTACAGTATACTGGAAGCAGAAACCAAACAACTGTTCTTGATTTTTTTTTTAAAGTAAAGAATGCATACTGAATCTACGTGTATGGTGCATTTAAATTTGTAGCATATCATTGCCCAGTTTGTGATTAAATAGCTCTTATATCACCTAAAGATGCTTTAATTATGGTTCAGGGTAACACCTTCCGTGTACCTAGGCAAAATCCCCACTTAAGAAAAATCCCTATTTAAGGGGAAAATATTTGGGTTCCCACTGACACACTAAAAGGGGATTTAACTGTATCTCGTATTTAAGGAAAATAATTTGGGTATCCAGTCATTCATTAAAAAGGGGATTTACAGTATAACATTTATTTCAAGGTTATTTCTTTTTTCCCAGTCTATTTCCACAAGGCAATCCAGAAAGAAATATAGACCTAAGAAAAACATTTCACAGTTAATGGCCTGAGATGTGCAGAGTTCTCATATTCGGGTTTGTAGGACAAGAAGCTGTTAACTCATTATGTATAAGAATTGGTTCTGACTTTGATTAAGTGTCAGTAAAGCTGGGGATAAATTCTAACAGACAAGGCAAATATGTAAACTTGGAACACATGAAAATAGCTCGTAACCGAGTAAGTAAAAATAGTGATATAGAAAGGGTCAGATAATTCCAAGCAATTTTGCGTAGTGGCTGAAAGTCTCTCGTTATATTACATCAGAAACACCTTTTATTGTGTATAATTTAGGTTGGGGTGAACAGAACAGTTTTCACTTGAGACAACAGATTTGGAAGTGATCAATCACAAATGATATCCAATTTATGAAAAGTGCAATGGGCTGAATAGAGTTATACCAGAAGTTTTCACAAAACTCTTGTCTGGTAGGGGAAACTGTAGACAATGAAGACTGTGCAGTCATTGTGCAACGACCATCATATTTCATGTACAGATAATGGAAATAATATATAAGAAATTTGGGCACCTACACAGACATGTAGACAGATTTCCCCCTTTTGCTTAATAGAAGACATGTCTGGAATCTTCAGTGAATGGTCTCAGAAAATAAAGGAAATTAGAGCTATAAGGAAAACACCTGTCACGGTCTTTGAAGCAATCATCATTAGCAATAACACACATCTGATATCAGTTGTAAAGCTGTCCAAAACCATTCCTATTCTACAAATCTGCCCACGGTAGACTCCATCTTGTTTCCCCGCCCGTAAATAAGGCACGAAAGGCTTACACTGTACAGATGTAACGTATATCAAACAATGCACCACTTCGAGCAATTCCACATTAAGTGTTTGCTGACAATTTCCAACAGCTTTACAACTGATGTCAGTAGTGTGGATGGCTAATGGTAATTGATAGCCAGTAAAGATATTTCGTTTGAAACTTTTGTTTCTCTTGTTTTCTGAGACGATTCACCAAACTTTTTAGGTTATGACAGAGTACATAACGTATGTACCTAATAAAATTTTTTTTACAAAATCATTCAAAAATGCAGAATTTTATTATACTCTCAGATTAAACTATTGTTGCCAAGGTGAATGTTTTTATGCTCTATAATAGATTAATATTAGTAAACCTCAGATTCCTTAAAGAACTGAACTCATGTATAAAACAGCTTCAAATGTCTGATTACTTTACAAATGAATTAATATGTTTAATATTTGTCTTCAAAAACAAGAATAGTTTAGGAAACATTTCAAATTATGCTTACAGTGGTAAGTGCTCCCACTATGTAACACTAATATAAACTGGGTTATTTGCACTCCATTTTAAGCAAAAAAGTTTTCATGTGTTTATGTCATCATATCTCCTGAATTGCATGTCACATGATATAATTTTGTAGGTACATTTAGTGGTATACCATATTTACTAGAGTATAAGAGAACCCTGAATATAAGATGAACCCCTTTTTTTAAAAAGGCCCTTGAAAAAAAATTATTTGACACATTCTGACTAACCAAAATTACATTGTTTTAGAGACATTTAGTATCTGCCTAAATCATTAGCATTATACCTATTTTAAAATTAGGCCCGTTATTGATTGTCTACATTTTGATTATACAAGAAAAATACAATAAGACATGGTTTACATTAATTTCCATCTTTATTACCTTTTTTCTGCTCACTGTGCCTGTCATATGCAGTACCACTACAATCAGCATCATCCTCATAGCACAGTTATGAAATTTATATCTTCACTGTCACAAATATTCACCATTTCTTCCAAATACATTGCAATATCTGACGTACTTAAGATGGAACCTGAGAATGGAGCTGTTTTTTACTGAATACATACTAAATTTCGCTTCTCTGCTGATGTGAGAATGTTAAAGTGTCTCGCTTCCAAACATATCATCTGCCTACCACTCTCTCACAGCTGCAAAGAAACAGCAGCCAACACACGCCCTTTCGTTCCTGTCGTACGTCACGGTGAGCATTGACAACATTGTTGCAGGAAACATGTAAGTACGCCACTGGCCTTTCTAGACTTTTACCGTCTCCTGCGGAAATGTATACCGTCGTCGTGTATTTGTCCAACTTTGAAATCAATTTGGAAGGATTCAGGCAAATTGCAGTTTAATCATGGTAGACGGATGTACGAAGCCAAAGTACACAGTATAGTTCCCCACAGTTGGCAACATGACGCAATTTTCTGACTGTTCACTATTCCTCCACCCACAATCAGCATACCGTATTCACGCAAATCTAAACCACACCTGAAAAATGGTACTCAAAATTCAATGAAAAAAAGTAAGGTACCTGGATGTAAGCCACACCCAAAAAATGGCACTCGAAATTTTTAAGGGGGTGGGGGTACTGAACTGCCCACATGCGACTTCAGCTCTGCACATGCACACGTATGTGAGCCTGCTTGCAACTGCTCAAACGGAACTAATGTAAACAGTTGTGATGTCACACTCATCGGAAGCAGTTTGTTGTTATGAAGTATTGCATAGTCTTTGTCATAAGGCCTTTGATACATGGTGCAGTTGGAAGACAATTGTGTTACAGTGTTTTGTTGCTGTAAATAGGGCATTTTGCTTGCAACTTCAGATTTATTTTGGTGATGGTCTCATTTCTGCACTAGTCTGCAATAGCGGGACAGTAATATTCTTTGTTAGAATATTAGTTTTTACCAGTCAAAATTACAAAAATTTAACTGAAAACTGAAACAATGAAAAATTCCCGTACTTCTAAAATTCTCTGGTTTTCCCCCCGTTTTCTCCCAGACGAAAAAAATCCCGGGTTTTTCCCATTTGTCGAAGGGCATAAACACCCTGTGTTCTATGCAGCCAATGAGAGAGCAGCAAGTAGATATGTTTGGAAGCAAGAGATGAAGGAATATTGTCTCATGTCAATATACATGCAAAATTCACAACATAATCAGAAAAAGCTGTGTTCTCAGGTGCCACTCTAACCACAACCCTGAAAATTACGGTATACTCAAAAGAAACAGCCAATTACCAAGCCAAAATTACAAATTCTGTCAATGCCCGTTTCATTCGCAGCAATTTAAGCTCTGCTATTAGGTCCCACTAGTTCGGAAATCGTGACTGGCTTAGAAAGTAAGCAAAACAGGAATATGAAGATAATAAACCTTTCTTTTATATTTCTCCTTGTATTACCCAAACGTAGACCATCAATAAATGGCATAAGTTTGGAGTGGGTATAATGTTAACATGTTTAGGCATATAGTTTATATCAATAAAGCGGTATGTAATTTTGCTCAGCCAGAATATCTTTAAAAAAGTTTCTCAGGGAGCCTCTTATAAACAATGGGATCATCTTACACTAGAGTATGTAGATGTGTCTCCCCCCCTCCAATCTAAATGAAAGCTTGTATGCTGTCAAACAATCTACAAATGGGATAATTCAGCATAGTTTTGATGGACTAGCAGACGATTTTATTCTGCAAACAATTCCAGCAACATACTATTTTCAACTGGCTCTGCAATACCATGCTACTCACCTGGAGGAAGTTTTATTCTGAATGACTACTGCCAATTTGTAGTGGGCTGTGCACAGTTTTGAAACTTCCTGGTAGATAAAATTGTTTGAAACTTCCTGACAGATAAAACCGTGTGCGATATGAACTCAAAACAGGAACCTGCCAGGAAGTTTCAAAACAGCACACCTTCTACAGCAGAATGGACATTCATTCTGGAAACAAACCACCAGGCTGTGGCTAAAACACATCTCCACAAAATCCTTTCTTCTAGGAGTACCAGTTCCTCAAGCTGTGTGGGAGAACTTCTGTTAAGTATAGGAAGCAGAACAAGACGTACTGACAGAAGCATAGCTCTAAGAGTACGTTACGAATCTAATCTGGATGGTCAGTCAGCAGAGCACGCCTGCAGCAGGCAAAGTTCCACATTCTAGATTCCACCTGGCATGCAGTTTTAATCCACCGAGAAGTTTCTAAAATTTCATGCAAAATAGGTATCCTATGCACTGACTGCAGGATCGACTTACACTGTTGCTCCCAGCTCTGACGAACAGTACTAGCACAAGACTTGTGGACACACAGCTTAACCATACTGAGCACATTGTAACGGGCACAGTCAGACTGACACCTACTTTCTGGCTACCCACGTTTAGCCACATACCAGCACCATCTCTGTGGCAGGAAAGTCCACTTGCACGGAAGTACAAAAACCTACAGCAAAATCCTCACCTTCCTATCCACTGAAACATTTCAACCGTCACCACCCCTATGAACTGCAAGCTGGCAAGGGCATTAATAATAATATGAAAGGCACTCAAAGGAAAATTAACACCCAACACAATGGGACCACGGAATGGTTCCATTCAAAAGTAATCACTATACGCATTGAGACATTTATCCAACTAGGATACGAGATGACCAATTCCTGTTTCTTAGAACACAGTCGGAACCTGACAGATCCACAACTGCACCCACTGTTGCACTACCTCATCTGACTAAAGCAGTTATTCACACTTATCTTTCTTCAGGTTGGCAAAAAATGTGAAAAATCGAACGGTGAAAGATCCGGGCTGTACAGAGGATGTTGCAGTGTTTCCCAACCAAACTGCTAAAGTGGACTTGCATCGCGTTGGTGTCTACACGAGACAAGTGAAAAGAATAATACTTCACCTCTAAGAGTGGGTCAGAGGAAGACAGAACATCGGTGCTTCTACGATGCCACACGGGCACGCAGGAGAAAGCAGTAGGCAGAGCAAGTGGACAAGATCACGTTACCTTTGTTACGTGATGAAAGAAATTCTACTCCTAACGCAACCACGTGTGCAGAGAGCATTTACGTACCAGTCCTATTCTATAACAAATGCATTAAGCAGGAATGGCAGAGTGAGCACAGCTGACACTTTTGTAATAGCGAGACCTGTGTGGTAATGAAAAGTGACATCGGGTAAACATTAGCCACTACTTTGCTCCATTTTAGCTCGTAATGCAGTCAGACAGATTGACAGGATACACATTTATGTTCACACTCTATTCCCCAATTTCAGTAAGGTGGCACCCAGAACAAGTCTTGTAGTAGATTTCCTGCATACTACTGGGCGATGATAGCTGCTGCTGGGAGAGATATGGATATTATTGCACAAAAGCATCATTCTGTCTGACAGAATTATTGGGTGTTTTGACTTTAGGACGCACTGCAATTTCTGCACTCAACGAACTCCATGAGCAACGAGCCCCTACTGTCAAAGAAGAGGGTAGTCATAACTTGTATGAACAGATTAGGAATTCTTTGACGGGGGAAATGTGGAATGCTTCCACTATCATCTCTGCCATTTGCCGTCAGGCTCGAAAAGGTGGCACCACATTTTGTTTGGTGACGATACAGGTCAGAAACGGACCCTCTTCCTCGTGGGAGCACAGCAGATGACTGGCTTGACACCATTCTGTCCCTATTTTGTCCCTCGGCTAGGTGATGTGACACCCACTGCATGCAAATTTTGCAGTAAAGCTAGTGGTCTTACATGATGGTACACCCACCCGAACATGAATTTCATCCTCCATGATTCGTCAGCCTCTCCAGAAACGGCCATCAAATCTGGGATCAGGGATAATGGCTCAACGGGCTTGTCCGGCATGAAGATAGTATCACAGCAAAGTGGGTCCTTCCCAGAATCTCCTGTCACTCGTTCACACACATTATGGACAAGCATTGTTCACCATACGGAGTGGACACGCAATAAGGAATTTTGCATTCTCCAGCACCCTCGACAACCACAAAACAAACCACACACCTGTGCTCCTCTTTGCTTGCCTCCACGTTTACAGCTGTATGAACGCACTACACCAGTCCGCCAACAAATGAGGTCACAACCCAGCAACTACGTACACTTGTTATGTGGCACTACCCCATTCCCCCATCACAGCAGTGACAGAACAGAAACTTGACAACCGTGGGGCCACCTATTCCACAAACTGTGCATAATGGCAGGTGTTTGTATTCGAATGGCCCTTATGCTGCACACGCACACAAGGCTGCCTAATGCTAGGAACAAACAACTTGAGATGCCGTGCATATCGACAGATCCACTCGGCTCAATTGCCAGACGAGATTCTGGCCAATTCTTAACTGAACGGGAACTGTCACTGGCAGGTATTTCAATTCTCTGCTGAAGTGGAAGAAAATAACTTCAAGTTGTGCCTGTGGCAGTGAAAAGCAGACGTAGAGCAGTTGTTTCCGGAGTCCATATTCCACTCTGCAGCAGAATATGGGTGGTCACAACATACTTAATATTGTGGAACAAATTATCAGTTCCGAGTAATTACATGCCAAGTATTCACCCGTCGACCCACCAGCCTACTCAACTGTCCCAATACAGCACGTACCTCTTGGAGGGGTCCTTCTGCAGACAATCGACGATCATCTTGCGGAACGTTTTGCCGTATGCCTTGTACTGGTCCTTCTCTTCTGCCCCCGTGTCCAGTGTTGGCGGATCGTTCTGCAGTGTCAGCATCAGAACCTGCAAAAAGCAAACATTATCTAAGAGAAACACACACACACACACACACACACACACACAAAATTAAAAAAAATAAAAATAAAAAATTTATCACACGGAGTGAGATCTGGTGATCAGTAAGGTCATTTCGTGAAACAGCTGTCCCATTCTGTAACACGGCCGATCCACCGATGTGGCAGCTCAGTGTTCAGGTACCCGTGAACTTCACAACGAAAATGGGGTGAACCCCCATCCTGCTGAAAGATGAACGGACAGTCCGATTGCATTTGGGGCATCAACCATCGCTGCAACATGTCCGAGTAGGAATATCCAGCGACGGTGCTTTCGGCGAAGAAGAGTGGTCTGTACAGTTTTGGGCGTGACTTGTCACTAAAAACATTTATCTTTGGGGAATCTCACACAAATTCAGTGCATTTGTGTGGATGCTTTGTACCCGAGATTCAACAATTATGCCTGTTCACTTTCCTTTTTAACAGCTGTAGCACGCTTGTTTCTGTCGAACTCCAATTATATGTGTGTCGAATGTTTTTTTTACAAACATTCAGAATCTCTCTTCATAATGCGACATGTATGACATATGTACAATGTTTAGTTATTGTGCAAGAAATAATTTAAAGTGTTGCCACACTTCATGTACACCTTGTATATACACTGCTCTAAAGAACTGTGGGAACATGACTTTGGCCGTCTATCATAGTCCACTGAACACAAACTTAGAACTGGTATGCTACCGAATTATATCTTTATCTTTCACAACTGAAGTATACAACCAAATATCATCATTACACATCCAATTGTTTACATAAAAAGAACCAAAATATCTTACAGGTGTCAGGAACAAACTGCAAACCGTCATTCAGTGTGTCTTTCTGGATGCTTTTCATCATACTTTGAGATGTTCAGTAACGTGTGTGCCCTCTGTGAGTTTATCACTGCCTTACAATGGTCTGGCAGGCTCTGCATAAGTGTGCAGAGACCACATTGTGGTATCCGTTCTTGTTCTTCACTGAGATTCGACGAGTTCTCAGAGTGTGGTGGAACAGGATGACCACGAACACAACTGTGCAACACGTCCCACATATCCATGACGGGGTTTAGGTTAGGACTTACCACTAAAAATTTCATCACCTAAATGTCAAGGCTTCGCAAGACATCCCTGCTGACACCTGCCACATGGGTCCAGGCATTAGAAGGAATTCAGGGTCACCACCATATGTAGCAGCCACCAAACAGTCCAACAGGGTCTGTTCAATGTACTGCTCGGTGGTAAGTAGATCGTCGACGACGACACAGTCCGTAGGGGTGTTAACACTAAAGCCTCCCCACAGCACCACAGAATCTCAGAAATTTGTGAGAATGACACATTTAGCCAGTGACAAGTTGCCAGTTCAGACGGAAATGGCAGAATTGAGTGCGAGCTGCAAGACAGCGTCTTGTCAAGTTGGGTACTCTTAAAATTACGTCTGAGTCACTAGAGAAATTGTACCTACTTGAATAAAGGAATTGGAGCATGTGAATAAGTGGGGTAATTAACAACCTGGCCTGCATGGCATTATGAGTAGTATTTGCTTTTAGGTGGTGAGTAAGGGAACTGTGTATGGTCATTCAGTACTAGGCTTGGCTTGGTCATGTATTTATTAATTTCCATACTTTCCCTTCCTTTGTGGGTGTGATGTAATACATCTCTGGAAATGGAGATACTCTGTACATACACTAGTTTAAAATCTTCGATCCAACAAAATTTCACTGCACCACACACTTATCTTTGTACCCAATGATGGCATAACAGACGAAAACTGGTCTGTGTAACAAATAATAAACATTGTAGAATATTACACCAGTGTTGTGTGTGTGTTTCATTCATAATGTACAAAATGTTATGTCAATAACCAATGGAACAATCAATCGATGTGCATGAATTACTAGCATTTTTGTTTTGCATACTGGTTTTCTAGTTGCTATGGGTTTATTTATCAATAGCTATTTTCTATTTGTAGTTCAATGTTGTTATTTCAGTTTACATATTGCCATTTCATCTTCAGTTAAGAAGTCGAGCTGTGGATGAAAACTGGATGCCAAGAGGAGACATCTGAACTTTCTGACATATCCTCCTGTCCGAGTTAAATACAGTGAAGGCAGCAGCAGTGGTGGTGGTGGTGGTGGTGGTGGTGGTGGTGGTGGTGGTGACAGCCAAAAACATTTGCACCATGTGGGGGTGTAAAGCTATTTGACAGAGCACAGCAAGAAAATTGTTTTCTTGTTTGAAGGAGGATCATTTTGACTTTACTGACTGTCCACATTCAAAAAGACCTTTGGGGTTGGAAGATTGCTTGAACGCATTAGTCCACCAGGATCCACATCAGTGTACTCGAGAACTGCCAAATGTGATTAACTGTGATCATTCCACAATTGTGTGACACTCGCATTCAATGGCGAAGGTTCAAAAATAAGGTATAAAGGTACTGCATGCTCTAAGCAAAATCACAAACATCAGTGGGAAGTTGCATGTGCATCTCTTCTCACTTGTCATCAAACAGCTCGTGAATGACACCGACTACTCAAAATTCATACCATTTCTGCTGACAAGAAATGCTTGAGCCCAAACAAAGCAGCAAATCCCCGTACAAAGAACCTGCACAAATCCACAAATGATAGAGTTACTCATCTGGTGGAACAGTGGTGGTACGTTGCGCTATAAATTGCTTTCCTGAGGTGTCACCATCACTGCAGACATTTATTAAATAAATGTAGCTCCGTCCTACATTTGGCCAGTGGGACTTTGGCTGGTTGATTTCCAATAACAGAACACCAACAGACATTATTTTGGTTTTATTTGTTAGGCAACCAGTTTCAACATTACATTACGTCATCTTCAGGCCTGTACAGTGAAGGTTAGAAATGAGTACATGGTACATGATAAAAAGTCAGAGAGTACTGTCTAAGTAAAGCAAGTCTTACATGTTAATTTACATAAGTAAAAGAACAGTCAGAAATTAACCAGTTATTCATGCATACTGCGAAAACATCAGTAACGTAATGGAAGTAATCATAAATCAGAAGTGTCAAAGCAATGCAACCATCAGTCCTGTACACCCATCGTCTGCAAATCTGTATGATTATGTGTGGTAAGACTATCGGTTTTTGGCAAAAAGTAAAAGAGGCGGGCAAAGGGACCGACTCATCGTATGCAAAGTAAGATAACAGGATCATATATCATGTACAGTAAAGGGGTTCACTATAAGTAATGGTAATCTGAACAGTAAGTACACAAAAAGGAATGACAAAGGGGAATTACAGCTATTTGAACACCACAGATTTTCTGAACAGTTATTAGACAACACTCAGTAAGGAGGAACCATAATAATACTTGGATGACGACTGTGAAATGTAAAACTGTGTGCCCACCCAAGTAATAAGATGAAGGAAACCAAAAAACGAGAAGTGGATATTGCATATGTTAAGTTTTTAGAAAGCACACCTTTTACAACAGTACCAGCAAAGGTTATTATATCACCTATTGTAAGAACACTATTTATGAGATGAGAAAACATCAATTTTTGGGCAGAAAATTCCGATCATCATACCTCTGAGGAGTATCTATGGAAAGATCATAATTGGCAGTAGTCTCGTTATCGGAAGTTGTAGGGGAGGGAAAAAACTGCTACTACTTAACTATCTCACATTGGATTTTATATACGGAGTAGTGCTCAACCAAACTGGATGTAAATTGTTCCATATAAATCACAGGGGAGAGAGAAACTCAAGTAAATACCACAAAAAGTTAAACTAAGTCCACACTAGGTTCCAAAATTGGCATAGTTAAAGGATTATATATACTTTGCCATATAACATCCGAAGATATCACTTCTTAATAACTTAATTGCTGGACAGTCACTAGAAAATGATGAATTTACAACACACTTGACAAGTATTGTTGATCTCATAGTTTATTCTTTGTCTTACATGGACTGCAGAATTCAAGACTGACTCACCTTCATGGGAGGGTATTTGTGGTACGGTGCGGTTCCTGTAGCCATCTCTATGGCTGTAATGCCGAAAGACCATATGTCAGCTTTGAAGTCATACCCGTGGTCCTGCAAACAACAATTTTATTATTCCAGATATCATTTCTATTTTCAAGCTAGAACAAATATTTCTCTGAAGCTTCAAAATACGCATAACTGTATTCAACAGCTTTTACAACCATAGTACACGTAACAAAACAAGCAATTAGCTCGACCAACTGCAGTACTTGATCTGATACAAAATATCCGAACAATTATTAGTGAACATTACTATGGGATGTGTCCACCCGTCACCTTAAATACAGATTCAACTCTACTGGTGAGTTTCAATGAAGTGTCAATGTCTGTGAAGGTGTGTCAGCCCACATGCCAAAACCAGATAATGATTTTGATTGCTAGGGACGGGAGCGAATCTGACATTCTAACTCACCCCAAAAGTGTTCCACAGGGTTCAGGTCATGACTTTGGGGAGGGCAGTCCAATTCAGGAAAGTTATTGTCTGCCAAATATTTCCTCACACATGCCACTTTATGACAAGGTGCACTGTCATGCTCATACAATCTATCATTGTCTACAAGAAACACAATACTATCTCCCTCCTCCTACACTGGAGTCCACCTCTTACGATATCCAGAGGTCCACTGTGCATTAGTGGATTGTCTGGACACTCGATCGGATAATGCAATATGCCTATCAGTATGTTAAATGCATAGTAGTTTTTGTTTTCAGTAACAGCCAATACATTCCATTTATATAGTACTAACATATACACTTATTTCTTCGAAACAGCTTTTGTATTATCTGTTGTGTTTTTGTTGTGAGTCACATTGAGAGTGAGAAGACAACCATAAAAAATATATACATACATAAAAGAGCTTCAAGAGTGGTCAAGCTCACCGTAAAGATCTATTCAGAACATTGGGGGTTTCTAACCACAAGTGAGTGCATGTAGGCGAAAACGAATGTTGATAAGTACTGCACAAACAGCTCTGTCCATAACCGTGGAGTGAGAGACTAACTCTCACCTACCAACAAAGTATAAACATGAATCTCAATGCAGCATTTTCTACCAAGGAATTGAACTGTACACTAAATCGCCAAGTTGATTAGAGAGGTTTAAAGGATTACTCTGATAACATATAGTAGGCGTTTGCCAAAAATATTAACACAAGTAAGTGATAGTATAAATTACCACTGTCGTTTTCAAGCGCATTATTCCACAATAATATTTCCTCTTTGGCTAAATGATACAGATCATTTACCACAATTCCGACCTGTCAGGTGGAATCCAAAGAAATACCACCAATCTTCTGGTATTTTGCAGCTCACAAAGATGATCTTAAATGGATTGTAAAAGACGATGTCATGAATAGCAGTGAGTTACAAAAGCCAACTGGATTCTAGACGAGGTGACGCAGCTGAGGAAAGGACAACTGATGGACAATTAAGAATAGATTGAGAGCTTCTGGTGGATTTCATCTATTCTTTATACTGGAAACAGAAGTGACAGAGCATTTTATAAATGTATTTTTTCTTTTACTCTTCACACTTAGACACTTGATTTTAATAGTCATATTAATATTTTTATTTGCTCTCATTTGAATTGTTCCTTTTATTTGTTTTCATGTGGAATCTGTCCACGTGATTTTAATTGTTTTTAATTAACTATCTAAATATTTAAAGGTTAAAAAACAATGATGTAATGGTTAAAAACCAGAGGAGAAAATAATCTATATTGGCTACACAAAATTTAATTCTTGTTTAACATGTAAATTTTTATAACATGGGAACCGTTTTACAAAAGATTAAAAGCATAAATTCTTCTCACATCATGGGCATAGTAACATAGATAAAGAATTAAATGAAAGAAGGTTTTATAAACAAAAATAAAAGTCAAGCAAAATGAGTAATAGAAATGATGAATGCAGTAAGGGTGAAAATAAATGATGAGAAGGAAGAAATAAATCAAAGTAAATACATAAAAATAATTAAAATCAAATGGGCATAGTTTTCAAATGAAAAACGAGTGAAGGACAAAAAATGAGAGCTACTAAAAAGCCTAATACACTATTGCAATTATGTGGTGAACAACTAGAAATAGAGAAAATACACACACACACACACACACACACACACACACACACACACACACACACACACACCAATTAACTGAATAAAAATAATAACACCAGCCACTTCAATAAAGATGCATGATAAACACACTTGACACCCAATGGGACTTTAATCTGCAACTTTTGGCACACCAGTAAAATAACTTTTCTGCTATGCTATGCTAGACAAAAATTATAGTTATTTCAAGGGGTTCTTGATTAACAAGAAGGTATTTATTTATTCACTTATTTTAGGGCTCACTAGAATGAACAGCTGCAATGTGTGATGCCTGGGACAGTAACCTACACCACTGTATAGGCGAGACCTTCCCTCGTGATATCATCCACAGCTTTAAGTGACGTTCTGCAACTGTGTTAGGTGAAGGAAGATAATGTCCTTTCAATGGCTATTCATTAGAGATGGGGCACAATCTTGACTATGACCACATACTTGAATACAACAGGATGGGGAAGGAAGGAGATCAGAATTCGGCTGTGTCCTCATCCAAGACTAGATACTGGCATTCACTTTACACAATCTAAGAAGACCACAGAAATCTCAAATTTGTATCACCGGACAAGGAGTACGAACCCGGCACCTCTAGAGAGCAAGTCTGATATTTAAAACAGTGCCCCAGCCCAATCTGTATGTCAGCTGAGGTGTTGCTACCTGTTCTAACCAAGTACCTCTTCTAGCCAACTGAAGCAATGAAACTACCAACAAATTGTGAAAATCCAAACCCACCTAAGCTGAAACCTAAGAATGTCATCTAACCAACAGTTCCTGAGAATCATCACTGAATTCCATTTTAGCCAATTAAAGTTACGACAATCACCGTCCAGAAATAAGTTTCTAAAATATTGAGAAGGATACTAAGCTGGACTCACGGAGTCAACATACGTTGAGACTCAAACACCGGCCGACATCGATACCTCCCCTCAGTGCAGTGCTCCGTAAAGAATGGGCTCCCCAAGAAACTTTCCAGCACCTGATTGAACGTATGACTGCGAGAGTGGACGCTGTCATCTAGGATAAGCGTGGGCCAACACCATATTGAATTCCAGCATTACCGATGGAGAGTGCCATGAATTTCTACGTCATTTTCAGCCAGTTGTCCTGATACTTTTGATCACATAGTGTAATTCACGAACGTAAAGTGTGTTCCATAGTTCCGGGCAATTGGGTTTTATCTTCCGAGGACTTTAATAGATGGTAAATGACAAGAGTCTTCTGCAAACAACCTACAGAGGGCTGGTCAGATTGTCACCTGAATAAATTATGTAGACTTAACAGCAGATGACCTGTACTACTTCCTTCAGAACCACCACATATTACTTCCTTTTTACTTAATGACATTCCATCAATTTACTACATACTGACCTTTCTGGCAAAAAATCATGAACCCAGTTGCACATCAGTGGCAATACCTCGTAGGCATACAATGGTACTGTTTTGGGGAAAATTCAGCTAACATTGTGGACACTGCAGATACAGGGGAAAAAATCAGTTAGTAATTGTGCACTGTACAGCATAAAAAACCATGTCAGCCATTATGTAGAAAACTTCTGAGAGTAACCATTCTGTTCACATACAATACAAGACACTTTATGCTTCCCATACACCCAGGCACTACCATACATGAAAATGAAATTAATTATAAACTAAAAGAGGACACAATAATGCAAATGAACTTAGGCCCACTCAAAACGAAGCTATATACATAGCTGTGATACTGAAATGCTGTTACAGTATTTACTCAAACCCAAGCCGCACTCGAATCTAACCCACACCTGAAAAATGAGACTCCAAATAAAGGGAAAAAAAATTCAGAATCTAAGCCGCACGTGAAATTTGAGACTCTAAATTCAAGGGGAGAGAAAAGTTTTAGGCCGCACATCCAAATCTAAAGAAAGTTGGTCCATTGTAATACGAGACAATTTAGGTCGAATGAATGACAATACAGGTACAGTAGTTTGGTTAGAGTCGTAAGCTTAGCAGTTAAGCTTTACCAGGTAGCCATTGCTATGCGTCAGGTGCTCCGTCCGTATTTATACGGGTACCCTTCCTTTTTCACGTGCTTCGTCTGGTTTGAATCGATTGCTTATTTTGCTTTGATCTGGCAAGTGCCATTTTCTTTGTTATAGGTGTTTACGTCACTAAGCTGAAAATGCATTAATCTACTGTGTCGTGCATTGTTTGTCGCATTCTGATAGTGCGTGTTTATGGCCTGTTGCCGCTCGCCGCATGGCTTGCTTTTGTGCGCACACCACCGCCACTTACAATTAAAAAAAAAAAAAAAAAAAAAGAAACGAGAGGAATCTCGTCATTAGCGAAACAATGGCAAGAGACTGCTATTTGTTGTTACTTACACTGCTGCTTTCTTTGATAATGATCAACAAGAACCAAATAATAGACTGTGTATGATAGAACATGTCCTGAACAAGAGTTAGGCGAAAATTTTTCTCCGTTTGAAAATCTTTGCGGCCGCTTCTTTAGTACATCAAATTCTGCACAGAAATTAGAGTCATCTTAGATTTAAAAATCTAATCAGTTGCCGTGCTTCATTTATGACTGTATCACTATCAGGCATAAGAATAACACAAATATAAACATGACATGATATGTATATTCTTCCGCATTTGCTGTTGTCTCACTCTAGCTTCACAGTTTATTAGGCAGACAGGATTTAAATGAAGTAGCAGCAAACACGAAACAATACATGGCAAAATGTTTATATTCGTATTATTCTTATGGTGATGAGAATACTGCATGTGACTCACAATTCATAAAAGTTCCTATTAGCAACCATCTCTTCTCACAGGTAGGAAAAAAATCAGAACGTTGAGTTGGCCATACTGACGAACATCCCAAACAGTCTTGACAGTTGGATTTTCGTAGTACATTGAAATTCTGCTACATTTGAAGATGAACAATACGGAATTTGTATTTACTTCGTTGGATAATGTATGAAAATGCAGTGGTCAAAACTCGGGGCGGAGAAAAAAGCTCATCTTCCACTTTTTTTTTATTTATTTACTGACGCAGAGGTTTTGGCGCCAGTATTTATCTT
The DNA here is from genome assembly GCF_023897955.1 of Schistocerca gregaria. Lineage (NCBI taxonomy): Eukaryota > Metazoa > Arthropoda > Insecta > Orthoptera > Acrididae > Schistocerca > Schistocerca gregaria. The sequence continues at coordinate 107,406,421 of NC_064930.1, read as the reverse complement.
TGTGCCTACAAAGCATGCCTGTGTAGCGCTACATATATTCGACGGCAGAAGTTAGTTGTGGCGGCACCTACCAACATTTTTCAGAACTTTCACTTGCTTTGCACTCGATTCTAAGCCGCAGGTGGTTTTTTGGATTACAAAAACCGGAAGAAAAGTGCGGCTTAGATTAGAGTAAATATGGTACTCAGTGGATGAATCTTGTAGGACAAAATGGTAATTTGACCTGTATACAACTTGTTACATATACACGCATATACTTGTCCATATAAACATAATTTCAGAGTCACTATTTACTACTGTCACAAAATCATTATAACTGTAATGTAAATTTTTGACATCTGTATGCAACCCATATGGACTGCTAATGTATGTCATGAGATAAATAATCTGCTGTTCACAGTTCCTGTTAGCTGAGTGGGTAGCATCAAAGTCTAGTAGTCTTGCAGTCACTGGTTCAAATTAACTAATAGCAACTTCTTCTTTACTTCCATTTCAATTCCATATTTATTAACAAAAGCAAATGGTAATTAACAAATGCTGAAACACAATGTAGTACAATTTTTTTAAGTACTCATTTACAAAAATTAAAATTTGATATCAGAGATTAAATGGTTAGCTGTTAAAATTATATACATCAAATAACTATTCAGTATCTAGAAATAAAAAGGTATTTTACGAACTGTCTTAAATCTATAACGTATATGTGTAAACAATCGCCTATATTTGCTAACGAAAAGATCGTGTAATATTTCAGAAAACCCACTGAAGATGCCTCGTAAATACGACGAAACACCTGGATGTGCAAATTAAATAAAAAACTTAATATGTAACATGCAGAATGTGTTATTCTTTTAAACTATTGCAATTTATTTTATTTCCTATTTCACTTTTTGCATTTTTATCATATTTTCTTTTTATTTGCATTTCTGCGAGATCAGTAATTTAAAAAAAATGTTATTTTTATTAAATAATTAAGATTCCAAATTTGTTAATTTGGAAATCCATTAGACGATAAATATAGAATTGAAAAAAAGTTTAAAAAAAGAGTTGCAACCAGTGATGTTTGAACAAGTAACTGACTGTGGACTTTTCTGCAACACACTGAATTACTGGCTACACTGTCAATGTTCAAATGTTTTGTAATCAACAGCACTCGTAAATCTAATATTTCAGGAAGACTTTCATACCACCACAAAGTTTTTATACAGAGACCTCTACGAAGCACCTAGAGCCAAGCATTTTTCCTACTGATCACCACACACTGCACAATAAATACTGCCAAATTACACCAAGTATCCACAGAGAAATGGTAAGGGAAAGTGGGACTGTACCTGTTCCATGACCTCTGGCGCCATCCAACAGGGGGTGCCGACAAAAGTGTGGCGCACCTTCTGCCGCGAAAGGTCTCTGCCAGTCGCCAGCCACGCTGACACACCAAAGTCTGCTATCTGCACTGTGCCGTCCTCACCCAGAAGGATGTTACCGGCTTTTATATCCCTGAAACAAAAAGTGTACCCCACTGTGCGGTAGAGAACAAACTGTTCCCGAAATGGAACTTAAAATGCGCCCCATAAAAACGCATAACTATAAACAAATTAACTGGTGAAATTCAGTAATTTACATAATATTGCTGCAAACGGTACATGTGATTATGTACGAAATACAATATTAATTAAACAAATGGCCTCTACGAGTCTGCAGCATCACGATATCTTCGAAGCACTACATGTTGATTATACCCACGTCTGAAATGCAATGCCCCAGTAACTTGTAGATGTAATGGATTCTTCCTAATCACTCAACAGTTTTCTGTGCCCCTATCCTGCCATTTTGATAGTTCACGAAACCATTCCACAGCAAGTGCTACCGACAAGAGATTTTAAACTGATTCAGTATTTCTTGATTTCCATAAGGCTTTTGACACCGTACCTCTCAAGCAGCTTTTAATCAAATTGTGTGCTTATGGAATATCATCTCAGTTATGTGATATATGATTTTCTGTTAGAGAAGTCGCAGTTTTTACTAATTGATGGAAAGTTATCACGTAAAACGAGCGATTTCTGGGTTACCCAAGGTAGGGTTATAGGCCCTCTGCTGTTGTTTATCTGTACAAATGATTTAGGAGACAATGTGAGCAGCTGCCTTAGGTTGTTTGTAGATGATGCTGTCATTTATCGTCTAGAAGATTAAAACAAATTGCAAAACAATTTAGGAAAGATATCTGTATGGTGCAAATATTGTCAATTGACCCTAAATAATGGAAAGTGTGAGGTCATCCACACATGTGCTAAAAGGAAACCATTAAACATTGGTTACACACTAAACCTAAACCAATCAAATCTAAAGGCCATAAATTCAAACAAATATCTATGAATCACAATTATGAACAGCTTAAGTTGGAAAGAACACGTACAAAATGTTGTGGGGAATGGGAGCCAAAGATTGCATTTTATTAGAAGAACATGTAAAAGATGCAACAGGTATGCTAAAGAGACTTACACTACACTTGACCACAGTCTTCTGGAGTATTGCGGTGCAGTTCGGGATGTACATCAAATAGGACAGTGAGGAAGTTCAAAGCAGGACAGCACATTTTGTTTTACTGAGAAATAGAGGACACAATACAGGATTTGGGGTGGACATCATTAAAACAAAGATGTCTCTCATTGCTGTAGGATCATCTCACGAAATTTCAATCACTAGCATTCTCCTCTGAATGCAAAAATATTTTGTCGACGGCCGACCTAGTAGGGATAAACCACCATAATACAATAAGGGAAATCACAGCTTGCACAGAAAGATATGGGTGCTAGTTTTTTCCATACATTGTTTGAGAGTGAACGAGAATTATTGTGAAGGTGGTTTGATGAGCCCTGTGCTAGGCACTTAAATGCGATTTGCAGAGTATCCGTGTACATACAGAAGTAGATGAAGTGTGCTTCACCAATAAACATCATTTTCTCGATGAAATTATTGTCTGTTCTTTGTTTCGCAAGTGCCCGACAGCCAAATGCTCAGTACCTCTCGTGACTGGCTTCAGTTCTCATGTCAGTTGGATTCTAAATGCACCGAGGTTCACTTTGCATTTCAGAATTCCTTGCATGCTGGTTCTGGAAACATCCCACCTGCTGTGAATGTCAGCAAACAGATTTCACCGAATTTGCAACAACATTAACACTCGTGAAGGCAATGTCTTCCACAGGATGGTTAAAAAGAGGACACGCCAGGGGTAAAACGTACACAAGTCAATTTTCTCAAACTTAGCTATTGCTCTCATCACTGTCTAACTTATTTAGTGCATTAAAAAATGTAAACTCCATGTGGGAATATCAACAATGTGTAAAAGATAGACTGCTAATTACCATAAAGAAGACACATTAAGTAAAGACACATTAAGTAGCAGACAGGCACAGTATCTAAATTGTGCCTGTTTGCCATGTAACATGTCTTCTTTACAGTAAGTACCAATCTACATTATTACACTGACCACACATTCCACAGAGTCTGTCAACAATCTATACATGCCATTTATCACAAACCCATATATACGAATTCACTTCCCTTACTCGCTTCTCTCCGTGTATTCAGGCTTATCTCAGGAAGTACTGCAAGGCCTTTGATACAGTTTTACTAACAGACTGATTTATGTTAGAGGTTTGTGTATATACACTAAAAATTTCACAGATTGGGTGAACTGTGATGAATTCGTCAACCATAGCTGTGAAAACAATGCCATTGCCACCTAGCAATGAACGATAGAACTCTGGATGCGTAACTCTGCACAGCACAACGTAGCCACGGCCAAACTATGGATACGGATGCTCTGCTTCCTGTGATATACCAATAACGAAATGAATGTGTTTGGTGTTGAGCAGTCAGACGAAGTGACTTGTGTTCAGGTAATATTCGTTTGGACACTTTGAAATTAAGGTACATTTCTTGTGAACCATCCAATAAGCGGAACAGCCGAAAGTAGATGTATTGCACGCAAAAATTGGCAAATTTGTGATATTCTTAAAGAAGGAATCAGACACGGACAGGATCTTCTTGACACCTTAGAAACATAGGATGTAATGTCATTTAAAAACTCCTAGTAGATGGCTACAGGAATTTCAAAATACTTCTACAGACGGTTGGGGGACACATTTTGAAAAAAACTACCATTTAAGACTGTCAATTTCCGTTTCTGTCATATATGCAATTACAATTTGCACCCATGACACATTGCACATTTTTTTAAAAACTGGCAGCAAGTTACTTAACTTTGAAGTATCATACAGCACTTAATGACAACTGTCTAACAAGAGAACATGCAAAGCCAAAATATGTGGTTTTTAATTTTTTTTATGCAAAAATTACATTTTCCAAAAAACTACTCCAGCAAGGGATACATCAAATAGCTTTAGATAAAGAATTTTTTAAGCGGTGAAGCACATTACTGAACTTTCAGCTTTCTGCTTCCTTTCAATCAAACACACATGCATGTTTTTAAGCACTGCCTGTGAACAGCTTAGAGAAAGAAATGGTAACACTTTCTGCTGGACTTTTTTCTGATTTTGCAGGACAACCTTCAAGCACATATGGTGCACACTGTAACCAATCTGTTTGATCGACGGGCTTGGGAGGTTCTCTACCAGCCACCACAATTCCCTGGACTCAGGCCCCTGTCATTGCAACTCGAGTCCTAAATGGCAGAAAATGATGCACGGCACTCCCTTCAGAACTGTCGCGGAGATTTGTCGGACAATAGCCAGATCCATTGCTGACCAACACAATGACACCCACAATGTTGCTGACTTCACTCTCACAGGCAGCAAAACATTGAAACATTTATCTCTTTTGTATAAGTAGATATTACAAGGCCAACACTCGAGATTGAGATGTATTTGGTGTGTCTCAAAAACAAAGATTAAAAATTTTAAAAACTGTTGCTACAGTGGAGTCATGTAACTTGGTGGGTGAGAACTGGATGCACAGTAGTACAGAAGTCACGTGACCTGCCCACCAACAGTAGTCGGCCAGCAGTAGCGAGCGCCCCATTTAATGTCGTCCTGTGCGGAGCAAGTTTACGACAGGCTTTAGCATTGTGTGTGGTACTTTTTTGGGAGTTATTGCAAGGCATTGTGGTAATATGAGTGCCAACAGCAAATTTCACCCAGTATTACACAGGCAGGCGAGAGAAATAACGTTTCACGTGTATCAGTTCTTTAGACGGTAGCTGGAAGCGGCAGCCACAGCATTGCCCAGAGTTGCCGAGTGCCAAGAACGAACAGCTGAGGTGTGTGGTATCGTTTTGAGATGTGTACAACGGATCAGCAGTGAAGCCAAACCATCTACTGAAGAGAACAAATCGCCTATTTTTAAGTCGCCTGGTAAGTGCCGAAATCGAAATAAATTTATGAGGGAGCTCAACGATTTCAGCAAGAATGTCTTACGACAAAAAACATTTGACATGTATAGCCAAGATGAATATCCTACGGCAGATAAATCACGTTCCTACATGAAAGAAGCTGAAAGTTTCAATGACAGCAAATCTAACATGTCCAGAATATTAAGGGAGATGGGATTTAAATACAGAAAGAGCAATGACTGAAGAGAAAAATCACGTATTATCTCAATGAAACATACATTCACCAGAACCATTCTGACCAACATGTTGGAAGACAATGTTGGTGGCCTGAAGGTTCCTGTGGGAAAAGCGAGACACCTTATTGTGCTTCACGCTGGTTCTGCATAGACAGGCTTCATACCAGAGAGTAAATTAATATTTGAAGAATCAAAGACGCAGGAATCGGGTGACTATCACTCCGAAATGACCTAGCTGGCTTCAAGTGGTGGTTTGTGCAACAGCTACTTCCATACACAATAGAGAATTCTGCTACTGTCATGGACAATGCAAGCATGCACTCTGTACAAGTGAATAAGGATCCTATTTCAAATACCAGGAAGGACGAAATTATTTCACAGTAGTCGTATAATGGAATTCCTCACACAGTGTCAGAGAGCGGGGCAAAGTTACTCATGCTCGCAAATGTATACAAGCCTAAATACTGCACCTACGAGAGAGAGGAACTGGCAAGACAGCATGGTCACCGAGTAATCAGGTTACCACCACATCACTGCCACTACAATCCTATTGAGCTGGTATGGACACAAGTTAAAGCCCACATGTCAGGAAAAAACAGCACCATGTGAAATGCTGACATCGAAAGACTCGCATGTGAAGCAGTGGACCGTCGTAAGCATATCTGCATGGGCAAACTGCGTCAGACATTCGGAAACACTCCAGGAAGAAAATTTTAAAAAGGAAATTGACAGACTCAGTGATGGAGCCTTTCATAATTAATATTCACGATTCAGATTTGTCTTTATCAGACAGCGAGGATTAAGACGATGCTTTGGGTTACCTTTGACAGTACTGCAATGCTGCGGTAAGCATTTAAGCATATATCATAAATCGTAAGTCTATATTATGTAATGGATAAGTTAAAGTTAGATATAGTGGGAATTAGTGAAATTCGGTGGCAGGAGGAACAAGACTTTTGGTCAGGTGAACACAGGGTTATAACGAGGATAATGGAATGTAGTCGAATTAAGTCGGGTGATGCTGAGGGAATTAGATTAGGAAATGAGACACTTAAAGTAGTAAAGGAGTTTTGCTATTTGGGGACCAAAATAACTGATGATGGTCGAACGTTTCTGAAGAAGAGAAATTTGTTAACATCGAGTATAAATTTAAGTGTCAGGAAATCTTTTCTGAAAGATAACACAATAATCAATGCAAGTCTATCCATTATTCTTGCCAATGATCATAGCTTTTTTATTTTTACACATTTTATACAACTCTGTATTTTAAAGGCAGACGATTCGATTACAACGCCTTTCTCACAAAGACGGTTGTTGCCTCCTGCATCACTCCGTTCCATTCCCTGTCCGCGCGTCCACCACACTGCATGGTAGCAGTAGCTATGCCTGGCTGCTAACTTATTCCCATTCTCTGCCACCACCAGTGGAAGCAGACCTTACGGTATGGGAACACTTTGCTACTTCTCAGCACAGTGCAGGATTCCACACCCGACTTACAAGGGAACCTCCCCATCGCACCCCCCTCAGATTTAGTTACAAGTTGGCACAGTGGATAAGCCTTGAAAAACTGAACACAGATCAATCGAGAAAACAGGAATAAGTTGTGTGGAACTATGAAAAAAATAAGCAAAATATACAAACTGAGTAGTCCATGCGCAAGATAGGCAACATCAAGGATAATATGGGGCAAGGAGCGCCGTGGTCCCGTGGTTAGTGTGAGCAGCTGCGGAACGAGAGATCCTCGGTTGAAGTCCTCCCTCGAGTGAAAATTTTATTTTCACAAAGTAATGATCTGTCCGTTCGTTCATTGACGTCTCTGTTCACTGTAAACAGTTCAGTGTCTGTATTTTGCGACTGCACTGCAAAACCGTGCGATTAGTAGACGAAAGGACGCGCCTCTCCAATGGGAACCGAAAACATCTGATCGCAAGGTTATAGGTCAACAGGAAAACACGTCTGATATATTCTATACAACACTGGTGACGGCATGTGCGTCACATGACAAGAATATGTTGTCGACCCACCTAACTTGTACACTTGGCGAATGGGTGAAAAGATTCTTCTACCTTGCCCGATTTAGGTTTTCTTGTGGATGTGATAATCACTCCCAAAAAACTGATGAAAACATAAGAGTTTGTCACATAAACTGCAACAAATGAATGCAACAGTTTCACAGTCGCACAGTTTTCCCTGTGCTCTGTCAAAACACGTGTTTTTAACGTTTTCAAATTTTTCCGTGTGTAGACCGTCAAATCCTGCATATGTCCAAGCAAATCTGAACATGTCCTGGAATTTTGGAGAGCGAAAGTGACTAAGTGTGAGTGCCTGAACTTTGATAATTGTCTGAAAATAAAAAAAAAACTTATTACTCGAGGGAAGACTTGAACCAAGGACCTCTCACTTCACAGCTGCTCACGCTAACCACAGGACCACGGCACTCCTGAGCTTATACTATAGTTGATGTTGCCTATCTTGCGCATGGACTACTCAGTTTGTATATTTTGCCTATTTCTGTCACAGTTCCACACAACTTCTTCCTGTTTTCTCGATTAATCTATGTTCAGTTTTTCAAGGCCTATTCACTGTGCCAACTTATAACTAAATCTGAGGGGGGCGCGATGGGGAGGTTCCCTTATTAGTTTTAGACCACTGTCTTTGTTAATCACATGGACTCTAATTCGAACAGCCACTTTAATTACTGAACTGTAGGAAGAGGAAGACTGCCCAAGTAACTAGTATTGTTGTAATCTATGGCACAGCCTGTTTTTAAACTTTGATCAGCCACGGCAGATTTGGCAGTCCTGTCACTGAATACCACGGTGGCTGCACAGAAAGCGACAGGACTCTAGTGACGGACACGGTAACAGGCAACGTGTATGAGGTGTGACCCAAAAAGCTATGAGAATTTTTTAATTTCGTGGGTTTTATAAATCCCACTCTCAATAAGAAGTTCTTATGTGATTGGTACACATGTTCCTGATGTTTGACTGTATTTTCAGCTGTTTTGAATATTTAGTCTAGTGCTGACAGTCTACATCTACAGCCATACTCCGCAAGCCACCTGACAGTGTGTGGCGGGGGTTATCTTGCGTACCTCCATCACTTCTCCCTTCTATTCCAGTCTTGTATTGTTCGTGGAAAGGATTGTCGGTATGCCTCTGTGTGGGCTCTAATCTCTCTGATTTTATCCTCATGGTCTCTTCGCGAGATATACGTAGGAGGGAGCAATATACTGCTCGACTCCTCGGTGAAGGTATGTTCTCTAAACTTCAACAAAAGCCCGTACCGAGCTACTGAGCGTCTCTCCTGCAGTCTTCCACTGGAGTTTATCGATCGACTCCATAATGCTTTCGTGATTACTAAATGATCCTGAAACGAAGCACGCTGCTCTCCATTGGATCTTCTCTATCTCTTCTAGCAACCCTATCTGGTACGGATCCCACACTGCTGAGCAGTATTCAAGCAGTGGGCGAACAAGTGTACTGTAACCTACTTCCTTTGTTTTCGGATTGCATTTCCTTACGATTCTTCCAATGAATCTCAGTCTGGCATCTGCTTTACCGACAATCAACTTTATATGATCATTCCATTTCAAATCACTCCTAATGCGTACTCCCAGATAATTTATGGAATTAACTGCTTCCAGTTGCTGACCTTCTATATTGTAGCTAAATGATAACGGATCTTTCTTTCTACGTATTCGCAGCACATTACACTTGTCTACAGTGAGATTCAATTGCCATTCCCTGCACCATGCGTCAATTCGCTGCAGATCCTCTTGCATTTCAGTACAATTTTCCATTGTTACAACCTCTCGATATACTACAGCATCATCTGCAAAAAGCCTCAGTGAACTTCCGAAGTCATCCACAAGGTCATTTATGTATATTGTGAATACCAACGGTCCTACGACACTCCCCTGCGGCATACCTGAAATCACTCTTACTTCGGAAGACTTCTCTCCATTGAGAATGACATGCTGCGTTCTGTTATCTAGGAACTGGAATGTAGTCTAATTAAATCGGGTGATGCTGAGGGTATTAGATTAGGAAATGAGATGCTTAAGGTAGTAAATGAGTTTTGCTATTTGGGGAGCAAAATAACTGATGATGGTCAAAGTAGAGAGGATATAAAATGTAAACTGGCAATGGGAAGGAAAGCGTTTCTGAAGAAGAGAAATTTGTTAACATCGAGTATAGATTTAAATGTCAGGAAGTCGTTTCTGAAATTATTTGTATGGAGTGTAGCCATGTATGGAAGTGAAACGTGAAAGATAAATGGTTTGGACAAGAAGAGAATAGAAGCTTTTGAAATGTGGAGATTAGATGGGTAGATCACATAACTAATGAGGAAGTATTGAATAGGATTGGGGAGAAGAGGAGTTTGTAGGACAACTTGACTAGAAGAAGGAACCGGTTGGTAGGACATGTTCTGAGTCATCAAGGGATCACCAATTTAGTATTGGAGGGCAGCGTGGAGGGTAAAAAATCGTAGAGGGAGACCAGGAGATGAATACACTAAGCAGATTCAGAAGTGTTGTGTTTTTTTTGTGGTTTTAGGGCGCACAACTACAATGGTCATTAGCGCCCTGACTAATTTAGGAATGTACCGCGAGGCACAAGGTTAAAACAGCAACTAAAAGGGACAACACTATAAAAGACGTATTAACAGACATAGGATTAAAAAAACTACAGCATAATCGAACGTCCTTAGACAGGTGTGTCAAGTTGATAAAACGAAGAACGTGAGCAGCAGCTTCTGGGTCATCCGCTAAAATGGCATCCAGAGTACATGGCAGGCCAAGATCAAGACGCAGCGTATTAAAATCCGGACAGGACATTAAAATGTGGCGGACCGTCAGCAATTGCCCACATGGACAGAACGGCACCGGACTGCCGTCAGCAGATGGCGGTGGCTGAACTGGCAGTGTCCAATTCGTAGCCGGGCCAAAACGACCTCCTCCCGCCGAGAAGGACGTGAGGAGGACGTGAGGAGGACGTCCAAGCTAAGGGAAGAGGTTTCAAGGCCCGAAGCATGTTGTCCCTAAGTGCAGCACAATCGGCATGCCACAGGGATAAAATGCGCCGACAAATGATCGTGCTACAATCTGATGAAAGGACACAACAAGAAGCTGTCCGAGGCTGGAGGACCGCAGCCTTGGCCGCGACATCTGCAGCTTCGTTCCCAGGGCTACCGACATGGCCAGGAACCCACATAAAGCTAACTGGAGACCCGTCGTCCACCAGCTGCTGAAGAGAGCGTTGGATCCGGTGCACGAAAGGGTGAACCGGATATGGATCACTGAGGCTCTGGATGGCGCTCAGAGAATCGGAGCAGATGACACAAGCAGAATGTCGGTGGCGGCAGACGTAAAGAACAGCCTGGTAGAGGGCAAAGAGCTCAGCTGTGAAGACCGAACAATGGCCATGTAGCCGGTATTTGAAACTTTGTACCCCGACAATAAAAGAACACCCGACCCCGTCATTGGTCTTTGAGCCATCTGTATAAATGAAGGTCATATTAATGAACTTCGAACGAAGTTCGACAAAACGAGAGTGGTATACTGAACCGGGGGTAACTTCCTTTGGGAGCGAGCGGAGGTCAAGGTGAACGCGAACCTGAGCCTGGAGCGAAGGTGGCGTGTGGCTCTCGCCCACTCTAAAGGTTGCAGGGAGTGAAAAAATCAAGGTGTTGAAGGAGGCGACGAAAGCAAACTCCAGGGGGTAGTAGGGCAGAGACATACAACCCGTATTGACGGTTGAGAGAGTCGTCAAAAAAGGAACGATACGATGGGTGGTCGGGCATTGACAGAAGCCGACAGGCCTAACGACAAAGCAGCATATCGCGCCGGTAGGTGAGTGGCAATTCACCGGCTTCAGCATGAAGACTCTCGACGGGACTAGTATAAAACGCTCCGATTGCAAGCCGTAATCCCCGATGTTGTATGGAGTTCATGTGGCGTAAGATGGACGGCCGTGCAGAGGAGTATACAAAGCACCCATAATCCAGCTTCGAGCGGACGATCGAGCGATATAGGCGAAGTAGGACAGTTCGATCCGCTCCCCAAGACATGCCACTGAGAACACGGAGGACATTTAGAGAACAGGTACAACGGGCAGCCAAATATGACATGTGGAGACCAACTAAGTTTCCTGTCAAATGTAAGACCTAAAAATTTTGTTGTCTCCACGAATGGGAAAGCAACAGGGCCGAATCGTCAGGACGGTGGGAGACACTTTGTAGCGCCTGAAGTTAATACAGACCGTTTTCTCGGCAGAAAAACGGAAGCCATTGGCGACACTCCAGGAGCAAACACGGTCAAGAGAACGCTGAAGAGAGCGCTCCAGGAAACATGTATGCTGCACGCTGCAATATGTGGTAAAATCGTCCACGAAAAGGGAGCCTGATACATCATCTGGGAGGCAATCTATTATTGGATTGATCGCTATGGCAAAGAGAGCGACGCTCAAAACGGAGCCCTGTGGCACCCCATTTTCCTGGCGAAAGATGTCTGACAGGACAGAATCCACACGTACCATGAACTGTCAATCCATTAAAAAGGAACGAATAAAAAGAGGGAGGTGACCGCGAAAGCCCCATGTATGTATGGTGCAGAGAATGCGCGCCCTCCAACAGGTGTCTTAAGCCTTCTCCAAATCAAAGAACACAGCTGCGGTCGAGCGTTTCCGCAAGAAGTTATTCATAATGAAGGTCGACAGGGTAACCAGATGGTCAACAGCAGAGCGGCGCCTACGAAATCCACATTGTACATTGGTAAGTAGGCGTCGAGATTCGAGCAGCCAAACCAACCGAGAGTTAACCATTCGCTCCATCACCTTACAGACACAGCTGGTAAGCGAGATGGGTATATAACTGGAAGGCAAGTGCTTGTCCTTCCCCGGCTTAGGAATCGGTACAATAGACTCGCGCCAGCATGCGGGAACATGTCCCTCAATCCAGATGCGATTGTAAGTACGAAGAAGGAAACCTTTACCCGCAGGAGAACGGTTCTTCAGCATCTGAATATGAATAGAATCAGGCCCCGGAGCGGAGGACCATGACCGGGCAAGTGGATTTTCAAGTTCCCGCATGGTGAATGGGGCATTGTAGTTTTCACAATTCAAGGAGTGGAAATTAGGTGGCCGAGCCACCTCTGCCTGCTTTCGGGGGAGGAAGGCAGGGGGGTAATGAGTGGAGCTCGAAACCTCTGCGAAAAAGCGGCCGAAGGCATTGGAGACATCCTCAGGGGCCACAAGGACGTCATTCGCGACCGTCAAGCCAGAAACTGGTGAGTGGACCTTAGTGCCAGATAACCGGCGCAGGCTACCCCATACAACAGGAGGAGGAGTTAAACTGTTGAAAGTGCTTGTGAAAGCAGCCCAGCTGGCTTTCTTGCTTTCTTTAAAAATACGACGACACTGTGCACGTAATCATTTGTAAGTGATACAATTCGCCACTGTAGGGTGGCGTTTGAAGGTGCGTAAAGCATGTCGACAAGCACGTAAGGCGTCTCTACATGCTGCGGTCCACCAGGGGAGTGGTACGCGGCGTGGAGAAGAAGTAGTGTGAGGGATGGAATATTCAGCAGCAGTGAGAATGACTTCCGTGAGGTGTGCGGCCTGACTATCGCAGCTTGTGAAGGTTTGATCCTGAAAGGTCGTCCTGGAAGTGAAGAGCCCCCAGTCTGCTTTGGAGATGTTCCAACTAGTTGAGCACGGAGAGGGGGTATGATGCGGGAGATGGATAACACACGGGAAGTGGTCGCTCGAATATGTATCAGAAAGCGCATACCACTCAAACCGGTGTGCAAGTTGGGTAGTACAGACAGAGGTTCAAATGGGGATAGGTGTTAGAGGTGTCTGAAAGGAAAGTAGGGGCACCAGTATTGAGGCAGACTAGATTGAGCTGATTGAAAACGTCTGCTAACAGGGAGCCCATCAGACAGGATGCTGGAGAGCCCCAAAGAGGATGGTGAGCATTGAAGTCTCCAGTTAACAAAAATGGTGTAGGGAGCTGAGCAATAATTTGCAGCATGTCTGCCCTAGTAACGGCAGACGACGATGGAATGTAAACGGTACAGATGGAAAATGTAAAATTGGGGAGAGTAATGCGGACGGCAACTGCCTGCAGGCCTGTGTGCAATATGATGGGATCATAGTAGATATCATCCCGGACCAGCAACATAACCCCTCCATGAGCCGGAATACGTGCCACAGGGGGTAAGTCAAAACGCTCAGAGGTGTAGTGTGCCAAGGCAATTTGATCGCATGGGCGTAGCTTCGTTTCCTGGAGGGCTACGATGAGAGGACGGTGCGAGCGGAGAAACAATTTGAAGTCCTCTCGGTTGGAACGAATGCTGCGAATATTCCAGTGAATAAGTGCCATCGTGAGAAGGAGAAGGTGCAAGAAGGGGTCATCGAGAAGGCCGCTGAGGGCCCGGCTTCGAGCGAGCACTGCCGGCGCTAGCAGGAGGCGGACAGTCATTGTCCATTTGTTCTATAGGTTCACCCTCATGGGTAGCCCTGCCACAAGTCACACATGTAGCCGCATTGGAACAAGAATGGCGAGTGTGATTGAAACGCTGACACTGGTAGCAGCGCGTAGGTGTCGGGACATAGGGACCAAATGAAATAACCTCGTAGCCCGCCTTGATGCGTGATGGCAGCTGAACACTGTCAAAGGTCAAGAAAAGTGTCCGGGTCGGTACAAGGTCATTATTGACCTTTTTGATGACCCTATGGACACCCGTCACGCCCTGCTCAGCAAGGAAAGACTGAATCTCCTCGTCAGTCAATCCGTCGAGTGATCTAGTATTGACCACTCCACGAGACGAATTCAAAGTGCGGTGAGCCTCCACCCGGATAGGGAACGTGTACAGGAGTGTGGCCCGAAGCAGTTTTTGTGCCTGGAAGGCACTATTAGTTTCTAGTAACAAGGTACCATTACGCAACCCGGTACAAGATTTGACAGATCCAGCTATGGCATCTACGCCCTTCTGGATAACGAAAGGGTTGACAGAGGAAAAATCCTTTCCGTCCTCAGATCAAGAAACTACGAGGAACTGTGGGGCAGGCGGTAGTACTTTTGTCACTGGTGGCTGGTCAAGTTTCCGTTTGTGGGCAGAAGTCGAGAGAGAAGAAGAAGAGAAATCCATTGCGGAGGAATCCCCCTTGATTGCCAGCGTCTCCGATGGCGGGCTCCTTCCTTGTCACACCTCCCGAGAAACGGACGGAGGGACCAATTGGCACGGTCGGAAGGTGTCAGCTCAGGAAATCACCCCTCCCTAGGCCTGGCCTTTACCAGGGGGTGGGTACGTGCGTGCCTTACTTGTCTACCCAGGGCGGGGAATTACGCGTTACCTCGTCACCGGCAACGCGTGGGTCAGCCTTCAGGCATGCACAGGGAGGAAGGAAGAAGAGGAAATAGAAAGGAGAGAGGGAAAGAAAGGACATACTGTCTCAAACGCCGAAGTGGAGACCAGAGAAGGAGGAGAGGGCAAGGAGGAGAAGGCAAGGAGGAGAGGGCAAGGAGGAGAGGGCAAGGAGGAGAGGGCAAGGAGGAGAAGGCAAGGAGGAGAAGGCAAGGAGGAGAAGGCAAGGAGGAGAAGGCAAGGAGGAGAAGGCAAGGAGGAGAAGGCAAGGAGGAGAAGGCAAGGAGGAGAAGGCAAGGAGGAGAAGGCAAGGAGGAGAAGGCAAGGAGGAGAAGGCAAGGAGGAGAAGGCAAGGAGGAGAAGGCAAGGAGGAGAAGGCAAGGAGGAGAAGGCAAGGAGGAGAAGGCAAGGAGGAGAAGGCAAGGAGGAGAAGGCAAGGAGGAGAAGGCAAGGAGGAGAAGGCAAGGAGGAGAAGGCAAGGAGGAGAAGGCAAGGAGGAGAAGGCAAGGAGGAGAAGGCAAGGAGAAGAGTAAGTAAGACAGCAAGATGGAGAAGAACACAGAAAAGAACCAACCAAAGGAAGGAAGAAACCAGAAGAAGTGAAAACCAAAATGAACTCAAATATAGGTCGTGAAACCGTCCGTCTCGGGACGCAGGCGCTAACTACCCCCTTGAGGGGGAGGGACTCCTTTTAGTCGCCTCTTACGACAGGCAGGAATACCTCGGGCCTATTCTAACCCCCGGACCCACAGGGGGGATTCCGAAGTGTGTAGGTTGCAGTAGGTACTGGGAGTTGAAGCTTGCACAGGATAGAGTAGCATAGAGAGCTGCATCAAACCAGTCTCAGGACTGAAGACCACAACAACATATTGTTCTCCAGCCTTATGACACACAGGCAGTGCCAAGTGGACATCCTCTGCCAAACGCCAATATATGTGGATGCACGGCTCCACTCAGAATGCACAGTCAGTCAGACAGTTTGACAGTTTCAGCACCGTTCCTCACGACAGCCTCACAACTTCTATACAATTGCTGCCCAGAACATCCGACGTGACATTCTACTAGTTCTGTTAGTCATTGCTCGCTGGAGCAAGGACTACACCACGTTCACAGATTGATCTGGGCACACGAACCAACAACAGTGCCACAGGCCTCTTACCCCTAAAGGTTCTCAGGCTTGACACTGATTTTTATTGATAGGGAACACTAATGTGTGCTGACAATTCTCACACAACGTAAGATCTTACAACAGAAGATTACTAGAGAAATTGTCGTCACACCTGCAGAATTACAATGTTATGCTGATAATGTCTTCACATCAAGTCAACGACGCCCGTGGCCACCACTTCAAATATCTCTTATAAATAGATAACTACATGTTTTTCAACATTACTATTACACACTCTTTTGTACTTAGTTCACAGTTACTCGAAACTTGAGCAACAGGCGTACCGGTTTTACGTGGAACACTTTGTACCGCCCGATTTGCCACGATTGACGCCAACGAACCCACTAGCCACAGACACTGAGTGCACTTTAGCCATAACCACATTACACTACGCTACCTGTGTATCTGGCCATTGCTGTGAAAGTACTCGAGCCCCTTGAGCACCTCGCGCAGCACCGTGGCAATGGTGGCCTCGTCAAAGACGCCGTGGCGGCAGTCGGCGACGCGCATCTTGTGCTTGATGATGTCGAGCAGCGAACCTCCCTCCAGCAGACGCAGCACCAGCCACAGCTCCTCTCGCACCACGAACGACGTGTAGTACGTCACCACGTTCTCGTGGTTGCATGATGACATCGCCTGGATCTCCTTCTGCGGGCACGCGTGCCACCGCACCTCAGTACCACTCCCACAGGTTATGTGAGCACATAATGTCAAAAAGAAAATCTGCAGTTTCATTCTACACTAAAATTGACAGTGGCATTACGAGATACGTACACCGCACATGCTGTTTAGAAGGAAAAGTTACGTATTGCTACAAGACGTAGTACTGGTCAAAATTGGAAGGAAAGTTCCTATAATAACATGCCAAGAAATCAATATCTACATAGATAAGGACCATTGACTCGTGACAAATAATGCTTAATAGTGAGCTGAGCAGTTAACGACCTTGCCGCAGTGGTAACACCGGTTCCCGTCAGATCACCGAAATTAAGCGCTGTCGGACTGGGCTAGCACTCGGTTGGACTGCCACGCATTGTTGGCAAGCGGGGCACACTCAGCCCGTGTGGAGCAAACTGAGGAGCTACTCGAGTGAGAAGTAGCGGCTCTGGCCACAAAAACTGACAACGACCGGGAAAGTGGTGTGCTGACCACGTACCCCTCCATATCTGCATCTAACGAGGATGAGACAGCGGCCAGTTGGTACCGTTGGACCCTCCAAGGCCTGTTCGGACGGAGTTTAGTTAGTCAGTTGAGCAGGCTGTATTACTGTTCACAAGAGGCAGTTTAGTGAATAATCAAAAGACGCTACTGTGGGCAGATGTAAATTCTCAAGTAACTGTGGATGTGGGGCACCAGGATCGCTTCAGCATCAATGTCTGTGCGGGAAATCATTGTGACGGACTCTTAGGGCCCTACACTTTAGGACCATTCCGTGCCAAGTAGTCCAATTTCAGAAAAAGTTCCCAAATTTAAAATGTGGGTGAACATTCACACGTATTCCTAATGAACATTAGTAAAGTTTTACTTTCAGCAATCTAATGCTTCTGAGGATATAGCCAAGTGACCCCATAGAACAGCTACAAATTGTGCACCAGCAAGTTTTCAGCAGCTGATGTGCAACACCTCCAGCAATATTTTGTTGAACGAAACAAAACTAGGAACTCTTCTGCACCTTTTAACCCTCTCTTACATGAATTAATAAAAAAAAAGATTTCTGAGAGATCTGCATACGGATACTTTGAAGCAAAGTTGGCCAAAAAACGTTAAAAAAAGTTTAGCTATTTATATCTCCGAAAGTAACAGCAAGATGAACATTAAGCTTCGCACTAATAACTTACCAGTACAAAGTATTACAAAACAAAATTTCATTTTCCTACTGATTTTCAGTAGTTTACAAATTGAGGGCAAAGTCGGCAATTTTTCTAAAAACCCCAAAAACTGCTATTTTTGGCCCACATTTGCAAATGTGTTTTCTACACATTCTTCTGAATCATTTTCATTAGAAATACTATATTCTACACTACCTAAAGAACTATACTTATTTTTGCAATGGGGCATATATGGCACTAAAATAGGATGAGAAGGTGGAGACACACAGAAAATGGGGCCATATTCAACTGATACTCTAATTAAATCTGACTTTTTTTATTATGTTCTACAATTGTTTAGTGCTCTCTGTAGTACATAATATAAGAAGTCCCAATGACTAGGAAATGAGCTTGACTCAGAAAAACTGTCTCCCTCCCCCTTTTTTTATGTCTCTGCAGCATTCTTTTTATAGAAAGTGAAATGGAGTAAGGAACACAATAAAAAGAATAGTTTTCTCTTTCTTGTAGCTCTGGTAATAGGTAAATTGATGTAAAAACATTTGAAAAGTATTTTTGGGGTTGTGTCTTGCCAAAATTTCTTCCCAAACAATCCCAACAGTGATATCTCTTGGCCATCAGTAGTTTTCCTAGTAACACTACAGCAAATTAATGAAACCTGTTAAAATTCAATTAGCTTGAAGTAAATATAAGCCCAGGATCCTAAAAGAGATCTCTTCTAGCTTTGGCCTCTGTCACTTCTAGAAATTTATGATCAGCTTGGGATCCAGTGTAAGGAAGCCCTTATCAGGTTCCGAACCTGTGATAAGAAACGCATGCTGCTGTTGCACATATCAGGCATGGCCCCTATGGTGATGGGGACACTGTTTTCCTCACTTTAAAAGGAACCAGCAGTGGTTAAGCCGCCACAGATGAGACCAGCACATTTATACAATTTTTCCATGTATACACCGATATTCGACATTAATGGCAAATAACGCTAACACAAAATATGCTATACTTAAACCAGAATTAAACTAGCAGAACAATAGCATTATCCATTATAGACATACACTAATAATTCTCTGTAACATTAATCAATTCCAAAAAATTTCAGGAAGACTGCTGTGATCTTCAAAATGTACATAATGTGACAAATTTATACAAAGTGACGGTGGTGTAAAACCCGGAGCCTATTTATACGATGAGTGCTGCAGTTGTTTTGCAATAATTTTACTGCCCTGATAATGCACAGTTAAACTGTGAAGTTTATAACAAGTTTTATTCTGCAGTTACAGCAGAGAAACAGGTAAATGTAATGATAAGTCATGACAAAACACACACTTTTTTGAAGTGTTTCAAGTTATTCAGACTTTATCTCACTTCCCAGTCATCAAGACTTGATACTGCCTTTCCCACAGAATGCCAAACAATTGAACATAAAAGATGTGAGATTAAGTTTGACTGACAGCAGAATATGGGCCTATTTTCACTGCACCTCCACATTGACTTTTTAAGGCCTTAGACATTCGCACTAGTAAACCAAATATGGATTTCAGATGGTTTAGAACATTGTCCTTCTAATGAAAATAAGTTTGCAGAACACTTTTTGTAAAAGTTCTAATAGTTTGCAAATTCTGGGCGAAGTTGACGATTTTTCTCAAAACACCAATCAGGCTGTTTTTGGCGTTTTGAGAAAAATCGTCAACTTTGCCCAGAATTTGCAAACTATTAGAACGCCATAGGAGAATGAAATTTTACATTCCAAGACCCTGCATATGAAAGTTATTAGGTGCAAGATTTCTCGTGTTACTTTCAGAGATATAAAAAGTGAAACTTCACTTTTTTTGGGGCATCTATTCTTTTGGCCAACTTTGAATTAAATTATTCATACACAAATAACCAACGAAAACTTTTTATTGCTTCACTAAAGAAAGTGCAAAAGTTGTATAAGATGGCCTAGTTTTGTTTCATTCAAAAAAATACTGCCATAGATGAGATGTCTCAAAACTGATGAAAACTCACAGGTGCACTGTCAAGAGCTGCACTACAAGATCAAACAAATGACTATATCTCTGGAAGTGTTGAATTAACAGTTGTGATGTTCACTGGGAACACGTGCAATCATTCATACAAAATTTCATCAAAATCCGCTACAGTCGTGCGGGAACCTCTAGACCATCTGGCACCGAATAACTCATTACCAAAAAGATTAAGAGGTGCTAAGTGCCGCTGATTTCTGCACGAGGAATTGCCAGAGCTACATAAAAACATTACCTTGCAGGAAGTAGACTATTGTGCTTTATCTGTGACAGAGCACCACCCCGTTCCTGTGGTTGGTGCACCAGTACCTTACTGCAATGTTGTGGGGACAAGACTTTGGTCGAGGAGGTCCACCAGCCTGGTCCTCCCATTCACAAGCCCTGAATGCATTGGATTTCTGATAACAGAGGCATTTAAAGGCAATGGTGGACGCCCAACCCACTAACAATGTTCAGACGTTACACAAGAGTGTGGCACTATACGAATACAGCCAGAAGTATTTGAAAGAGTGCAATTCGTAGCAAAGGTCTGGTGGATGCGTCAGGATCTTTGAAAACCAGCCTGCCTGCCTGCCTCCTCCTACGTAACAAGACAGATCGGAATGAGAGGACATGTCGGCTCCATATCTGAACAGGCATTTGCTTCCAGACATACGAACTTTGAACAACACTACCCCCCTGTGGGATTATGTGACAATTTCTTTAAAGACCCTGTGACAACTCCCAAGAAATCCAACTAACATTTCAAAAACTTATTTTCACTGTCTTATTACACATTAGGGCCAACTGATTTTGTTGCCCTGGTCCAACATTAGTTACCTCGAGTGTCAGTTATATACACAAACTGTGTCTGCAAATCAGATGTTCTAATTTAGTCGCAAGGGCGCATTGAAATTTAAGTATATTGGTATTATCCTTAGTACACAGAAAATGTGATTTACTTCTGGATGTTAGTGAACTAAAAAGAAACAAGTGATTGGTCAAGAAGAGATGTTTAAAATATTCACACAAATTAACACAAACTTGTTAAATCTACTTAGATCGAATGTCTTCTGGACAAAAAAATTCAAAGGGATTGCCTGTGAAAGGTTTGGCTACAAAAGCTCTAGTATGAGTAAACACTGATTACTTTTTCTGTGCCCAATTAGAGGATGTTTCACCTCACTCCAAAGATTGTGTACGAAAGTCTTTGCCACTAAAAGATTAAGTGGGCATAGCAATTTACAAGCTAGCTACACACAATATAAGGTTGTTAGCAACCAGTTCAATTTCTCTAACTCAGAAAAGTCAGCAGTTTTGTACCAGTTTCCATATAATGACGATTTTTTTTCTTTTTTTTGGTAATTTCCAAGAATGATTGCCTATCGAAGTTGCTGGGTCCAAACGATACGTATTGACCATGTGATCGTAAATCGATCATTCGACCCCGGTGGCAGGTGCTGTGATCAATTATTTGTGATCGTCATTTTTATCTGTTTTCCGTTATTCCCTTACTTTCTCTAAATTAAATACCTCCGCGAATTATTTGTGAGTTGCTAAGGAAACCCAGACAATTTATGTCATTACTGAGTGGGATGTCTGGTGTTCTTGACATTTCTTCGGTGGATTCTCTCACATGGAAGAATCTAATTCCATGTGTATGCAGCGTAGAAAATTGTTTGACTTTTTGTAGCAAATATGGAGTACTACCAGACAAGGAAAGAAGGGACTGTGTAGACTGTGGTGGTGTGAAGTGTGTAAAACTCTGTAACAACAGTTTCGATGCTGAAATACAGTTACAATTTCATTGTGGACAATGCGAAAAATTATCCAAATCATCCATCCAGATCACCATAATAGACTTTCAGATGACGACAACACCAACGTCGGGTAAGGTAAGTCGCCTCCTTTGCAGTTAAAAGTATTTTTGTAACGCTCTTCTTTTCTCATTGCTGTAGTGACCTACGTAAACATACTCTTAATGCCCACCAGACTGGCATGATCGATTTATGATCACACATTTGGTATGTATCATTTGGACCCAGCGACTTCGATAGGAAATAATTCTTGGAAATTACCTTTTTGAAAAAAGTTCCAAAATGGAAACGAGTAGCTTCCTGGACAATTCTTATGCCCCCCTCCCCCTACACACACACACACACACACACACACACACACACACACACACACACACACACACACACACACACACACACCATTTCTCCAACATTAACCAACACTTAAAAAAAGCAAGAAGCAACCTGAGGCGTCATGTGACAAATGCAGGAGAGTGTTTACACAGGACAAAAATGAACTGGAAAAGGCGAGAACTGCTGGCCAAACCTGCAATTCCAGAATCAATAAAGTGTTTCAATAAGAACCAGAGAAAGATCCTGAGTACACTCAACCTGGACCTGAAACTAAGGGAAAGGAAAAGACAGATAGGCAGCAGTCACTAGTTTTGCAGTTGAAGGCTATATGGTTTTCAGATTCCATGAGAAATAATGCTGTGTACATTTACCACTAGTATCAATTACATTTTCGGTCTTTCTGCAAACTGCTGTACACCGATCAGCCAAAACATTATCACCACTGACCTTTCCATATAAATCTGTCCAGGCGACAGAAGCGTCACCTGGCAAGGAATAACTGTCAGACTCATGCGCAGTGCACGAAGTATCAGCGAGCGGGTTGTCCGCCTGTAGAATGGGGAAGGCACGCAATCTGAGTTTGATCGAGGACAGACTGTGATGGCCCAAAGGCTCAGCATAAGCATCTCCGAAACTCCACGACTTGCCAGGTGTTCGGGGTGTGCTGTGGTGAGCGTCTTCAACATGTGACAAAACCAAGGTGAAACTACTTCCCAATGTTGCCGAGTTGTGTATCACGTATCCGACGAGTAGCTTTGTTGTAGCAAAGTTTGTGCACATTTGTGCCCAAGCATTTATCACAGAATCAGAAGGCAGCAAGAATGGATGTTTGCCTGACCCACCTGTTGAGATATGCAGATCAAGGAACAGATTTCATTGCTCAGACTGTGGCACAAGATGAAATGTGCTGTCACCACTTTGACATTGCCTGCAAACTGATGAATACGGAGCAGCAGCACCTACATCTACATCTATACTCCGCAAGCCACCTGTCTGTGTGGCGGAGGGTACCTTGAGTACCTCTATTAGCACTCCCTTCTATTCCAGTCTCGTATTGTTCGTGGAAAGAAAGAGTGTCAGTATGCCTCTGTGTGGGATCTAATCTCTCGGATTTTATCCTCACGGTCTCTTCGTGAGATATATGTAGCAGGGAGCAATATACTGCTTGACTCCTCGGTGAAGGTATGTTCTCAAAACCAACAAAAGCCCGTACCGAGCTACTAAGCGTCTCTCCTGCAGAGTCTTCCACTGGAGTTTATCCATCATCTCCGTAACACTTTCGCAATTACTAAATGATCCTATAACAAAGTGCGCTGCTCTCCGTTGGATCTTCTCTATCTCTTCTATCGACCCTATCTGGAACGGATCCCACACTGCTGAGCAGTATTCAAGCAGTGGGCGAACAAGTGTACTGTATCCTACTTCCTTTGTTTTCGGATTGCATTTCCTTAGGATCCTTCCAATGAATCTCAGTCTGGCATCTGCTTTACCGACGATCAACTTTATATGATCATTCCATTTCAAATCACTCCCAGATAATTTATGGAGTTAACTGCTTCCAGTTCCTGACCTGATATATTGTAGCTAAATGATAAGGGATCTTTGTTTCTATGTATTCACCACACATTACACTTGTCTACATTGAGATTCAATTGCCATTCCCTGCACCATGCGTCAATTCGCTGCAGATCATCATGCATTTCAATACAATTTTCCATTGTTACAACCTCTCGATATACTACAGCATCATCCGCAAAAAGCCTCAGTGAACTTCCGATGTCATCCACAAGGTCATTTATGTATATTGTGAATGGCAACGGTCCTACGACACTCCCCTGCGGCACACCTGAAATCACTCTTACTTCGAAAGACTTCTCTCCATTGAGAATGACATGCTGCATTCTGTTATCTAGGAACTCTTCAATCCAATCACACAATTGGTCCGATAGTCCGTATGCTCTTTGTTCATTAAACGACTGTGGGGAACTGTATCCAACACCTTGCGGAAGTCAAGAAACACTGCATCTACCTGTGAACCCATGTCTATGGCCCTCCTAGTCTCGTGGACGAAAAGCGCGAGCTGGGTTTCACACGACTGTCTTTTTCGAAACCCGTGCTGATTCCTTCAAGAGTAGATTTCTAGTCTCCAGGAAAGTCATTATACTCGAACATAACAAGTGTTCCAAAATTCTACAACTGATCGACGTTAGAGATATAGGTCTATAGTCCCGCACATCTGTTCGACATCCCTTCTTGAAAACGGGAACGACCTGTGCCCTTTTCCAATCCTTTGGAACGCTACGCTCTTCTAGAGGCCTACGGTACACCACTGCAAGAAGGGGGGCAAGATCCATGGCATACTCTGTAAAATCGAACTGGTATCCCATCAGGTCCAGCGGCCTTTCCTCTTTTGAGCGATTTTAATTGTTTCTCTATCCCTCTGTCGTTTATTTCAATATCTACCATTTTGTCATCTGTGCGACAATCTAGAGAAGGAATTACAGTGCAGTCTTCCTCTGTTAAACAGCTTTTCGAAAAAGACATTTAGTATTTTGGCCTTTAGTCTGTCATCCTCTGTTTCAGTACCATTTTGGTCAGAGTGTGTCTGGACATTTTGTTTTGAACCACCTACGGCTTTGACGTAAGACCAAAATTTTAGATTTTATGCCAAGTCAGCACACAAAATTTTACTTTCAAATTCATTGGACACCTCTCGCATAGCCCTCATCACACTACATTTTGCTTCGCATAATTTTTGTTTGCAAGGCTTTGGCTTTGTTTATGTTTGCTGTGAATTTCCCTTTGCTTCCGCAGCAGTTTTCTAACTTGGTTGTTGTACCACGGTGGCTCTTTTCCATCTCTTACAATCTTGCTTCGCACATACTCATCTAACGCATATGGTAGAATGGTTTTGAACTTTGTCCACTGATCAACACTATCTGCACTTGAGACAAAACTTGTGTTACGCCGTCAGGTACTCTGTAATCTGCTTTTTGTCACTTTTGTTAAACAGAAAAATCTTCCTACCTTTTTTAATATTTCTATTTACGGCTGAAACCATCGATGCAGTAACCTCTTTACGATCTCTCCGCACATGACTAATAACCTTGCCTCAACCACCCCCCCCCCCCCCCCCAAAAAATATCTACTTACTGACTGACTACCATGGTGTGCAAAAGTTAACATTAAAATTAACATTGGGCAGTGTTGCAATATATTGCCAAGGCTTAAACAGGCCATAAAAAACAAGCCTTAAACGGGATAGTACTTGTCCAGAACAGCACAAAGCCACATGTAGCCAAGAAGACCTTCAACAATTTTAATGGGATGTTCTTACATCATCGATCTCTCTCCCCACATGACTAATATCTTCTGCCCCATAAAATAATCTTTAAAAGGTAGCAGGTTCAACAGTGACGAGGAAGTGCAGGGCACTGTGGAAAACTGCATCTGTTACTACCCCACGACTTTCTACACTGAACCAATCCACTGCCTTCCCGCGTGTAGTTATACAGCCCCACATCAACTGTAATCACAATATTGTTAAAATTTCTTTACATATAACTTATCTGCTTTTCATGTGGGCACACCTTATAAAACCATCAAGCAATTGAGGACAGAGGGTGCAAGTGCTGCTTTGAGTTGAAGTAGTAGTTACAAGGGGGTGGGGAGAGGGAGAGAGAGGGGGAGGGAGAGAGAGTGTTTTACTACACAAGACATACATAGTATTTCCGAGAAAAGTGTTATCACTGTTACACATTCCATTATACCAAGTAGCGATGAGATTGCTTGCCAAGAGTGCCCTAAAAGGTATTTTCAGGTTCTGTACCATACTTACATGTGAGTACCTCTTCGAAAAGCATGTTTTCATTTACTTCAACAATAATTAATGATTTTTTAAAAAGCTTTTTGGGGTGGCATAAAGTACTTCGCCTCCCCTAGTAAAAGGCTTTATGAAAAATGCACTGGTATTACTATTGTTAAATCCACAACATAAGAGGCAAAAATGACAGCAACAATCATATCACATTTAATAGGCAGGTAGCAGGGAGTGTATGCTGTAGGGCTGTGCGTACCACAACAGAATAATAACTATTTTAAGAAACAAATAGTAGGAAAATTACTGCAGAGTGACAATGGTGCTAGCTTTTGAGAAGGACAACAGAAGCAGACAGACAACTGGGAAGACAGAAATGGAATAAGTTGCAAGCCATTGGAATGTGATGCCACGGGGGACTGCTGCAGAACTACAGTACTGATCAAGCAAGCAATAAGAGAGAAAAGATTAAACTTTACAAGGGACCATCCAAGCTCCAACCTCTAATTGTGCATCAGTAATGCCGGTCACAAGCTGGAGTGGAAAGTTATAACAACAGAAGAGCCACTTGGATAGCCACTGACGTAACCATACGTTAGGGACCGATGACCTAAGCAGTTTGGTGCCTTAGAAATTCTCACACATTTCTGAATACGTTTTTGTTTCGATTGCATGTGACATGTTAAGTATTTTAAGTACCAACATCCTTAACACACTAGGTGCTAGAGTAGTATCAAACAAATTTTGGAGAAAAACACTTCACACACACACACACACACACACACACACACACACACACACGTAATAATTAGTTTAACAGTTAGTTGCTATTTCTCTTACTGGAGTGTATACAGCAGAACTCATACCGCAACTAAACTAAAAATTATGAAAAGTGAAATGAAGCTAACCTAACATAGACCTCGGGCTACACTACCAATTAGTGTCACCACTATGCAGATGAAGTCATTAATAACACCTCAACACATATTGTGCAAAGTGCTCTATAGATCAATAAAACAAATTTGTGGCAAAAGCAGAAAACCCAGAAACCACCATTCACACAACGCAAGTTATTCACATAATTTTGTTACGCCAACCGAGATTCGTATTCCAGATGAAATGATTAACATTTCAATATCAAAGGTGCAAATAACATATGTCAAAAGCAGAATGTGAAGGAAAGGCCACCCACAAAATGTGATTAGTATATTTGCCATGTAAAGATTTATCTAGTCAACAGCTGCTGACTGGGTAACACACACTTTCCTTTTGTTGGCTACCTCCTTTCTCCATGTAGAAACTTGTTGTCAACATTTGCCTCAAACTTTGAACAACTGCAGCTCATCTGACAGCCCTTTGCATAATCAGAAAAAATGTAAAATAAATAACATAATTAATCAAAAATATAAAATGGTTCGACACACACTGCAACATGAGTAACTGCTAAAAATTCTAGTTTAAGGATGGCTTAGACCTGATTATTAATATGGATCAGTCTCAATGTCAGATACAACAGCTAAGCTGAAATGAACTGCAGCTAACCTACCGTTTGGTTGGTGACTCATTGTAACTTTGTACACTATCTCGTAGAAATGGCCGCGAGAACTGTCGATTTAACACAATTTTAAGATTTTAAATTATAAAACAGTAACCAGATACAATAACAGTTTAAAAAATGATTTAAACCTTAAGCAGGTGCACCTACATAGAAAGTGTGTCAAAAAAATGTTCTGCCCCATTCCATTGTTTTGCAATTGTGAGCCCATAGCTATTACTTTGCTTCAGCTAACAATGATAGACTATGTTGTTCTACGTCCAAGTGATCAGCTGTAACAACACACACAGCAAGCTATTGTCTATGATATAATTAGTAATCAAATCAGCAGTCATCTGGAATCTGATGCAACTGCACTGTTTATTGTGTCGAGTGAAAGTTTATTTCATTATTGTTTGATTAAAAACTGCTTTAGCTCATATTCTGTAAGTCTGCCCACTTGCAATTGTAAACCTTCTCATATATATTTGTAATTCATAGTAGTAACATTTCAGACAGAGGACTTTTGCTCCCAGCAATCGTCTGCAAAAAGTGACAAGTTGTGTTTTCATACGATATACTGATCTTCCAGCCAATACTGCTGTTTTCAGAAATGGTATACCTTTATGGCCCAATTTCTCTTGACACTACATTTCAACAGTAATGAGAATCGGCATGCCCATTGCTCATGGGTAAACACAGAGCTGGTGCAGTATAAGCAGATCAAACACATCTCAAACACACTGATATACTGAATTAATCAGATATGGTTCCACAATTTAATAAGATGGCTGAACTCCAAGTCAATGATAAGAGATAACGAAAAATATTTAGAATAGTATAAATGTGTAAAAACAAGCTAATTTCAAAGCAGAAACTGCCCAAATGGGCCTTACAACCATTAGTGATGTAGGTAATGCTAGTAGAATGAAAAGGAAACCATACTGTTGGTCCACAAATTGCTATCAGGCTACTGTTTTGAGAACTAACAAAGTTGAAGTGAAATTCAATCAGCAATGCACTTGTTATTTGTTAACACAAAGTGTGCCTTTAAAACTAACCATCAGCTGTTACCTCACATACAGTTTCATGGAGGACAAAATAGTCTCTCTCATAACACATTCAATTACGCAGTAAAAACAAAAATTCTTAATGCATTGCAGACACTTCTCATAATGCCACAGTCCAACAATGAATGAAATATAAACAAACATTTAAAGAATGTTTAATTCACCAAAATGAGCTGCTAATATAGCAATTATTTACCAATCTGTTCCAAGTGCAAAAGAATTTGCATATTTTGAATAAATAATGCTATACCATTCTTTAAATATTTATGAGCTGTGAGTGCCCTCTTCATAAAATATACTACAAATAATTTACTTTTTTCACAATCACAGAGAGCAATTATTGTAAATAAGACATTTTTCCCTTAAAATCTCTCACAACAGCAGTGTGTTCAGCAATAAACTATGGATGCAGATCACTCATCTCCTGTGGTTGTGAGCAAAGTATAATATTTATTACCAACAGTCTTAGTATACATATCCAGACATAGAATCCCACTTAATGGCTCATGCATGACACTTGATGCAATTAAACACTGAAAGGAACATTAGTAATTTTACAACAAGAGTCTAAAAGCAAGCAAAGAGACAGAAATGAATACTATTCTCCAAAAACAATTTTAATACGTCGTGATAACACTATAAGAAATATATGTTCCGCATTTTTCTTTGCTGAAAAAGGCTTGGCATATTCCCTTTCAACAAAATCTTATGTTAACAGCCTCTAGCCATCTATCATTTTAAGTAATACATATGCTAGACAGGATTTTCAAACGGCACACATGAAAGGCTTTATTTACTTAATTAAAAGAAAAAAAATCAAAGTTATCAAACAAGGAAAAAAGCCTCACCACTTTGAAATTATGCCTGTGGACAGTAACTCAATCTGGACAACAATCAATGCCAGGTGAAAATCATCAATCTGCTTACAGCTAACATGCAAATTAATTTTACAGTGAATCTCTGATCACATCTGTAACATTTACTCCTCTTTATCTATTTCAGAAATTTTAAGATAGGGCACCTATTCCAGTAACATTCATTACAACAGTTTATGATACAAAGATGAAAGATTCACTGTAAGTGCTTCAAGATAGAAAAAAATAAAATACACTTTCTCACAGGCAACACATTATCTAGTCACATAAGCACCTTGGACAAAACTTGCTGTCAAATCCACCATGGACATCCTTATTTCATATAGTACTTCAAAGCTAGTTCTTCCAATGTAACAGCAGTGATTCTTCACACCATATTGCTCATTTTCTTTTCCTGTTTTTCCCCAAAATAAATGGGAAACTTTCTGCTGAAGATTTAGTTAAAATGTGTGTTTTGTTTCACAAACATACTGAAGCTACAATATTGCTGTTACGTACCTGAAACGTTTCATTAATGTGCAAGTATCAACACACTGAAAAACAATTGCAAAAAAATCTTACTACTTCCTACTTGTAAAAATGTTCGAAAAAGTGTTACAGTGAGGTCTGGGAAGGGCTGGAGAGAACAAGGCTTGCTCTATCTTAAATAATTACCAGCAATTCGTCCATGCTCGTGTTCCATTTTTCCAGATTTATTCGTTTGATGGCACATTTTTCTTGCCGTGGTTTGCAAAAAGCGCCGTGAACAACTGCTGTTGCTCCAACACCTAGAAATAAAAGTAAAATTTCAATACGTTGGCACATATTCTGCAGAAATATTCATATTTATAGTGATTTTAACATTAAGTAAGTAACTATTGACATTTGAATAGTCGTTTATATTGTGAAGTTTACGACATGTTTTGTACACTAGTCTGCAAAAATCGCCATTATTTTTATTTATTCGCGGTAAAAGTATGATAAAACACTCCAGGATGGAAGCCACTATCTACAAGATATGTGTGACTGTACGAGGGGAAGAAGAAACGAATGAAATACACGGAGTCTAAATGTCAAAGGCTGTCATATGTCATTAAGTGCAAAATTTACTGTACACACTATCACCTAAACAGAAACAGTATTTTATTATAAGTTAACCACCCAACTGTTCGTCTGCTAATATGTTACGTCTCCATGCCTTGGAGTAACAAGAACACCATAGCATAACGCCCAGAATTCAACTGCAGTCATGCCACGACGTAAAAAATCCACAAAAACATTAATTTTTTGCAGTTCAGGAGAATGTTATCTTAGAAGCATTGCCTGTGTTTAGAATAACTGTTAGAAAACTATGTCAATTTCACAACACTTCATTAAAAACTCTTACTTGTAACAAAACATTCAATAAAACACTGGTTTCACTCCCGGTACGTTACGTTTTTCGCTTCTTTCTGGCGCTGTCATTCAACTAACAACTGTCTAGGGACTGCATGATGCAGTCATACAGTCTTACTCCACAAAAAATGAAAAACAAAGGCCACGTAAAATAGCAAGCTGCGGTACAAACTTCATTCCACTTCCAATAAAAAGAGAGAAAATGTATACACACTCCAAACGAGCACACGAACTTCATATTGCAAATAATACAAACGCTGAACGACACCAGACAGAATTCGCCGTCACGTTATAGGCAGTTATTTTACTGACCGATAACTTCCTTCAGTTCGTAGTCATCCTTAGAGTTGGGCCAGCCTTGCGTCGTCGAGCCGGCACCAGTCGTCGCCATTTTGTGAGCGAGAATATCTCCGATGGAAGCTCTGGCGGCCAAATGCGGACCTAAGCCGTCCGGGCCTGTGCAGTTGGATGTTTTCCGCCGGAAAATACCGGGCGAGCCAGGCGGCATGAGCCCGGGAGAGATTTTCCTGAAAGGAGGGGACACGAACACATGTAATTCAGCATTCTTATTGTAAAAGGCACTTTCTCAATATTAAGTACACTGGCAGCAAGGAAAAGCGTGAGGAACGGAAGTTATTAAAAGATAACTCTGAGCGCAATAAAGCAAATAGGACAACGTAAGCAGGAGAAACAAAAGACTGTAAGCGTAAGAAGGGGGCGGGGTCCACACGTGGTGACGACAGCACGCAGCAAGCGACTATCGCTCTTGCAGACTACACGGACAAAGGTCATATTTGCGATCGCCCAATCGGTTCATTAACCGAGTAAACCGGACTTCTTGGCTCGCCTCATAACGACACTGTATTTTCTTCTAGAAAGAGCGATATAGTTCTGTAAAATGCAACAAATACAGTCTTTACAGTGTACAGATATTGCATGCACCTTATTTATTCCTAATAGCAGAGAAGGACGCCTCGTAGCACTTCGTTGAGGTGAGACTGCATCTGACACGGTGGCTGTTTACTTAGCTTCATTTGTTTGCGCAAAACGCGTAAAAGTGTACAAAGTGGCTGTGGCGTTGCTGTTACAATCAGTAGACTGTACACAGAAGGTTGCGATCGGCGATTTCTTTTCCGCAACAGTAGTGAGTGTTTGCCGCAGTCAGATCAATATTCATTTCTGACAAATCAAGGTAAACGAGCTTTTCTTGGCAGCCAATCCTTTTTACGTAATCGGATCTCCCTTTGCCCGACTGCGTGCTTCAATTACAGCAACCAAGTGCTGTTTGGAAGACAGGCACAAGGCACAGATACAGGGTTAAGAAAAGATGGGGAGGGAAGGAGGGTCATAGTTCTTCAGTATCTCCCCCCCCCCCCCCCCCCCCCCACGAAATGCGCTACATATGCTCAGAATTTTAATAAAAATAACATGATCATAATCATTTGTTAACATCAGTTTTTAGTACCGTGGTTTTGCCTTTTTGGTGATTTTTTTTTTTTTTTTTTTTTTTTTGGGGGGGGGGGGGAGGAAGATGCCCGCCTGTTGGAAGCAAGCTTACGTTTCTGGGTGCTGTCCTGCATATCAACGCTCATGATTGATCCCCTATTGTCATGATCACCATTCTTCCTTTCTTCATGATTTGTGATCATCAAATAGCCGCCGACCAAGCTCTACAAAAATATGTACCGAGTGACTGCAAATAAAATGCAGCTACTCACAGTGTGGGCTGTATGGCAGCGAAATTTGATAGATATTCTAATGTGTTAATACAGAACCGATTAACGTGGATAAAAATAGTTCCGATTTTGGCACAAGGTGCAAGGCGTACAGAACTCTTTCCACGTGTAATGGATTAGGAACGGAATGTGGACAGTAAAGGTCAAAATAGCGAGGAAGGCGTTATGCTGATGATGACATTATTAACCGATTACTACAGGATTTGTTCAATGAATGTGAGCACTGGATACACCGACGAGATGCTACATCCGTAAAACGATGTGATCAACGGTTGCTCGCAGCAGTTAGGTGGAATCTGAGCAACGCGTTCATATTTACTCTCCTTCAGATCAGGTACAGACCGAACGTATCCGTGGTAAAAGCGTTCTTTTATATAGTCCCACGGCCAAAAGAAAAAAACTATTCAGATGAGATCGTCTCGCAGGCCATGCATCTGGAACACCTGTGCAGATAACACGTTCGTGGAAAGTTGTATTAAGCAGATATTTCTCTAGATGATCGCCATGCGGTGTTGCCTCGTCTTGCGAGCGAAATGAAATAGTGGTTTCCACACAGTTGCGAACTCGCAAAGGAGGAATCACATGCTGTAAAAAGTTGTCTCGATAACTTGCATACGTCACGGTACACCTGACAGGCCCTCTTCGTGAATTCTCTTAAAAGAAGAACGAACAGCGTTGGGAATCCACAGCACATGATCACATAAGGCAAGTGCACAGCGCACAGCACCCCAAATTCGAGAGTTCAAATTCAAATGGCTCTATGCACTATAGGACTTAACATCTGAGGGCATCAGTCCCCTAGACTTAGAACTACTTAAACCTTACTAAACTAAGGACATCACACACATCCGTGCCCGAGGCAGGATTCGAACCTGCGACCTTAGCAGCAGCGCGATTCCGGACTGAAGCGCCTAGAATAGGGTGTCCATTCGTCCCGTTCTTCACGGGACAGTCCCGCTCTTTACCAAAATTTCCCGCTGTCCCGAAAGTTTTTTTGGGGACGCTCAAGTGTCCCGCTTTTTTATGATTCCGCTTGGTTAGAGTATTTTACGTTACTGCTTGTTTGACTTGCTATTAACTGCGCAATTATTTATGCTAGGAAGCGTGTGAAGACTTTCAGCATACCCCAAGCATGTACCGAACAGTCAAAAATCGCAAGTAATTTTAAACGCACTATAGGTTACGAATAACAACGAAGATTCTTCTTTTCTAAATCGACCCACTGAATCCGTCCTTTGGGTCCAGAGATACTCTACACCACTGATACTTGCTCTTTGGCTTTCGTCATCACACTGTTAATGTTTTGCACTGTGCAATCACTGTTTCATTATGCCAAACCGAAAGTGTAATTTTAACAGTAGTACAAAAAGCGAGTTTCTTTTTATCACTGGTAGTGGAGAAACTGTAGAATGTACGTTGTGCATTCAAAATTTGCTATTGATCATGGTGGAACGTTTGACATTGTGAATCACATTAAGACGAAGAAACATCGCATCAGTGATCAAACGAAAAGAGCAAATAAATGCGTGAGTGACTACTATGTAAACTTAAAATCAGTAACAGAAATATATAGGCAGTTGGCAGCACAAGAAGCTATCGTGTACTGACTTTTATGATACAATTTCAGAACGGTGATAGTGTGGCAGAATAACTGTAAAAAGTGATTTGGGATCATATGAGTGCACGTTGTAAAGGTGAACTTGTATGTGTATTAAATTTAGTCAATACAATATTTATGTCCCGTTTTTTTTTTCTTCATTGTCCCAGGTTTTTCTCTAATTTATTTTAAATGTCCTCTTTTTCAATGAAAATGAAATGGACACCCCAGCCTAGAACCGCCTGACCACAGCGGCCGGTAATTCGTCAGTTCTGTGTACTTACTGCACCCTGAGTGTAAAATGTGCCTCGTCACTCCATAGAGTATTATTATGCGACCACATCTTATCTACATCGATCCGTGCCGGATACCAGAGAGCAAATTCAGAACATTGCTGCGGATCAAGAGGCTGTTTAGGTCCTGCACTGTTTGGATTTTGTACAGGCACCAGGCACTGAAAAGCCAGAGAAACTGGGACACTTACCCAATATCACGTAGGGCTCCGGGAGCACGCAGAAGTGCCGCAACACGACGTGTCATGGACTCGACTAATGTCTGAAGTAGTGTTGGAGGGAATCGGATCCATGAATCCTGCTAGGCTGACCATAAATACCTAAGAGTACGAGGGTGTGGAGGTCTCTTCTGAACAGCACGTTGCAAGGAATCCCAGACATGGTCTGTAATGTTCATGTCTGAGGCGCTTCTGGCCAAAGGGAGTGTTTAAACTCAGTAGAGTGTTCCTGGAGTCACTCTGTAGCAATTCTGGACGTTTGGGGTGGTGCATTGTCCTACTGGAATTGCCCAAGACCGTCGGAATGCGCAATGGACATGAATGGACGTTGGTGATCAGACAGTGTCACCTGTCAGAGTCGTATCTAGACGTATCAGTGGTCCAAATCACTTCAACTGCACATGCCCCACACGGCCTGCAACAGCTTGAATACTCCTCTGCTGATATGAAGGTTCCATGGATTCCTGAGGTTGTGCCATACCCGTACACGTCCATTCGCTCGATACAATTTGAAACGAGACTCGTACGACCAGGTAACGTGTTTCCAGTCATCAACAGTCCAATGTCGGTGCTGACGGGCCTTGGCGAGGCGTAAAGCTTTGTGTCGTGCAGTCATCGACGGTACACGAGTGAGCATTCGTCTCCTAAAGCCCTCATCGATAATGTTTCGTTGAAAGGTTCGCACGCTGACACTTTCTGATGGCCCAGCATTGAAATCGGCACAATTTGCGGTAGGGTTGCGTTTCTGTCACATTCAACGATTCTCTCCAGTCGGCGTTGGTCACGCTCTTGCAGGATCTTTTTCCGGCGGCTGCGATGTCGGAGATATTCACTGTACACTCGTGAAATCCTCGTACGGGCAAATCCCCACTTCGTCACTAGCTCGATACTGCGTTCATCGCTAGTGCGCCGACTATAACACCAAGTTCAGACTCACTTAAATCTTGATAACCTGCCATTGTAGCAGCAGTAACCGATCAACAACTGCGCCAGACACTTGTTGTCTTATACAGGGTGGTCCACTGATCGTGACCGGGCCAAATATCTCACGAAATAAGCGTCAAACGAAAAAACTACAACGAACGAAACTTGTCTAGCGTGAAGGGGCAAACTAGATGGGGCTATGCTTGGCCCCCTAGATTGCGCTGCCATAGGTCAAACGGATATCAACTGGTTTCTTTTTAAAATAGGAACGCCTATTTTTATTACATATTCGTGTAATATGTAAAGAAATATGAATGTTTTAGTTGGGCCACTTTTTTCGCTTTGTGATAGATGGCGTTGTAATAGTCACAAACATATGGCTCACAATTTTAGACCAAGTAGGTTTTTTTTAAATTAAAATACAGAACGTAGGTCCATTTGTACATTTTATTTTGGTTGTTCCAATGTGATACAAGTGCCTTTGTGAAGTTATCATTTCTGAGAACGGATGCTGGTACAGCGTGATTACCTGTAAATACCACATTAATGCAATAAATGCTCAAAATGATGTCCGTTAACCTCACTGCATTTGGCAATACGTGTAACGACATTCCTCGCAACGGCGAGTAGTTCGCCTTCCGTAATGTTCGCACATGCACTGACAATACGCTGACGCATGTTGTCAGGCGTTGTCGGTGGATCACAATAACAAATATCCTTCAACTTTCCCCACAGAAAGAAATCCGGGGACGTGAGATCCGGTGAACGTGCGGGCCACGGTATGGTGCTTCGACGACCAATACACCTGTCACGAAAAATGCTATTCAATACCGCTTCAACCACAGGAGAACTAAGTGCCGGATATCCATCATGTTGGAAGTACATTGCCATTCTGTCATGAGTGAAACATCTTGTAGTAACATCGGTAGAACATTACGTAGAAATCAGCATACATTGCACCATTTAGGTAAAATGGGGACCAATTATCCTTCCTCCCATAATGCTGTACCATACATTAACCCGCCAAGGTCGCTGATGTTCCACTTGTCGCAACCATCGAGGATTTTCCGTTGCCCAATAGTGCATATTATGCCGGTTTGGCGGTGAACGACGGTTCATCGCTAAATAGAACGAGTGCAAAAAATCTGTCATCGTCCCGTAATTTCTCTTGTGCCCAGTAGCAGAACTGTACACGACGTTCAAAGTCGTCTCCATGCAATTCCTGGTGCAAAGAAATATGGTACGGATACAATCGATGTTGATGCAGCATTCTCAACAGCGACGTTTTTGAGATTCCCGATTCTTGCGCAATTTGTATGCTACTGATGTTCGAATTAGCCGCGAGAGCAGCTAAAACTCCTACCGGGGCATCATCATTTGTTGCAGGTCGTGGTTGGCGTTTCACATGTGTCTGAACACTTCCTGTTTCCTTACATAACGTAACTATCCAGTCAACGGTCCGGACACTTGGATGATGTCGTCCAGGATACAGAGCAGCATACATAGCACACGCCCGTTGGGCATTTTGATGACAATAGCCATACATCAACACGATATCTACCTTTTCCGCAATTGGTAAACGGTCCATTTTAACACGGGTAATGTATCACGAAGCAAATACCGTCAGCACCGGCAAAATGTATCGTGATACCACGTAATTGTACGTTTGTGATTATTATAGCGCCATCTATCACAAAGCGAAAAAAGTGGTCCAACTAAAACATTCATATTTCGTTACGTACTACACGAATATGTAATAAAAATGGGGATTCCTGTTTTAAAAAACGCAGTTGATATCCGTTTGACCTATGGCAGCGCCATCTAGCGGGTCAACCATAGCGCCATCTGGTTTCCCTCCTTCAAGCTAGACGAGTTTCGTTCTTTGTAGTTTTTTCATTTGTCGCTTATTTCGTGAGATATTTGGCCCGGTCACTATCAAGGACCACCCTGCATACCTATGAGCCAAAATATCACACTGGACTCGCATTCGGGAGGACGACGGTTCAATTCCGCGTCCGGCCATCCTGATTTAGGTTTTCCGTGATTTCCCTAAATCACTCCAGGCAAATGCCGGGTTGGTTCCTCTGAAAGGGCACGGCCGACTTCCTTCCCCATCCTTCCCTAATCCGATGAGACCGATGACCTCGCTGTCTGGTCTCCTTCCCCAAACAACCCCCCCCCCCCTCCCCCCCAAATATCACCTGCTTAACAGCCTGTTGTTGCACTTTTCAAACGCAGTACAACAGTTTCTGCTTGGCATGGATTCTACAGGTCCATCACAGGATTCCAGAAGTGTGTGTCGCTAGATGTGTACGTTATTCCCGCAAACTACGGGATGGTAGATTACGGCCCCACAGCCGGTACAGACCAAAAACATTCGGTGGGCAAGACATGAATGTGAGTTCTCTACAATGCCCCTCAAACCACTGTAGCACGATTCTGGCCCTGCAACACGGATAGTTATCCTGCTGGAAGATCTCATCACACTAGTGGTGCCCAATAATGTCCATGTAGTTCATTCCTGTCATGATGCCTTCGATCACCACCACAGATCTCATAGAAGCCCCATTCAGTGTACCCCATAGCGTAATTCTGCTCCCACCGGCGTGCCATCTGGAGCGTGGTGCATATTTCGTGTAGCCATTCGCGTGGATGACGGCGCGTAAGAATCGAACCATGACCTGGGGTAACTGCACACATCAAAAAATGTTTTGCATCACCGTGGTTCCAAGAATTCTTGAAGATAGACCTTGACTGTGGATATTGTATCACAGCCACCGTTCCTTTGACTGGCCAGAGATGTCACTAAACCCACCCAAAGATGTAAACAACCATGGATGAGCAGCGCCTATTAGACAAGAGGAGGTCCGACAGCCGATCAGTTCCAGTCATTCCACCAGGAAGGAGGCACACGGCTCGTGTTGTTTGTAGTTCAACGATGCCTTAGACGGTCAATACCGCGATCCGATCGCGTCCGCATTGTTACTTTGTGCCAGGAAGGGCTCTCAACAAGGGAAGTGTCCAGGTGTCCCAGCATCAGCAGGGAACCTCCACCTTGCTGAACTCGCTGGACATTGTGTCTAAGGCATTCAGCCTGACTAGGTTGCCTCCAAACACGTCTCCAACAACTGTCCGCTTGGAGGCATATGCGACACTCATCATTGAAAAGAACATGATGCCAGTCCTGAACAGACTATTCAGCTTGTTGGGCTGTTGAGCAGCACGGTGTCGTGGTTGCAAAGATGGAACTCGCCACTGACGTCGACAGTGAAGTTGTGCATCGTGCAGTCTATTGCTCACAGTCTGAGTCATAACATGACGTCCTGTGGCTGCACGAAAGGTATTATTCAACAGGGTGGCGTTGCCGTCAGGGTTCCTCCTAGCCATAATCCTTAGGTAACGGTCACCCACTGCAGTAGTAGCCCTTGGGCGGCCTGAGCGAGGTATGTCATCGACAGTTCTGTCTCTCTGTATCTCCTCCATGTCCAAACACTATCGATTTAGTTCTCTCCGAGACGCCTGGACACTTCCCTTGTTGAGAGCCCTTGCTGGCACATAGTAACAATGCGGACGCGATCGAACCATGGTGTTGACAGTCTAGGCACGGTTGAACTACAGACAACACGAGCCGTGTAACTCCTTCCTGGTGGAATGACAGGAACTGATCGGCTGTCGGACCCCCTCTGTCTAATAGGCGCTGCTCATGCATGGTTATTTACGTCTTTGGGCGGGTTTAGTGACATCTCTGGCCAGTCAAAGGAACGGTGGCTGTGATACAATATCCACAGTCAAGGTCTATCTTCAAGAGTTCTTGGAACCACGGTGATGCAAAACATTTTTTGATGTGTGCAGTTACCGCAGGTCATGGTTCGATTCTTACCATGGTGTTGACAGTCTAGGCACGGTTGAACTACAGACGACACGAGCCGTGTACCTCCTTCCTGGTGGAATGACTGCAACTGATCGGCTGTCGGACCCCCTCCGTCTAATAGACGCTGCTCATGCGTGGTTGTGTACTTCTTTGGTTAGGTTTAATATCTCAAGGCTATCAAAGGGGCTATGTCTGTGATACAATGTCCACAGTCAGTGTCTATCTTCAGGAGTTCTGGGAGGCGGGGTGAAGCAATTTTTTTTGATGCGTGTATAAAATAAGAAACTGAAATATTGACTTCTGTCTTCAAATGTTCAGTCACATAGTAAAACAGCCATATCGCTCCTTTCATGGGTAAGATACACAGTTGTCAGCATTAGATGTATGGAACAACATGATAAACCGCTGGAAACAGTAATAAATCGTGATGTGTGTGTAAAATGTCTCATTTCACACCATTACGATCTGTCTTGCAAAAATGGTCCATGAAACATGTGAAAACTCAAGTCTTGTACGCCGTGATCGAGGTAAACGGCGGCTCGAAATGCGCAGCTGATGGGAGTAGCCTTA
Organism: Schistocerca gregaria; assembly: GCF_023897955.1. NCBI lineage: Eukaryota > Metazoa > Arthropoda > Insecta > Orthoptera > Acrididae > Schistocerca > Schistocerca gregaria. The sequence continues at coordinate 107,366,442 of NC_064930.1, read as the reverse complement.
TGCCTTCAGCACACGGAACGTGCATCCGAACGTTGAGCGTTGAGCGTGCCGCGTCGAAAAGCAAGCTCGGGAGTCTTTCCGAACGTGCAGTGTGATATCTGGCATGTCTGAGCGTCGACCAATGAGATGGCACAACGCCACCTACGTCACACGCACGCCGTCTCCCTTCAGTACAGAGTCGTGAGGCGCCATATTGGCATTCATTTCAAGCCTATATGTATATATGCCGTTTCTGAGCACCAGCAAACTGAGAATCACTGCAACACCCGTTGTTAACTGCGTTATTCGTTCCAATAAAATAATGAGAAACATCATACTCCTGGCAAAAGAATTGTTGTAACTTGCGTGTTATGAGAGAAGGCTATTCGAAGGCAGCGACACACTGAAGAACCACTCAAAACGCATTGTTCATGGTACAATTTCTTATAATTAAATTTCAATTAGTAACATAATTATCTGCGATTAACCTTTTTAGCAAGGGGTAAGATAATACGATTAAGTGCAGGGAGTGTGTTTTTGGTTTAGCGTTGCCCGCACGGTAGCTCAGCATGTTTGGTCAGAGGGGTAGCTGCCCTCTGCAATAAAAAAACTGAGTTAATGGATCAACTGAGCAGGTGCAAAGAACGAAAATGAACAAAATGAGATTACAAAAAAAAGGTCAGTGAACTGGCTGCCCTCTGTAATAAAAAAAAAACTGAATGAAAAGATCAACAACGAGCTTCCATGGATGTCATGTGACATCCGCTACAACGAAATACGACGAACCATAACGAACAAAATGAAAAAAAAGCGTAGTGAGTAGCGTCTTTGTTCATTAATGAATTTTTGATGGGCTGGTGGTTCCCGTCGTAACACTTAAAAATTTTTTTTCCTAACATTTGTGTTTTTGTTAGGTTCTGATACTTCATTATTAGTTTAATATAAGTATATGCTATAATTTATGATGTTATGTAAATAAAAGTTCACCTTTTTTTGAGGGGTGACTTTGTTCGTATGGCTTAATCTACAGGACAGCTGGCGCTACTTGTGTTAAACAGCCAAGCAGTTCTAGGCGCTTCAGTCTGGAACCTCAGCTGTTATGTCCCATAGTGCTCACAGCCATTTGAACCATTTTTGTATAAAGATATTTTGCTCCTTTTTCTTTTACACTTCGTAATTCACATCTTGTAAAGATTCTGCTACTGTGTAGGAACACTGATCAAGTAAGACTGGCCCTGGGGTTTTGACGCGTAGATCACATAACTAATGAGGAGGTACGGAATAGAATTGGGGAGAAGAGGAGTTTGTGGCACAACTTGACTATAAGAAGGGTTCGGTTGGTAGGACACATTTTGAGGCATCAAGGGATCACAAATTTAGCACTGGAGGGCAGCGTGGAGGGTAAAAATCGTAGAGGGAGACCAAGAGATGAATACACTAAGCAGATTCAGAAGGATGTAAGCTGTAGTAGGTACTGGGAGATGAAGAAGCTTACACAGGATAGAGTAGCATGGAGAGCTGCATCAAACCAGTCTTTGGACTGAAGGCTACAAGAACAGCTACAACAACAACAACAAATAGTTGACTTGAAATCAGACATTGCCAGCGACAGCCTTTTTCTCGAAATGATAGTCAGTTAAGTCAGTTACTGGCATTCAAATGAAACTGTAGGGCGAAATTCGCTAGAGATATGGATGAAATGTGCGTGCAGCAATGTGTGAAGTATGTGAATTGTATGTGAAATATACAGGATGATCTCATGAAGATGCTTTCAAGGTCGATGGAAGATGGTAAACGTTACAATTTGAGGTAAGGGACCTTGACCCAGAAGCAGTCGAGTCTAAAGTTATAAGAGACAACCGTTCTGATACCTCTGACAGGGGACCTCTTCTATTGCAATTTCTGTGCTTTCAGTAGTTTGGGAGGGCAAAAAAGAAAACTAGAAAAAATTTTACAGTAAACATGGGCTCTGAAATGCATAATGTAGCCATTTCAGACCAGAATTTTTTCTGGAGGAAGAAAATTTTTTAATTCAATGGCAATGTTTTTAGGCGACGGAAGATTTATACAAAAATATGTACGCTTTTTCAAAACATACTTTGTAGATTTTGCTTCATTTTATGGGTTAAAATAAATAACTACCTAATATTCTTTATTGTAATAAATAGTAAAATGATCATTCAATAATAGCCATGCAAAATAACAAGAACGATTCAATTACACAATGTGTAACGGGACATCCTCCTCCAGCTTTACTTTTCCTCAACAGTAGATGTTGGTTGTTTGGTTGTTTTGGGAAGGAGACCAGACAGCGTGGTCATAGGTCTCATCGGATTAGGGAAGGATGGGGAAGGAAGGCGGCTGTGCCCTTTCAGAGGAACCATCCCGGCACTTGCCTGCAGTGATTTAGGGAAATCGTGGAAAACCTAAATCAGGATGGCCGGACGCGGGATTGAACCGTCGTCCTCCCGAATGCAAGTCAAGTGCCTTACCACTGCGCCACCTCGCTCGGTCAGTAGATGTTGATACCACTATTTTCGAGTTTTGGACAGGTAAGTATTATCTCAGTTGCTTTTCTGAAAACTTTCATATAATTTTAAATACAGTATGTTATATTTCAAGCGAAAATTTATGAAAATAAATTACTTCATAAAATTATTTTAGTTTCCATGTTATAATCGAAAAGTACTAGCTCTGAACGTACAGTTAAAATTATTTTTTTAAAACATTTGAAATCACGAATTATTTGCACACTTAAAATTTCTGTTATTAATTACGCAATACTGTACTGTTTACAATGTTTATTTCTGGATTCATTTATGAAATAATAATACAAATTAATACTGTAATGAAGACTAGCAGAAATTTATTTGTTAAGAAAAATTCTGAATCCTTTGTAATATTGTTATTTCCGCAGTGTGTCAGAGTTGTGAGCTTCCCTCTGATGTGGTCGGATGTATTTTTGTTTAATAGGTGCGAACAATGTAACTTCAGCTTTGTTAATGTGAAAAATCGAAGTATTGTACGATATACTAAAATGTGAGAAAATATATTTACGGTAAATAACGTTGCAACAACTATATTTAGATTTATTTAGTTCAAATCAAACGTGAGGACCTTATGTGAGGTTTTCAGCTTCAAGAATCCGACCCCTAGACAAGAAGAACTGGAGTCATTTCAGTGTAATGTAAGTAAACTTGAAAATTTATTGTAATCTTCGCTTTTCTTAAATCTTCGTAAAACACTTTGCTTATTAATTCTTGGCCTGGTCATTGTTTAATGTGGACAATAGAGGGAAGAAGTAAGGAGAGGAGAGATTACAAGTGGAATATAGCGGACCAACCACATCCGTGTATTCTGGTGGTCATGACCTGCTGTCCATTCTTCCACTGGCTTGCTGATGTTTTCATAGTGATGCCCAACATTTGGCAGATTAGATTAGATTAGTTTTTCGTTGTTAGCTCCGTGCTGAGGAGATCCTCGTGGATGTGGAACTTGTCAATTTTTAAGCAGAAATAACAATGCTAATAGTATGAATATATACAACACATCATTTGTTTCTATTGAAAAATTCGTAAATGGAGTAGAAGTTGGCCACTAGTAAGTCTTTCAGGCTCCTTTTAAACTGATCTTCATTTGTAACTAAATTTTTTGTGTTTGCTGGCAAATTATTGAAGATGAGTGTTCCTGAGTAGTGTACCCCCTTTTGAGCTAAAGTAAGTGCTTTTAAGTCCTTGTGCAGATCATTTTTGTTCCTCATATTGTTTGTATGAACTGAGCTGTTTGTTGGAAAAAAGAGATATATTATTTAGGACAAACTTCATTAATGAGTAAATATACTGAGAGGCAGTAGTTAGTATACCCAGTTCTTTGAAGAGGTATCTACAGGACGTCCGTGAATTTACTCCACAAATAATACGTATTACACGGTTTTGGACTCTGAAAAATTTTGTTTGACTTGAATAGTTACCCCAAAAATCACACCATATGACATTATGGAATGAAAGTAGGCAAAGTATGCAAGCTTTTTCACTTTTATGTCGCCTATGTCTGCTAACACTCGAATTGCAAATGCAGATTTGTTAAGGCGTTTCTGCAGTTCTGTGCTGTGCTCCTCCCAACTTGCGCATGACGGAAAGGTTGAACATCCACAAATGTGTAACTCGGGTTTCCACTGGGAAGAAAATGCTTCCGTCGCAGCTAAGACACAGTTAATGTACACAATTGTAGCCAGAGAGTCTGAAAGAATTAAGAGCTGTGAGCATTCTTTCAGTAGAAGATATGCGTTTCACAGTAACGAAGATGAAAAAGTACTCGTAGCTCTTAAGGTGTGCGCCTGAGAGCACATGTTTATGAAAGATTTTATTCCTTGATTTGTTCCACACCTGGCCGCTTGTGTACTTTACATACGACCAGAATTTCTTCGGATTTTCTACCAAATTTCGAGACAATGTTTCGTTGTGGAACCTATCAAAGGCATCTCGCATTGAAGTCCGTGCCAAATCTCGAGCATCCGTAAATTTTGGCCAATCTTCGGGATTTCGCGTTCTTCCGAACTTCGCATGCTTTTTCCGTTGCCTCTGCAACAGTGTTCGGACCTGTTTTGTGTACCATGGGGGATCAGTTAAATCTCTTTCCAATTTATGAGGTATGAAGGGTGATTCCGTGGCAACTTTATCACTTTCATGGATGCTGGAGAAGGGTAAATTATCAGTTTTGAACCCTGGACCGGAAACGACCGACTCTAAACAAGCGAAAATCGTTCTGACACCTCTGACCCTCGAGCTCTTCTGCTGCTTTTTGCTTTCCACATTTTGAAAGCTTCGCTGCGCGGTGCCGATAGTGAACGCAGTTTTCCGAAATTCCTTCACCAGGGAAGACAAATAGAATATTCAATAATTGGAACACGAACAGCTGCTAGCATGAGTTTCTTAGAAGTAGATACCTTAGTGGTTGCGAAGCAACTCAAATTGCTTGATACGGGCAAGTCTTCAGGTCCAGATTGTATACCGATTAGGTTCCTTTCAGGTTACGGTGATACTATAGCTCCCTACTTAGCAATCATACACAACCGCTCGCTCACTTTTAGATCTGTACCTACAGACTGGAAAATTGCGCAGGTCGCACCAGTTTTTAAGAAGGGTAGTAGGAGTAATCCATCGAACTACAGACCTATATCATTGACGTCGGTTTGCAGTAGGGTTTTGGAGCATATGCTGCATTCAAACATTGTGAATCACCTCGAAGGGAACGATCTATTGATACGTGATCAGCATGGTTTCAGAATACATCGTAGTAATAGACGGCAAATCATCGAGTAAAACTGAAGTGATATCAAGTGTTCCCCAGGGAAGCGTTCTGGGACCTCTGCTGTTCCTGATCTATATACGTGACCTGTGTGACAATCTGAGCAGTTCTCTTAGGTTGTTCGCAGATGATGCTGTAATTTACCGTCTAGTAAGGTCATCCGAAGACCAGTATCAGTTGCAAAGCGATTTAGAAAAGATTGCTGTATGGTGTGGCAGGTGGCAGTTGACGCTAAATGACGAAAAGTGTGCGGTGATCCACACGAGCTCCAAAAGAAATCCGTAGGAATTCAATTACTCGATAAGTAGTACAGTTCTCAAGGATGTCAATTCAACTAAGTAGCTGGGTGTTAAAAATACGAACAACTTCAGTTGGAAAGACCACATAGCTAATATTGTGGGGAAGGCGAGCCAAAGGTTGCGTTTCATTGGCAGGACACTTAGAAGATGCAAAAGTCCACTAAAGAGACAGCTTACACTACACTCATTCGTCCTCTGTTAGAATGTTGCTGCGCGGTGTGGGGTCCTTACCAGGTGGGATTGACGGAGGACATCGGAAAGGTGCAAAAAAAGGGCAGCTCGTTTTGTATTATCACGTAATAGGGGAGAGAGTGTGACAGATATGGTACGCGAGTTGGGATGGAAGTCATTAAAGCAAAGACGTTTTTCGTCGCGGCGAGATCTATTTACGAAATTTTGGTCACCAACTTTCTCTTCCGTATGCGAAAATATTTTGCTGAGCCCAAACTACTCGTACATAGGTAGGAATGATCATCAAAATAAAAAAGAGAAATCAGAGCTCGAACAGAAAGTTTTAGGTGTTCGTTTTTCCCGCGAGCTGTTCGGGAGTGGAATAGTAGAGAGATAGTATGATTGTGGTTCGAGGAACCCTCTGCCAAGAACTTAAATGTGAATTGCAGAGTAGTCATGTAGATGTAGATGTAGAAATGTGTGAAAATATGACATATGCGTCCGCGGTCGAAAAAAAAGATTAATTACACAGATAAATAAAAACAATTTAAGCACTGTCTTTCAGAGCAGAAGCTTTCCGTATCTCTCTAGTGCCGCTAATATTAGACAAATTATAGCTGATACAGAGATGTAAAACAAGTCATTCTTCCCACATTCCAACCACATTAACACACGGTACAGTGGGAAGCACCCTCTTTCACGCACTTCACAGCGTTTCGCAGCAGTATAGATGTAGATGCAGACACGTGGAGACGAGAGAGGCACCAGACTGCAACTGCGAAATTACTTTCGTCAGATCGATCGGTGCTGCAATGCGCAACCGGGAGAGAAACGGCGTCCCCGTGTGTGGGTTACCTACAGCATCTGGGAAACTAAACTCGCGCGCTCAGTACTTGGCACATGTCAAAGAGAAGTCCAATTGAGCTGTAAATGGGACACTTTTTTTTTAGAAGGCGAACTGCACAAGGCGACTGTTGTGGGACATTTTGAAGAATTAGCTCGGTGGTCCCCAATCTTTCTTAGACCACTACCCCTGAGTGCAATCAGACGTAAGCTAGTACCCCCGGTGTCATTCGCCCCCCCCCCCCCCCTCTCCCACATTATTACCAACTTTAGCACTTAATTAAACTCCAGAATTAAAGACTTGGAACCCTTTTATATTTAAACTGATGAAAGATGAATGATATTTAATTTGTGTGTGTGTGTGTGTGTGTGTGTGTTAGAACGAATGATGAAGGAATTCGTGGTGCCTCGCTAGTGCTGTCCACAAAAAAGGGTTCAAATGGCTCTGAGCACTGTGGGGCTTAACTGCTGTGCTCATCAGTCCCCTAGTGCTTAGAACTACGTAAACCTAACTAACCTAAGGACAGCACAAGCATCCGTGCCCGAGGCAGGATTCGAACCTGCGACCGTAGGGGTCGCGCAGTTCCAGACTGAAGTGCCTAGAACCGCTCAGCCACACCGGCCGGTTGCTGTCCACAGTTCCTTCTCAGATAAGAAGGCTAATTCTCCACAGTGAGAGCAGACACTTGTTACAAAAAATACTTATCCTTTATTACTCCTCTCCATTGAGGAATTTGCTTGGCCTACACACTGCAACCCCATTTAAAATCAAACAAGTTCAGATGTGTGAACTATACTTACTGTTCGTAAATCCCTCCATTGCTGCACTCTGAACTGGCAGAAATTGGAAGACTTCATGTTGTTAATGCTTTGTGTCTAATAATAATAATACTGTCTACAGCACTATACTAGCTCTTATGTAATCAAAATATCCACGGGTGTACTGCCGGTCTATAGTGTCCAACGGGCACAATATTTCGGCGATCAAACATGTCGCCATCATCAGGTGAACTGACGGACTGAGCTCCTGTGAACGCGCCGGCACGGATATCCGTACGCTATGGCTGCTCAGAGGGAACTGGGATTTAAATACCCTCCGCCCGCGGTGCGCTCCCTCCGCCGTCCGCGCCCCGCGGTGGAACAGATTGCGACGGCGTCTGAGATGACGTCGGTGTGATGGCTCTGTCCGCCGTGGTCGTCACAGCTATGCGTTTGCTCGATTTACTCTCGATTAACCCAATCGCTGGTTCCCAAGCCTTGCTAAGATTATAGCCACAGTCACGGTTTATGAGGTCGTCATTGGTGCGAATTACGGTGGCCTCTCTAACAACGCTGTCCCAGTATCTCGACGTCTGTACCAGAATCCTCGTGCGGTCATACTCCATAGCGTGATTTTCCGACAAACAATGTTCAGCGACCGCCGACTTGCTCGGATACATCAGTCGAGTGTGCCTCTGGTGTTCACGGCATCGATCCTCGACGGTACGCATCGTCTGACCAATATACGACTTGCCACATTGACACGGAATCTGGTACACGCCGGCCTTCCTCAAACCGAGGTCATCTTTGGCGCTCCCCAGCAGTGCACGAGTTTTATTCGGAGGACAAAACACAGTTCCGACCCGGTGTTTCTTCAAAATGCGGCGATTTTCCCAGAGAGTGCGCCTGTGTATGGAATAAACGCAGTACCTACCTCCTCCCTCGTGATTTCATCCACCTCCACAGGTTGTGCTGTAGTGGTTGGGCGGAGAGCACGTTGAATCTGCCACTATGAGCACCTTTTTTTTCGAAACACAGTTCCAGATGTTCCAATTCCTGGGGTAGACTCTCTGTGTCAGAGATAGTGCGCGCCCTATGTGCTAGAGTTTTAAGTACCCCATTCCTCTGTGAAGGGTGGTGGCAGCTGTCTGCGTGCAAATACAGATCAGTGTGTGTTGTCTTTCGATACACCCCATGACCTAGGGTGCCGTCAGCCCTTCTCCTGACCAAGACGTCAAGGAAAGGTAATTTACCCTCCGTTTCAGTCTCCATAGTGAATTTGATGTTGGGGTGTATGGAGTTTAGATGTGTAAGATGACGAACGTGTCGTCCACGTAACGGAAAAAGCAAGTAGGTTTCCATTCGGATGACGACAGGGCTTCCTCCTCGAAGTTCTCCATGTACAAATTCGCTACCGCCGGTGATGATGGGCTACCCATGGCGACTCCTTCCGTTTGTTCGTAGTATTCGCCATTAAAAAGAAAATACGTGGAAGTCAAGACATGCCTAAAAAGTTCAGTGGTATTCTCGTCAAACCTCTGACCAATCAACTCTAGCGACTCTCGCAGGGGTACCCTCATAAACAAGGAAACGACGTCAAAACTCACCATGATATCTGACTCATCCAACCTGAAGCTATCAAGGCGTTTAACAAAATCCACGGAATTACGGATGTGATGAGGGCATTTACCCACATAAGGACTTAATATTCCCGTCAGGTATTTGGCCAACAAATATGTAGGTGCCCTGATGTTGCTGACAATGGGGCGTAATGGTACCCCCTCCTTGTGAACCTTCGGGAGTCCATATAGTCTAGGCGGTACCGGACCTTGGGGTAACAATTTCTTAGCGTCACCCTCCGGTAAATCTGCGTCCTTGAGAAGAACCCTCGTCTTGTTCTCCACCTTCTTTGTAGGGTCAATGCTGATCTTCCGGTAGGAATCGTCATTTAGCAGGCTCTGCATCAGTGAAGTCCTTATGGGAACAACTGTAGCATTGCCTTTGTAAGCCGGTAAGACAACAATTTCAGAGCGTTCCCTCAGATCACGAATGACCGCCCTCTCTTTACTGCTGATATTTGACTTCATCGGCTTGGATTTCGTCAACGCTCGACAAGTTTCACGACGTATTTCCTCGGCTGATTCTGGCGGAAGTCGAGCTGCAACCTGTTCAACAGCACTGACAATTTCTGCGACCGGAGTGAACTTGGGGGTGGGAGCGAAGTTGAGACCTTTCTGCAAAACCGAGACCGCATCATCACTCAACACCATGCCACTCAAATTGATGACAGTCTTGCACGGAACCTACAGAGATGGTGTGTCAAGGAGACGTGAGAACTTAGCTGTTTGACGTTCCGTAGCCTTCTTATGGGCGGAATCAGCTGACACACAGGTGACACCATCAATCCAATCCCAGGCTACTAAGTTCACTTCTTTTGACGAGAATACCACTGAACTTTTTAGGCATATCTTGACTTCCACGTATTTTCTTTTTAATGGAGAATACTACGAACAAACGAACAGTAACGAACAAAATGAGATTACAAAAAAAAAAAAAAAGTTGCGTCACTATCCCACGATAAGAATTTTATTGACGGCGATGGTTCGTTACTTGACACTCCCAATTTTTTTCCCCTTAAGATTCGCGTTTTTATTAGGTTTTGATACTTTATTATCAGTTTCATACAAATATATACTATAATATTTGATGTTATGTAAATATAAGCGGACCTTTTTTTGAGGAGTGACTTTGTTCGCTCGGTTTTATCTACAGGACATCCTGCGCTACTTGTAGTAAAGATATTTGGCTCCTTTTTCTTTTACGCTTCGTAATTCAGATGTTGCAAACATTCTGCTACTGCGTAGGAACAGTTATCAAGCAAGACTGGCCTTGTGATTTTACTAAAATGTGGGAATGATGAAATAATGTTTATCTTATGCGGAGAAGCATTCCAAATTTGTACCGCACTGTTCGTGATGGAACTTTTACAAGCCTGTGTCCTTATTGATTCGACATGATACTTTCCTTTTCGTGGACGATGGAGGAAATGTGCGTTTTGCTAGAGCTAACGTGGGAATTTTACGCGCGCCCGTTGAGTACACAGTGTGATTTACCAACTAGAAACATCCTTCAACTGCCGCTGGAGTGCGTTGCGGTCGCGTACACCACGTTGGGGCCCACGTACCGTGTGCACGAGTCGCATCGTGTCTGAGCGTTCAGCAACACGTGGAACATGGCACGCTCAACGTTGACGTTCGACAGCACGGACCGTGTGCCGACGGCTTTAGGGACCACCTGCATGCCCTTACGCTTGATGCCTTCCCCAACAGCGATGGCATCTTCCGACAAGGTAACTGCCCCAGTCACAAGTCCAGAGTCGTGTTGCAGTTGTTTGAGGTACACTATAGTGAACTCACATTCATGTCTTCGAAACCTAATTCGGCTTATGTGAATGAATTCCGGACGTCAGCCACGCCGGCCATTTGCCACACTTGCCCCTTCGCGAGTTAGCGATCCCTCACGTAAGGCTGGGCGCAAATTGAAACGCGTATAGCGGGTGTGGCGCGACGCAGCGCAGCGCGCGTTTTTGTAACATCGCAGGGTCAAATGGGGCCGTGGCGCAAACTGCGATGCGACGCGACTGGGACGCGACTCGCGCCTGCGCCAGGTCGCGCGTTGTTGTGGTTGCGGCACAGTTTCTCGCGATTGCCTCGCTAGCACCATGGGAAATTTGAGGCGGGGAGCGGAAAAGTAGCAGGGCCATATGCTCACATCGTAACGACGCATATCAGCAGTGGTAGTATGGCCCGTACGATAAATTTTGCCTTACTATGTACTAAGCTTTATTGCCTATGGGTAGTGTTTCGGTTTTCGCCATTTAAACGCTCCAGCTTTCTTCGTTAATACGTTATATTTTTCTGTTATTTATATCTGAATAGATTTGTTTTGTTTTGTTTTTCTTCTGTCAAGAAAAATGCATACTTCAGTAACTGGTGAGCCATTGGCCGCTGGAATTGTATCATACGCCTCCGCGATGTATTCAGATCGCAAGAAGGGACAGAGGGTAGTGAATAAGGAAGCAAGGAATATTATAAAAGCATGTGATTAAGAATCAAGGTAGGAAAGTAAAACAAGGTTATCTTCTCGCTGCCTAGTATGCTGGCGTATATTTACGATCTGTTACAAAAATTTAGAAAGCGATAATCTCCACAGGTGTGATCCCTTTGTGCTCCTGGTGAAAAGCGTCCAAGATCTGAAGTATAGAAGTCTCACTGTGATTACTCTGATATGGATGTAATAATGTAATACGAAACACGGTACTCCATGTATGTGAACATCACATTTCCACTGCAGGCTAGAAACAGTCGAAAAGCAGTCACAAATAACAACGTTTTAATTGGTTCGCCGTGATGAGAAAAAGCATTTCAATTGTTGCATACACATTATCAGCATTAATAAACTAATTATACAACAACAGGCTACACAAATGAAGGAAATGGTCGGTATTATTACGAAAGTACGAGTATCCTAAAGAGTGTTATGATTAGATATATTTAATGTGTTGAAATGTAATGCTGACTACTTTCAAGACAATGTTTCCTGTCGCGCATTATCCTCCGCTGCCGACAATATACTGAACATTGTGTTGTGCGACAGATCAATTGTTTATTTTTCTCAATAACAACTATTTTATTCGCGATCACGCATTGTCAGTTTGCCAAGCGGTAGGTGAGTAACAAGTATCTGGCATGTGCCTATCATTCAGCCTGAAGGAACGCTCGTCATTATTTTAATACTGCTCAAATGAAGAGAAGGAATAAAATCCTTTGTTAAGTTTCCATTCCAGTCGCTCAGTGTTAAAAATACGATGGGTTACGGGGATTCCACCAAAATTCCAACGGAATTGGCAATCTATTTTTGTGTGACTTGTTAACCTTTTCTCATTCAAAGAAGGATCACCGTTTGTGAGTAACGGCCACATTTCTCTTGATGACTGGTTAAATTGTACTTCCTTTGTTACAGTCTAATTTGCCAAACTCATCTCACAGCAGCTATTGAGACAGAATTCCGAAACGGAGTGCCTGCTTAAACTAGTAACTGGCAATCACAGACCTCAGTAACTTACGAAAAACCTCATAGTGTCGGTCTGCAGTAACATATCTTGTTATCTATCTGTCCATAACTCTTAAAAAATTACAGTAACTGGAGTGAAATAAATAGAAAGGGAAGTGTAAGTGCTGATATATCGCCATAGATAAAAAAAGTTCCGTGTGTTTAAGAATTGGCAAAACTCCTTGTGTGCTATCGTTCGCTAAACTTTCGTTTCGATGTCTCGAGCGGTTTAGGAGATTTGCGAGATGTTGGGAGTATTTCGTTCTCGCAGCCGTGAGTTCGGAAGTTCGCGCCCTACATGGAATCCATTTTCTCGAGATTGGAGGCAGATAGAGACCTCCTCCCAAGCCAAAACAAAAATTCAACATGTTAGCTAAATTTCATACGCAGCAGCATACGGTGTAACCAAACGCAAAATCATAGCGACCTCTCATTTTCGTTGCAAACTTTTTGAGTTTTTCGTAGTGTCTTACTAAAATGTGTACATCACAATAAGAATGGTCATTAGCGAGGTGATGGGTACTTCGCCACGAAGCTGACATATAACGCTACAATTAGGGCAAAAATCAAATACTTACGCCCTTCCTCGTACTTCTTGTGCCCGCTTTCAAACTGCCTGATTACTCTGCAATTCACATTTCAGTGTTTGGCAGAGGGTTCATCGAACCACAATCATACCATCTCCCTACCATTCCACTCCCGAACAGCGCGCGGGAAAAACGAACACCTAAACCTTTCTGTTCGAGCTCCGATTTCTCTTATTTTATTTTGATGATCATTCCTACCTATGTAGGTTGGGCTCAACAAAATATTTGCGCATTCCGAAGAGAAAGTTGGTGACTGAAATTTCGTAAAAAGATCTCGCCGCGACGAAAAATATGTGCCACACTCTCTCCCCTATTACGTGATAATACAAAACGAGCTACCCTTCTTTGCACCCTTTCGATGTTCTCCGTCAATCCCACCTGGTAAGGATCCCACACTGCGCAGCAATATTCTAACAGAGGACGAACGAGTGTAGTGTAAGCTGTCTATTTAGTGGACTTGTTGCATCTTCTAAGTGTCCTGCCAATGAAACGCAACCTTTGGCTCGCCTTCCCCACAATATTATCTATGTGGTCTTTCCAGCCGAAGTTGTTCGTAATTTTAACACCCAGGTACTTAGTTGAATTGACAGCCTTGAGAATTGTACTATTTATCGAGTAATCCTATTCCGACGGATTTCTTTTGGAACTCGTGTGGATCACCTCACACTTTTCGTTATTTAGCGTCAACTGCCACCTGCCACACCGTACAGCAATCTTTTCTAAATCGCTTTGCAGCTGATACTGGTCTTCGGATGACCTTACTAGACGGTAAATTACAGCATCATCTGCTAACAACCTAAGAGAACTGCTCAGATTGTCACCCAGGTCATTTATATAGATCAGGAACAGCAGAGGTCCCAGGACGATTCCCTGGGGAACACCTGATACCACTTCAGTTTTACTCGATGATTTGCCGTCTTTTACTACGAACTGCCGTCTATTACTACGAACTGCGACCTTCCTGAAAGGAAATCACGAATCCAGTCACACAACTGAAACGATACCGCATAGGCCTGCAGCTTGATTAGAAGTCAGTTGTGAGGAATGGTGTCAAAAGCTTTCCGGAAATCTAGAAATACGGAATCAACTTGAGATCCCCTGTCGATAGCGGTCATTACTTCGTGCGAATAAAGAGCTAGCTGTGTTGCACAAGAACGATGTTTTCTGAAACCGTGCTGATTACGTATCAATAGATCGTTCCCTTGGAGGTGATTCATAATGTTTGAATACAGTATATGCTCCAAAACCATGTTTGAATACAGTATATGCTCCAAAACCCTACTGCAAACCGACGTCTATGATCTAGGTCTGTAGTTCGATGGATTACTCCTACTACCCTTCCTAAACACTGGTGCGACCAGCACAATTTCAATACGAGACGCAGTTCCCACAACGAAAGTCTCTCTAGAAATGTGGCGGAAAATCCAAAGAGATTCTGGTCCTATGTTAAGTAAACCAGCGGAAAGTCTCAGTGAGTACCTTAACTGCGCGACAGTGATGAGGAAGAGAAGGGGTAGACAAGGGACCCAACCCTTCGGAGCAGGTAAAATCGTGGCAAATGTCCGGCGTGGCAAATGTCCGCATACCCATCTGAATACGATGAAACCGAACTGTGAGGTGATAGTTCCGCGCCCACAAACCAACCGCCCGCAAATAACGGGTAGTTTCTGACCTGTGCGGCGTAGTGAAAAACCGATCAAGTGCTTGTCGAATCCGTGGCACGCAGAATCGCTGCTTAATTGCGTTCCAAAGGTGGACCAACACACTTTTAAGTACGTGCTCATTATGTTTTGGCTCATCAGTGTTAAGCTGCTACTACGGTTGTGGCTTCCGCGGGAAAATAAAAAATAAAAATATAAAGAGAACTCTCGTGGGAATGCGGAGCACACGTTTTCGGAACGTTCAGTTCAGCTGATCGCGGCGGTGGGGCAGTTGGCAGCACTGCATTGCACGCTCGGCCGCTTCAATAATAGCAGCAATAAATCGCGGAGAGTGGGGCGATAGGTCCGTCAGGTTCACGTCTGCCGCCCGGCCTTGGCTCCTCTTGTTATTCCGTGCCGCGCTCCTCCCTTATTCCTTCCTTCCTTCCTTCCTTCCGTCCTCTACTGCCGTCAGCTCTTAACGACAGGCCGGTTTCGACGGGTTCGCGCGGTACGCGCGCCGCATAAACAAGGCCCCATTTGACCGACCGTCACTTATCCGCGCGCCCCGTTTGACCGGCACCGGCTGCGGGCCATGCACACACGGCCGCCTCTGGTGACTGCAGTTGCGTAATGGGTTGCATCGCGTTGCCAACCTCGAGATGGTCTGTAAAACATTTGAAAAATAGAACGGTCAAGTGTTTTGTGAAATCATTTCTCTAAAAGTGAGATATAAAATCACTGGATAAGCATTTGACTCGCCTTTGAATAACGCTCGAAATCGCGTAAGCGGCATAGATGCTCTCACACCAGTGACGTAAGCAGACCACTGAATGAAACTCACCAGACAGCTGTAGTCTACCACCCTTTAAAATTCTAAGATTCTGATTAGAATTTTTTGGAAGAAAATTGCCCAATTTGACTGTTAATTGTTCGTTTATTTTACAGAATTGTGATTTCGGCTTTTTAGTCATTCTCAAGTGCATGTTGAAATGTGTCTGACCTATCTGTGAGATCTGTGACATGTCGTCGATGGCAGCCGTGACTAAAAGTCGTGATAGAGGCTGCGACCATTGTACTCATAAAAATTAAAATGGTTTTAAAATAGCTGGCTGGTCGTGAAATAATAGTTACAGGATATTTCTGGATCATTTTTTAATTCATTTGCGTTTCGGGCTCTTCTTGTCTTTAGACGATTTGACGACAAATATATTTTTGTTACAATCTTGCGAAATTACACACACGTATAAATGGCGCCCCTATACCAAAGCACCATAATACAGCAAGTTATTTAAGGCGTAATACGTACTCTTTGATACAAAGTGGAACTGTAAAACTTTTGTCGCTTTTGATGTTACTTGACAACTTTGTCAAAGCTGTACATTCACTTTGTTCTGCAACGCTGGTCAATTTCATATCACATAAGCCCATTTCTCACTCTTCGTTTGCCCACGAAAATTCAGATAAAAATCCACTGTGAAATTTTCTCCTTAAGTAACATTTTCTCCTTAAGTAACTAATCAAGTTTTCCTTCGGGAGAACGAGAAACCAGCACAAGTTGCAAATTTTTACTTTTTATTCTTTCGATGACTGGTTTCGTGCCAAGACCCGTTTTTAAATCTCCATAACCAAGTCGAAAATGGCATTGCGAAGATGTCAAAAATAATGTTCGTTATTTACAGCGCATTCAGATTCACTGTATGACTTGGTTATGACGATTTGAAAATGGGACTTCCGCCCGAAATTAGTTATCAAACGAATAAAAAATAAAAATCTACAACTTTTACTGGTTTTTCGTTCTACTGATTCACACAGGTTGCTGACTCAAACTACTCCAGTATGCTGGAACTTCGCAAGTTTTTAGCAATTAAATATCCTTTTGCAAAACTAGACATCACGCTGGCCTCAATTTCAACCTCATATGCCCAATTCCCAACCTATGAACATTTGGACAAAAACCCACTAAGTAATTACTAGGAACGCGCGTTTTTGGTCCACTCAAACATTCGACCAAACACAAAGATTTTTGACAGAGCTGTAGCGATTGTATACTGCGTCCGTGCCAGAACTGGCAAAGCTTCGTCACCAGGTTTCCCACCCACGTAGAACTATCTTTCTATGTTTCTCCTACACTCGTATGCGCGTATACTGACGACACGCCCATGTAGGTACCATTGTCACGCTCAGCGACGACTGTCAGGCTGAGATATACAGGGCTATTACAAATGATTGAAGCGATTTCATAAATTCACAGTAGCTCCATTCGTTGACATTTGGTCACGACACACTACAGATACGTAGAAAAACTCATAAAGTTTTGTTCGGCTGAAGCCGCACTTCAGGTTTCTGCCGCCAGAGCGCTCGAGAGCGCAGTGAGACAAAATGGCGACAGGAGCCGAGACAGCGTATGTCGTGCTTGAAATTCACTCACATCAGTCAGTCTTAACAGTGCAACGACACTTCAGGACGAAGTTCAGCAAAGACCCACCAACTGCTAACTCCAGTCGGCGATGGTATGCGCAGTTTAAAGCTGCTGGATGCCTCTGTAAGGGGAAATCAACGGCTCGGCCTGCGGTGAGCGAAGAAACGGTTGAACGCGTGCAGGCAAGTTTCACGAGTAGCCCACGGAAGTCGACGCATAAAGCAAGCAGGGAGCTAAACGTACCACAGCCGACGGTTTGGAAAATCTTACGGAAGAGGCTAAAGCAGAAGCCTTACCGTTTACAATTGCTACAAGCCCCAACACCCGATGACAAAGTCAAACGCTTTGAACTTTCGGAGCGGTTGCAATAGCTCAAGGAAGAGGATGCGTTCAGTGCGAAACTTGTTTTCAGTGATGAAGCAACATTTTTTCTTAATGGTGAAGTGACCAGACACAATGTGCAAATCTGGGCGGTAGAGAATCCTCACGCATTCGTGCAGCAAATTCGCAATTCACCAAAAGCTAACGTGTTTTGTCCAATCTCACGGTTTAAAGTTTACGGCCCCTTTTCTTCTGCGAAAAAAAACGTTGCAGGACACGTGTACCTGGACATGCTGGAAAATTGGCTCATGCCACAACTGGAGACCGACAGCGCCGACTTCATCTTTTAACAGGATGGTTCTCCACCGCACTTCCATCGTGATGTTCGGCATTTCTTAAACAGGAGATTGGAAAACCGATGGATCGGTCGGGGTGGAGATGATGATCAGCAATTCACGTCATGGCCTCCACGCTCTCCCGACTTAACCCCATGCCATTTCTTTCTGTGGGGTTTTGTGAAAGATTCAGTGTTTAAACCTCCTCTACCAAGAAACGTGCCAGAACTGCGAGCTCGCATCAACGATTCTTTCGAACTCATCGATGGGGACATGCTGCGCCGAGTGTGGGAGGAACTTGATTATCGGCTTGATGCCTGCCGAATCACTAAAGGGGCACATATCGAACATTTGTGAATGCCTAAAAAAACTTTTTGAGTTTTTGTATGCATGTGCAAAGCATTGTGAAAATATCTCAAATAATATTGTAGAGCTGTGAAATCGCTTCAATTATTTGTAATAACCCTGTACAATATGTGATCAAAAGTATCCGGACACCTAGCTGAAAACGACATATTTCGTGGAGCCCTCCATCGGTAATGCCGGAATTCAGTGTGGTCTTAATCCACCCTTATCCTTACTAACAGCTTCCACTCTCGCAAGCATACATTCAATCAGGTGCTGGAACGTTTCTTGGGAAATGGCAGCCCATTCTACAGGGAGCGCTGCACTGAGGAGAGGTATCGATGTCGGTTGGTGAGGCCTGGCACGAAGTCGGCGTTCCACAACACCCCAAAGGTGCTCTATAGGATTCAGGTCAGGACTCTGTGCAGGCGAGTCCTTTACAGGGATATTATTGTAGTGTAACCACTCCGCCACAGGCCGTGCATTATGAACAGGTGCCCGATCGTGTTGAAAGATGCAATTGCCATCGCCGAATTGCTCTTCAGCAGTGTGAAGCGAGAAGGTGCTTAAAACATCAATGTAGGCCTGTCGTGTGATAGTGCCACGCAAAACAACAAGGAGTGCAAGCGCCCTCCTTGAAAAACACGACCACACCATAACACCACCACCTCCGAATTTTACTGTCGGCACTACACACGCTGGCAGATGACGTTCACCGGGCATTCGCCACAGCCACACCCTGCCTTCGGATCACCATTTTGTGTACCGTGATTCGTCACTCCACACACCGCTTTTGCACTGTTCAATCGTACAATGTATACGTTCCTTACACCAAGTGAGGTGTCGTTTGGTATTCGCCGGCGTGATGTCTGGCTTATGAGCAACCGCTCAACCATGAAATCCAAGTTTTCTCACCTCCCGCCTAACTGCCATAGTACTTTCAGTGGATCCTGATGCAGTTTGGAATTCCTGTGTGACGGTCTGGATAGATGTCTGCCTGTTACATATTACGATCCTCTTCAACTGTCGGCGGTCTCTGTCAGTCAACAGACGAGATCGGCCTGTACGCTTTTGTGCTGTACGTGTCCCTTCACGTTTCCACTTCACTACCACATCGGAAACAGTGGACCTAGGGATGTTCATGAGTGTGGAAATCTCGCGTACAGACGTATGACACAAGGGACGGCCAATCACCTGCTCTCTCCCGATGTCTAATGACTACTGAGGTCGATGATATGGAGTACCTGGCAGTAGGTGGTAGCACAATGCACCTAATATGAAAAATGCATATTTTGGAGTGTCTCTGGATATTTTTGATCACATACTGTAAGTAAGTTACACTTTCACTGCTGTTACGACGCCAGTTTCTTTAGCAATGCAACCGATTTTCAGAGCAAATATAATAAATTACGTTGAGATGGAAAGCTTTCGTCCACAAAATAAGCACCGATTTAGAAAGCATCCCTCCTCCGAAACACAGCTTCCCTTTTTCTCAAATGATATCCTGCGAACTATGTATGAAGGACAGCACGCAGATTCCATAACTCTAGAATTCCAATACCGAATAGGTTTCCACATATGTGGCTGGTTTGAAGATATCTTAGTTATAGAAAATGGTTCAAATTGCTCTGAGTACTATGGGACTTAACTGCTGTGGTCATCAGTCCCCTAGAACTTAGAACTACGAAACAAGGCCCCCGGAGTAGACAACATTCCATTGGAACTACTGACGGCCTTGGGAGAGCCAGTCCTGACAAAACTCTACCATATGGTGAGCAAGATGTATGAGACAGGCGAAGTACCCTCAGACTTCAAGAAGAATATAATATTTCCAATCCCAAAGAAAGCAGGTGTTGACAGATGTGAAAATTACCGAACAGTCAGTTTAATAAGTCACATCTGCAAAATAATAACGCGAATTCTTTACAGATGAATGGAAAAACTGGTAGAAGCGGACCTTGCGGAAGATCAGTTTGGATTCCGCAGAAATGTTGGAACACGTGAGGCAATACAAACCTTACGACATATCTTAGAAGAAAGATTAAGGAAAGGCAAACCTACGTGTCTAGCATTTGTAGACTTAGAGAAAGCTTTTGACAATGTTGACTGGAATACTCTCCTTCAAATGCTGTAGGTGGCAGGGGTAAAATACAGGGAGCGAAAGGCTATTTACAATTTGTACAGAAGCCAGATGGCAGTTATAAGAGTCGAGGGACATGAAAGGGAAGCAGTGGTTGGGAAGGGAGCAAGACAGGGTTGTAGCCTCTCCCCGATGTTATTCAATCTGTATATTGAGCAATCAGTAAAAGAAACAAAAGAAAAATTGGGAGTAGGTATTAAAATCCATGGAGAAGAAGTAAAAACTTTGAGGTTCGCCGATGACATTGTAATTCTGTCAGAGACAGCAAAGGACTTGGAAGAGCAGTTGAATGGAATGGATAGCGTCTTGAAAGGAGGATATAAGATGAACATCAACAAAAGCAAAACGAGGATAATGGAATGTAGCCGAACTAAGTCGGGTGATGCTGGGGGAATTAGATTGGGAAATGAGACCCTTAAAGTAGTAAAGGAGTTTTGCTATTTGGGGAGCAAAATAACTGATGATGGTCGAAGTAGAGAGGATATAAAATGTAGACTGGCAATGGCAAGGAAAGCGTTTCTGAAGAAGAGAAGTTTGTTAACATCGAGTATAGATTTAAGTGTCAGGAAGTCATTTCTGAAAGTATTTGTGTGGAGTGTAGCCATGTATGGAAGTGAAACATGGACGATAAATAGTTAGGACAAGAAGAGAATAGAAGCTTTCGAAATGTGGTGCTACGGAAGAACGCTGAAGATTAGATGGGTAGATCACATAACTAATGAGGAAGTATTGTATAGGATTGGGGAGAAGAGAAGTTTGTGGCACAACTTGACGAGAAGAAGGGATCGGTTGGTAGGACATGTTCTGAGGCATCAAGCAATCACCAATTTAGTATTGAAGGCCAGCGTGGAGGGTAAAAATCATAGAGGGAGACCAAGAGATGAATACACTAAGCAGATGCAGAAGGATGTAGGTTGCAGTAGGTACTGGGAGACGAAGAAGCTTGCACGGGATAGAGTAGCACGGAGAGGTACTGGGAGACGAAGAAGCTTGCACGGGATAGAGTAGCACGGAGAGCTGCATCAAACCAGTCTCAGGACTGAAGACCACCACAACAACAACAACATCTTTTCGTACGAGCTCTGATTTCCCTTATTTTATTGTGGTGATCGTTCCTCTCTATGTAAGTCGGTGTCAACAAAATATTTTCGCACTCGGAGGCGAAAGTTTGTGATTGGAATTTCATGAGAAGATTCCGTCGCAAACCTCCTTTGTCTTAATGATGTCCAGTCCAAATCCTGTATCATTTCTGTGACACTCTCTCCCATATTTCGAGATAATAACAAAACGTGCTGCCTTTCTTTGAACTTTTTCGATGTACTCCGTCAGTCCTATCTGGTAAGGATCCCACACCGCACAGCAGTATTCTAAAAGAGGACGGACAAGCGTAGTGTAGGCAGTCTCCTTAGTAGGTCTGTTACATTTTCTAAGTGTCCTGCCAATAAAACGCAGTCTTTGGTTAGCCTTCCCGACAACATTTTCTATGTGTTCCTACCAACTTAAATTGTTCGTAATTATAATACCTAGGTATTTAGTTGAATTTACGGCTTTTACATTAGACTGATTTATCGTGTAACCGAAGTTTAACGAATTCCTTTTAGCACTCTTGTGGATGACCTCACACTTTTCGTTATTTAGGGCCTACTGCCACTTTTCGCACCATTCCGATATTTCTTCTAAATCGCTTTGCAGTTTGTTTTGATCTTCTGATGACTTTATTAGTCGATAAACGTTAGCGTCTTCTGCAAACAATAGAATATGTCTGTTCAGATTGTCTCCCAAATCGTTTATATAGATAAGGAACAGCAAAGGGCCTAAAACACTACCTAGAGGAGCGCCAGAAATCACTTCTGTTTTACTCGATGACTTTCCGTCAATTTCTACGAACTGTGACCTCTCCGACACGAAATTACAAATCCAGTCACATAACTGAGACGATATTCCATAAGCCCGCTATTTTACTACGAGCCGCTTGTGTGGTACAGTGTCAAAAGAAAAGCCTTCCGGAAATCCAGAAATACGGAATCGATCTGAAATCCGTTGTGATAGCACTCAACACTTCATGTGAATAAAGACCTAGTTGTGTTTTCTAAACCCATGTTGACTGTGTGTGTTCAAATGGTTCAAATGGCTCTGAGCACTATGGGACTCAACTGCTGTGGTCATCAGTCGCCTAGAACTTAGAACTACTTAAACCTAACTAACCTAAGGACATCACACACACCCATGCCCGGGGCAGGATTCGAACCTGCGACCGTGGCAGTCTCACGGTTCCGGACTGCGCGCCTAGAACCGCGAGACCACCGCGGCCGGCTGACTGTGTGTCAATAGACCGTTTTCTTCGAGGTAATTCATAATCTTGGAACACAAATTTGTTCCAAAATCATGCTGCATATCGACGTTAACGATATGGGCCTGTAATTTAGTGGATTACTCCTACTACCTTTCTTGAATATTGGTGTGACCTGTGCAACTTTCCACTCTTTGGGTACGGATCTTTCGTCGAGCGAACGGTTGTAAATGATTGTTAAGTGTGGAGCTAAAGCATCAGCATACTGCAAGAGGAACCTAATTGGTATACAGTCTGGACCAGAATACTTTCTTTTATTAAGTGATTTAAGTTGCTTCACTACTGCGAGGATATTTACTTCTACGTTACTCATGTTAGCAGCTGTTCTCGATTCCAATTCTGGAATATTTACTTCGTCTTCTTTTGTGATGGCGTTTCGGAGGGCTGCGTTTAGTAACTCTGCTTTGGCAGCACTGTCTTCCTTAGTATCTCCATTACTACTGCGCAGAGAAGGCATTGATTGTTTCTTGCCGCTAACATACTTCTCATACGAGCAGAATCTCTTTGGATTTTCTGCCAGGTTTCGCGACAATGATTCGTTGTGGAAACTGTTATAGGCGTCTCGCATTGAAGTCCGCGCTAAATTTCGAGTTTCTGTGAAAGATTGCCAATCTCGGAGATTTTGCATCTGTTTAAATTAGGCATGTTTGTTTCGTTGTTTATGCAACCGTTTTGTGTACCAAGGAGCATCAGCTCCGTCGTTTGTTAATTTATTTGGTATAAATCTCCCAATCGCTGCCGTACTATTTCTTTGACTGGTCTACACTTATATTATTAATTTGGAATGAGTGGAGATTGTCTCTGAGGAAGGCGTCAAGTGAATTTTTATCTGCTTTTTTGAATAGGTACATTTTTCGCTTATTTTTCGAGGATTTGGGGATTACAATATTCAATCTTGCTACGACAGCCCTGTGTTCACTAATCCCTCAATCGGTTTTGATGCTCGTTATTAACTCAGGATTATTTGTGTTTTCACAACCGTTTACTATTCGCGTGGGCTCATGAACTAACTGCACGAAATAATTTTCAGAGAATGCATTTAGCTCAATTTCGGATTATGTTTTACGCATACCTACGGAAGTAAACATGTATTTTCGCCAACATATCGAGGGTAAATTAAAGTCACCACCAACTATTATCGTTTTCTTTGAACCTTTCAGAAACTGTATCATCTGAATTGGGAGGTTCGGAAAGCCGAAATAGCAGATCTTTTCCATACTTGCATGTACTATTCTTGCGTCTTCTTAGCCGTCCTTCGCTATCTGCCCCATCTGTGACGCACGCTTTGTTCTTCAGTCTGGCAATATTTGCGCCAGTCCCGGAGATAGTATGTTGTGTGGGGAGCAACACGCGCCGTGGGTTTGCCTAGTGAGCTCACACTGACCTACGATTACAGCGCAAACTCCACGCGGGGTGTATTTCGTCTTATCTTACGTACCAGAGCGAGGTTTGGGATCCTAACAGAAGGCTGGCATAACAGCAACCGCAGGGAGAAAAAAAGGTGGCAAACTTCAAACTTTACGGGGATCTGAGTACATTTACACTCGCAGCCGGTCGATCAGTGTGAAGTGCATGGCAGAAAGTACTCGTACACATGGGCGGTGCCAACGGGGGGGGGGGGGGGGGGGGGCTATGGAGGCTTTAGCACCCCACCGTGGAGTATCACATTACACTGGATAAAATAACTACGAAAATCAGCGAATATATTACTTCAACAGAGTCAATCTTTTTCTATTTTTTTATAATTATGTAGCAATATAGATTTCAGTGTATTTCAAACACATTTTAACACAAGAATAAGAGCGGCAAATAGCTTACTATCTAAACCAATAATCATCTACATCTATGTGATTACACTGCTATTCACAATAAAGTGAATGGCAGAGGTTTCAATGAACCACCTTTATGCTGTCTCTCTACCATTCCACTCTCAAAAGGCAAGCGGGCAAAAACGAGTATTTAAATTTTTCTGTGCCAGCCCTGATTTCTCTCTTTTTATCGTGATCATCATTTCTCCCTATGTAGGTGAGTGCCAACAGAATGTTTTCGCAATCGGAGGAGAAAACTGGTGATTGAAATTTCGTGAGACGATCCCGTCGCAAGGAAAAACGCCTTTGTTTCAATGATTGCCACTCCAATACACGTATCTTATCTGTGACACTATCTCGCCTATTTAGCGATAATACTCATTACTTCATGAGTACAAAGAGCTAGTTGTGTTTCACAAGAACGATATTTTCTGAATTCGTGTTGACTATATGTCAATAAATCGTTATCAAAATGGTTCAAATGGCTCTGAGCACTATGGGACGTAACATCTGAGGTCATCGGTCCCCTAGAACTTAGAACTACTTCAACCTAACCAATCTAAGGACACCACATACATCCATGCCCGAGACTGGATTCGAACCTGCGACCGTAGCAGCCGCGCGGTTCCGGACTGAAGCGCCTAGAACCGCTCGGCCACAGCGGCCGGCCCGTCATCTGTAATGAGCGGTGCACGCCCGAAACTAGGGCGGGTCAGACCGGGGTATGGGTCCCGGGAACCAATTTCAGGGGGCGCCAAATTCATATTCTTGAAGAAGAAACCTTGTTTCACACAGCGCCTCGCACCCAGCGCACAGTGGTCTATCGATTATTCATATATACTTTGAAATGCATCCCAATTAGTTTTTGAACATTTTTCAGCCCATTCTAAGTTGATTCCAGAATGAGTCATAAGACGATTTTTGAATCCGTGGATAGCGTACGCACTGTCTCTCCCATGGGAATTCCCGTTGCCTTTAGAAATAAAAATCTTTCCTGCAGACAAAAGAGGACGCAGCTATACGAGCTGAGCCGAACAAACCTGCACCACCGAATGCCAATCGTTGTTAGTTTATGTGGTTGATTCCGTGTACGAATGACTGGCCTTGTTTTAATTACACTATTTGATCAAAAGTATCAGGCCATCCCCCCCCCCCCCCCCAAAAAAAAAACGCTTATCATATTAGCTGCATTGTGCTGCCACCTACTGCCAGTTACTCCATATCAGCGACATCAGCAGTCTTTAGACATCGTGAGAGTGCAGAATGGGGTGCTCCGCGGAACTCACGGACTTCGAACGTGGTCAGGTGATTGGGTGTCACTTGTGTCACACGTCTGTACGCGAGACTTCCACACAACTGAACATCCCTAGGTCTACTGTTTCCGATGTGATAGTGAAGTAGAAACGTGAAGGGACACGTGCAGCACAAAAGCGTACAGGCCGACCTCGTCTGTTGACTGACAGAGACCGCCGACAATTTAAGAGGGTCATAGTGTGTAATAGGCACACATCTATCCAGACCATCACACAGGAATTCCAAACTGCATCAGGATCCACTGCAAGTACTACGAAAGTTAGGTGGGAAGTGAAAAAACTTGGATTTCATGGTCCAGCGGCTGGTAAATGCCAAACGACGCCTTGCTTGGTGTAAGGAGCGTAAACATTCGACGATTGAACAGTAGAAAAGCGTTGTGTGGAGTGACGAATCACGGTACACAATGTGGCGATCCGATGGCAGGGTGTGGGTATGGCGAATGACCTTCATCTGCCAACGTGTGTAGTGCCGACAGTAAAATTCCGAGGTGGTGGTGTTCTGGTGTGGTCGTGTTTTTCATGGAGGGCGTGGCACTATTACAGCACGGGCCTACATTGATGTTTTAAGCCCCTTCTTGCTTCCCTCTGTTGAAGAGCAGTTTGGGGTTGGCGATTGCATCTTTCAACACGATCGACCACCTGTTCATAACGCACAGCCTGTGGCGGAGTGGTTACACGACAATAACATCCCTGTAATGGACTGGCCTGCACAGAGTCCTGACCTGAATCCTATAGAGCACCTTTGGGATGTTTTGGAACGCCGACTTCGTGCCAGAACTCACCGACCGACATCGATACCTCTCCTCAGTGCAGCGCTCCGTAAAGAATGATTTCCCCAAGAAACCAGCACCTAATTTAACGTATGCCTGCGAGAGTGGAAGCTGTCATCGAGGATAAGCGGGGCCAACATCATATTGAATTCCAGCATTGCCGATGGAGGGCGCCACGAACCTGTAAGACATTTTGAGCCAGGTGTCTGGATAGTTTTGATCACATGGTGCATTAGCGAAATCCAATAGATTCAGATTACCAGAGCGGAAATAAATGACAGGGACAATACTTGAATCAGACTTGTAAATACATGAAACTGCTAGCACTCACTTCGTTGAGTAGCTCTTTATTATTCCGTGAACCGGTTTTCTAAACGCTTTTAGGTCCATCTTCAGATGTTTTTCCGCAATCAAACATCTGTTTGTAGCATAATGGTGGGTGCTAGCTGTGTGACAAGAAGATGGAACATGCTTTAAAGTATCGCCATGAGTATTATTTATCAGTCTATATGGAAGCTACATTTTTATTTTTGAAATTATTGCGACAGTATGAGCGTCTTTTCTTCTGTCAGTGTCCATCTGTTTGCTTCCATTGTGATGGCCAGTTGGTACATCACTTCACATACTTTTACACAATATGCATGCATTTACACTGTGATAGCGAAACTTTGCCAGAATTCAGTTTGTCTGTACAACTCTTGCTTGTTACCAAGATCTTGACACAAAGATATGACATAGGTCTACTTCAGGGATATGTTTGTTTTTGTTTACGTGTATTAAAATCGATGTATGGGCAAGTACCGGCCAGAGTGGCCGAGCGGTTCTAGGCGCTACAGTGTGGAACCGCGCGACCGCTACGGTCGCAGGTTAGAATCCTGCCTGGGGCATCGATGTGTCTGATGTCGTTAGGTTAGTTAGGTTTAAGTAGTTCCAAGTTCTAGGGGACTGATGACCATAGATGTTAAGTCCTATAGTGCTCAGAGCCATTTGAACCATTTGAAAAAGTCCATTACCTCCACTTTTGTGCCTGTAATCCTTCTCAAATTAATGATCCAAACAAGCAGAAAGAAAGGTTCATTTGCAGCAAGAAGCCATATGCTTGAATATTTCTGGAATCTCAACTGCAGATTTTTCAGCGCTCATTTGCCTTTAGGACTGTGTATCTCAAAATGGACATGTACCACTATTGAAATAAGCCCTTCATTTCTATTCGTATGTTGACGTATGATACAGTCAATCTTTAATCAAGATTGGCATTAACATGAATGCCCAGGAATAAAATGATACAGAGCTATAGTCTGTCCAGTGAAATGCAGCTGTTTGTATCACCATGAACTTGACATTTAAAACAGTAACAAAACAGTCACGGGTTCTAAAATATCCGTAATGGACAAGCTTAAACTGATTCAGACTTTTTTGCCGGAAAACCTGATAGGGCTCCCTCATTTGCCTTTAGGACTGTGTATCTCAAAATGGACATGTACCACTATTGAAATAAGCCCTTCATTTCTATTCGTATGTTGACGTATGATACAGTCAATCTTTAATCGAGATTGGCATTAACATGAATGCACAGGAATAAAATGATACAGAGCTATAGTCTTTCCAGTGAAATGCAGCTGTTTGTATCACCATGAACTTGACATTTAAAACAGTAACAAAACAGTCACGGGTTCTAAAATATCCGTAATGGACAAGCTTAAACTGATTCAGACTTTTTTGCCGGAAAACCTGATAGGGCTCCCTGACATTTTTGGTTGTTCCCCAAGCTCAAGAGGCCACTGAAAGGAAAGCGATTCCAGACCAAGCCCCTACCACGCCGTAGCGGAGAAGCGAGGCAACTGTCCCCCAATTGAAGCAGCTGATCGCCGCCATTTGCAGGGATGAATCCTAGTACTGCGGGGTGTGATTTGAAGTATATGAGACGTAACAACAGCAAATTGAAGCACAAATTAAACACATGTTCGTTTAAAAAATTACTGAGTATTCGAGTCTATTTTAAAAGTATACTTAAACAAATGAAGTTTCCTAATTTCCGAAATACGTCTGCATAGAGACGCAAAATTTAATAATGTAAGGCTCTTTCCTCACAAGGTGGAGCGAGTTTACATGGAGTTATTTGGATTAGATAATTACATAAAACTTTTAAAGTAGCAGACAGTACGACTATTATTTAATTCACGTAATTTTCCAGTCAGGTCCTGTTTGCTTTTTGCCGATTACTGTGTACATTTTGCACGCTTACTTTTGTTTAGCACAGTATCGTCTACACTCGAATTTTGGTATGATTAATTGTAATAACCCATATCACTTTAAATACCGTAGAAATTTCATTCGCACATTGGTTTTTAACACTGATAGCACCTCTGAAAGTGGTTGAGTTTGCAACGTTTGATCAAATATTTGACCATTTACGAAGTATAATCACCACCTGAGAACACATGTTAAGTATCGAAACATAATTCTTCGACCTACCTCTGATTCATACTTAATATATATTTGATTGCCTTGGTAACCTGGAAAACGAACGTTCAAAATTATACACACTTACAGTATTTCCATACTATTTAACCTAGGTCTATATTGCACGATTTCCAGGACACTATCCATTTTTCAAATGAGTTGGAAATCCAAATACTGTCGGTATAGCATCGTCCTTCACTTAACATCTATTTACATAATTTTCCATGTAACAATTCTCTTCAAAATCAAGAGAGCACAGCAAATGATTTGCTGTCGGTTGGAAGTTCTCTCTCCGTCTAGCAACTATCCATTTCCGATTTAGAAAATCATTTGTAAGGGGAAAACTAAACAAAAACAAACGCTCATGATGTATTATTTCTCCATGAAAATACTATATACAAGTAATGGAAAGTAACAAATGACTCACCTGTGAAATGTAACATTGTTTCCGTCTTCGTCTTTGCTTCCATTATACTGTTACAATTATAAGCAGCACACGAAGGAACCCTGTTTACGCACAGTTTCCCTGCAAATGGCGGCTTCTGTCACGTTCAGTGTGGGGACGCGACACTAGCGCCAATGCGCGGTCTAGTTTTTATTTAGTAAGACTACGTTCCGGACAAGACGGGACATTACGGCAGGAACAACAGCCGAGCTGAACTCTATTGCGAAAGACGTTTTCTCGGCACGGACAACAGTGTCAGCAACGCCGAGAGAACTGTGTGGATTCCCATGGGAACTAATTCGAGGGTCATTAGTTGTTCAACGCCCCAGGTAAGCCACTTTGTTTTTTTCTCTGGCCAACTGTAGGGTTCTTTTCCAACAGACCCTTTACACTCCGTCCGCTATGACACACCATCCGCGAGTAATAACATCGCGATATAACGTTAATATGTCGCTAGACAACAGAAAGTAAGTAGCCGTGACACTCTCCTCCCTCCCCCCCCCCCCCCCCCTTTCCACAACCTCCGGACCTCCAGAACACACCACTGGATCGGTGCATATACACTACTGGCCCTTAAAATTGATACACCAAGAAGAAATGCAGATGATAAACGAGTATTCATTGGAAAAATATATTATACTACAACTGACATGTGATTACGTTTTCACGCAATTTGGATGCATAGATCCTGAGAAATCAGTACCCAGAACAACCACCTCTGGCCGTAATAACGGCCTCGATACGCCTAGGCATTGAGTCAAACATAGCTCGGATGGCGTGTATAGGTACAGCTGCCCATGCCGCTCCAACACAATAGCAAAGTTCATCGAGAGTAGTGACTGGCGTATTGTGACGAACCACCATTGACCAGATGCTTCCAATTGGTGAGAGATCTGGAGAATGTGCTGGCCAGGGTAGCAGTCGAACATTTTCTGTATCCAGAAAGGCCCGTACAGGAACTGCACCATGCGGTCGTGCATTATCCTGCTGAAATGTACAGTTTCGCACAGATCGAATGAATAGTAGAGCCACAGGTCGCAACACATGGAAATGTAACGTCCACTGTTCAAAGTGCCGTCAATGCGAACTAAAGGTGACCGAGACGTATACCAATGGCATCCCATACCATCATGCCAGGTGATACGCCAGTATGGCGATGACGAATACACGCTTCCAATGTACGTTAACCGCGATGTCGGCAAACACGGATGCGACCATCATGATGCTATAAACAGAATCTGGATTCGTACGAAAAACTGACTTTTTGCCATTCGTGCACCCAGGTTCGTTGTCGAGTACACCATCACAGGCGCTCCTGTCTGATGCAACGTTAAGGGTAACCGCAGCCACGGTTCCGAGCTGATAGGCCATGCTGCTGCAAACGCCGTCGAACTGTTCGTGCAGATGGTTGTTGTCTCGCAAACGCCCCCATTTGTTGACTCAGGGATCGAGACGTGGCTGCACGATTCGATACAGCCGTGCGGATAAGATGCCTGTCATCTCGACTGCTAGTGATACGAGGCCGTTGGAATCCAGCACGGCGTTCCGTCTTACCCTCCTGAACCCACCGATTCCACATTCTGCTAAAAGTCATCGGATCTCGACCAACGCGAGCAGCAATGTCGCGACACGATAAACCGTAATCGCGATAGGCTACCATCCGACCTTTATCAACGTCGGAGACGTGATGGTACGCATTTCTCCTCCTTGCACGAGGTATCACAACGGCGTTTCGCCAGGCGACGCCGGTCAACTGCTGTTTGTGTATGAAAAATCGGTTGGAAACTTTCCTCGTGTCACCACGTTGTAGGTGTCGCCACCGGCGCCAACCTTGTGTGAATGCTCTGAAAAGCTAATCATCCGCATATGACAGCATCTTCTTTCTGTCGGTTAAATTTCGCGTCTGTAGCACGTCATCTTTGTGGCGTTGCAGTTTTAATGGCCAGTAGTGTACTCTGAGCTGTTCAACGACCCAGGTAAGCCAGTTTGTTTTTTCTAAGGCCAACGGTCGGGTTCTTTTCTAACAGACCCTTTACACTCCGTCCGCTACGACGCACCATCAGCGAGTCATAACATCGGGATCTTCCTTAGTTAATGTCTCACTAGACGGCAAAAAGTAAGAACCACTCCCGCCTCTCTACCCCTCCCCCCCCCCCCCCCCCCCCTCTGCCAGTGGACCCCGAACATCCAGAACCCACCACTGGGTCGGTGTATATACTTCGGTTGCTGTTGTGACAGCGAGCTGTTTTGTGCGAAGGTGTCACGCTTCAGGAAAGGCCCCAGTGAGCTACGCCGTCCTAAGTGGGCCGGGTTAACGCCTCGCCGTGACTGTGTGAGTGTGTGTGTGTGACCTTGTGTCGCGCCGTGCCACGCGCAGCTGTTTAACACACACACACACACACACACACACACACACACACACACACACACACACACGAGTCTACTCGCAGGCGCTGGAAACGCATTCATGGCGTGTATACTGTGTCCATTTACATCTATATATCTACATAAACAGGACGTTACAAAAAGGTACGGGCAAACTTTCAGGAAACATTCCTCACACACAAATAAAGAAAAGATGTTATGTGGGCATGTGTCCGGAAACGCTTACTTTCCATGTTAGAGCTCATTTTAGTTTCGTCAGTATGTACTGTACTGTAAAGTAATGGCCGCTACCGACAGGGGATCTCAAGTTGATTCCGTATTTCTAGATTTCCGGAAAACTTTCGACACCGTTCCTCACAAGCGACTTCTAATCAAGCTGCGGAGCTATGGGGTATCGTCTCAGTTGTGCGACTGGATTCGTGATTTCCTGTCAGGAAGGTCGCAGTTCGTAGTAATAGACGGCAAATCGTCGAGTAAAACTGAAGTGATATCAAGTGTTCCCCAGGGAAGCGTCCTGGGACCTCTGCTGTTCCTAATCTATATAAATGACCTGGGAGACAATCTGAGCAGTTGTCTTAGATTGTTCGCAGATGATGCTGTAATTTACCGTCTAGTAAGGTCTTCCGAAGAACAGTATGACTTGCAAAGCGATTTAGAAAAGATTGCTGTACGGTGTGGCAGGTGGCAGTTGACGCTAAATAACGAAAAGTGTGAGGTGATCCACACGAGTTCCAAAAGAAATCCGTCGGAATTCGATTACTCGATAAATAGTACAATTCTCAAGGCTGTCAGTTCAACTAAGTACCTAGGTGTTAAAATTACGAACAACTTCAGTTGGAAGGACCACATAGATAATATTGTCGGGAAGGCGAGCCAAAGGTTGCGTTTCATTGGCAGGACACTTAGAAGATGCAACAAGTCCACTAAAGAGACAGCTTACACTACACTCGTTCGCCATCTGTTAGAATATTGCTGGGCGATGTGGGATAGGACATCGAAAGGGTGCAAAAAAGGGCAGCTCGTTTTGTATTATCACGTTATAGGGGAGAGAGTGTGGCAGATATGATACACGAGTTGGAATGGAAGTCATTACAGCACAGACGTTTTTCGTCGCAGCGATGCCTTTTTACGAAATTTCAGTCACCAACTTTTTCTTCCGAATGCGAAAATATTTCGTTGAGGCCAACCTACATAGGTAGGAATGATCATCAAAATAAAATAAGAGAAATCAGAGCTCGAACAGAAAGGTTTAGGTGTTCGTTTTTCCCGCGCGCTGTTCGGGAGTGGAATAGTAGAGAGATAGTATGATTGTGGTTCGATGAACCCTCTGCCAAGCACTTAAATGTGAATTGCAGAGTAGTCATGTAGATTTAGATGTAGATGTAGATGCTCGATTCACCGCCATGATTTCATACTGGATACTCTACCTGTGCTGCTAGAACATGTGCCTTTACAAGAACGACACAACATGTGGTTCATGCACGATGGAGCTCCAGCACATTTCAGTCGAACTGTTCGTACGCTTCTCAGCAACAGATTCGGCGACCGATGGATTGGTAGAGGCGGACCAATTCCGTGGCCTCCACGCTCTCCTGACCTCAACCCTCTTGACTTTTATTTATGGGGGCATTTGAAAGCTCTTGTCTACGCAACCCCGGTACCAAATGTAGAGACTCTTCGTGCTCGTATTGTGGACGGCTGTGATACAATACGGCATTCTCCAGGGCTGCATCAGCGCATCAGGGATTCCGTGCGACGGAGGGTGGATGCACGTATCCTCGCTAACGGAGGACATTTTGAACATTTCCTGTAACGAAGTGTTTGAAGTCACGCGGTAGGTTCTGTTGCTGTGTGTTTCCACTCCATGATTAATGTGATTTGAAGAGAAGTAATAAAATGAGCTCTAACATGGAAAGTAAACGTTTCCGGACACATGCCCACATAACATCTTTTCTTTCTTTGTGTGTGAGGAATGTTTCCTGAAAGTTTGGCCGTACCTTTTTGTAACGCTCTGTATACTCTGCTAGCTACCAAGCGGTGTGTGGCGGAGGGCACAATTCGAGCCAAAGTCATATTTCCCCCCCTCTGTTCCACTCACGGATCGCGCAAGGGAAAAACGACTGTCTGAACGCCTCAGTACGAGCTCTAATTTCCCTTATCGTTGAATGGTGATCATTACGCGATTTGAAAGTTAGTGGTAATAATATATCCTGTACATCCTCGGTGAAGATTGGATTTCGGAATTTATTGAGCAGCCCCTTCTGTTTAGCGCGCCGTCTATGTGCAAGTGTGTCCCACTTCAAACTTTCTATGAGATTTGTAACGCTCTCGCGATGGCTAAATGTATCAGTCATGAATGTTGCCGCTCTTCTTTGGACCTTCTCAATCTCTTGAATCAGACCCAACTGGTAAGGGTCCCATACAGACGAACAATACTCTAAGACTGGATGAAGTAACGTATTGTAAGCTATGTCCTTTGTTGAAGGACTGCATCGCTTCAGGATTCTACCAATACCGCAATCTAGAGTTCGCCTTGCCCGTTACTTGAGTAATCTGATCATTCCATTTGAGATCATTTCGAACAGTCACAGCCAGATACTTGACTGATGCCCGCATCTCGTGGTCGTGCGGTAGCGTTCTCGCTTCCCACGCCCGGGTTCCCGGGTTCGATTCCCGGCGGGGTCAAGGATTTTCTCTGCCTCGTGATGGCTGGGTGTTGTGTACTGTCCTTAGGTTAGTTAGGTTTAAGTAGTCCTAAGTTCTAGGGGACTGATGACCATAGATGTTAAGTCCCATAGTGCTCAGAGCCATTTGAACCATTTGAACTTGACTGATGTTACCGCTTCCAAAGACTGGGCATTTATTTTGTACCCGTACATCAATAGGGATTTTTGCCTTGATGTACGCAGTAGGTTACACTTACTTATATTGACAGATAACTGGCAGTCATTACACCACGCATTTATTTTCTGCAAATCCTCATTGGTTTGTTCACAACTTTTGTGTGATGATACTTTCCTGTAGACTACAGCATCATCGGCAAACAGTCTAATGCCGCAGTAAGTACCATCAACCAGATCGTTTATGTAAATCGTAAAGAGCAGAGGACCTATTACGCTGCCCTGGGACACACCTGAAGTTACTCTTGTTTCTGTTGAAATCACCCCATTCAGGGCGACATACCGCTCCCTGTCTGTTAGAAAACTTCCTATCCAACCGCATATGTCTTCGGATAGACCGTAAGCGCGCACTTTTTGTAGCAAGCGACATTGCGAAACTGTGTCGAACGCCTTTCGAAAGTCGATAATATGGCATCAACCTGGGAGCCGGTATCTAGAGCCTGTTGTATATCATGCACAAAGAGGGCCAGCTGTGTCTCGCATGACCGCTGCTTCCTAAAACCGTGCCGGTTTCTGCAGATGACCTCCTCAGAGTCTAGAAAGGTCATTATGTCTGAACACAAAATATGTTCCATCTTTGTACAAACAATCGATGTCAGTGAAATTGGCCGGTAATTAAATGCATCCCATTTTCTACCCTTTTTATAGATTGCTATGACCCGGGCCTTCTTCCAGTCCCGTGGAACTTTCTGCGGTTCCAATGGTCTCTGATAGGTGACATAAGAATGGTGCTATATTTGTAGCATAGTCAACATAAAATATTACAGGGATACCGTCTGGGTCAGATGCCTTCCTGGCGTCTAAGGATCTTAACTATTTTACAATCCCAGATAAACTAAACACTCTGTCAGCCATCCTTGCGTTTATTCGATGATTGAGAGGGGCAATGGTGCTGCAGTCCTCTATCGTAGACGAGTTTTTGAAAGCTAGGTTTAGAATTTCGGCTTTCTGTTTATCATCATCAGTTACATTGCCCGTACTGTCAGCAAGAGAAGGTATTGAATTATTTGTAGCGTTCATAGATTTAACGTACGACCAGAATTTTTTGGGGTGATGTTTAGAATCTGCAGATAAAACATTGCTTTTAAATTCGTTAAAAGAGTCTCTCATTGTCTTTCTGACAACTGCTTTCATTTCGCATAATTTCTGTTTGTCAGCGGGGCAGTCACTATGTTTAAAACGAATGTGTATTCATAAGAATAACCCTTTTACATGTATTCTTCCGCGTTTGTTGGAATCTCATTGGGTTTCGTTTCATGTGGAGTCGAAGCGAAGCTCTTTCAAGTACAGTAAGGTACCATAACAGTCAAACGTTCAATGCTCTCCGGAACGCGCGTAACGGCTGAGCGATAATGCGGGACAACAAAACGGTTCAAATGGCTCTGAGCACTATGGGACTTAAACATCTGAGGTTATCAGTCCCCTAGAACTTAGAACTACTTAACGCTTCACTACTATGGTCATTGACAGGAACACAATTACTATGGAGGGGCCTCACAGACCGTATTTTTCTATTTTATATATCAAACCAGAATTTTGCTGAATATATATAGTTTCTTCACTTCCAGACATTCATTACACTTCTTAGAGGTGGCGTTTGTAGAAGTTTAATTTTTCAAACACTGCGGTATTTTAAACACTTCGACAATTAAAACAAAGCGACATCTGGAGTCTGTTTTTATTTTATGAGTTACGAAAACAACAGCAAATAGTTAGCTCTCTAGTCACACACAGATTTTCATCAGAGGGATTATATTACAAATTGGCAATATAACTAGGTGGAAAAATCCGACATGACTTACGATAACTTGTGTGCGAAGTCAGCTCTCAGTTTACGACTCACTTTGCAATGTAGAGCGAGTATTTCAGTCCGTAAGCCTATGAATGGAGAAAATATGCCACCATTTTACTTCTAAAATTACATGTAAAAACTAAATACTTGTTCTCATGTGGCACTGAATCATACTTTAGTCAATTTCCACCTGCAAACGCTTCACGCAGACCTTCCTGGAACACTCCAAACAAATCTGAACACCACGCTGTTGACATGGATACCTTGTTTTCCTCATCAGACGAGGAGGGCAAAAGGTACACGTTTTTCGAATTCTTCTGTCGGTGTCTGAGGCTCATCTTGCAAGTGAAGACGTCTGTCCCACGTAACACACGTTGCACAGAAGGCCCAGCTTTCCCCACCATGGAGAAACAGTAGCACGCAATAAAATCGAGGCACGCGAACACTATGGTACGTCTGTGAGACCCCTCGAGGCTAATAATTACGAAACAAAGAGCAGTAACAATGCAAGAATGCTGGCCCGTGTAGGTTTACAGCCAATAGGAAGGTACATGGAAGAGTCCATTTGGCTTTGCAGGGGTGTGAGAAATATCTCGACACAAAACTTAGTAGCGGTCTGAGAGTCGGTCGATAGTAGTTGAGGGTTAAAGCTAACTAAACTAAGGACACCACACACATCCATGCCCGACACAGGATTCGAACCGGCGACCGTGGCAGCCGCGTGGTTCCCGGACTGAAGCGCCTAGAACCGCTCGGCCACAGCTGCCGGCTACGGGACAACAGCCTTACCCGCGCGTTTAACTTGGACAGCACGGCTCAAACAGTTGGCCCAACTAACCAGCACAAATGCGAGCACCTGCAGTTAAGGCGCAAAAGGACGAGCAGGCAGACAAAACAGTTTGGAATGGTACTTACTTTCGACAGAATTCGGCAAAACTCCAGCAGTACCGCACCAAACGGAAAGCATAACACGCTCTCGCTCTTAGCTAGCATAGTATCGTAATTACAAACACAGGGTAATTTTTCTGATCGACCTATGTGTGAGTTA
The DNA here is from genome assembly GCF_023897955.1 of Schistocerca gregaria. Taxonomy (NCBI): domain Eukaryota; kingdom Metazoa; phylum Arthropoda; class Insecta; order Orthoptera; family Acrididae; genus Schistocerca; species Schistocerca gregaria. The sequence goes on along the minus strand of NC_064930.1, from coordinate 107,328,908 downwards.
AAATCGTATTGCAGGCGTTTCACCGTATACTTAAATACTGAAGCCACTGAAGGTACTGAAATTAAATGATCGCATAACCCCATGAACCACGGACCTTGCCGTTGGCGGGGAGGCTTGCGTGCCTCAGCGACACAGATAGCCGTACCGTGGGTACAACCACAACGGAGGGGTATCTGTTGAGAGGCCAGACGAACGTGTGGTTCCTGAAGAGGGGCAGCAGCCTTTTCAGTAACTGCAAGGGCAACAGTCTGGATGATTGACTGATGTGGCCTTGTAACAATAACCAAAACGGCCTTGCTGTGCTAGTACTGCGAACGGCTGAAAGCAAGCTGAAACTACAGGCGTAATTTTTCCCGAGGGCATGCAGCTTTACTGTATGATTAAATGATGATGGCGTCCTCTTGGGTAAAATATTCCGGAGGTAAAATAGTCCCCCATTCGGATCTCCGGGCGGGGACTACTCAGGAGGATGTCGTTATCAGGAGAAAGAAAACTGGCGTTCTACGGATCGGAATGTGGAATATCAGATCCCTTAATCGGGCAGGTAGGTTAGAAAATTTAAAAAGGCAAATGGATAGGTTAAAGTTAGATATAGTGGGAATTAGTGAAGTTCGGTGGCAGGAGGGACAAGACTTCTGGTCAGGTGAATACAGGGTTATAAACACAAAATCAAATAGGGGTAATGCAGGAGTAGGTTTAATAATGAATAGGAAAATAGGAATGTGGGTAAGCTACTACAAACAGCATAGTGAACGCATTATTGTGGCCACACCTACTACAGTAGTACAAGTTTATATGCCAACTAGCTCTGCAGATGACGAAGAAATTGATGAAACGTATGATGTGATAAAAGAAAATATTCAGGTAGTGAAGGCAGGTGAAAATTTAATAGTCATGGGTGACTGGAATTCAAGAGTAAGAAAAGGGAGAGAAGGAAACGTAGTAGGTGAATATGGATTGGAGCTAAGAAATAAAAGAGGAAGCCGCCTAGTAGAATTTTGCACAGAACATAACTTAATCATAGCTAACACTTGGTTCAAGAATCATGAAAGAAGGTTGTATACATGGAAGAACCTGGAGATACTAGAAGGTATCAGATAGATTATATAATGATAAGACAGAGATTTAGGAACCAGGTTTTAAATTGTAAGACATTTCCAGGGGCAGATGTGGACTCTGACCACAATCTATTGGTTATGACCTGTAGATTAAAACTGGAGAAACTGCAAAAAGGTGGGAATTTAAGGAGATGGGACCTGGATAAACTGAAAGAACCAGAGGTTGTACAGAGTTCCAGGGAGAGCATAAGGGAACAATTGACAAGAATGGGGAAAAGAAATACAGTAGAAGAAGAATGGGTAGCTTTGAGAGATGAAATAATGAAGGTAGCAGAGGATCAAGTAGGTGAAAAGACGAGGACTAGTAGAAATTCTTGGGTAACAGAAGAAATATTGAAATTAACTGATGAAAGGAGAAAATATAAAAATGCAGTAAATGAATCAGGCAAAAAGGAATACAAACGTCTCAAAAATGAGATCGACAGGAAGTGAAAAATGGCTAAGCAGTGATGGGTAGAGGACAAATGTAAGGATGTAGAGGCTTATCTCACTAGGGGTAAGATAGATACTGCCTACAGGAAAATTAGAGCGACCTGTGGAGATAAGACAAAACCATTTGTATGAACATAAAGACCTCAGATGTAAACCCAGTTCTAAGCAAGGAAGGGAAAGCAGAAAGGTGGAAGGAGTATATAGAGGGTCTATACAATGGCGATGTACTAGAGGACAATGTTATGGAAATGTAAGAGGATGTAGATGAAGATGAAATGGGAGATACAATACTGCGTGAAGAGTTTGACAGAGCACTGAAACACCTGAGTCGAAACAAGGCCCCCACAGTAGACAACATTCCATTGGAACTACTGATGGCCTTGGGAGAGCAGTCTGGTGAGCAAGATGTATTAAACAGGCGAAATACCCCCAGACTTCAAGAAAAATATAATAATTCCAATCCCAAAGAAAGCAGGTGTTGACAGATGTGAAAATTACCGAACTATCCGTTTAATAAGTCACAGCTGCAAAATACTAATGCGAATTCTTTACAGACGAATGGAAAAACTAGTAGAAGCCGACCTCGGGGAAGATCAGTTTGGATTCCGTAGAAATATTGAAACAAGTGAGGCAATACTGATCCTACGACTTATCTTGGAAGCTAGATTAAGGAAAGGCTAACCTACGTTTCTAGCATCTGTAGACTTAGAGAAAGCTTTTGACAATGTTGATTGGAATACTCTCTTTCAAATTCTAAAGGTGTCAGGGGTCAAATACAGGGAGCGAAAGGCTATTTACAATTTGTGTAGAAACTAGATGGCAGTTATAAGAGTCGAGGGACGTCAAAGGGAAGCAGTGGTTGGGATGGAGTGAGACAGGGTTGTAGCCTCTCCCCTATGTTATTCAGTCTGTATATTGAGCTAGCAGTAAAGGAAACAAAAGAAAAATTTGGAGTAGGTATTAAAATTCATGGACAAGAAATAAAAACTTCGAGTTTCGCCGATGACATTGTAATTCTGTCAGAGACGGCAAAGGACTCGGAAGAGCAATTGAATGGAATGGACAGTGTCTTGAAAGGAGGATATAAGACGAACGTCAACAAAAGCAAACCGTGGATAATGGAATGTAGTCGAATTAAGTCGGGAGATGCTGAGGGAATTAGATTAGGAAATGAAACACTTAAAGTAGTAAAGGAGTTTTGCTATTTGGGGAGCAAAATAACTGATGATGGTCAAAGTAGAGAGGATATCAAATGTATACTGGCAATGGCAAGGAAAGTGTTTCTGAAGAAGAGAAATTTGTTAACATCGAGTATAGATTTAAATGTCAGGAAGTGATTTCTGAAAGTATTTGTATGGAGTGTAGTCATGTATGGAAGTGAAACGTGGACGATAAATAGTTTGGACAAGAAGAGAATAGAAGCTTTCGAAATATGGTGTTACAGAAGAATGCTGAAGATTGGATGGGTAGATCACATAACTAACGAGGATGTATTGAATAGGATTGGGGAGAAGAGAAGTTTGTGGCACAACTTGACCAGAAGAAGGGATCGGTTGGTAGGACATGTTATGAGGCATCAAGGGATCAACAATTTAGTATTGAAGGCAGCGTGGAGGGTAAAAATCGTAGAGGGAGACCAAGAGATGAATACACTAAGCAGATTCAGAAGGATGTAGGTTGCAGTAGGTACTGGGAGATGAAGAAGCTTGCACAGGATAGAGCAGCATGGAGAGCTGCATCAAACCAGTCTCAGGACTGAAGACCACAACAACAACAACAACAACAACAATGGCGTTGTTGGCAGGGAGGCCCCCTGAGGGGAAGTTCGGCCGCCGTAGAGCAAGTTCTCTTTAGTTGACGCCATATCGGCGACTTGCGAGTCAATGGTAATGGACGCGCAACATCCAGTCCCCTGCCGGGAATCGAACTCGGACCCTCTGTGTGGTAGGCAGCAACGCTAACGCTACGCTAGGCGGACACTGAAGGTACAACTGACAGTCATTTGTATGGTAATCTATGAACTCCTGCCATACCGGTGTAGCAATTTTAATGGCCAGTAGTGTAGCAGTTGTTGGGGCAAAACTGTGTGGTCAAGTTAAACGCAGCAGTTTGTGTTGGTAGCGCCGATTACGTCACCATTTCCCCTCACACCTCTCCGCCCACAGCAAAGACCGATGCTGTCATTTAGATTTTTGTTCATCAGCTTCACCCACTTTTTCTGACGAATGCCGACGTGCAGAAATACGTAGCAGACTAGTGGCGTTAAAAATTGTCTTCTAACGCAACTGGTGTGCTATTTCTTCACATCGGATATCGTGTTATTCTATTCACCCTGCCACCCCCAACCGTACTTCTTTTTTGTGTAGGGTTGCCATGCGTCGCGGATTTCGCGGACAGCCAGCGATATTATGCTCGAAAACGGGTGTCCTGAACGAAGAGGAAAATGTCCGCGAGAAAAGTGGCTAGTAAGTAAAAAAAAAAAAAAAAAAATTACGCAACTTTTACCATTGGCCACCGATCAAGTATTCATAACTCCTACAAACTTCACGATGGCCGTTGAAACCTGTGCTGATATTCCGTGTCACTTCAGAACAGAAATGTTTTCGGAACAGACTGTGGAAGCAGTGCAATAATCGATTGTTTCAGTTTTCCGCTGTTGGTTTACAACGTCTCTGCTGTCGGTATCTGATATTTTTGGTCGTGTAAAGTTAACATTCAGCTGTGCGAAGTGTACTTATGGTGTTGTTATTGCACAGAATTTGAAGTTTAAAATGTCGAAACGAAAAGTACATTTTCGAGACGAATATATTGATGCAAAGTGGATGAGAGTTTGCTATTTGACCAGATAGTCAAACTGAAATGTTTTCTTACACAGGAAGATTACCAGAATTTGGAGACGGTGCCTCACAAAAGTGGGTAAAATTTTTTGAGGATTGTGTTTCTAAAGAACAATATTCAGAACTGCTTGCTATTGTGCAGTACTATTTCTCCATTCCAGGGCATAATGCCAATGTGGAGAGAGTGTTTTCTCTAGTGAATGCACAATGGACACAAGAAAGAAACAGGCTAGCTTTAACATCAGTCAGTGCAATGCTCCAAATCCAATATAAGATGAAAAACGCAAATTGCACAGATTTTCTTAGACTGATTCAGAATCGGAGCGAGTTTCTTTCTTCTATCCAGGGCTCAGAGAAATATGACTGGTTTAAAGGATAAAGTGAAAGATATATATCAATTGTAGTAGCATAATTGTGTACATGTTAATAATTTGTGTTCAGTGCTTTAATTAAGTTATTTAATGTCAATTCCAATTAATTTTCTTCATCATTGACCACTCCTTTATAGACACCATTAATGCTTGGATTAATTTTCCTTGTTAATTACAACTTCTTTGCTGACAGAATTACTGTTTGAATTATGGTAATTATGAAGATTTGGCTGAGGTGCAGAAAAGTGAAAGGACATTGTGTGATTCCAGAATTCAACCACATCTTCATAATTGCCACTGCAAAGTAATGATGAAGATTCAACTGAAATGCAAACCAATGGTCACTTGCACAACATATCAGTCCGTGTTTCAAGCACATCTTTATAATCACCGAATTTTGTCCTTGATTTTCATACTTGGATTATGGCAACCCTATCTTTGTGCCAGCTATACTTGCTCCACACAGTCAAAGTGGAAGACTGGACGGGATGAAAGCTCAAAAACTACACTATTGGCCCTTAAAATTGCTACACCAAGAAGAAACGCAGATGACAAACGGGTATTCATTGGACAAATATATTATACTAGAACTGACATGTGATTACATTTTCACCCAATTTGGGTGCATAGATCCTGAGAAATCAGTGCCCAGAACAACCACCTCTGGCCGTAACAACGGCCACGATACGCCTGGGCATTAAGTCAAACAGAGCCTGGATGCCGTGTACAGGTACAGCTGCCCATGCAGCTTCAAGACGATACCACAGTTCATCGAGAGTAGTGACTGGCGTATTGTGACGAGCCAGTTGCTCGGCCACCATTGACCAGACATTTTCAATTGGTGAGAGATCTGGAGAATGTGCTGGCCAGGGCAGCAGTCGAACAGTTTGTGTATCCAGAAAGGCCCGTACAGGACGTGCAACATGCGACAGTGCATTGTCCTGCTGAAATGTAGGGTTTCGCAGGGATCGAATGACGGGTAGAGCCACGGGTCGTAACACATCTGAAATGTAACTTCCACTGTTCAGAGTGCCGCCAATGCGAACTAGAGGTGACCGAGACGTGTAACCAATGGCACCCAATACCATCACGCCGGGTGATACGCCAGTATGGCGATGACGAATACACGCTTCGAATGTGCGTTCACCGCGATGTCGCCAAACACGGATTCGACCATCACGATGCTGCAAACAGAACCTGGATTAATCCGAGAAAGTGACGTTTTGCCATTCGTGCACCCAGGTTCGTCGTCGAGTACACCATCGCAGGCGGTCCTGTCTGTGATGCAGCATCAAGGGTAACCGCAGCCACGGTCTCCGAGCTGATAGTCTGTGCTGCTGCAAACGTCGTCGAACTGTTCGTACAGATGGTTGTCGTCTTGCAAACTTCCCCGTCTGGGGATCGAGACGTGGCTGCACGATCCGTTACAGCCATGGGGATAAGATGCCTGTCATTTCGACTGCTTGAGATACGAGTCCGTTGGTATCCAGCACGGCATTCCGTATTACCCTCCCGAACCCACCGATTCCATATTCTGCTAACAGCCATTGGATCTCGACGAACGCGAGCAACAATGTCCCGATACGATAAACGGGAATCGCGATAGGCTGCAATCCGACTTTTAATCAAAGTCGGAAACGTGATGGTACGCATTTCTCCTCCTTGCACGAGGCATTACAACGACGTTTCACCAGGCAACGCCGGTCAACTGCTGTTTGTTTACGAGAAATCGCTTGGAAACTTCCCTCATGTCAGCATGTTGTAGGTGTCTCTACCGGCGCCAACCTTGTGTGAATGCTCTGAAAAGCTAATCATTTGCATATCACAGCATCTTCTTCCTGTCCGTTAAAATTCTCGTCTGTAGCACGTGTTCTTCGTGGTGTAGCAATTTTAATGGCTTGTAGTGTAACAAGACTGCTTCAGACATTGAAAGTAAAATTAGGTTCCACTCGAAAATTCCGTAAAACTGTTATGTAAAATAAAAGTATCCGCTATCGATACTGCCATTTCGAGATCGATATATCGATGACAAAAATAGCCCTTATATATCGATGTTTTGGGCAAACTGTTGAATTATTTATATTTTATCGACAGCTCCAGTACAAATCCTGCTTCCAGGCTGCCTGTCCTCCATCTCCGCCGCAGCCATCGCAGCAGCTCAGCCTGCCGCAATGGAGCCAAGGGAGCGCGCGTGTAGTGAAGGACGGCGGTCAAAGCGGGCCACCTGGGTTTCCCACAGGCCTGGCAAGCTTCACGGGGCCCGTTCAACCGCTGCACCTGCGCTGTCAATCCAGAGTGACTACACAACTGCCAGGTACACGTTTACGTAGGCAGTAATTTATCACGACGTTGGGAGCGGCAGAATGAACAAACAGAACTGAAAGGCTGATACGCCCGCTAAATCCGATGGGGAGAACAGGTAATAGGATTTTGGAAAGGTCCAAAGGTTGAGGTCAGTTTCTCCTTCTAATTGTCATTTATTGTAATTTAATAAGCTTTACAACCAAAGTAGCACATAGCCGGACCTTTACCGAATGGAACTCTTTCACGGCTGAAGGCCTCGAAACAAGAAATCTTAACAAATCAACAAAAAATGTAATTGAGTTAGCAATAAAATAATTTAAAAAGCAGCAAACATATCCAAAGTGCAATACAAATGGGTCAAGGCCGCAATTAAGTTTCAATATTTTAAAATATATTGCCATAATCTTTTAAAGGCAGAAGGCCGCAATGTTTAAGCTTGAAAGATAATTTTAAAAATAAGGTAGCAAGACTGAAAGCCCACAATTAATTTTGCGAAATTTTTGAAGAAAAAAACCATAAAACTTAAATAGCTGAAAACAGATAAAACACCGGCGAGAAAGAGAATAAAGACAACGGCACTCAGAAGCCCCCAGGGAGGTCGGTCTGCTCTCGTTCACTTAAGGCCTGGCCTGTCAGAATCCGGCCTGCCGCTGTGACGGACGCCGTGGCGGCAGGCAGGGACCGTCAGCGGCCAGGGGCGCTGCACAGGCAACGGCCGGCCGCAGCGGCTCTTGATGCGTCAGCTGTTACACTGTGGAAGGGGCCGAACCCCACTATTACGTTTGCATGCGTAGCGCGATTGTTTTGGCGTTAGACGATTTGGAAGCATCACGTGCGGCACGTTATCTTTGTACAAGTCCATTCTTTTATTATTTTTAGTGCAGAAATGAGTAGCTCGCACTAGCGGTACGAAATGGCACCAGGAAGAGGAGATGTTGGGTGCACGACATTAATAGCAAGGGAGAAAGCTTTGGAAAATACCGTCGTCTGTGTATTGATCTAGAGTCTGATAGGTTCTTAAAATATTTTTGTATGTTTCGAGGAACTGCATCGCCTGATTAAAAGGTAGAAGTGCGCAACGAACTGGAGAAAGCCAAGTGATACAAGGCACAGACTAGCCATTTGTTGAGGTACGTTTTACCATTTGTGGCCGCTTTGTGCTTCAAATAGAAGTCATATAAATTATTCCATTTCAGTTTTGAGGCATCATATGAAAGGATCGGCGGAAGAAAGTGGTAGCCCAGAACGTAGCTACGAGTGGAGTGATAAATTTATCTGCAGTATTTACGAATACAGGAAAACGATAGTAACATCTAGTTCCGTATATTCCGCTAGAGAGAACTTTCTACTTAATAGATTGTTTCGTTTCGTTGTATTCATAACATTGTCTTTGAATTTAAACAAACATATATTTGGTCGTTAACTTATCTGTTCGTTCTATCGGCATCATTTATTTTAGTCTTTTCCAGATACTTGACTACAAGTGACAGTCACCAGACCATAGCTTTTTCTTTTCGGTTAGGACGCTCAACAGTTTCAGAAATTGTGAAACAAGTACCAGGCAATATGGACTGTTCTACAGCCCAAGTGTTTACCTACTCCTACAACAGAGATGTGAAAGAAATCTGAAGAAGGATTTGTAGAACTTTGGGGGTTTCCGAACTGCCTTGGAAGCATAGACGGAAAGCTTATCAGGTTAAAATGTCCGAAGGATAGTGGATCCCAGTTCTTCTGTTACAAACAATTCTTTTCGCTGCTGCTCCTAGCGATCGTTGATCCATACTACGAGTCTACAGTAGTTGATATTGGACGTTATGGACGTCACAGTGACAACACTATTTCTGAGAATTCAGCTTTCTATCAAGAGTACATCGAGGGCAAAAGTATTCTACCTCCAAATCAGGATCGCATGTATCATACAAAACGTTGCATTGCCTCACCCCCTCTATAAGGCTAGACGCAAATTGAGAAGGGTATAGCGCGTGTGGCGCGACGCAGCGCAGCGCGTGTGTTTGTAACGTCACACAGGGTCAAATGGTGCCGCGGCGCAAACTGCGACGCGACGCGACTGTGACGCGACTCGCGTCTGCGCCAGGTCGCGCGGCGTTGTGGTTGCCGCACAGTCTCTCACGCGTGCCTCGCTAGCACCGTGGGAAATTCGAGGCGGGGAGCGGAAAAGTAGCCCGGCCATATGCTCACATCGGAACGGCGCATATGAGCAGTGCTAGAATTGCCAATCTGTTTTTGTGTGAGTAGTTAAACTTTTCTCATTAGAAGAAGCATCAGCATTTATGAGTAAAGGCCACATTTCTCTTGGTGACTGGTGTAATTGTACTTCCTTTGTCACAGTGTAATTTGCCAAACTCATCTCACAGCAGCTATTGAGACAGAATTCCGAAACGGAGGATCCCTTTAAACAAGTAATTAGCAATCACAGAGCTCAGTAGCTCACGAAAAACCTCATAGTATCGGTTTGCAGTAACATAAAAGAAGAAATTTTATGTTTATTTTCATACTAGGAAGCTCTTGTTTCGCTAGCTGTCGATAACTCTTAAAAAATTACACTCACTGGAGGGCAATAAATAAAAAAAGAAGTGTAAGTAGTGATATATCGCCATAGATAAAAAAGTTCTGTGTGTTTAATAATTGGCAAGACACTCTCCTCCTTGTGTGCTGTCATTCGCCAAACTTTCGTTTCGATGTCTCGAGCGGTTTAGGAGATACGAGAGATGTTGCGAGTATTTCATTCTCGCGGCCGTGAGATCGGAAGTGAGCGCGCTACATGGGATCAATTTCCTCGAGATCGGAGGCAGATAGAGATCTCCTCCCAAGTCTAAACAAAAGTTCAGCATGTTAGCTAAATTTCATACGCAGCAACATATGGTGTCATACGCACCAAACGCAAAATCACAGCGACCCCTAATTTTCGTTGCAAACTTTTTGAGTCTTGCGTAGTGTCTTACTAAAATGTGTACATCACAATAAGAATTGTCATTAGCGAGGTGATGGGCTCTTCGTCGCGAAGCTGACATATGACGCTACAAGTAAGGCAAAAATCATATATTTTCAAAGAATAGTTTCTGTAAAATCGTTTGAGAAAGATAACAGGGTGCGCGCGCTTCGGTTCTGTCAGCGCAGAGCGTGGCCAGCCGGCGCGTGCGAAGTACGGTGTACGCGTCGCAATATGCGCTGCAGCTGCAGCGGCACGTGCTGTAGTGTCGTGTCACGTGACACGTGCTGTGCGCTTCTCAATTTGCGCCTAGCCTTAGTCTCCGCCTCACGCCGCTGCTTCTAGAATCTAGTGGGACAGCAGAGCAGTTGAATGCGCCCACAGAGGCCTGCAGCCGCTCCGGCTTGCGTCCAATCTGTAATCTGCGACGGTGCCTCAGAGCCGCACCCTGTGTGACCGCCGCCATACAGTAACGAGCGATCCAACAGTGCGGCCTGCCGGCTGCGGTTCAGGCCACATTCTGTCTGGCCAGGCCTGTAGGCGAGACAGGTGCTGAGCCCGGCTATACTTGATCCGTCGGAACCCAACCAGGGGACAGCCACGGACCGACCGGCAAACGACTTGATTGCCACCAATCGGTACATGAGAACTCAAACATGAATGTTTCGGACGTGATTATCCACAATGAAATATGTATTAAACTGTCAAGACTACGCAACATGAATGGACGTGGCCTGGGTACTTGAAACCACTACTCAACTTTGGCCTCGTGGGTCTGTGAGCTCGTAGCGGTCGGACAGCTCCACACACGCTCCGAGACTGCGCAGGGCCTCAGCCGACTGCACCGCGCGGAGATAACTTCCCTGGTCCGCAGCAACCGAGCGACTCCTCTCACAAGGGAACCTCCCCATCGGACCACCCTCAGATTTAGTTATAAGTTGGCACAGTGGATAGGCCTTGAAAAACTGAACACAGATCAATCGAGAAAACAGGAAGAAGTTGTGTGGAACTATGACAAAATGAGCAAAATATACAAACTGAGTAGTCCGTGAGCAAGATAGGCAAGATCAAGGACACTCCGAGCTCAGGAGCGCCGTGGTCCCGCTTCACGGGTCCGACAAGTCAGGTGATATGGGAGACATGCAGAAAATGGCGGCACACATGAACAGGGCGGACCACCGAACTATAGAAGCTACAGCCCTCACGATACCGGCTGCAAAATGTTTCCCACGACCCAAACGCGTCGAGACCGTGTGGACGTTCGCGATGACAGCGCACGCCATAATCGCGAAAAATCAAAAGGACGCAGTGCAGTTCCTCACCGATCTCTGGGAGGAACACAAGCGAGCCAAGCGGAAACACAGCTATCGGCAGACGTTCCAAAACTACCTACAGATAGCGCCGGACGCCGCCTTCAAGGACGCCCTCTGTCCCCACACGCCACGATCGCCTCCGACGTCTCCGCCGCCGCCACCACACCACGCCCCCCTTAGCCCTCCACGCCTCCGTCGTCGCTGATGCAGAGACCCTCCAACGCCCGCGAAGTGTTTGTGTGTTAAAAGTGAGTGCGGTGTAAAATTTGTGCAGTGCAATCACTGTGTCCGCAACGCAAAATAGTGCGACACGACGAAAATATCGTCGTCTCTAATGGTTCAAAAATGGTTCTGAGCACTATGGGACTTAACATCTGTGGTCATCACTCCCCTAGAACTTGTTGTTGTTGTTGTTGTTGTTGTCTTCAGTCCTGAGACTGATTTGATGCAGCTCTCCATGCTACTCTATCCTGTGCAAGCCGCTTCATCTCCCAGTACCTACTGCAACCTACACACTTATGAATCTGCTTAGTGTATTCATCTCTAGGTCTCCCTCTACGATTTTTACCCTCCATGCTGCCCTCCAATGCTAAATTTCTGATCCCTTGATGCCTCAAAACATGTCCTACCAACCGATCCCTTCTTCTAGTTAAGTTGTGCCACAGACTTCTCTTCTCCCCAATCATATTCAATACCTCCTCATTACTTACGTGATCTACCCATCTAATCTTCAGCATTCTTCTGTAGCACCACATTTCGAAAGCTTCTATTCTCTTCTTGTCCAAACTAGTTATCGTCCATGTTTCACTTCCATACATGGCTACACTCCAACAAATACTTTCAGAAACGACTTCCTGATACATAAATCTATATTCGATGTTAACAAATTTCTCTTCTTCAGAAACGCTTTCCTTGCCATTGCCAGTCTACATTTTATATCCTCTCTACTTCGACCATCATCAGTTATTTTACTTCCAAAATAGCAAAACTCCTTTACTACTTTGTCTCATTTCCTAATCTAATTCCCTCAGCATCACCCGATTTAATTTAACTACATTCCATTATCCTCGGTTTGCTTTTGTTGATGTTCCTCTTATATCCTCTTTTCAAGACACTGTCCATTCCGTCCAACTGCTCTTCCAAGTCCTTTGCCGTCTCTGACAGAATTACAATGTCATCGGCGAACCTCAAAGTTTTTACTTCTTCTCCATGAATTTTAATACCTACTCCAAATTTTTCTTTTGGTTCCTTTACTGCTTGCTCAATATACAGATTGCATAACATCGGGGACAGGCTACAACCCTGTCTCACTCCCTTCCCAACGACTGCTTCCCTTTCATGTCCATCGACCCTTATAACTGTCATCTGGTTTCTGTACAAATTGTAAATAGCCTTTCGCTCCCTGTATTTTACCCCTGCCACCTTTAGAATTTGAAAGAGAGTATTCCAGTCAACATTGTCAAAAGCTTTCTCTAAGAAACGTAGGTTTGCCTTTTCTTAATCTTTCTTCTAAGATAAGTCGTAAGGTCAGTATTGCCTCACGTGTTCCAACATTTCGACGGAATCCAAACTGATCCTCCCCGAGGTCCGCATCTACCAGTTTTTCCATTCGTCTGTAAAGAATTCGCGATAGTATTTTCCAGCTGTGACTTATTAAACTGAGAACTTAGAACTAATTAAACCTAACAAACCTAAGGACATCACACACATTCATGCCCGAGGCAGGATTCGAACCTGCGACCGTAGCAGTCGCGCGGTTCCGGACTCAGCGCCTGAACCGTCTCAAATGGAAAATATATAAAAAAAGTGTAAATATTATTAGATGTGTGCTACAGCTACACATATAGCGCATACCGAGGTACCGTTCATACAAATGTGTGAAACATCACTCGCTACGCCGAAGATGACTATGTGAGTACACTAACAAAAGAAACATCTCTCTGCAATTCCTATCTAATCATGTTAAGCTTACCTAGAATATGTTTGTCCAGTGATAGAGATTTTTTATTATGTCCCAAATGTGTTCCTTAACGCCTCTCTCTCTCTCTCTCTCTCTCTCTCTCTCTCTCTCTCTCTCTCTCTCGCTCTCTTCCCCTCAATCACCATCTCGTGGACACCTCGATATATATATATATATATATATATATATATATATATATATATATATATATATATATGTGTGTGTGTGTGTGTGTGTGTGTGTGTGTGTCCTTTGTTTCCTAGATGTAAGCCTTAGCCAATAAGACAACTCTACAAATAGTTACATGCCACATAATGGCACCAGACCAATAACTCTACCTAAAGTCAAGAACTTAGAAGTGTTTGTATCAACAACCCATAAAATTAACAAAAATGCAAACAAAACTGAAAAAAAGAAATATTTTTGCTCCTCTGACTTACACATCAGTGCAACATTGTAAATCAACCTGCAAACGTACAACATATAACGAAACAGGCAAAATGCAACAAAGTTACATATCAGAAAAGAAAAGGACTCGATAACTAACAGAAATATAAATTGAAAGTATCTTCGAATCTCATCACTGTGTTTGTTATTTTGTAAATAGTAGTTTATTACGTTACAAAAAAAAGGTTCAGTCTTCCCTTGAGTGAAAAATCAAATTTTTTATTTTCACACAATTATTATCTGTCCGTCCAATGCGAGGTAACTGCGCCGTAGCAGGGGGACACTACACCTAAACAAACATCGAAACACACGACGTCAGTCGGCTACAGCGCACGGAGGAGAGAGTATTCCTGCTAACGAGGCTTCCTGGCTGGCAGTTGACTGTTCGCTACTTTGGACGAGAGTGCGTTAAATACGTGAGATGTATTCCGTGGGCAATATTAATCCAGCAGATACAGCTCGTGACTTCAATAACAAGGGCAATGAATATTTTCCGAACTGTAAGGAATCGGAAAGTTCCTTAAGGGATCGAACGATTGTCGAACATTTGTATGATTATATGACCAGAGACGTCAATGAACGAAAGGACAGATCATGACTTTGCGAAAATAAACTTTTCACTCGAGGGAAGACTTGAACCAAGGACCTCTCGCTCCTCAGTTGCTCACGCTAACCACGTGACCACGGCACCCCTCAGCTCAGACTGCCCTTGATGTTGCCTATTTTGCGCGTGGACTACTCAGTTTGTATATTTTGCTTATTTTTCTCATAGTTCCACACAACTTCTTCCTGTATTCTCGGTTGATCTGTGTTCAGTTTTTCAAGGCCTATCTACTGTGCCAACTTATACCTAAATCTGAGGGGGGTGCAATGGGGAGGTTCCCTTGTCAGTTTGTATATTTTGCTTATTTTTCTCATAGTTCCACACAACTTCTTCCTGTTTTCTCGATTCATCTGTGTACAGTTTTTCAAGGGCTCTCCACTGTGCCAACTTATAACTAAATCTGAGAGGGGTGCGATGGGGAGGTTCCGTTGTTAGAGGATATAGGCTTCCTAAATTTAGGGCAAACGTCAAATGAAATAGGAAAAAAAATATGGCTCTGTGGATTTCGAAAATCAGATTCTGATGGTATGCAGTATGAAACAAAAACTTCTTATTGGCTCTAAATGGCTCTGAGCACTATGGGACTTAACATCTGAGGTCATCAGTCCCGTACCACTTAGAACTACTTAAACCTAGCCAACCTAAGGACATCACACACATCCATGCCCAAGGCAGCATTCGAACATGCGAAAATAGCAGCAGCGCGGTTCCAGACTGGAGCGCCTAGAACCGCTGGGCCACAACGGCCAGCTAAGCTTCTTATTTCAGCAATGCACTTTTCAGATTATCATAATCAGAAGAACAAATTGCGCGTTTGCTAAAATATATTTGAGCAATTTAGAATCAGTTACACTGGAGCGCCAAAGACACTGGTATAGGCATGCGAATTCAAATACAGAGGTACGTAGACAGGTAGCATACGGCGCTGCGGTCGGAAACGCCTGTAGAAGACAACAAGTGTCTGGTGCAGTTGTTAGACCGGTTACTGCTGCTACAATAGCAGGTTATCAAGATTTAAGTGAGTCTGAACGTGGCGTTATAGTCGGCGCACGAGCGATGGAATACAGAATCGCCGAGGTAGCGATGAAGTGGGAATTTTTCAGTACGGTCGTTTCACGAGTGTACCGTGAATATCAGGAATCGGTTAAAACATCAAATCTCCGACATCGCAGCCGCCGGAAAAAGATTCTGCAAGAACAAGACCAACGACGACTGAAGAGAATCGCTCAGCGTGACAGAAGTGCTGCAGATTACAATGCTGGGGCCATCGGCAAGTGTCAGCGAGCGAACCATTCAAGCCGGCCGCTGTGGCCGAGCGGTTCTAGGCGCTGCAGTCTGGAACCACGTGACCGCTACAGTCACAGATTCGAACCTGCCTCGGGCATGGACGTGTGTGATGTCCTTAGGTTACTTAGGTTTAAGTAGTTCTAAGTTCTAGGGGACTGATGACCACACATGTTAAGTCCCATAGTGCTCAGAGCCATTTGAACCATTTTTTTTTGAACCATTCAACAAAACATCATCGATACAGGCTTTCGGAGCCGAAGGCCCACTCGTGTACCCTTGATGACTGCACGACACAAAGCTTCACGCATCCCCAGGGCCAGTCAACGCTTTGGACTCTTGATGACTGGAAACATGTTGCCTGGTGGGACGAGTCTTGTTTCAAATTGTATCGAGCAGCTGGACGTGTACGGGTATGGAGCAAACCTCATGACTCCGTGGAACCCACATGTCAGCAGGGGACTGATCAAGCTGGTGTCGGCTCTGTAATGGTGTGGGGCGTGTGCAGTTGGACTGATGTGGAACCCCTGACACGTCTAGGTACGACTGTGCCACGTGACACGTACGTAAGTACCCTGTCTGATCACCTGCATCCATTCATGTCCACTGTGCATGGACTTGAACAGATCCAGCAGGACAATGCTACACCCCATATATCCTGAACTGCTACAGAGTGGCTCCAGGAACACTCTTCCGAGTTTAAACACTTCTGCTGGCCACCAAACTCCCCATCGATGAACATTGTTGAGCATATCTGGGATGCCTTGCAACGTGCTGTTCAGAAGAGATCTCCACCCCCTCGTACTCTTACGGATTTATGGACAGCCCTGCAGGATTCATGGTGTCAGTTCCCTCCAGCACTGCTTCAGACATTACTCGAGTCCAGGCCACGTATGTGTTGCGGCACTTCTGCGTGCTCACAGGAGCCCTACTTGATATTGGGTAAGTGTCCCAGTCAAAATCCAAACAGTGCTCGCGGTGGCGCAACATCATATTTGGCAGGTGTATCAAGGATGAAATAGTGAAGGCAGCAGAGGATCAAGTACGTAAAAAGACAAGGGCTATTAGAAACCCTTGGGGAACAAAAGAAATATTGAACTTAATTGATGAAAGGAGAAAATATAAAAATGCAGTAAATGAAGCAGGCAAAAAGGAATACAAACGTCTCAAAAATGAGATCGACAGGAAGTGCAAAATGGCTAAGCAGGGATGGCTAGAGGACAAGTGTAAGGATGTGGAGGCTTATCTCACTAGCGGTAAGATAGATACTGCCTACAGGAAAATTAAAGAGACCTTTGGGGAAAAGAGAGCCACTTGTATGAACATAAAGAGCTCAGATGGAAACCCAGTTCTAAGCAAAGGAGGGAAAGCAGAAAGGTGGAAGGAGTATATAGAGGGCCTATACAAGGGCGATGTACTTGAGGACAGTATTATGAAAATGGAAGAGGATGTAGATGAAGATGAAATGGGAGATACGATATTGCGTGAAGAGTTTGACAGAGCACTGAAAGACCTCAGTCGAAACAAGGCCCCCGGAGTAGACAACATTCCACTGGAACTACTGACAACCGTGAGAGAACCAGTCCTGACAAAACTCTACTATCTGGTGAGCAAGATGTATGAGACAGGCGCAATACCCTTAGACTTCAAGAAGAATATAATAATTCGAATCCCAAAGAAAGCAAGTGTTGACAAATGTGAATATTTCCGAACTATCAGTTTAATAAGCCACAGCTGCAATACACTAACGCGAATTCTTTCAGACGAACGGAAAAACTGATAGAAGCCGACCTCGGAGAAGATCAGTTTGGATTCCGTAGAAATGTTGGAACACGTGAGGCAATACTGACCCTACGACTTATCTTAGAAGAAAGAATAAGGAAAGGCAAACCTACGTTTCTAGCATTTGTAGACTTAGAGAAAGCATTTGATAATGTTGATTGGGATACTCTCTTTCAAATTCTGAAGGTAGAAGGTGTAAAATACAGAGAGCGAAAGGCTATTTACAATTTGTACAGAAACCAGATAGCAGTTATGAGTCGAGGGACATGAAAGGGAAGCAGCGATTGGGAAGGCTGTGAGACAGGGTTGTAGCCTCTCCCCGATGTTATTCAATCTGTATATTGAGCAAGCAGTAAAGGAAACACAAGAAAAATTCTGAGTAGGTATTAAAGTCCATGGAGAAGAAGTAAAAATGTTGAGGTTCGCCGATGACATTGTAATTCTGTCAGAGACAGCAAAGGACTTGGAAGAGCAGTTGGACGGAATGGACAGTGTCTTGAAAAGAGGATATAAGAGGAACACCAACAAAAGCAAACCGAGGATAATGGAATGTAGTCAAATTAAATCGGGTGATGCTGAGGGAATTAGATTAGGAAATGAGACAAAGTAGTAAAGGAGTTTTGCTATTTAGGAAGTAAAATAACTGATGATGGTCGAAGTAGAGAGGATATGAAATGTAGACTGGCAATGGCAAGGAAAGCGTTTATTAAGAAGAGAAATTTGTTAACATCGACTATTGACTTAAGTGTCAGGAAGTCGTTTCTGAAAAGTATTTGTATGGTGTGTAGCCATGTATGGAAGTGAAGCATGGACGATAAATAGCTTAGACAAGAAGAGAAAGAAGCTTTCGAAATGTGGTGCTACAGAAGAATGCTGAAGATTAGATGGGTAGATCACATAACTAATGAGGAGGTATTGAATGGAATTAGGGAGAAGAGTTGTTTGTGACACAACTTGACGAGAAGAAGGGATCGGTTGGTAGGACATGTTCTGAGGCATCAAGGGATCACAAATTTAGTATTGGAGGGCAGCGTGGAGGGTAAAAATCGTAGACTGAGACAAAGAGATGAATACACTAAGCAGATTCAGAAGGATGTAGGCAGCAGTAGGTACTGGGAGGTGAAGAAGCTTGCACAGGATAGAGTAGCATGGAGAGCTGCATCAAACCAGTCGCAGCACTGAAGACCACAACAACAACAACAGTTTCTTTGGTTTGCAGTGTACATATATGAAGTGTTACCCTCGTTATTATTGAAAGTAACCTTCGGATCTCTTGTATCAATGTTTTTAATGTTAAAACAATTTCTAGCAATGTGTAGTTGCCGCGCCGGCAGGAAACAGAACACTGCTGGTGCGCAACAATTTTCCGCCATTACGCGGCTTTTTTTCTTGTCTTTTTCCACAGTAGCACCCACAAACCGGTTCAGAGTATCTCATTTAATAATAGCTTGCATACCAAATAGTTTATTTTATTACAGTGTCAGTATTTAGAAAATATTAGAACGAAGGCAGAAATAGCAGTTTTGGCATTGACTAGGAATAACAGAATCTTAAAGTATATAACCTGTTTAGACGCCTTGTACACTACTGGCCATTAAAATTGCTACACCACGAATACGACGTGCTACAGACGCGAAATTTAACCGACAGGAAGAAGATGCTTGATTTGCAAATGATTAGCTTTTCAGAGCAATCACACGAGGTTGACGTCGGTGGCGACACCTTCAACGTACTGCCATGAGGAAAGTTTCCAAACGATTTCTCGTAAACAAACTGCAGTTGACCGGCGTTGCCTGGTGAAATGCGTACCATCACGTTGACGACTTTAATAAAGGTCGGATTGTTAGCAGAATATGGAACCGGTGGGTTCAGGAGGGTAATACGGAACGCCGTGCTGGGTCCCAACGGCCTCGTATCACTAGCAGTCGATATGACAGGCATCTTATCCCCATGGCTGTAACGGATCGTGCAGCCACGTCTCGATCCCTGAGTTAACAGATGGGGACGTTTGCAAGACAACAACCATCTGCACAAACAGTTCGACGACGTTTGCAGCAGCACGGACTATCAGTTCGGAGACCGTGGCTGCGGTTACCCTTGACGCTGCATCACAGACAGGAGCGCCTGCGATGGTGTAATCGACGACGAACCTGATGCACGAATGGCTAAAGGTCATTTTTTTCGGATGAATCCAGTTTCTGTTTACAGCATTAGGATGGTCACATCCGTGTTCGGCGACATCGCGATGAACGCACATTGGGAGCGTGTATTCCTCATCGCCATACTGGCGTATCACCCGGCGTGGTGGAATGGGGTGCCATCGGTTACACGTCTCGGTCATCTCTTGTTCGCATTGAGGGCAATGTGAACAGTGGACGTTACATTTCAGATGTGTTACGACCAGTGGCTGTACCCTTTATTCGATCCTTTCGAAACCATACATTTCAGCAGGATAATGCATGATCGCACGTTGCAGGTCTTGTACGGGCCTTTCTGGATACAGAAAATGTTTGACTGCTGACCTGGCCAGCACATTCTCCAAATCTCTCACCAATTGGAAACGTCTGGTCAGTGGTGGCCGAGCAACTGGTTCGTCACAATACGCCAGTCACTACTCTCGATGAACTGTAGTATCGTGTTGAAGCTGCATGGGTAGCTGTACCTGTACACACAAGCTCTGTTTGACCCAAATTCCAGGCGTATCAGGACCGTTATTACCGCCAGAGGTGGTTGTTCTGGGTACTAATTTGTCAGGATCTGTGCCCCCAAATTGCGTGAAAGTGTTATCACATGTCAGTTCTAGTATATTTGTCCAATGAATACCCATTTATCATCTGCATTTTTTCTTGGTGTAGCAATTTTAATGACCAGTAGTGTATAATAAAAGGGAACCCATGAACAAAAGGTGATTGCAGACCCAGTATTTTATTCTCTTTACATATTCTTGTTTCACTGACTTGCCTACGGAAGTCTGACCTGTATTACATGCATGTTACGTAATTTAGAGGCAGACTTGGTGTGGGAATATCCGTCAAAGCATCCGTAAGCAAGAATAAAATGAAATAACATCTGGGTTGCCTGTGGAGCTATGATTGCAAGCAAACGTGCCCCTCTTCGTTTGAAGCAAACCGATGGCCGCTAATGTCTTTCTTCAGGGTTCTAAAAATATGGAAACCGCACGCGCATAGGTGGGCACTGTATGGAGTACATCTAAGGACTTGCAAATTTCTTCAGCGTAGTCGAAACAACCTCGCCAACATATGGGCGGGCACTAAGAAGCAGTAGAACGAAGGCGCCTTCAACCAACACCGACTCAAAGGAAGGCCTCGGGGCTTGTTGGTGACGTCACGTCAGCTGGGCACGGCGAACGCCAGGTCTGTTGCAGGCAGAAACGCCTCGGCGTGCTCATCACTATAAATCTCTTATTTTTGGACAAAATGTTTGGTATTGTTTTGGATTCCGCAGTTTTTATTTGTATTGAGTGACTTGTGCAATCAGTGAAATCCATGATTCATCACACTTTTTAGGAAAGCATATACTGCTGTACTTGAATGTGAGTTAACTTCTAGTTTGTTGCACAGTCAGTGTATATTCTACAGTCCTTTTATCACTGAGGGATCTGAAAATGTGTTACATGCATAGCGGGTTTCATAACTATGCTATCTTATTAGTGAAAGAGATGTATGTCAAAAATTTAAATATGCATGGAGTGTTAGCACCTGGGACTATTTTTATTATACTCATAATGGTGGTGTCTCCCACTCTGACACAGGAAAACGTGAAACTATTGGCGGTACTTCACCAACACACATTGTTATGAGAGATTTCTGCAATCAATTAATTGCGCAGTTCACTGCACTTCTTAACAAATACTGAACTCCTGAACTTAAATTTCCACCTGTTTTAAGGATTTACACACAAAAACAACTTCATGGTCAGGCAGGAACAGAATTCGTGCTTCTGTACCTTATTTGTAAATCTGAGGAAGTTACGTTTGTACTGGGTTGCTTCTACAAGAAACTGTGAACATATTGGTGCTCTTCTTTAGGTATCGTGGGTGACTATGGGGTTATGAGCACTGAATGTTAATGAAATATCTCGCGATTGTACACGTTGTGGGAGGGGTGGGAGACAGAAGAAGAGGCAAAAGAGAGATACTTGTTTTATCAAATAAAATTCTTTTATCTTATAAAGTTTGTCCTTTCAGTTGCAAGAGGGGAATGTTTATCATTTCTAGTGTGCATGTTTATAAAAGTTTAAGCTCAGCAGTATTTTAGATGTATGAAGCTGTTTTGGTTCCTGTTTAGAATTCCTTTCGATGAAAACGATTGTAATCTAATGACTGGCAACAGTTGGACATTTACACATGTAAATTAGTTCACATTTCCAGTGACGATGTCAAACGAAAATAAATAAATAAATAAATAAAAGAAACGAGTTCATTGTAAGAGGGTTGGGGTAAGTTTCGATAGCAAAATGGATCAAGTAATTATAGTTACTTGTATGTAAAATTTCCGAAGCTTGCAATGGGGCAAAGCATCTTCTCATACTGATCTACGTTTGTTTCGAGAGGATTCAGTAATACAGAACTATGATCTTCATTTGTAGCTTTACGATAGTAAGGAAATCTTTCATCTAAATAAAACTACAGAATCCAAAACAACACCGAACATTTTGTCCAAAAATAAGAGATTTATAGTGATGAGCACGCCGAGGCGTTTCTGCCTGCAGCAGACCTGGCGTTCGCCGTGCCTAGCTGACGTGACGTCAGCAACAAGTGCCGAGGCCTTCCTTTGAGTCGGCGTTGGTTCAACACGCTGCCCACAATTAACTCACAACTGCACGTGGACAGTTGGCGAGCGCGCCATCAAGTCCGAACGCCCAAGAATATTGACTGATATCATTCTGTTACCGCCTACATGTTGCGAAGGTTGTTTCGATTACTCCTGCAAAAGTTTCGAAGCCTTTACATATACTCCATACAGTGCCGACCTCTCCCCATGAGATTTCCATATTTTTTGTGGCCGCCGATTCCTTTGGACGAAGATGTCCACGTCAGGGTACAATCATGGTTGCGCAGGCTACCACAAACATTTTTCCATGAAGGCATTTACCGTCTTGTCTCACGGTCGGATAAATGCACATGCTCCAGTCAGATTAACGAGACCAACAACCAAGTTCAACGCCAACGTGCTATAAACACTCATAGATAGCCACTATTGCCACGAGCAGTGGAGAATATACGCTGATTAACCAGAACATTATGAGCACCGAACTAACTACAATATGAACCCACCCAGGCGATAGCAGCGCCACCTGGAAAGGAATGACTGCTGCTCAGACAGACGCACGGTGCATGTACTCGTAGTACACTATGTGATCAAAAGTATCCGCACACCTGGCTGACAACGGCTTACAAGTTCGTGGAGCTCTCCATCGGTAATGCTGGGATTCAGTATGGTGTTGGCCCACCCTTAGCCTCGATGACAGCTTCCAATCTCGCACGCATACGTTCAGTTAGGTGCTGGAAGCTTTCTTGCGGAATGCCAGCCCATTCTTCACGGAGTGCTGCACTGAGGACAGGTATCGATATCGGTCGGTGAGGCCTGACACCACGTCGGCGTTCCAAAACATCCCAAAGGTGTTCTGTAGCATTCAGGCCAGCATTCTGTGCAGGCCAGTCCTTTGCAGGCATGTTACTGTCGTGTAACTACTCCGCCACAGGCCGTGCATTCTGGACAGGTGTTTCCAAGTTAACTGCTGTGTTAGCGACAATTTGTAAACAGTAGTCAAGAGAGCCACGGAAATGGAAACACCGCAGCGCATCACAACGAGACTGCCACGCCAGAAGAAAAAAGATGACCACAGCATTTACGAAAAGACAATGCAACATCAGTATGGCCTTATTGTAAAGTTGTTTTTGTAATGCCATTTAGCCTGCAGATGAGGTTCAATCCTCGAAACATGTCGGTAAATAAATAAGTAATGCAATAGTTGACAAAGTTTGTGACTGGTAGCGGTAATTTAAAAAAAACCTTTGCCCATTTCTTGAGACAGTCACGGTCGAAAATAGTCAAAATGGCTTCAGATTCATTTTTAATAAGCTACCACAAGAATTCAAAAATTTTAGCAGTAGTCCACGCGCCTTGAAATCGAAACTGAAGAGTTTCTTCATGGGTCACTGCTTCTATTCTGTTGAAGCGTTCCTTGAAAAATTAAGCTGATTCTTATGTTATATTGTTGATTGTGTTTATTTATGGATTGATTTTTTCTGGGTTCATAAACATTTTATTTTTATCAGTTATTACTTTTATGTTGTAATTTCATGTTCTGACACGTTCCATGACCTTGGAGATTTTCTCCTCAGTTTGGTCCTACGGAACTTGATGTGTAAATAAATAAACAAACCATTCAGCTTTCAAAGTCTGTTGATTCCCGTCGTGTGACCAGTCACGTCGGAAACCTTTTCACATGAATCACCAGATTACAAATGACAGCTCCGCCAATGTGCTGCCCTATTACACCTTCTGTACGCGGCACTGTCACCATTTCTATATATGCATTTCGCAATCGCGAGACTATTTTCACAAGCTGTACCATTGTCGCGAATAAAACACTGACCCGTATATACAATAAGTTTCCTTTAATTTACGTCTATCGTCACAAATTTTTTGTTAAGATACTACCGGTTTCGGTCTATAACGACCATCAACAGATCTGCAGCAAAAAAATGGGATAAACATAAATACACTCGCAGATTGTCTACAGCTTAAAAACAATACATCGACCATATTGAAATGTACTACTGACAATATATGCGTTTGTGCGCTTTAAGTATGTAGAAGCATACCTGTTTGATAAAAACAAACTCCTAATGTACTGCAGCCATAGTGGCAGCGTCATATGTTAAACGCAGAATCAGCACCAGCATCGTCATATATATAGTGAATCACCTAACATTACCGCTGCATATATTTCGTAAACCACATCAAATGCTGACGAACCGATTCCACAGACCGAACGTGAGGAGAGGGGCTAGTGTAATTGTTTAATGCAGACCATAAAAAAATGCAAGGAAGTATGTATTTTAACACAAGCATACGTTTTTTTAAAATGGAACCACGTTAGTTTTGTTAGCACATCTGAACATATAAACAAATACGTAATGAGTGTTCTTTGTTGCATTGTAAAATGTTAATTACATCCGGAGATACTGTAACCTAAAGTTGACGCTTGAGTACCACTCCTCCGCTGTTCGATCGTGTGTATCGGAGAGCACCGAATTACGTAGGGATCCAAAGGGAACGGTGATGGACCTTAGGTACAGAAGAGACTGGAACAGCACATTCCGTCCACATGCTAACACCTTTTTATTGGTCTTTTTCACTGACCAACATGTACATTGCCATGAGGGGCGAGGTACACGAACACACGTGTTTTCCGTTTTCAATTACGGAGTGGAATAGAGTGTGTCCCGACATGTCAGGCCAATAGATGTTCAATGCGGTGGCCATCATTTGCTGCACACAATTGCAGTGTCTGGCGTAATGAATGTCGTACACGTCGCAGTACATCTTGTGTAATGTCGCCGCAGGCTGCCACAAAACGTTGTTTCATATCCTCTGGGGTTGCAGGCACATCACGGTACACATTCTCCTTTAACGTACCCCACAGAAAGAAGTCCAGGGGTGTAAGATCAGGAGAACGGGCTGGCCAATTTATGCGTCCTCCACGTCCTATGAAACGCCCGTCGAACATCCTATCAAGGGTCAGCCTAGTGTTAATTGCGGAATGTGCAGGTGCACCATCATGCTGATACCACATACGTCGACGCGATTCCAGTGCGACATTTTCGAGCAACGTTGGCAGATCATTCTATAGAAACGCGATGTATGTTGCAGCTGTTTGTTACAAGACGCAACTGAACGTCGGAGGTTTCAAACAACTTTAGGTTACAATATCTCCGGATGTAATTAACATTTTACAATGCGACAAACGGCACTGATTACGTATTTGTGTATATGTTTAGGTCTGCTAACAAAACTAACGTGGTTCCATTTCAAAAACGTAGGTTTGTGTTAAAAACATACTTCCGTACATTTTTTTATGGTTTGCATTAAACAACTACACTAGCCCCTCTCCTCACGTTCGGTCTGTGGAATCGGTTCGTCAGTATTTGATGTGGTTTACGAAATATATCCAGCGGTAACGTTAGGTGACTCACCATATATATATATATATATATATATATATATATATATATATATATATATAACGGAATTCTAGCGTTAGCGCTAACAGAGGGCGCTGATTATGTGCACTACTATGTTTTCTTTCATTTGTGGCTTCTTTAGCGATTTGTTTTATGGTTGTTTACTATTATCCGCTGCACTATCAAAGGTGTTCAATATTTACGTCATTATGTAGAATATTGGCACTAGAGCGTATGTCAACTAGTGTTTCTTAACTCTTCCTCTTTTTAACAATATTACTTTTGCCGTATTCTTTTTATTGCTTTTTATTACTGTAATGCCTTTTATACATTATAAGCGTATTCCAGACTTCAACTATTGTATCCCCCTTTATTTTCGCTGTTCAATTAAATACTGAAAACTAGTGTATGCCGACATTAGCGACATCTGGTGAACTTACAACACAAACATCTACTGTACGGCAGCTTGTTTTAAACAGTATATTGACGATGCTGGAGCTGATTCTGCATTTGACTTTTGACGCTGCCACTATGGCTGCAGTACATTAGGAGTTTGTTTTTATCGAACAGGTATGCTTCTTCATTCTTAAAGCGCACAAATGCAGATATTGCCAGTAGTACTTTTCATTATGGTCTATGTATTGTTTTTAAGCTGTAGACAGTCTGCGAGTGTATTTATGTTTTTCCCATTTTTTGCTGCAGATTTGATGATGGTCATTATACACCGAAACCGGTAATCTGTTAACAAAAAGTTTGTGACCATAGAAGTAAATTATAGGGAAACTTAAAAATGGTTCAAATGGCTCTGAGCACTATGGGACTCAACTGCTGTTATCATTAGTCCCGTAGAACTTAGAACTACTTAAACCTAACTAACCTAAGGACATCACACACATCCATGCCCGAGGCAGGATTCGAACCTGCGACCGTAGCAGTCGCACGGTTCCGGACTGCAGGGAAACTTATCCCAAGACTATTGTCAGCTCGGTGTACCCCTTCCTTGCAGCGTCCTTGGCCCGCCACGCCGCCCGGCTCCATTCAACCCGCACGGGGCAGTGGTGATAACTGTTTTTGCTACAGAGCGCTTACACTTGCCCTAGATGCCCGGTCGTAAAAAAGTCTGTAGTCGGGCCGAGTTGTTGGGCGCCTGCTGAGTAGACTGCCACGCCGCACATCTCTGCGACGCGTTAAGCCTGGATCTGTGGGCGACGCGCCGTAAATTAAGCGCGCTGTCGTGCGCTTGTGCCGTGTTTACTCTCTCCTGATTCTGTGCCTGCGTGGAGCCGCCTGCAGGGTCAGCCATTGCACCTGCTGATAACAGCCGGTGGAAACTTACCTCACTGCCGACTGCAGCGCCTCAGTCGCTACGTTGCACACTCGCATCTGGATCTACGTGGGGCGTGCAATAACTAATGCAACACTTTTTCTCTGGAAGCAAGCTGACTTATTCACGATTCCTGTACACCATATTATTTCCCACTCATTTGGCTACAAAACCCTACTTTTCAACACTAATCTCTATACACGCTACGTGATAAAAAGTATCCGGAAATCCCCAAAAACTTACGATTTTCATATTAGGTGCATTGTGCTGCCACCTACTGCCAGGTACTCCATATCACCGACCTCAGTAGTCATTAGACATCGTGAGAGATCAGAATGGGGCTCTACGTGGAACTCAAGGACTTCGAACGTAGTAAGGTCACTGCGTGTCACTTGTGTCATACGTCTGTACGCGAGATTTCCACACTCCTAAACATCCCTAGGTCCACTGCTTCTGATGTGATAGTGAAGTGGAAACGTGAAGGGACACGTACAGCAGAAAAACGTACAGACGGACTTCGTCTGTCGACTGACAAGAGATCGCCCACCGTTTAAGAGGGTCATAATGTGTAATAGGCAGACATCTATCCAGACCATCACACAGGAATTCCAAACTGCATCAGGATCCACTGCAAGTACTAAGACAGTTAGAGGTGAGAAAATTTGGATTTCATGATCGATCGGCTGCTCATAAGCCACACATTACCCCAGTAAATGCCAAACGACGCCTCACTTGGTGGAAGGAGCGTAAACATTGGACGATTGAACAGTGAAAAAATGTTGTGTAGAGTGACGAATCACGGTACACAATGTGGCAGGGTACGGGTATGGCGAATGCCCAGTGAACGTCATCTGCTAGCGTGTGTAGCGCCAACAGTAAAATTCGGAGGCGGTGGTGTTGTGGTGTGACAGTGTTTTTCATGGAGGGGGCTTGCACCCCTTGTTGTTTTGTGTACCACTATCATAGCACGGGCCTGCATTGTTGTTTTAAGCACGTTCTTGCTTCCCACTGTTGAAGAGCAATTCGGGGATGGAGATTGCATCTTTCAACACGATCGAGCACGTGTGCGGAGTGCTTACACGACAATAGCATCCCTGTAATGGACTGGCCCGCACAGAGTCCTGACCTGAATCCTACAGAACACCTTTGGGATGTTCTGGAACGCCGAATTCGTGCCAGGCCTCACCGATCGACATCGATACCTCTCCTCAGTGCAACCCTCACTGTAGAATGGGCTGCCATTTCCCACGAAACGTTCCAGCACCTGATTGAATGTATGCTTGCGAGAGTGGAAGCTGCCATCAAGTCTAAGAGTGGGCCAACACTATATTCGAGGGCTTCCCAACCTTTTCAGCTGGCGGACCCCTTCTACAGTCGAAGATCCTTGGCGCAGCCCTAGTCAATCAAGAGCACAATAATTTTAAATTTCAGAGCGAAACACATGGGAACTGAAAGCTTCTTAATGCAAGTGCCATATTCGCAATTACTCCCCCCCCCCCCCCCCCCCCGACATACACACCGAAGTATCAATAGTCTTTGGTTTAGAGATGAATGAAAACAACTTGAAATTAATGATCCAATTTGAATTCCCCCTGTATCCAGACACTTACTAGTTGATTTACTCACTTTGTTCAGCACACTATAGCCTGATTAAGTTTGACACGACGGAGCTGTCTTCCTCCGAGAGCAATCAACGTCACGTCCAAACTGCTCGCTGTTGACAAGCTGCCGCTTATGATCTGTTCACTTCCACTATTTGGCTACTGTTGTGTAAAGAGCATGCATATTTCGTAACAGTCGTGTGTGTGTGTGTGTGTGTGTGTGTGTGTGTGTGTTTTGCCGGCCGCGGTGGTCTCGCGGTTCTAGGCGCGCAGTCCGGAACCGTGCGACTGCTACGGTCGCAGGTTCGAATCCTGCCTCGGGCATGGATGTGTGTGATGTCCTTAGGTTGGTTAGGTTCAAGTAGTTCTAAGTTCTAGGGGACTGATGACCACAGCAGTTGAGTCCCATAGTGCTCAGGGCCAATTTGAACCATTTTTTTGTGTGTGTTTTTCGAGAAATACGAAGAAAAATGTTCAAATGTATGTAAAGTCGCCCTTTGACTGTCCTCCCTCCTCATTCATTTCAACTGGAAACTTCCCTTGTTGTGAAGGCGATGGAGAAACTGCAGCCTTCTTCAATGATCCTGACTTCAGCCACGGGTCCATGTTAGAATTAATAAACTGGTCAAAAATCGACTTATGAAATAAGTAGTGCACTGACAAAGCAAGTTTAACATTTAGTGACGCCTGGGGCCGCATGCGTGCCAGCGATCGCTGTGATTGGTCGACAAGGCTCGCTCCGCGCATGCGTAAAACGTTTCAGCGCATCTAGCGCCGTGAGCCGGCGGCACAAACGACCCCCGTATTGCTGCGAAACAGTCGATCAGAGAAGTCGCACTCTCCGGCACTAAACTGTTCTCTCTTAGGAACCGCAAAGGCTGCTTGGGGATACAACCTGAAGTAAAAGTACACATGTTTTTCACACGGAAAAAAATTTCCTTGATTTTCACAGTTTATTCAATAATTTTACTCATTATTTGACACGATTTGGTGAAAGGTGGCGGCGGACTCCCTTAGAAAGAGCCGGCGTACCACTAAGGGGTCCGTGGACCACACGTTGGGAAGCCCTGCCATATTCAATTCCAGCATTACTGATGGAGGGCGCCACGAACTTTGAAGTCATTTTCAGCCAGGTGTCCGGATACTTTTGATCACATAGTGTATATAGAGAGAGAGCATATATACGAATGTATTAGTATTTTGTGTGTGTGTAAGAGAGAGAGAGAGAGTATATGCATTTTTTTAGTGCGTGTGCGTGTGTGTGTGTGTGTGTGTCAGTGGCTAGTGTGTGTCGGCTGGTTATTCAGTGCGAGGTATGGAATGTTGAATATGAGTGTAATAGCTGTGAGAGACAGGGTGAAAGTCTCGATGTTGGGCTGATATGACTTTTGGTTTAAACGCTTTATGCAAGGGTTCGTGGACAAGTGGGTGGAATGGGGTCGGGTGCTGCCGATGATGGGAACGCAAACCAATTTGTTAGCGAAAAGAGTTATCAGGACGCTGTGTTCCGCGGACAGGCATTCCTGCTGCGTGGTTCGCCGCTCAGGTAAGGAAGAACGTAGCGTGTGGGCGGTTCGCAGCGCCGTTGCGCCACATTTCCGCGAGTCCGCCGTTTTTCCCCGTCGTTTCTGTCGCGGCCTTCACAGCCCAGCACGACTGCGGCACTGCTCCGAGCCGCGCGGCCGTAAGCTGCCGTAAAACGCCGAGGTTGACTGCGGCGACGGCTGCACCCGACTGCCCGTCAATCCAGCGTCTTCTCACCGGACCGTCAAACCACACTCCACTTCTCTCGTCCCCCTTCTGCGCCGATCCTCACGAAACAGAAATTGGTCTAACATTACGCGTGGTTTCTGCGACTGTTCTACATCGTGTCTCCCTACGACTTTCGCGCAACGACGCTCTGAGCGTGTTTTTTAGGGAATTGACTAGTTTGAACCTGGGACCTGTTGCTGGTAAGGAGACGCCAGACCACACATGACATGTAGAGTTTAGTGAGACTAGCGATGATATAACCAAATACTTAATGATTTCAGCGTCAGCTCCACTGCAGTCCCTCTAAAAGAACCTTACTACTAGCTAAATTTAGTGGAAGGGGTTCAAGGCTTTCCTATTTTCAGTTGTAAAATAACGTCGAAAAAGCAGTTTAGTTTACCATTGGACATTTTATTCTACTCACAAAACATCATTTATAAATTACACTATTGATAAAAGGAAATGTTTTAATACAGGATGGTAAAAACCAACTGCGTTCAACAAAAATGTGAACGAATATTCCCTGAGTGGGTTTCCAAGTTCTACAATGGATCGATGGATGACCTATGCCATATCACATCTATAATCTAGGTTTAAATTAAGTTTCACAAAAGAGAAAACTATCAAAATGGTCTACAGTGACCCTCAATTATCTTTAATTACTAACCTGTCTTAAATTACAGTGGCTGCTGTGGCTTCTCAATAACTATATAACAGAAAAATCATCGCGTTTCAGATTTTTAATTCAAGTGGCAAATGTGAACACCATGAGCTTTAATTTACGATCGACACTAGTATTACGCAAAAAGGGGGTGTAACAGAGGAGACTTCTGCAGTTCTGAGCGAAGCTTTATGCGCTGTTATGAGGCACCGCTTGCGTTCATTACCTTGTCGGTGTTCGTCAGAGGGCGGCGGTCAGCACAGCTCCGCTCACCTCGCCATCTCGGTTGCAACTCTCTCCTAACTTCTCCTTACTACAATTTACCGAAGTTGGTTTTAAAAAAAAACTATCTGCCTGTGTTTCCATCTGACCAATCAGGGTCTCAATGTTAACCTTAAGCTCTGCCTACAAAAATTCTGTCTGTCCAATGAGAAACGTTATACTTTTCGTGGTGGGGCAATGTTTTTAAAGTTTGCAACGTAACAGAGACGCGAAAAAGTTTCACGCTAAAACTTGCACCTGGTGTGTCCTTTTAGTGTTATCGTAAGATCTATACTGTTCTTCTGGAGGGCTCTAGCTTTTAACATGGGCTGGGGGGTGGTCCTAGACATAACAGAGACGCAAAAAAGTCTCACGCTAAAACTTGTGGGTAGTGTGGTGTTAGCGGTTAGCTGACGACGTGGATGTCCAGTCCGTCCCTTATCGTAGGGCCTTCTAGCTTAACACGGTTCTGCTCTCGGCTTCTGTCCTCGTTTCTCCCCTCTGAACTGCGTCTGTCTCACGGTGGGAAGGTACGACATGCATTTAGGCATTCTTGTATTAGTCTGTGGTATTCCATTTGCTCACTCGTTACTCGTATTACTTTGGTTAACTTAATGTCACGATTTATTCGGAGCTATGTGACACACTACTGGATTTGCTTATCATGTCAGGGTTTTCATGGAAGCTGTTGGATTTGCATGACACCTTACATTGGTCACCACCGAATATCAAGAGAATCTGCCCCACCACAGACGGCACGTACTCTACCCGATCATAAGGATCCGGCCACCACTATGTAATACAGAATTATACAATGAAGGCTTTCACGACCGGATGGTACTGTTGTTGATGATTCTTCCGGGTTATATATATGGCCGCGGTCCATGGAATTCTTCTATTCCTAACGTTTCGTCCAATACTACGGTGGACATCTTCAGAGGTATGTCAGTCGGCAGGACTCAGCAGGACCAGCCATACCTCTGAAGATGTCCGACGTAGTATTGGACGAAACGTTAGAAGAATTCCATGGACCACGGCCGTATAACCTGGAAGCATTTTCAACAATAATGCAGAATTGTCTCAGGAGCTGGCCACGCCACTATAAAAGGAGCCAGAGCGTACTGTGTTCTCTG
This sequence comes from Schistocerca gregaria, assembly GCF_023897955.1. NCBI lineage: Eukaryota > Metazoa > Arthropoda > Insecta > Orthoptera > Acrididae > Schistocerca > Schistocerca gregaria. Next base: position 107,296,562 of record NC_064930.1, on the reverse strand, counting down.
TATGGAAGCTAGAGAACACCAAAATAATCAGAAGTACAAGGCCCGTGTCACGATATGGAAGCAGGGACTGGTAGTAATAGTGCAAGTGGCCAGACAGTGAACACATGGCGTGATAATTCGTATTTACGCTTTGCGAGATACACTGAAGAGCCAAAGAAACTGGAACACCTGCCGAATATCGCGTAGGGCCTCCGGGAGCATGCAGAAGTTCCGCAACACTTCCTGGTATGGACTCGATTAATGTCTGAAGTAGTGCTGGAGGGAAACTGATATCATGAATCCTGTAGGCCTGTTTAAATAGGTAAGATTACGAGGGGGTTGATTCCGTATTTCCAGATTTCCGGAAAGCTTTTGACACCGTTCCTCACAAGCGACTTCTAATCAAGCTGCAGGGCTATGGGGTATCGTCTCAATTGTGCGACTGGATTCGTGATTTCCTGTCAGGAAGATCGCAGTTCGTAGTAATAGACGGCAAATCGTCGAGTACAAATGAAGTGATATCATGTGTTCCCCAGGGAAGCCTCCTGGGACCTCTGCTGTTCCTGATCTATATAAATGACCTGGGTGACAATCTGAGCAGTTCTCTTAGATTGTTCGCAGATGATGCTGTAATTTACCGTCTGGTAAGGTCATCCGAAGACCAGTATCAGTTGCAAAGCGATTTAGAAAAGATTGCTGTATGGTGTGGCAGGTGGCAGTTGACGCTAAATAACGAAAAGTGTGAGATGATCCACATGAGTTCCAAAAGAAATCCGTCGTAATTCGATTAATCGATAAATAGTACAATTCTCAAGGCTTTCAATTCAACTAAGTATCTGGGTGTTAAAATTACGAACAACTTCAGTTGGAAGGACCACATAGATAATATTGTCGGGAAGGCGAGCCAAAGGTTGCGTTTCATTGGCAGGACACTTAGAAGATGCAACAAGTCCACTAATGGGACAGCTTACACTACACTCGTTCGTCCTCTGTTAGAATATTGCTGCGCGGTGTGAGATCCTAATCAGGTGGGATTGACGGGGGACGTCGGAATGGTGCCAAAAAGGGCAGCTCGTTTTGTATTATCACGTAATAGGGGAGAGATTGTGGCAGATATGATACACGAGTTGGGATGGAAGTCATTAAAGCAAAGCCGTTTTTCGTCGCGGCGAGATCTATTTACGAAATTTCAGTCACCAACTTTCTCTTCCGTATGCGAAAATATTTTGTTGAGCCCAACCTACATAGGTAGGAATGATCATCAAAATAAAATAAGAGAAATCAGAGCTCGAACAGAAAGGTTTAGGTGTTCGTTTTTCCCGCGCGCTGTTCGGGAGGGGAATGGTAGAGAGATAGTATGATTGTGGTTATGAACCCTCTGCCAAGCACTTAAATGTGAATTGCAGAGTAATCATGTAGCTGTAGATGTAGATCTCTTATGAACAGCACGTTGTGAGGAGTCCAGATCTGCTCGATAATGTTCATGTCTGGGGATTTTGATGACAAGCGGAAGTGTTTAAACTCAAAAGAGCGTTCCTGGAGCCACTCTGTAGCAATTCTGGGAGTGTGGGGTGAGCCCGCATCTCGTGGTCGTGCGGTAGCGTTCTCGCTTCCCACGCCCGGGTTCCCGGGTTCGATTCCCGGCGGGGTCAGGGATTTTCTCTGCCTCCTGATGGCTGTGTGTTATGTGCTGTCCTTAGGTTAGTTAGGTTTAAGTAGTTCTAATTTCTAGGGGACTGATGACTATAGATGTTAAGTCCCATAGTGCTCAGAGCCATTTGAACCATTTTGAGTGTGGGGTGTCGCATTGTCCTGCTGGAATTGTCCAAGTCAATCAAAATGCGCAATGGACATGGATGGATTCGGGTCATCAGACAGCATGCTTACGTCCGTATCACCTGTCAGAATCTTATCTAGGCGTATCAGTGGTCCCATATCACTACAACTGCAGACGCCCCACACCATTACAGAGGCTCCACCACCTTGAACAGTCCTGTGCTGACATGCAGGGTTCCTGGATTCATAACGTTGTCTCCATAATCGTACACATCCATTTCCTCGATAAAATTTGCAACGAGACTCGCCCGACCAGGCAACATGTTTCCAGTCACCAACAGTCCAATTTCGGTGTTGATGCTATAACCAATAAGATGTGTGAAAAACTGCCGTCTCATGCATGATGTTTAATTGTATTACTTCAGTGGTACTAACTCTATTCGTATTAAATTTCGCAGGCAGTACCCAATATGCCGCTGAATTTACCTAGACAAATACATCATAGTACGACACAGAGATATGACACAATAAACACTGAGAGCTGCGAGAAAATGCCGCTTCAAGCGTGAAGATTTGCTACATTTATTCTTTATTACTAACAGACTCGTACCGATGAGTCAACTTAAGAAAAATCTCTGACGCATAGCAGCGATTTTGACAGCCTTCAACCGCAAAGCGTAACGCCCGAAGGCAAAAACGACAGCAGTCTATAGAGCTGTGAAGAGGTGTTGCCACAGACACGTTTGCAAAATCGCGTTGTAGACAGCTGAAGATGTAGCAGTCAGGGCGAACAGGCTTAGATGGTGGGGTCATAATACACGCATGGGAGGAGCAGGGTTACCCAAGAGACTCACGGGTTCAGCAGTAGAGGGTGGGAGGAGTCGGGGCAGACCAAGGAGAAGGTACCTGGATTCGGTTAAGAATGATTTTGAAGTAATAGGTTTAACATCAGAAGGGGCACCAATGTTAGCACTGAATAGGGGATCGTGGAGGGATTCTATAAGGGGGGCTATGCTCCAGACTGAACGCTGAAAGGCATAATCAGTCTCAAATGGTGATGATGAAGATGATGAGACAGCTGAATGACCTGCACCCAGCGTACACGGTCCGCAGCTCGTGGTCTAGTGGCTAGCGTGGCTGCCTCTGGATCACAAGGTCCCGGGTTCGATTCCCGGCCGGAGCGGGGATTTTCCCCGCCAGGGGACTGCGTGTTTGTGTTGTCCTCATCATAACATCACTCGGGGAGTGCCGAGACTGGAAATGGGAAGATTTGGAACTTGCATGGGCGCTGGTGACCACGGTGTTGAGAGCGCCTCGGACCAACATCCCCTTCCTCACCAGCGTACAGGAGCAGTACGTTTCTACACTGAAGCGCCAAAGAACTGGCGTACGCAGGCCTTTTCAAATACAGAGATATGTAAACAGGCAGAATACTGCGCTTCGGCCGACGAGGCCTATACAGGGTGGTCCATTGATCGTGAGCGGGCCAAATATCTCACGAAATAAGCGTCAAACGAAAAAACTGCAAACAACGAAACTCGTCTAGCTTAAAGGGGGAAAGCAGATGGCGCTATGGTTAGCCCGCTACATGGCGCTGCCATAGGTCAAACTGATATCAACTGCGGTTTTTTTAAAAATAGGAACCCCCATTTTTATTACATATTCCTGTAGTACGTGAAGAAATATGAATGTTTTAGTATGACCCCTTTTTTAGCTTTGTGACAGATGGCGCTGTAATAGTCACAAACGTGTAACTACGTGGTATCACGTAACATTCCGCCAGTGCGGACGGTATTTGCTTCGTGATACATTACCCGTGTTAAAATGGACCGTAAACCAATTGCGGAAAAGGTCGATATCGTGTTGATGTATGGCTATTGTCATCAAAATGCCCAACGGGCATGTGCTATGTATGCTGCTCGGTATCCTGGACGACATCATCCAAGTGTCCGGACCGTTGACTGGATAGTTACGTTATTTAAGGAAACAGGAAGTGTTCAGCCAAGTGTAAAACGTCAACCACGACCTGCAACAAATGATGATTCCCAAGTAGGTGTTTTAGCTCCTGTTGCGGCTAATCCGCACATCAGTAGCAGACAAATTGCGTGAGAATTGGGAATCTAAAAAATATCGGTGTTGAGAATGCTACATCAACATCGATTGCACCCGTACCATATTTTTATGCACCAGGAACTGCATGGCGACGGCTTTGAACGTCGTGTACAGTTCTGCCACTGGGCACAAGAGAAATTACGGGACGATGACAGATTTTTTGCACTTGTTCTATTTAGCGACGAAGCGTCATTCACCAACAGCGGTAACGTAAACCGTCATAATTTGCACTATTGGGCAACGGAAAATCCACGATGGCTGCGACAAGTGGAACATCAGCGATCTTGGAGGGTTAATGTATGTTGCGGCATTATGGGAGGAAGGATAATTGGCCCACCCATTTTATCGATCGCAATCTAAATGATGCAATGTATGCTGATTTCCTACGTAATGTTCTACCGAGTTTACTACAAGAAGTTTCGCTGCATGACACAATGGCGATGTACTTCCAACATGATGGATCTCCGGCACATAGCTCGCGTGCGGTTGAAGCGGTACTGAATAGCATATTGGTCGTCGAAGCACCATACCATGGCACGCACGTTCACCGGATCTGACGTCCCCGGATTTCTTTCTGTGGCGAAAGTTGAAGGATATTTGCTATCGTGATCCACCGACAACGCCTGACAACATGCGTCAGCGCATTGTCAATGAATGTGCGAACATTACGAAAGGTGAACTACTCGCTGTTGAGAGGAATGTCGTTACATATATTGCCAAATGCATTGAGGTTGACGGACATCATTTTGAGCATTTATTGCATTAATGTGGTATTTACAGGTAATCACGCTGTAACAGCATCCGTTCCCAGAAATGATAAGTTCACAAAGGCACTTGTATCACATTGGAACAACCGAAATAAAATGTTCCAACGTACCAACGTTCTGTATTTTAATTTAAAAAATCTAATTGTTACCAACTGTTGGTCTAAAATTGTGAGCTATATGTTTGTGACTATTACAACGCCATCTATCTCAAAGCGAAAAAAGTGGCCCGACTATAACATTCATATTTCTTTACGTATTACACGAATATGTAATAAAAATGGAGGTTCTTATTTTTTTTAAAAAAGCAGTTGATTTCCGTTTGACGTTTGACAGCGCCATCTAGCGGGCCAAGTTTCGCCCTTCAAGCTAGACGAGTTTCGTTCTGTGTAGTTTTTTCGTTTGACGCTTATTTCGTGAGATATTTGGCCCGGTCACGATCAATCCACCACCCTGTATAAGACAACAAGTGTCTGGCGCAGTTGTTAGACCTGTTACTGCTGCTACAATGGTACGTTATCAACATTTAAGTGATTCCAGAATGAGATTTTCACTCTGCAGCGGAGCGTGCGCTGATATGAAACTTCCTGGCAGATTAAAACTGTGTGCCCGACCGAGACTCGAACTCGGGACCTTCGCCCTTCGCGGCCAAGCGCTTGCCTGCGAAGGGCGAAGGTCCCGAGTCCGAGTCTCGGTCGGGCACACAGTTTTGGTCTGCCAGGAAGTTTCAACATTTAAGTGAGTTAGGACTTGGTTTTCTAGTCGGCGCACGGGCGATGGGATACTGCATCCCGGAGGTAGCGATGAAGTGGGGGTTTTCCCGTACGACCATTTCACGAGTGTACAGTGAATGTCTCCGACATCGCAGCCGCCGGAAAAAGATTCTGCAAGAACAAGACCAACGACGACTGAAGAGAATCGCTCAGCGTGACAGAAGTGCTGCAGATTACAATGCTGGGGCCATCGGCAAGTGTCAGCGAGCGAACCATTCAAGCCGGCCGGGGTGGCCGAGCGGTTCTAGGCGCTGCAGTCTGGAACCACGTGACCGCTACAGTCACAGATTCGAACCTGCCTCGGGCATGGACGTGTGTGGTGTCCTTAGGTTAGTTAGGTTTAAGTAGTTCTAAGTTCTAGGGAACTGATGACCACACATGTTAAGTCCCATAGTGCTCAGAGCCATTTGAACCTTTTTTTTTTTAAACCATTCAACAAAACATCATCGATATGGGCTTTCGGAGCAGAAAGCCCACTCGTGTACCCTTGATGACTGCACGACTCAAAGCTTCACGCATCCCCAGGGCCAGTCAACGCTTTAGGCTGTTGATGACTGGAAACATGTTGCCTGGTGGGACGAGTCTTGTTTCAAATTGTATCGAGCAGCTGGACGTGTACGGGTATGGAGACAACCTCAGGAATCCAGGAACCCCGTATGTCATGCAGCGGACTGATCAAGCTGGTGGAGGCTCTGTAATGGTGTGGGGCTTGTGCAGTTGGACTGATATAGGACCCCTGATACGTCTAGGTACGACTGTGCCACGTGACACGTACGTAAGCACCCTGTCTGATCACCTGCATCCATTCATGTCCATTGTGCATTCACGACTCAGGTTTTACAGTTTCTAACTCACAATTCAACAAGAACCGATATTTTGATCAGACTGGATGGGTATATTATAAGCGAGACGGAATACTTCAAGTTCCTAGGCGTTCGGATAGATAGCAAACTGTTGTGGAAAGCCCATGTTCAGGATCTTGTTCACAAACTAAATTCTGCTTTATTTACCATTAGAACAGTATCTGAAATAAGTGACACTTCAACACGAAAAGTAGTCTACTTCGCATATTTTCATACGCTTATGTCATATGGTATTATTTTTTGGGGTAATGCTTCTGATTCAAAAAGGGTATTTTTGGCTCAAAAACGGGCTGTTCGAGCTATATGTGGTGTAAGCTCAAGAACCTCTTGTCGACACCTATTCAATAGTCTGGGAATTCTGACATTGCCCTCACAGTATATATTTTCTTTAATGTCGTTTGTTGTAGCAATATTAGCTTATTCCCAAGAGTTAGCAGCTTTCACTCAGTTAATACTAGGCAGAAATCAAATCTGCATGTGGAATGCACTTCCTTGACTCTTGTGCAGAAAGGAGTGCAGTATCCTGCTGCATCCATTTTCAATAAGCTACCACAAGAACTCAAAAATCTTAGCAGTAGGCCAAACACTTTTAAGTCTAAACTGAAGAGTTTCCTCATGGTTCACTCCTTCTATTCTGTCGAGGAGCTCCTGGAAGAGCTAAAAAATTAAGCAAATTCCAGTGTTACATTGTCGATTTTCTTTATTTAAATTTGCCTGAATATGTTTTTTTTTTATATGTCATTTTATCTGTTTCTAATATCGTGTTATAATTTCATGTATTGACTCGTTCCGTGACCACGGATACTTCCCCTTAATTTGGTCCCACGGAACAGTAAACAAATAAATAAAATAAATAAATAAAAACGATATTAGACAGAAACGTCCCCTTTGAACAATTATACATGACTGTGCTTAAACTGACACAAAATATTTTTAGCGCAACGGAATCTGACTTTCAATAATCCCTACAAAAGAATGACCCTGACTAACAGTAACCTATACCTTTCATGAGTCACTTACCTCACAAAAAACTTCGTTACCCGAATTACTGCAATAAAGCGAGCGCCATTACTGCCAGCTAAATAAAACTACTGATAGGCAAAGTTAGCAAACGAAAGATTTTGAAAGAGAACAAACAATGTATTTATCTTAATAGTGTTCAAAAGCCATAATATATATAGCAGTTCATGACATCCAGTCTTACAAATGCACTGTCCCTGATGGACACGCGTCCAGATCATCGGCTCTCAAAACTCCGCCATCTCTCTCCCCACATCCACCACTGCTGGCGGCTCACCTTCAACTTTGCAACACTACGCGCTGTTAACAGCCAACAGCCCAACACTACAATAGCGAATATTCCAACAATGCCATCCAGCCTCAGACTGCACACAGCACAGCCAGTTATTTTCATACAGAGCGCTACGTGGCGTTACCAATATAAAAACCTAAACAGCCTACTTACAGAAGGTCAACCAGTTTCTTTGGCTCTTCTGTGTATAAGGCAATGCTATCGACAATCCCTGGACTCGAATGTATTCGGCACGTTCAAAGCTTGTCTGACCTACCAGATTAACGTTTTCTGTGATTTCCCCAGCTCACGAAAGGGAAATTCTGGGATGATTTCTTTAAAAGGACGTCGTCAATTTCATCTCTCATCCTACGCCCCCCCCCCCCCTTCATTGGCCCCTGCTCCTTGTCCGAAACGGATTTCTTACGACATCGACGTCGATGGCGTTTAACTCTACTCGGCCTTATCCGTTTGCGGAAAAGTTAAGACAATTTTTTTTAGCTATTAGTCTTCTGACTGACTTGATGAGGCCCGCCACGAATTCCTCTCCTGTGCCAATCTCTTCGTCTCACATTATTTCTACATCTACATCTACATGACTACTCTGCAATTCACATTTAAGTGCTTGGCAGAGGGTTCACAATCATACTATCTCTCTACTATTCCACTCCCGAACAGCGAGCGGGAAAAACGAACACCAAAACCTTTCTGTTCGAGCTCTGATTTCTCTTATTTTATTTTGATGATCATTCCTACCTATGTAGGTTGGGCTCAACAAAATATTTTCGCATTCGGAAGAGAAAATTGGTGACTGAAATTTCGTAAAAAGGTCTCGCCGCGACGAAAAACGTCTATGCTGTAATGACTTCCATCCCAACTCGTGTATCATATCTGCCACACTCTCTCCCCTATAACGCGATAATACAAAACGAGCTGCCCTTTTTTGCCCCCTTTCGATGTCCTCTGTCAATCCCACCTGGTAAGGATCCCACACCGCGCAGCAATATTCTAACAGAGGACGAACGAGTGTAGTGTAAGCTGTCTCTTTAGTGGACTTGTTGCATCTTCTAAGTGTCCTGCCAATGAAACGCAACCTTTGACTCGCCTTCCCGACAATATTATCTATGTGGTCCTTCCAACTGAAGTTGTTCGTAATTTTAACACCCAGGTACTTAGTTGAATTGACAGCCTTGAGAATTGTGCTATTTATCGAGTAATCGAATTCCGACGGATTTCTTTTGGAACTCGTGTGGATCATCTCACACTTTTCGTTATTTAGCGTCAACTGCCACCTGACACTCCATACAGCAATCTTTTCTAAATCGCTTTGCAGCTGATACTGGTCTTCGGATGACCTTACTAGACGGTAAATTACAGCATCATCTGCGAACAGTCTAAGAGAACTGCTCAGATTGTCACCCAGGTCATTTATATAAATCAGGAACAGTAGAGGTCCCAGGACGCTTCCCTGGGGAACACCTGATATCACTTCAGTTTTACTCAATGATTTGCCGTCTATTACTACGAACTGCGACCTTCCTGACAGGAAATCACGAATCCAGTCGCACAACTGAGACGATACCCCATAGTCCCGCAGCTTGATTAGAAGTCGCTTGTGAGGAACGGTGTCAAAAGCTTTCCGGAAATCTAGAAATACGGAATCAACTTGAGATCCCCTGTCGATAGCGGCCATTACTTCGTGCGAATAAAGAGCTAGCTGCGTTGCACAAGAGCGATGTTTTCTGAAGCCATGCTGATTACGTGTCAATAGATCGTTCCCTTCGAGGTGATTCATAATGTTTGAATACAGTATATGCTCCAAAACCCTACTGCAAACCGACGTCAATGATATAGGTCTGTAGTTAAATGGATTACTCCTACTACCCTTCTTGAACATTTGCTGGATGTATTCCAATCTCTGTCTTCCCCTACAGTTTTTGCCCTCTACAGCTCCCTCTAGTACCATGGAAGTCATTCCCTCATGTCTTAGCAGATGTCCTATCATCCTGTCCCTTCTCCTTATCAGTGTTTTCCACATATTCCTTTCCTCTCCTATGCTCTGCGGAACCTCCTCCTTCCTTACCTTGTCATCCAATATTATCCTGGCCTCGAATACAACTCCGCCAGGGATATGACTTTCTCAAGCCAACCCCTGAAGTGAGATCATCCCTTGACAAAATTCTCCCCACCCCACCCAGAGTTGCCTTTCGTCGCCCTCCTAACCTCCGTAACATCCTTGACAAACCCTACAATATTCCCAGACCACCTTCTCTACCCAGCGGTTCCTACCCCTGTAACCGACCCCGCTGCAAAACCTGCCCCATGCATCCCCCCACAACCACCTACTACAGCCCCGCTACTGTTAAAACATACACAATTCAAGGCAGGGCCACGTATGAAACTACACATGTCATTTATGAGCTGACATGCCTACACTGCACAGCCTTTTACATTGGTGTGACAACAAAATTGAGAAAATTGAGAATGAGCTAGGTGACGATCAGTTTGGCTTTAGGAAAAGTAAAAGCACAAGAGAGACAATTCTGACGTTACGGCTAATAATGGAAGCAAGGCTAAAGAAAAATCAAGACACGTTCATAGGATTTGTCGACCTGGAAAAAGCGTTCGACAATATAAAATGGTGCAAGCTGTTCAAGATTCTGAAAAAAGTAGGGGTAAGCTATAGGGAGAGACGGGTCATATACAATATGTACAACAACCAAGAGGGAATAATAAGAGTGGACGATCAAGAACGAAGTGCTCGTATTAAGAAGGGAGTAAGTCAAGGCTGTAGCCTTTCACCCCTACTCTTCAATCTGTACATCGAGGAAGCGATGATGGAAATAAAAGAAAGGTTCAGGAGTGGAATTAAAATACAAGGTGAAAGGATATCAATGATACGATTCGCTGATGGCATTGCTATCCTGAGTGAAAGTGAAGAAGAATTAAATGATCTGCTGAACGGAATGAACAGTCTAATGAGTACACAATATGGTTTGAGAGTAAATCGGAGAAAGACGAAGGTAATGAGAAGTAATAGAAATGAGACAGCGAGAAACTTAACATCAGGATTGATGGTCACAAAGTCAATGAAGTTAAGGAATTCTGCTACCTAGGCAGTAAAATAACCAATGACGGACGGAGCAAGGAGGACATCAAAAGCAGACTCGCTACGGCAAAAAAGGCATTTCTGGCCAAGAGAAGTCTACTAATATCAAATACCGGCCTTAATTTGAGGAAGAAATTTCTGAGGATGTGCGTCTGGAGTACAGCATTGTATGGTAGTGAAACATGGGCTGTGGGAAAACCGGAACAGAAGAGAATCGAAGCATTTGAGATGTGGTGCTATAGACGAATGTTGAAAATTAGGTGGACTGATAAGGTAAGGAATGAGGAAGTTCTACGCAGAATCGGAGAGGAAAGGAATATGTGGAAAACACTGATAAGGAGAAGGGACAGGATGATAGGACATCTGCTAAGACATGAGGGAATGACTTCCATGGTACTAGAGGGAGCTGTAGAGGACAAAAACTGTAGAGGAAGACAGAGATTGGAATACGTCAAGCAAATAATTGAGGACGTAGGTTGCAAGTGCTACTCTGAGATGAAGAGGTTAGCACAGGGGAGGAATTCGTGGCGGGCCGCATCAAACCAGTCAGTAGACTGATGACAAAAAAAAAAAAAAAAAAAAAAAAAAAAAAAAACTGCAGCGATACTGCAGCCATAGATTAGGACTTTGTTTTTATAAAACAGATCTGATGATTGCCATTATAGACCGAAACTAGTTAGCTGTTAATAAAACGTTTATGACCATAGACGTTAAATTAAAGAAAACTTATTGTATATACGGGTCACTGTTTTATTCGAGACGATGTCGCAGCTTGTGGAACTTTCTACATCTACATCATACTCCGCAAGCCACCTAATGGTGTGTGGCGGAGGGTACTTTTGGTGCCATTATCTGATCCCTCCAACCCTGCTCCACTCGCGAATAGTGCGTGGGAACAATGATTGTCGGTAAGCCCCTGTATTGGTTCTAAATTCTCGAATTTTCTCCTCGTGGCCAATACGCGTGATGTATGTTGGGGCAAGTAATATTTTGTCCGGCGCTTCCTGTAAAGTGCTGTCCCGAAATTTCAATAGTAAACCCCTCCGTAACGCACAATTCCTCTCTCGTTACGTCTGCCAGTGGAGTTTGTTCAGCATCTCCGTAACGCTCTCTCGCCAGGTGAGCGATCCCGTGACGAAACGCGCCGCTGTTTGTTGGATCTTATCTGTCTCCTCTATCAGTCCTAGTTAATAGGTATCCCAGATAGATGAACAATACTCTAGAACCGGGCGTAGAAGCGCCTTATAAAACTCTTCTTTCGTGGCTGAGTTATATTTCCTGAACACTCTTCCTATCAATCTGAGTCTTGTGTCTGCTTTTCGCACTATCTGTTTTATATGGTCATTCCACTTAAGATCACTCTGCATAGTTACGCCTAGATATTTTACGGCAGACGCTGTTGGTCATCAATAGTGTAGCTGTACAGTAGTGGATTGCTTTTCTTATGTATGTGAAACAAGTTGCATTTATTTACGTTCGGGGTGAACTGCGAGAGCCTGCACCATTCATCAATTCCGTGTAGGTCGTTCTGCAAATTCTTACTTTCTTGCGGCGTTGCTACTTTTGTATAGACAACTGCGTCATCAACGAATAGCATTAAAGAGCATCCGACGCTTTCTGAAAGATAATTTATACTCTACTGGCCATTAAAGTTGATACATCAAGAAGAAATACATATGATAAACGGGTATTAATTGGACAAATATATTATACTAGAACTGAGACGTAACCACACTTTCGCGCATTTTGGGTGCATAGATGCTGAGAAATCAGTACCCAGAACAACCACCTCTGGCCATAACAACGGCCTTGATACGCCTGGGCATTGAGTCAAACAGAGCTCGGATGACGTGTACAGGTACAGCTGCCCATGCAGCTTCAACACGATACCACAGTTCATCAAGAGTAGTGACTGGCGTATTGTGACGAGGCAGTTGCTCGGACACCATTCACTAGACGTTTTCAGTTTGTGAGATCTGGAGAATGTGATGGCCATTGCAGCAGTCGAACATTTTCTGTATCCAGAAAGTCCCGTACAGGACCTGCAGCATAGAGTCGTGCATTATCCTGCTGAAATGTAGGGTTTCGCAGAGATCGAATGAAGGGTAGCCACGGGTCGTAACACATCTGAAATGTAGCGTCCACTGTTCGAAGTGCCGTCAATGCGAACAAGATGTGTAACCAATGGCACCCTATACCGTCAGGCTGGGTGGTACGCCAGTACGGCGATGACGAATACACGCTTCCAATGTGCGTTCACCGCGATGTCGCGAAACACGGACGCGACCATCGTGATGCTGTAAACAGAAGCTGGATTCATCCGAAAAAATGACGTTTTGCCATTCGTGCACCCAGGTTCGTCGTCGAGTACACCTTCACAGGCGCTCCTGTCTGTAATGCAAGGTCAAGGGTAACCGTGCTGCTGCAAACGTCGTCGAACTGTTCGTGCAGATGGTTGTTGTCTTGGAAACGTCCCCATCTGTTGACTCAGGGGTGGCTGCACGATCCGTTACAGCCGTGCGGATAAGATGCCTGTCATCTCGACTGCTAGTGATACGAGACCGTTGGGATCCAGCACGGCGTTCCGTATTACCCTCCCGAACCCACCGATTCCTTATTCTGCTAACAGTCATTGGATCTCGACCAACGCGAGCAGCAATCTTGCGATACGATAAACCGCAATCGCGATAGGCTACAATCCGACGTTTATCAAAGTCGGAAACGTGATGGTACGCATTTCTCCTCCTTGCACGAGGCATCACAACAACGTTTCACCAGGCAAGACCGATCAACTGCTGTTAGTGTATGAGAAATCGGTTGTAAACTTTCCTCGTGTCAGCACGTTGTAGGTGTCGCCACCGGTGCCAATCTTGTGTGAATGCTCTGAAAAGCTAATCATTTGCATATCACAGCATCTTCTTCCTGTCGGTTAAATTTCGCGTCTGTAGCTCATCATCTTCGTGGTATAGCAATTTTAATGGCCAGTGGATTTGCAGACAGAACGCGGAATCACTGTAAAGGAGTACTTTAATAATGTACAGTGAAGGATCAGCTTATTGGATGTTTTAGAGTGCACAAATACAAGGTAACAAGTAACGGGAAGACCACTATTTATGAAAACCATAATTCATTTATTCAAGAGATAGTGAGAAGCAACCTGTTAGTGGATTCCAGTTAACTTTCATTTTAAATAGTAAAGTATTTAACTGAGAGAGATTTGACCTATGTCCAATTTATGATACTGCAGTGAGTAATGTTATAGACACCATTCAGTTTGAACAAGCCCTGAAAGTAATAGTGTGTTTCGGCATCTGTTATATTTTTACAAATAGTTTGTGCTGCTCTAGCTGTTAGCTTCAGTCTTACCGTAAACATACGTATGTGTCAGAGTTCATTGCACTCGCGTGTGACAAAGTATAGGTTGTGTTTATCCGTTAAAGTTACTAATAATTATTTTATTGAACGAGAATGTTAATCATTCTCTTGCCTAATTAGGCTGGCGACCGTTTTCTTTATCAGTTAAACAGTGCGCGATAGGCAAAACATTTTGTATGTTACTGTTCAAATATTTACGTGATTCTGACTTCCATTTCCGATAAGACAGAAAGCAGGTGTTGGCAGATGTGAAAATTACCAAACTATCAGTTTAAAAAGTCACAGCTGCAATATACTAACGCGAATTCTTTACAGACGAATGGAAAAAAGAAGCCGACCTCAGGGAAGATCAGTTTGGATTCCGTAGACATACTGGAACACATGAGGCAATACTGACCTTACGACTTATCTTAAAAGAAAGGTTCAGGTACGGCAAACCTATGTTTCTAGCATTTGTAGACTTAGAGAAAGCTTTCGACAATGTTAACTGGAATACTCTCTTTCAAATTCTAAAGATGGCAGGGTAAAATACAGGGAGCGGATGGCTATTTACAATTTTAACAGAAACCAGATGGCAGTTCTAAGAGTCGAGGGGCATGAAAGGGAAGCAGTGGTTGAGAAGGGAGTGAGACAGGGTTGTAGTCTCTCCCCGACGTTATTCAATCTGTATATTGAGCAAGCAGTAAAGACAACAAAAGAACAATTTGGAGTAGGTATTAAAATCCAGGAAGAAGAAATAAAAACTTGAGGTTCGCCGATGACATTGTAATTCTGTGAGAGACAGCAAAGGACTTGGAAGAGCAGTTGAACGGAATGGACGGTGTCTTGAAGGGAGGATATAAGATGAACATCAACAAAAGCAAAACGAGGGTAATGGAATGTAGTCGAACTAAGAGGGGTGATGCTGAGGGAATTAGATTAGGAAATGAGACATTTAAAGTAGTAAAGGAGTTTTGCTATTTGGGGAGCAAAATAGCTGATGGTGCTCGAAGTAGAGATTTTATAAAATGTAGACTGGCAATGGCAAGGAAAGCGTTTCTGAAGAAGAGAAATTGGTTACCATCGAGTATAGATTTAAGTGTCAGGAAGTTGTTTCTGAAAGTATTTGTACGAAGTGTAGCCATATATGGAAGTGAAACATGGACGATAAATAGTTTAGACAAGAAGAGCCGTGGCGCGGTACGTTTGTATCGAGACAAATTCCCAGAACGGAGGTGTCCCGACAGGAAGACGTTCGAAGCAATTGATCGGCGTCTTAGGGAGCACGGAACGTTCCAGCCTATGACTCGCGACTGGGGAAGACCTAGAACGACGAGGACACCTGCAATGGACGAGGCAATTCTTAGTGCAGTTGACGATAACCCTAATGTCAGCGTCAGAGAAGTTGCTGCTGTACAAGGTAACGTTGACCACGTCACTGTATGGAGAGTGCTACGGGAGAACCAGTTGTTTCCGTACCGTGTACAGCGTGTGCAGGCACAATCAGCAGCTGATTGGCCTCCACGGGTACACTTCTGCGAATGGTTCATCCGGCAGTGTGTCAATCCTCATTTCAGTGCAAATGTTCTCTTTACGGATGAGGCTTCATTCCGACGTAATCAAATTGTAAATTTTCACAATCAACATGTGTGGGCTGACGAGAATCCGCACACAATTGTACAGTCACGTCATCGACACAGATTTTCTGTGAACGTTTAGGGAGGCATTGTTGGTGATGTCTTAATTGGGCCACACGTTCTTCCACCTACGCTCAATGGAGCACGTTATCATGATTTCATACGGGATACTCTACCTGTGCTGCTAGAACATGTGCCTTTACAAGTACGACACGACATGTGGTTCATGCACGATGGAGCTCCTGCACATTTGAGTCCAAGTGTTCGTACGCTTCTCAACAACAGACTCGGTGACCGACGGATTGGTAGAGGCGGACCAATCCCGTGGCCTCCACGCTCTCCTGACCTCAACCATCTTGACTTTCATTTATGGAGGCATTTGAAAGCTCTCGTCTACGCAACCGCGGTACCAAATGTAGAGACTCTTCGTGTTGGTATTGTGGACGGCTGTGATACAATACGCCATTCTCCAGGGCTGCATCAGCGCATCAGGGATTCTGTGCGACGGAGGGTGGATGCATGTATCCTCGCTAACGGAGGACATTTTGAACATTTCCTGTAACAAAGTGAAGTGCCGCTGGTACGTTCTGTTGCTGTGTGTTTCCATTCCATGATTAATGTGATTTGAAGAGAAGTAATAAAATGAGCTCTAACATGGAAAGTAAGCGTTTCCAGACACATGTCCACATAACAGCTTTTCTTTCTTTGTGTGTGAGGAATGTTTCCTGAAAGTTTGGCCGTACCTTTTTGTAACACCCTGTATACTGACATTCGGGCAGCTCTCAGTCTCCATGGAGATTTACCCACCATCCTTGCCGATACTGATCCCAGTACTACAAGAGTGATGATATTTTGTGAACTGTGGGGCCTCATCGCTAAACTGGTGGGGAAGGGAGGCAGACTTAAACGCGTTATCCACTGCTCCGCATGTGGGGACAGCCTCCGTCCCCACATGTGAGACTGGTGTGCTGACGTTTCGTGAGGGCGCTGACGACGCGACATTGAGCGTCCCTCACCTCAGATCATCATCGCCAACCTATTTCCTGCAGACTTCGATGTTTTCAGAGCTACATAATACGTTCAATCGAAAAAATAAAATCAATGTGATGATGCTTCACTGCGGAAGATCGTAACACTGTGGCTCCTTTCAATCGTTGTACGAACATCGAAACAGCAGATATTGAGATAACTGATAGCGGAATTGAAAAGCAGCTACAATCGCTTAGTAGTTGAAAGGCGTCACGACCAAATGAGATACCTATAAAATCCTATAAACATTATGCGAAAGAACTTTCTCCCCTTCCAGCAGTAAATTATCGTAGATCGCTTGAGCAACGAAATGTACCTAACGACTGGAAAAAAGTTTTTAAGAAAGGCAGACCCATACTGTTTCGAACGAAAAACAGCCCACAGTTGCACTAATTATGTTTATACTACATCTTGACTACATCACGGCTGCAAAATACTAACGCGAATTCTTCACCGACGAATGGAAAAACTAGTAGAAACCGACCTCGGGGGAGATCAGTTTCGATTCTGTAGAAATGTTGGAACACGTGAGGCAATACTGACCCTACGACTTATGTTAGAAGAGAGATTAAGGAAAGGCAAACCTACATTTCTAGCATTTGTCGAGTTAGAGAAAGCTTTTGACAATGTTGATTGGAATACTCTCTTTCAAATTCTGAAGGTGGCAGGGGTAAAATACAGGTAGCGAAAGGCTATTTATAATTTGTACAGAAACCAGATGGCAGTTATAAGAGTCGAGGGACATGAAAGGGAAGCAGTGGTTGGCAAGGGAGTGAGGACAGGGTTGTAGTCTCTCCCCGGTGTTATTCAATCAGTATATTGAGCAAGCAGTAAAGGAAACAAAGGAAAAATTCAGAGTAGGTATTAAAATCCATGGAGAAGAAATAAAGACTTTGAGGTTCGCCGATGACATTGTAATTCTGTCAGAGACGGCAAAGGAACTGGAAGAGCTGTTGAACGGAATGGACAGTGTCTTGAAAGGAGGGTATAAGATGAACATCAACAAAACCAAACGAGGATAATGGAATGTAATCGAATTAAATCGGGTGATGCTGAGGGAATTAGATTAGGAAATGAGACACTTAAAGTAGTAAAGGAGTGTTGATATTTGGGGAGCAAAATAACTGATGATGGTCGAAGTAGAGAGGATGTAAAATGTAGACTGGCAATGGCAAGGAAAGCGTTTCTGAAGAAGAGAAATTTGTTAACATCGAGTATAGATTTAAGTGTCAGGAAGTTGTTTCTGAAAGTATTTGTATGGAGTGTAGCCATATATGGAAGTGAAACATGGACGTTAAATAGTTTAGACAAGAAGAGAATAGAAGCTTTCGAAATGTGGTGCTACAGAAGAATGCTCAAGTTTAGATGGGTAAATCACATAACTAATGAGAAAGTATTGAATCGGATTGGGGAGAAGAGGAGTTTGTGGCACAATTTGACTAGAAGAAGGGATCGGTTGGTAGGACATGTTCTGAGTCATCAAGGGGTCACCAATTTAGTACCGGAGGGCAGCGTGGAGGGTAAAAATCGTAGAGGGAGACCAAGAGATGAATACACTAAGCAGATTCAAAAGGATGTAGGTTGCAGTAGGTACTGGGAGGTGAGGAAGCTTGCACAGGATAGAGTAGCATGGAGAGCTGCATCAAACCAGTCTCTGGACTGAAGACCACAACAACAACAACAACATCTTGATCATGGTTTCAACTATAATAATATAGCCTTCTTCACAAGCCCTAAAAATGTTCAAAATAACATGTAGTCTAGTAATAAAATCTATACGTAAACTACGTATGTGATAACATATTACTTACATAAGCTTTTAAAAATGAAAAATGTCTTTGCTCAAGCGATCAATAAAATAAAATGTCTGTTGGAGTTATTTTATTTTATTGATTGAGACGTAGCCACTGGGCTAAGACGTTTTTCATTTTTAAAAGTTTATGTAAATAATATGTTTTAAGTTTGTTAACAGACTTTCTCGGGATACTTTACATGTACCGCCAATAGTCTTGCAGTTCAGTTTCTTCAGTATCGCCGGCAGGATTGGACTTGGGGTTCTAGGCGCTAGTCTGGAACCCTGCGACCGCTACAGTCGCAGGTTCGAATCCTGCCTCGGGCATGGATGTGTGTGATGTCCTTGGGTTAGTTAGGTTTAAGTAGTTCTGAGCCTAGGGGACTGTTGACCTCAGATGTTAAGTCCCATACTGCTTAGAGCCATTTGAACCATTTTTTTCTTCATTATCTCTGTGAAACTCTCGCACGGATCAAAAAAAACCTGTGGCCATGCGTAATGCCCTTCTCTGTATATCCCTTGTTATTCCTATTTGATATGGGTCCCGCACACTCGAGCAATATTCTAGAACTGGTCACATGAGTTATCTTTTAAGCAATCTCCTTTGGAGATGGATTGCATTTCCCAGTATTCTACCACTAAACCAAAGTCTCCCACCTGCTTTACCCACGGCTATGTGATCATTCCATTTCAGATCCTCACTAAGTGTTACGCCCACGTGTTTGTGTGACTTGGCCGATTCCAACAGTGACTCTCTGATACTATAGTTATAGGACGCTACATTTTTTATTTCGCTTTCTGAAGCGCAAAACTTTACACTTCTGAACATTTAGAGCAAGTTGCCAATCTCTGCTTCACTTAGAAATCTTACCAAAACCAGATTATTTACGCAGCTTCTTTCAGAATGTACTTCATTATATGCTACTGGCCATTAAAATTGCTACACCACGAAGATGACGTGCTACAGGCGCGAAATTTAACCGACAGGAAGAAGGTGCTGTGATATGCAAATGATTAGCTTTTCAGAGCATTCACAAAAAGTTGGCGCCGGTGGCGACACCTACAACGTGCTGATATGAGGAAAGTTTCCAACCGATTTCTCATACACCAACAACAGTTGACCGGAGTTGCCTGGTGAAACGTTGTTGTGGTGCCTCGTGTAAGGAGGAGAAATGCGTACCATCACGTTTCCGACTTTGATAAAGGTCGGATCGTAGCCTATCGCGATTGCGGTTTATCGTATCGCGCCATTGCTGCTCCCGTTGGTCGAGATCCAATGACTGTTAGCAGAATATGGTATCGTTGAGTTCAGGAGGGTAATACGGAACGCCGTGCTGGATCCCAACGGCCTCGTATCACTAGCAGTCGACATGACAGGCATCTTATCCACATGGCTGTAACGGATCGTGCAGCCACGTCTCGAACCCTGAGTCAGCAGATGGGGACGTTTCCAAGACAACAACTATCTGCACGAACAGTTCGACGACGTTTGCAGCAGCACGGACTATCAGCTCGGAGACCATGGCTGTGGTTACCCTTGACGCTGCATTACAGACAGGAGCGCCTGCGAAGGTGTACTCGACGACGAACCTGGGTGCACGAATGGCGAAACATCATTTTTTCGGCTGAATCCAGGTTCTGTTTACAGCTCACGATGGTCGCATCCGTGTTTGGCGACATCCGTGTTTGGCGACATCTCGGTGAACGCACATTCGAAGCGTGTATTCGTCATCGCCATACAGGCTTATCACCCGGCGTGATGGTATGGGCTGCCATTGGTTACACGTCTCGGTCACCTCTTGTTCGCATTGACGGCACTTTGAACAGTGGAAGTTACATTTCAGATGTGTTACGACCCGTGGCTACCCTTCATTCGATCCCTGCAAAACCCTGTATTTCAGCTGGATAATGCACGACCGCACGTTGCAGGTTCTGTACGGGCCTTTATGGATACAGGAAATGTTCGACTGCTGCCATGGCCAGCACATTCTCCAAATCTCTCACCAATTGAAAACGTCTGGTCAATGGTGGCCGAGCAACTGGCTCGTGACAACACGCCAGTCACTACTCTTGATGAACTGTGTATCGTGTTGAAGCTGCACGGGCAGCTGTACCTGTACACGCCATCGAAGTTCTGTTTGACTCAATGCCCAGGCGTATTAAGACCGTTATTACGGCCATAGGTGGTTGTTCGGGGTACTGATTTGTCAGGGTCTATGCACCCAAATTGCGTGAAAATGTAATCACATGTCAGTTCTAGTATAATATATATGTCCAATCAATACCCGATTATCATCTGCATTTCTTCTTGGTGTAGCAATTTTAATGGCCAGTAGTGTAGATAACTGCATCATCTGGATAAAGCCTGATTTTACTGTTAATATTGCCAGCAAGGTCACTATTATACAACGTGAACAGCAAGGGTCCTAACACACATGCCTGGGGCACTCCGGAAGCTACTTCTACATCTGACAATGACTCTCCATCCAAGATAACATGCTTTGCCTCCCCTACTAAAACTCCTCAATCCAGTCACAAATGTCACTTGATACCACATATGATTGTACTTTTGACAATAAGCGTAGGTTCAGTACTGAGTCAAATGCTTTTCGGAAATCAAGAAACACTGCATCTATCTGGTTGCCATGATCCAAAGGTTTGAGTATGTTATGTGAGAAAAGTGTGAACTGGGTTTCAGCTGATCGATGTTTTACGGAATGCATGCTGGTTGGCATGGAGGAGGTCATTCTGTTGAACATGCCTCATAAGGTTTGAGCTCAGAACATGTCCCAAGGTCCTGTGACAAATCGATGTCGAGGACATTGGACGGTAGTTTTGTAAAACCGAACATGGGGAGCAACTGCCCCTCCAGATTGTATACCGATTAGGTTCCTTTCAGATTACGCTGATCCAATAGCTCCCTGCTTAGCACTCATACACAACCGCTCGCTCACCGATAGATCCGTACCTACAGACCGGAAAATTGCGCAGGTAGCAACAGTGTTTAAGAAGGGTAGTTGGAGTAATCCATCGAACTACAGACCTATATCATTGACGGCGGGTTGCAGTAGGGTTTTGGAGCATATACTGTATTCAAACATTATGAATCACCTCGAAGGGAACGATCTATTGATACTTAATCATCACGGTTTCAGAAAACATCGTTCTTGTGCAACGCAACTAGCTCTTTATTCGCACGAAGTAATGGCCGCTATCGACAGGGGATCTCAAGTTGATTCCGTATTTCTAGATTTCCGGAAAGCTTTTGACACCGTTCCTCACAAGCGACTTCTAATCAAGCTGCGGGACTATGGGGTATCGTCTCAGTTGTGCGACTGGATTCGTGATTTCCTGTCAGGAAGGTCGCTGCTCGTAGTAATTGACGGCGACTCGTCGAGTAAAACTGAAGTGATATCAGGTGTTCCCCAGGGAAGCGTCCTGGGACCTCTACTGTTCCTGATCTATATAAATGACCTGGGTGACAATCTGAGCAGTTCTCTTAGACTGTTCGCAGATGATGCTGTAATTTACCGACTAGTAAGATCATCCGAAGACCAGTATCAGCTGCAAAGCGATTTAGAAAAGATTGCTGTATGGTGTGTCAGGTGGCAGTTGACGCTAAATAACGAAAAGTGTGAGATGATCCACATGAGTTCCAAAAGAAATCCGTTGAGATTCGATTACTCGATAAATAGCACAATTCTCAAGGCTGTCAATTCAACTAAGTACCTGGGTGTTAAAATTACGAACAACTTCAGTTGGAAGGACCACATAGATAATATTGTCGGGAAGGCGAGTCAAAGGTTGCGTTTCATTGGCAGGACACTTAGAAGATGCAACAAGTCCACTAAAGAGACAGCTTACACTACACTCGTTCGTCCTCTGTTAGAATATTGCTGCGCGGTGTGGGATCCTTACCAGGTGGGATTGACGGAGGACATCGAAAGGGTGCAAAAAAGGGCAGCTCGTTTTGTATTATCGCGTTATAGGGGAGAGAGTGTGGCAGATATGATACACGAGTTGGGATGGAAGTCATTACAGCATAGACGTTTTTCGTCGCGGCGAGACCTTTTTACGAAATTTCAGTCACCAATTTTCTCTTCCGAATGCGAAAATATTTTGTTGAGCCCAACCTACATAGGTAGGAATGATCATCAAAATAAAATAAGAGAAATCAGAGCTCGAACAGAAAGGTTTACGTGTTCGTTTCTCCCGCGCGCTGTTCGGGAGTAGAATGGTAGAGAGATAGTATGATTGTGGTTCGATGAACCCTCTGCCAGGCACTTAAATGTGAACTGCAGAGTAGGCATGTAGATGTAGACGTAGCGTCAGACAGCCGTGTGTCGTTGGATCAATGCAGCGAGCTGCGTCACTTGGCAACGGGCACAGCTCGCTCCAGGCTGTGTGCCCTCGGCGACGTCGATTGTCTATGGAATTGTTTCCGTCTAGTTTGGCACCTATAATTTACAAGCAGGCTCTACTAATTGTCGCACAGATTCATACCCAAATCATGCACTGTCCATTATTATCTTCTACATAGTGCTAGCTCGCTTTACCATTACTGTTTATACTATCAATAACTATAATGAAAAAGTGTATCTTCTATTCTGTAGTTGCAGCTTATTTTACCGGCAGCCTACCGGTTTGGGTGCTCAGTACCACCTTCAGGGCATCCTGTGGTCAAAAAATTTGATTATATAGTCTGAATAGTACTGCAAGAGCAATTTACAGAAAGATTATTGTCTACGACAGAATACGTACAGTATCTACATCTACATCCATACTCCGCAATCCACCTGACGGTATGTGGCGGAGGGTACCTTGAGTACCTCAATCGGTTCTCCCTTTTTTTCCAGTCTCGTATTGTTCGTGGAAAGAAAGATTGCCGGTATGCCTCTGTCTGGGCTCTAATCTCTCTGATTTTATCCTCTGGAGTTTACCTATCATCTCCGTAACACTTTCGCGATTACTAAATGTTCCTGTAACGAAGTGAGCTGCTCTCCGTTGGATCTTCTCTATCGCTTCTATCGACCCTATCTGGTACGGATCCCACAGTGCTGAGCAGTATTCGAGCAGTGGGCGAACAAGCGTACTGTAACCTACTTCCTTTGTTTTCGGGTTGCATTTCCTTAGGATTCTTCCAATGAATCTCAGTCTGGCATCTGCTTTATCGACGATCAACTTTATATGATCATTCCATTTTAAATCACTCCTAATGCGTACTCCCAGACAATTTATGGAATTAACTGCTTCCAGTTGCTGACTAGCTGTTTTGTAGCCCAATGATAACGGATCTATCTTTCTATGTATTCACAGCACATTACTCTTGTCTACATTGAGATTGAATTGCCATTCCCTGCACCATGCGTCAATTCGTTGCAGATCCTTCTGCATTTCAGTACAATTTTCCATTGTTACAACCTCTCGATACACCACAGCATCATCTGCAAAAAGCCTCAGTGAACTTCCGAAGTCATCCACAAGGTCATTTATGTATACTGTGAACAGCAACGGTCCTACGACACTCACCTGCGGCACACCTGAAATCACTCTTACTTCGGAAGAATTCTCTCCATTAGGAATGACATGCTGCGTTCTGTTATTTAGGAACTCTTCAATTCCGTCACACAGTTGGTCTGATTGTCCATATGCTCTTACTTCGTTCATTAAACGACTATGTGATCAAAAGTATCCGGACACCCCAAAAACCATAGGTATTTCATATCAGGTGAATTGTGCTGCCACCTACTGCCAGGTACTCCATATCAGCGACCTCAGTAGACATCGTGAGAGAGCAGAATGGGGCCCTCCGCGGAACTCACGGACTTCGAACGTGGTCAGGTGATTGGGTGTCACTTGTGTCATACGTCTGTACGCGAGACTTTCACACAACTGAACATCCCTAGGTCTACTGTTTCCGATGTGATAGTGAAGTGGAAACGTGAAGGGACACGTACAACACAAAAGCGTACAGGCCGACCTCGTCTGTTGACTGACAGAGACGGCCAACAGTTGAAAAGGGTCGTAATGTGCAATAGGCAGACTGTAAGGTGTCAGGCAAATCCAACACCTTGCATGAAAACCCTGACATGATAAGCAAATCCAGTAGTATGTCACATAGCTCCGAATAAATCGTGAAATTTAATTAACCAAAGTAATACGAGTAACGAGTGAGCAAATGGAATACCTCACACTAACACAAGAATGCCTAAATGCATGTCATACTGTGAGACAGATGCAGTTCCGAGGGGACAAAATAGAACGGAAGCCGAGAGCAGAACCGTGTTAAGCTGGAAGGCCCTACGATAAGGGACGGACACCCACTTCGCCAGCTAACCGACAGGACCACCCCCCCAGCCCATGTTAAAAGCTAGAGCCCTCCAGAAGAACAGTATAGATCTTACGATAACACTAAGAGGACCAAACCAGCTGCAAGTTAGTTCACAATTTTGTTGAATGCAGTTAGTTTTTACCATCCTGTATTAAAACATTTCCTTTTATCTATAGTGCAATTTATAAACAATGTTTTGTGAGTAGAATAAAATTTCCAATGGTAAACTTAACTGCTTTTTGGACGTTGTTTTACCAGCTAACTAAAAATAGGAAAGCCCTGAACCCCTTCCACTAAATTTAGTTAGTATTAAGATTCTTTTACAGGGAGTGCAGTGGAGCTGACGCTGAAATCATTAAGTATTTGGTTATATCACCGCTAGTCTCACTGAACTCTTCTGAACTCTACATGTCACGTGTGGTCTGGCGTCTCCTTACCAACATCAGGTCCCAGGTTCAAACTAGTCAATTCCCTAAAAAACACGCTCAGGGCAACGTTGCGCGAAAGTGGTAGGGAGACACGATATAGAACCAAAAGACACCACGCAGAATGTTAGAAGACATCTATCCAGACCATCACACAGGAATTTCAAATTACATCAGTAATATGCAAGTGCTGTGACAGTTAGGCTGGAGCTTGGAAAACTTGGATTTGATGGTCGAGCAGCATCTCATAAGCCACACATCACGCCGGTAAATGCCTCAGTGCTTCCATGCCACGACACGTCACTCCTGTCACCCCTGGCAATTTTGGACATACCGGCTATTAGGAAGGTGCTCATAATGTTCTGGTAGAGCAGTTTACGTCTCACGGAACCACGACGAGAAAATTCGACGAATTGCAGCCTGTACACAGGCTTGCCGACATGTTGTTGTTGTTGTGGTCTTCAGTCCTGAGACTGGTTTGATGCAGCTCTCTATGCTACTCTATCCTGTGCAAGCTTCTTCATCGCCCAGTACCTACTCCAACCTACATCCTTCTGAATCTGCTTAGTGTATTCATCTCTTGGTCTCCCTCTACGATTTTTACCCTCCACGCTGCCCTGTAGCACCACATTTCGAAAGCTTCTATTCTCTTCTTGTCTAAACTATTTACCGTCCATCTCTGACTTCCATACATGGCTACATTCTATACAAATACTTTCAGAAACGAATTCCTGACACTTAAATCTATACGCAATGTTAACATATTACTCTTCTTCAGAAACGCTTTCCTTCCCATTGCCAGTCTACATTTTATATCCTCTCTACTTCGACCATCATCAGTTAATTTGCTCCCCAAATAGCAAAACTCCTTTACTACTTTAAGTGTCTCATTTCCTAATCTAATACCCTCAGCATCTCCCGCCTTAATTCGACTACATTCCATTATTCTCGTTTTGCTTTTGTTGATGTTCATCTACGGCAAGCCCTTAATTTTTTCGTATGCCCACAATAGCTTGTATGCATTTAAACGCGCCGTCAAGAGTTATTAAACTCGTCTGAAATAGTCACTCGCTCCCCGCCAGAGACGGTTTCTGGCACTCGTAACACGAGCAATATCACGTGCTGTGACGTACGCACCACGCCGTGTCTTTCTCGTACGCCTCCCCAGTAAGCGTGGGCTACGATAAATACAGTTCCAAGCACACGTCTATGTGACGTCAGCAAGGTAGTGTTAACAGCCGGCCGACACATACCCGTGCTTTCTCGAAGATTTCGTGAAGCTTTGTCGATCAGGTTACTTCACTAGAGCTTTTACACGATCGTCAAATTTTTCCGTCATATTTGTTCGGGAACGGATGCCAAACAGTTAATAACAGTATATGTTAGCGGCGAGAGCATTATAGGAAAAGAGAGAAATGGATAGCGAGAGTAGAAGCTCAAAGTTCTCACAAGATATTGCTTCCTGAGCTACAGGATATAAAAAACAACGAAAATTATTTGAGAACGGGCGAACAAGCGTTTAGGTCTACGCTCAAGAAAGTGGCCCCTCAAATTTGCAAATACGGTACTCATTTAAGGAGTGCCATTTCTTAATTTAAATCATCATAAAACATTCTAATTCTGTCAGAGACAGCAGACGACTTGGAAGAGCAGTTGAACGGAATGGACAGTGTCTTGAAAGGAGGATATAAGATGAACCTCAACAAAAGCAAAACGAGGGTAATGGAATGTAGTCGAATTAAATCGGGTGATGCTGCGGGAATTAGATTAGGAAATGAGACACCTAAAGTAGTAAAGGAGTTTTGCTATTTGGGGAGCAAAATAACTGATGATGGTCGAAGTAGAGAGGATATAAAATGTAGACTGGCAATGACAAGGAAAGCGTTTCTGAAGAAGAGGAATTTGTTAACATCGCGTACAGAGTGCAGCCAAGTATGGAAGTGAAACATGGACGATAAATAGTTTGGACGAGAAGAGAATAGAAGCTTTCGAAATGTGGTGATACAGAAGAATGCTGAAGATTAGGTGGGTAGATCATATAACTAATGAGCAGGTAATGAATAGAATTGGGGAGGAGTTTGTGCCACAATCTGACTAGAAGAAGGGATCGGTTGGTAAGACGTGTTCTGAGACATCGAGGGATCACCAATTTAGTATTGGAGGGCAGCGTGGAGGGTAAAAATCGTAGAGGGAGACCAAGGAATGAATACTTTAAGCACATTCAGAAGGATGTAGGTTGCAGTAGGTACTGGGAGATGAAGAAGCTTGCACAGGATAGAGTAGCATGGAGAGATGCATCAATCCAGTCTCAGGACTGAAGATCACAACAGCAACAATCGATGTTTTTGGAAAGCCTGCAACGCTACACTAGTTACGTATTGTTTCATGTTTAATATGACGCTTTTCGAGCATTTATTCTTGTAATCAAAAGGTAATATCCACATAGATATTTTATGTAGTGTTTGTATGTGTTTTGTTCTGCCTATCTCGCCTTCAGTTATTATGATCAACTCCAATCGACCAAATTTTTTTTGGACGTCTCTTCGAAACATCACATAAAATACCTTTGTAAATATTTGTACTTGATCGTGAGAATAAATTATCGCAAAACATTGTACAAATCCTGGAACAAGTACATAAATGGTAGAGTGTTCCATTGTTTAAATCATGAATGTTACATCTGCTAAAGATGGTCTCATGTCTAACAGGCGAAAGCTATTCCAGCTTTGAATATAGTACACGAATCCCAGAATGTACAATTTTACATATTATTCCAGAAACATGTAAACCAATATATAAATCACCCAATGAGGAATTTATGAAGGTTTTGTTACGTTATTTCGAGTGTATAATATCACTTTTGTTTCACTTACATATTCTTTGAGCACAACTGGCTTTTCGCAGTTCTGTCTTCTTCTATATCATTTGTTTTTATATGTAAGCGTGATATCATCCACAGTGCAGCAAATTCAGAATCAGCTGATTGCTGCAGCTGTTCCAACCGCTTATTACGGTTTGTCTAACCAACTTTCTTTGTGGTCTGAATAATTTCGTAGTTTTCATACTTTGCAACGATCACTGTGGTGGCAGCCACGCACCAGATTATACTTTGCCATTTAATAGCTTAAACTCACGAATGTAAGCGAAGCGACGTGTAACTTTCATCAACGATCTTCGCTAAAACCTGCGCTACTACACTGTCAAGAAACTGATATAAGGGTTTTCACGCAGACATACTGATATCTGTGGTCTTTGGCTAGTATTAATCGTAGGGCACGAACACTAAACCCTGGCCTAAGCGCACGTCTGTGTGACAGTAGCAATATAGTTTCCGTGGTCAACGATTAATATTTATCAAAGCCCTTAGGGCAATTCTTTGACAGTATAGAAGTGAAGCTTTCAGCCAAGATCTTTGATAAAAGTTAAAACGAGGGCCTAACCAACACAGCAAACAAAGTTTGCTATTGCTTACATGTCGCTTCGCTTGCTTTAGCGCATTTAAGCTATAAAGTGACGAAGTACAGGCTGGCGCAGGGAAACGAGAAATTTCGAAATAACGTCATTTCCACGAATAAATTCATAAAACTAGTAATTTATTAACGAAAGTGACTATATTCAGTATGCCATTATTCAGTATGTCTTTACAGTCGAAATGTCCAAAAGTGTCTCATTACTTTTTAAAGATGACATCGGAAAGATGTGCTCCCATTCGGCGTTCACACTCTAACAGCCTGTTATGAAAACTCTGGAATGCGCGGCGTAGCAAATCTTGGGGAATGGCAGTGATTTCGTTTCAAATGTTCTCCTTCAGTTCGTTGATTGTTGCAGGGCGTGTACGGTACACCTTGCCTTTAATATGTCCCCACGGGAAGAAGTCGCACACACTGAGATCAGGGGATCTCGCAGGCCGTGCAATGTCACCGTTACGTGTAATAATGCGTCTTCCAAACAACTGACGAACTGCTGTAGTAGATTGTCGACCAATGTGTGACGTGGCTCCGTCCTGCTAAAACCATATGTTTCCGGCGTTAAGATTAAGCTCGTACACTTTCGGTGTAAAGAATGTTTGAAGCATTTCAACATATAGAGCGGATGTTGCTGTCACTGCATTACTATCCTCACGTTCACAAAAATAAGGGCCGATAACACCCTGACACGATGCAGCACTCCGTATTGTGACCTTGGCGCTGGTGAAACTCACAAGGATTGTCCTGTGCCCAATAACGAAAATTCTGTTTGTTCACGAATCCGTTCAGGTGGACATGGGCCTCGTCTGATATCCATAAGTTACCAAGGAAATTCGCGTCCTCGTCGATTTTAGCCAATGTCTGGCTGCTAAACTCCATACGTGAGGCTGGGTCTCGTTCGTGTAAGTGCTGCACAATCTGCAACTTATAGGGACGGAAGTCTAATTCGTGCAGTATCGTTTGTAAGCTTCGTCGCTTAATCCCTAGCGAAGATGCGTGCTGTCGAACGGAGCGGCGAGGACTTGTCTCGATTGCAGCTCTAGCAGCTGCAATGTTCTCTGGGGTACGTACCGCTGGAATGCCACCCTGGAGGTTTCTTTTTCAAGGCAGATCCCGTTTCTTCAAAATTACGCACCCACGTTGTAATCGCATGCGCAGATGGGACACGTCCGTGACGTCCGAGCTGGTAATGCTGTCGGAACGTTCTCAGCGCGGCTGTCGCACTGTCACCACTTTTGTAAAACGCTCTCACAGCTGCTGCACGTTCCGCACCAGTCCACTTCTCCACGATTACTAAATGGCAATGCGTTCACGTCAACTGTGCGAAGTTACGCGCATCTGCTGGCGCTACAGTGCTGCCAACTGTGTTGTTGTTGTTGTGGTCTTCAGTCCTGAGACTGGTTTGATGAAGCTCTCCATGCTACTCTATCCTGTGCAAGCTTCTTCATTTCCCAGTACCTACTGCAACCTACATCGTTTGAATCTGCTTAGTGTATTCATTTCTTGGTCTCCCTCTACGATTTTTACCCTCCACGCTGCCCTCCAATACTAAATTGGTGATCCCTTGATGCCTCAGAACATGTCCTGCCAACCGATCCCTTCTTCTGGTCAAGTTGTGCCACAAACTCCTCTTCTCCCCAATCCGATTCAATACCTCCTCATTAGTTATGTGATCTACCCATCTAATCTTCAGCATTCTTCTGTAGCACCACATTTCGAAAGCTTCTATTCTCTTCTTGTCCAAACTATTTATCGTCCATGATTCACTTCCATACATGGCTACACTCCATACAAATACTTTCAGAAACGACTTCCTGACACTTAACTCTATCCTCGATGTTAACAAATTTCTCTTCTTCAGAAACGCTTTCCTCGCCATTGCCAGTCTACAGTTTATACCCTCTCTACTTCGACCATCATCAGTTATTTTTCTCCCCAAATAGCAAAACTCCTTTACTACTTTCAGTGTCTCATTTTCTAATATAATTCCCTCAGCATCACCCGACTAAATTCGACTACATTCCATTACTCTCGTTTTGCTTTTGTTGATCTTCATCTTATATCCTCCTCTCAAGACTCTATCCAATCCGTTCAACTGCTCTTCCAAGTCCTTTGCTGTCTATGACAGAATTACAATGTCATCGGCGAACCTCAACATTTTTACTTCTTCTTCATGGACTTTAATACCTGCTCCGAATTTTTCTTTTGTTTCCTTTACTGCTTGCTCAATATACAGATTGCATAACATCGGGGACAGGCTACAACCCTGTCTCACTCCCTTCCCAACCACTGCTTCCCTTTCATGCCCCTCGACCCTTGTAACTGCCATCTGGTTTCTCTACAAATTGTAAATAGCCTTTCGCTCCCTGTATTTTACTCCTGCCACCTTCAGAATTTGAAAGAGAGTATTCCAGTCAACATTGTCAAAAGCTTTCTCTAAGTCTACAAATGCTAGAAACGTAGGTTTGCCTCTCCTTAATCTTTCTTCTAAGATAAGTCGTAAGGTGAGTATTGCCTCACGTGTTCCAACATTTCTACGGAATCCAAACTGATCTTCCCCGAGTTCGGCTTCTACCAGCTTTTCCATTTGTCTGCAAAGAATTCGCGTTAGTATTTTGCAGCTGTGATTTATTAAACTAATAATTCGGTAGTTTTCACATCTGTCAGCACCTGCTTTCTTTGGCATTGGAATTATTGTATTCTTCTTGAAGTCTGAGAAAATCGATTTCATACATAAAACTACGCCATTTGAACCATTTGAAGAGATGGATGAGAAGCTCGGATTGTGTCAGGGAAGGAGAAGGAAGTCGACTATGCCTTTTCAAGCGAGCTATCCCTGCATTTGTCTGGAGCGATTTAGGGTAAACACGGAAATCCTAAATTTGGATGGCCAGACACGGGTTTGAACTGTTTTCCTCGCGAATGCCAGTGCAGTGTGCTAAGTTGCTAACCACTGCGCCATCTCGATTAGACCGGTATTACACTATCAAATTTCTTTGTCAAATATTATTGTCCAATATGTTTGTCAATGATATTTGATGGTGTAATAGGGAACTTTGTCAAATGTCGTCCAATATTTGATCAATTTTAGGGCTTCGCTATAGATCTGATCAAAGAAGTCGCTTGTCTTCTGTTCACTGCAATGTGACATGTTACCACATGGAGCGCTAGCATCGCTGCACTGTCGTCCATAGAGTTTTTGTAAACATTGCGGGTAAATACGATTGGCGTGTGCCGACAACTACAAAATTAATAGAGATGTATGAAGCTGGTGAGGCGCTTTAAAACGTGAGGCACGCTGAACACAAAAATAAATTACGAAGACTGGAGACCTGACCTGACCTAACCTAACCTAACCCTCTCCTGTAGCAAGGAATCGGAGTGTTACAGTGAGCCTGTCTTCTGCAGATGTAGCAGTTCTTAAGTTAATATTGTGCTTTGTGAGGCCGGCCGCGGTGGTCTAGCGGTTCTAGGCGCGCAGTCCGGAACCGTGCGACTGCTACGGTCGCAGGTTCGAATCCTGCTTCGGGCATGAATGTGTGTGATGTCCTTAGGTTAGTTAGGTTTAAGTAGTTCTAAGTTCTAGGGGACTGATGACCACAGCAGTTGAGTCCCATAGTGCTCAGAGCCATTTGAACCATTTCTTTTTTTTTTGTTGTGCTTTGTGATATGAGGATACACTTCATTGAGCACATACAGAAATGTATGCACATCCATTGTTAAGTAATTGATGTGCGACTTGACATCCTCTATGGGCGTACCCAGCGAGGGGAATCTGCCCCCCCCCCCCCCCTCCAGAAGATATTCGCAGTTTTTCAGTAATTTACTGTTTTACCTAATAAGAAGTGCTGCATGTTTTCTCGGATTGTACAGGTGCATTCTTGTATTTAAAACGTTTATTAAAAGCAGTTTTTCACTGGTTTACTGTTTTATTTAATAATAAGTGCTGTATGTTGTCTGGAGTCCTTGTTTCCTGAGACTAGGATGACGTCCCCCCCACCCCCCACCCCTCCCTCAGTTCAGATTCTGGGTACGCCCTTGACGTCCTCCACTATAAGCTCACGTAACAAGTTTTGTTGAATGCTTTTATCGTGTCGTCATAAAACCCACGGCTTCACCCAGGTATGTTTCTTTTTTTTCCGCTTCTCTTCAGCATATGCACACAGTGCAGTTGCTACATGCAATTGCTGCGGTTAATAACAAGTTGTTGTTGTCAGCCATCTTTAACTTTGACGAAAAATATGTTGACAGTGTAATACCCCTTCTAGCGATACGTCAAAGATCTTTGGCAAATATATTTGACTGAATATTTGATCACATCTTTGATCAAATCTTTGACCGGTCGCAGGTTCGAATCCTGCCTCGGGCATGGATGTGTGTGATGTCCTTAGGTTAGTTAGGTTTAAGTAGTTCTGTTCTAGAGGACTGATGACCACAGAAGTTAAGTCCCATAGTGCTCAGAGCCAGCCAAATCTTTGACAAAGAAATTTGATAATGTAATACCGGCCTTAGTGAAAGCTTTGACAAAGATCGATGCAAAGATCTTCTACAGTTTAGTACGCGCCTCAGGCTTCATGTGTTAGTGTCGGCCAGCAGTAACACACGTTACTGACGTGACACGGACGTGCGCTCGGGCCTGTATTTATCTTAGGCCACGGGAGTCAATCGAACGCCTGCCGTATTTTCGTGGCTCCGCGTCAGCGCGGCTGAGCTATGCTCGTTAGAAACGCACAGCACTGCAGAAGCCAGACTGCCACCTGTGGAACGCCGGCGGCTGACGCACTGCATGCCGGGAGTCACGTGCCGACGTGACGTCACGGCGCGACGAGGCGCCAGGCGGCACGGCACAGGGAGCCCCGCAAGTCGCGCCGCGCCGAGGGCTGTCTACGTCACAGCTCGAGAAACTTCTCGTCCTGCCCTATATCTCGATCGGCCGGCGATCTTAAGACTTTACTGGTATTATCTCCACGGCCTGGCTTAGCATTTATACAGGGTGTTACAAAACGGTACGGCCAAACGTTCAGGAAACATTCCTCACACACAAATAAAGAAAAGATGTTACGTGGACATGTGTCCGGAAACACTTAATTTCTATGTTAGAGCTCATTTTAGTTCGTCAGTATGTACTGTACTTCCTCGATTCACCGCCAGTTGGCCCATTTGAAGGAAGGTAATGTTGACTTCGGTGCTTGTGTTGACATGCGACTCATTGCTCTACAGTACTAGCATCGAGCATATTAGTACGTAGCATCAACAGGTTACTGTTCATCACGAACGTGGTTTTGCAGTCAGTGCAATGTTTACAATTGCCGAGTTGGCAGGTGCCCATTTGATGTATGGATTAGCACGGTGCAATAGCCGTGGCGCGGTACGTTTGTAACGAGACAAATTCCCAGAACGGAGGTGTCCCGACAGGAAGACGTTCGAAGCAAGTGATCGGCGTCTTAGGGAGCACGGAACATTCCAGCCTATGACTCGCGACTGGGGAAGACCTAGAACGACGAGGACACCTGCAATGGACGAGGCAGTTCTTCGTGTAGTTGACGATAACCCTAATGTCAGCGTCAGAGAAGTTGCTGCTGTACAAGGTAACGTTGACCAAGTCACTGTATGGAGAGTGCTACGGGAGAACCAGTTGTTTCCGTACCGTGTACAGCGTGTACAGGCACAATCAGCATCTGATTGGCCTCCACGGGTACACTTCTGCGAATGGTTCAGCCGACAATGTGTCAATCCTCATTTCAGTGCAAATGTTCTCTTTACGGATGAGGCTTCATTCCGACGTGATCAAATTGTAAATTTTCACAATCAACATGTGTGGGCTGACGAGAAACCGCACGCAATTGTGCAATGACGTCATCGACACAGATTTTCTGTGAACGTTTGGGCAGGCATTGTTGGTGATGTCTCGATTGGGCCCCACGTTCTTCCACCTACGCTCAATGGAGCACATTATCACGATTTCATACGGGATACTCTACCTGTGCTGCTAGAACATGTGCCTTTACAAGTACGACACGACATGTGGTTCATGCACGATGGAGCTCCCGCACATTTCAGTCCAAGTGTTCGTACGCTTCTCAACAACAGATTCGGTGACCGATGGATTGGTAGAGGCGGACCAATCCCGTGGCCTCCACGCTCTCCTGACCTCAACCCTCTTGACTTTCATTTATGGGGGCATTTGAAAGCTCTCGTCAACGCAACCCCGGTACCAAATGTAGAGACTCTTCGTGCTCGTATTGTGGACGGCTGTGATACGATACGCCATTCTCCAGGGCTGCAAAAGCGCATCAGGGATTCCGTGCGACGGAGGGTGGATGCGTGTATCCTCGCTAACGGAGGACATTTTGAACATTTCCTGTAACAAAGTGTTTAAAGTCACACTGGTAAGTTCTGTTGCTGTGTGTTTCCATTCCACGGTTAATGTGATTTGAAGAGAAGTAATAAAATGAGCTCTAACACGGAAAGTAAGCGTTTCCCGACATAACATATTTTCTTTCTTTGTTTGTGAGTAATGTTTCCTGAAAGTTTGTCCGTACCTTTTTGTAACACCCTGTAATGTTCTATGGCTTTCAGTATCGTTACATCGCGGAAGACTGTCCGCAAAATCGTAGTTTGCCGGGGAGAGAGGTTTTGGTGTTTGGAATTCGAACCATGGGCCACCTGTACAGCCATTAGGACATCTATCTTACTGCAGCTATGATACAATATAGTACTAAGCAATGTTCGAAACACAAACCGGAATTGGCGCCAAGCCGCGTGGGATTAGCCGAGCGGTCTAAGGCGCTGCAGTCATGGACTGTGCGGCTGTCCCCTGCGGAGGTTCGAGTCTTCCCTCTGTGTTTGTCCTTAGGATAACTTAGGTTAAGTAGTGTGAGCTTAGGGACTGATGACCATAGCAGTTAAGTCCCATAAGATTTCACACACATTTCAACATTTTTCATTACTTTTCCGTCATACAGATTGAACAGTGGGGGTGACAGACTACATCCCTGTCTTACACCCTTTTTAATCCGAGTGGTTCGTTCTTTCTCGTCCTCTCTTATTATTCCCTCTTGCCTCTTCTACGTATTGTAAATTACTCGTCTCTCCCTATAGCTTACCCCTATTTTTCTCAGAATTTCGAAGATCTTGCACCATTTTACATTGTCAAACGCTTTTTCCAGGGCGACAGATCCTAAGAAACTGTCTTGATTTTTCTTTAGTCTTATTTCCGTTGTTGTTGTTGCGGTCTTCATTCCTGAGACTGGTTTGATGCGGCTCTCCACGCTACCCTATCCTGTGCAAGCTTCATCTCCCAGTA
This sequence comes from Schistocerca gregaria, assembly GCF_023897955.1. Taxonomy (NCBI): domain Eukaryota; kingdom Metazoa; phylum Arthropoda; class Insecta; order Orthoptera; family Acrididae; genus Schistocerca; species Schistocerca gregaria. The sequence goes on along the minus strand of NC_064930.1, from coordinate 107,260,554 downwards.
CCTACTGCAACCTACATCCTTCTGAATCTGCTTAGTGTATTCATCTCTTGGTCTCCCTCTACGATTTTTACCCTCCACGCTGCCTCCAATACTAAATTGCTGATCCCTCGATGCCTCATAACATGTCCTACCAACCGATCCCTTCTTCTGGTCAAGTTGTGCCACAAACTTCTTTTCTCCCCAATCCTATTCAATACATCCTCGTTAGTTATGTGATCTACCCATCCAATCTTCAGCATTCTTCTGTAACACCATATTTCGAAAGCTTCTATTCTCTTCTTGTCCAAACTATTTATCGTCCACGTTTCACTTCCATACATGACTACACTCCATACAAATACTTTCAGAAACCACTTCCTGACACTTAAATCTAAACTCGATGTTAACAAATTTCTCTTCTTCAGAAACGCTTTCCTTGCCATTGCCAGTCTACATTTTATATCCTCTGTACTTCGACCATCATCAGCTATTTTGCTCCCCAAATAGCGAAATTCCTTTACTACTTTGAGTGTCTCATTTGCTAATCTAATTCCGTCAGCATCACCCGACTTAATTCGACTACATTCCATTATCCTCGTTTTGCTTTTGTTGATGTTCATCTTATGTACTCCTCTCAAGACACTGTACATTCCGTTTAACTGCTCTTCCAAGTCCTTCGCTGTCTCTGACAGAATTACAATATTATCGGCGAACCTTAAAGATTTTATTTCTTCTCCGTGGATTTTAATACCTACTCCGAATTTTTCTTTTGTTTCCTTTATTGCCTGCTCAATATTCAGATTGAATAACATCGGGGAGAGGCTACAACCCTGTCTCACTCCCTTCCCAACCGCTGCTTCCCTTTGATGCCCCTCGACTCTTATAACTGCCATGTGGTTTCTGTACAAATTGTAAATAGCGTTTCGCTCCCTGTATTTTACCCCTGCCACCTTTAGAATTTGAAAGAGAGTATTCCTTCTGTTAGGATCCCAAACCTCGCTCTGGTACGTAAGATAAGACGAGATACACCCCGCGTGGAGTTTGCGCTCTAGCCACAGGTCAGTGTGAGCTCACTAGGCAAACCCACAGTGCGTGTTGCTCCCCACACAACATACTATCTCCGGGACTGGCGCAAATATTGCCAGACTGACGAAAAAGTGTGCGTCACAGATGAGGCAGATAACAAAGGACGGCTAAGAAGACGCAAGAATAGTACATGCAAGTGTGGAAAAGATCTGGTAGCTCGGCTTTCGGAAAGGTGAAGGCACCGGCGAAGCAGTTCTGGCATCTGCACTGACAATGGGAGGCCACGACGTTAGGAACGCGGATGTAGTGCAAACATCGTGCTGTCGTAGTGCTCCAGGAGGACAACAAAATGTGTGAGCAGTAGCGTGTACTTCTCTGACTCGAACTCGGGACCTTTGCCTTTCGCGGGCAAGTGCTCTACCAACTGAACTACCCAAGCACGACTCACACCCCGTCCTCACAGCTTTACTTCTGCCAGTACCTCGTCTCCTACCTTTTCATATCAGCGCACACTCCGCTGCAGAGTGAAAATCTCATTCTGGAAACATCTCCCAGGCTGTTGGTAAGCCATGTCTCCGCAGTATCCTTTCTGCCAGGAGTGCTAGTTCTGCAAGGTTCGCAGGAGAGCTTCTGTGAAGTCTGGAAGGTGGGAGACGAGATACTGGCAGAAGTAAATGTGTGAGGACGGCGCGTGAGTCGTGCTTGGGTAGTTCAGTTGGTAGAGCACTTGCCCGTGAAAGGCAAAGGTCCCGAGTTCGAGTCTCGGTCCGGCACACAGTTTTAATCTGCCAGGAAGTTTCATATCAACGCACACTCCGCTGCAGAGTGACAATCTTAGTCTGGAATCCAGAGGTACGTTCGTGCACAAAATCCTGCACCGGGAACACCTTGGCAGTTACATGCGTCTGTAGAGGCATCATGGTTCAATATTTCTGCATTGGAATTTCAACGACTTATTCAGTTCATGCCACGTCGAGACCAGACGCTACAGCGGGCAGAAGAGTATCAGACACGATATTAGCAGGTATCCCGCGTCTTTTGCCACCTCACTGTGCAAGTACGTACATACTCCGCTAGTCATCCAGTGGTGCATTGCGGAGGGTATCTTATACCACTGCTAGTTATTTACGCTTCCACTCGTGAACAGAGCGAGGGAAAGCGGACTGTTTAAAAGCCTTGGTACAAGCCCTGATTTGTCTCATCTCATCTCGCCCCTGCATTCTCACGTCCAGATGTCAGACACACAGATCGATACAAAAGTTGCAAGTCGATACAGTCCCAACAAAATATCTATTTAGACTGAAGGGACAAAGAAACTCTTATAGGCATGCGTACTCAAATACACAATGTTTCAAATGGCTCTGAACGCTATGGGACTTAACATCTGACGTCATCAGTCCCCTAGAACGTAGAACTACTGAAACCTAACTAACATAACGACGTCACACACATCCATGCCCGAGGCAGGATTCGAACCTGCGGCCGTAGCAGCACCGCAGTTCCGGACTGAAGCGACTAGAACCGCTCGGCTACTGAAGGCGGCACGATGACTCAACACTCACTTTTGTCCGTGTTGTGAATTAGCGGATGCTGTTTTTCCGCTTTGCTAGTATGCATATGTCAACGGCCTTGCCGTTGCAGTGGATACACCGCTTCCCGTCATATCACCGAACTTAAGCGCTGATGGGCGAGGCTGGCACTTGGATGGGTGACCATCTGCGCCACCATGCGCTGTTGCCGTTTTTTGGTGAGCACTCAGCCTCATGATGCCAATTAAGGAGCCACTTGACCCGTCAAAGTAAACCATCATAACAACTGGGAGAGCGGTGTGCTGACCGCATGCCCCTCCTATCCGCATCGTAACTGAGGATGACACGGCGGTCGGATGGTCCCTATGGGCCACTTGTGGCCTAAAAACAGAGTGCTTGGTACGCATGTAAATCTTCGATACGATTCCTGTCAAATATTTAGACAAAGAAATTTGATGGTGTAATATGGAACTTTGTCAAATCTCGCCGTACATTCGATCACAAACGTCGTTCGTCTTCTGTTCACTGCAGTATGAAACGTAACCGCTTCGAGCGCTGGCGGCGCTACAGCTGTTAGACGCCCCTGTAGTGTGTTTGCAAACAAGGCTAAAAACTTGGTTTGTTCCCTTTTTTTTTTTTTTAATAAACTCTCTTCGACTATAGTGCGTTTAAAATTAGTTGCGACTTTTGACGTTTCGCTCAGCGCAGGTGACATGTCGCCGTTGCCCATGTAACAGCAATGGCGAGCCAGCTTACCCATGCACACCGCCAGCGGTTCGCTAGCGTCCCTGTTGTCACGCCGTGGGTGAACGGTAGAGTTGGGCAACACGATTCTTTTTCTCGATTCGATTCCTACGATTCAATCTCTCATTACGAATCGATTGCTATGATTCGTTCACGATTCATTCTAGTCTGCGATGGCATGATTCTTACGGAATGCAAAAAATTCTACATCTTACTCACAGGTGGCAGGACATGTCTAAAATTGTCAATGAGGTTAGAATCGAACTGTGTCGTGATAAGATATGCCAGAAATAGTTTATTTATGAGTAAACATGCATATGACGTCACAAGTGTGATTCTCGATCTATACATGTTATGCCTTAATCGATGAAAGGTAACGATTGATTTGATTGCATCTATTGTTTTATCCTTTTTTTTGTTTTATCCATGAAGAAGAAATAAAAACTTTGAGGTTCGCCGATGACATTGTAATTCTGTCAGAGACTGCAAAGGACTTGGAAGAGCAGTTGAACGGAATGGACAGTGTCTTGAAAGGAGGATATAAGATGAACATCAACAAAAGCAAGACCGATGACCTCGCTGTCTGGTCTCCTTCCCCAAAAACAACCCAAACGAGGATAATGGACTGTGGTCGAATTAAGTCGGGTGATGCTGAGGGAATTAGATTAGGAAATGAGACACTTAAAGTAGTAAAGGAGTTTTGCTATTTGGGGAGCAAAATAACTGACGATGGTCGAAGTAGAGATGATATAAAATGTAGACCGGCAATGGCAAGGAAAGCGTTTCTGAAGAAGAGAAATTTGTTAACATCGAATATAGATTTAAGTGTCAGGAAGTCATTTCTGAAAGTATTTCTATGGAGTGTAGCCATGTATGGAAGTGAAACATGGACGATAAATAGTTTGGACAAGAAGAGAATAGAAGCTTTCGAAATGTGGTGCTACAGAGGAATGCTGAAGATTAGATGGGTAGATGACATAACTAATCAGGAGGTATTGAATAGAATTGGGGAGAAGAGGAGTTTGTGGGACAACTTGACTAGAAGAAGGGATCGGTCGGTAGGGCATGTTCTGAGGCATCAGCAAACACCAATTTAGTATTGGAGGGCAGCATGGAGGGTAAAAATCATAGAGGGAGACCAAGAGATGAATACACTAAGCAGATTCCGAAGGATGTAGGTTGCAGTAAGTACTCGGAGATGAAGAAGCTTGCACAGGATAGGGTAACATGGAGAGCTGCATCTCAGGACTGAAGACCACAACAACAACAACAACACAACATTGTTTTATTTAAGAATGCCAGGAAAGAGGAGTCGATTTGTGCGACAGGTGGCGCAAAATTACGTGGTATACCAGTTTGGTTGTGTGGCTTGAACGTATCTAACTATAGACGTCTGTTTTATAGTATTGCGTTTTTACGATGGAACTGTGTAGGATACATATATATATTGTAAAATTGACTTTTTACGAAAGAATGGAACTATGCAGGTAAACTCAAAAGGTAAAAACCAGTCTAAATACAAAATTTCATCCAAATCGTTAGGGCCGTTTCCGAGATAAGCGAAACATAATACGTAATCCAAATGCTATTGCTCGTGTGTAAAGAAGGTGTGTCTACTTTGCATTGAAATTGCAAAAAATAAGAGGTACGTATTTATTTATCATACTTGGATTTCTTGATTTTAATCGTGTGTGTTGGGAGCTGTGTACTCGCTATATATTGTTTTTGTCATCCGTAGTTCGTGTATAACTCGCGCAAACTCTGCTGATGTCGGCGCAGTGGCCGATGGTAGCGATAGTTAATGGGAAATGCCTTTACGCTCGTTCTCGTCAGCCACCGACAAAGTGTCAGCTCGGTTTCCACGAGTAATATTTCGGCCCACGAACTTCCGTTTGTTCGTTACGAGCTTCCTTTGTTCACACGCATCCTCCACTGCCATCTAGCGCTCGTAATCATTCGGCACGACTCGGCATGATTTGGAAGTTGCCTTCGAAGCATAGCCGTACTAGGAATCGAAGAATTGTTGGAATCGTCACGTCTCTGAACACACGCAATCGTTCTTACGATTCTTTATTTAGAGTCGTTGAATTCATGAATCGCCTCAACTCTAGTGAACAGTACCACGTGGTGTCACGCATTAGAGGCACCTACGTTTACTAACTCTCGTTGTAAAGTGCTATTTTCTGGCGTTGAATTCTTCTACAGTCGTGAGGTATTCGTTTTGGCGCTGCTTTAATAATAACAGCGCAGCATGTCTGAACACGAGATTCGCGATATAAGTGGGCGTTCAAGAACACGTTCACCGGCTGGGAAGATAATGTTCCGTTGCAAAACCATTCCTCCGAATTCGGCAATAGTAATGGAAAATGCGCAATACCATTCACCTGTGATGGGTAAAGCTCGAACAATGCAGCGGACGAAAGCGGTTATATTTCCCTGCGTACAAAGTACTGTGTCGAGTTTTGAGTAATACGTTACTTTTCTTGCTGCTGTGTTAACATCTGCTTCTTTTGCCTAAAGGCAGCAGCGTTTACAGGTGTACATCCCACTAACAATGTAATGCAATTGAAATTGTTGCACAATCTTAAAACAGCGTATTATTAAACTGGTAACTAAAGGCGAGACTTACCAATAGTTATGTTGTCAGTGTAAAAATAAATGTGCTGCTTCTTCGCTTATATTATTGCAAAACCCACAACAATTCTCGTTTCAGAGTCTACTGATGGTCTTTAGAAATTACATTATTTCATTTACAAAAATATTTAGTTACTTGAATATCGCGGTAGATCTGGGAGTTTCGTATATAAATCATATGGCAAAATACCCTTTCCTCTGCGTGAAATTATTAGCCTAAATATTATGAGATACGTGGGATTCATGAATATTTCATTCTGGCTTTTTAACTGGCAAGTGCGTTCGTGACAGATCTCTTTACATACATTCCATTTTCGCGACATTGGAGATAGATAGCGATATCCTTCGAGGTTTAAAAAACAATTTACGCGAATTAAAAAAAGTTTTGTATCACCTCGGTTCCGAAAGTTCCGGAATCTGAACAGAAATTGGAATAGAGATCAATATAAACATCTTTTCCGCCCTTTTGTTCCTCATGAAAACCACACATTGCATGTTGTACCATACAGAGAGATCTTCAGTGGTGGTGGTCCAGATTGCTGTACACACCGGTACCTCTAATACCCAGCAGCACGTCCTCTTGCTTTGATGTATGCCTTCATTTGTCGTGGCATACTATCCACAAGTTCATCAAGGCAATGTTGGCCCAGATTGTCCCACTCCTCAACGGCAATACAGCGTAGATCCCTCAGAGTGGTTGGTGGGTCACGTCGTCCATAAACAGCCCTTTTCCATCTATCCCAGGTATCTTAGATTGGGTGCATGTCTGGAGAACATGCTGCCAACTCTAGTCGAGCGATGTGGTTATCCTGAAGGAAGTCATTGACACGATATGCACGATGGGGTTGCGAATTGTCGGCCACGAAGACGAATGCCTCGCCAGTATACTGCCGATACGGTATCAGTCGGAAGATGGCATTCAGGTATCGTACAGCCTTTGCGTGACCACCAGCGGCGTACGTCGGCCCCACATAATTCCACCTCAAAACACCAGGGAACCTGGAACCGCGCGACTGCTGCGGTCGCAGGTTCGAATTCTGCCCCTGGCATGGATGTGTGTGATGACCTTAGGTTAGTTAGGTTTAAGTAGCTCTAAGTTCTAGGGGACTGATGACCTCAGCAGTGAAGTCCCACAGTGCTCACAGCCATTTGATTTTTGAGCTCTGTTCGGGTAATATTGCAGTGGTGCGGTGGCAAACGTAAATATGCAGCATTTGCACCGTGTGCTCGAGGCAGTGAAAATTAGTGTGCTCCGTGTTTCCGCGACGGGTATCATGGCTCATGTGATACCACGTCTGTGGTATAAAACAACGGCTATCATCCAAGTTAAGAGTGTTTGATACTTTTCATTTTTGCCCTATAATTTAATTTGCTAAGTCTTCTTAATTTATACGATCTTGGATAATTAAGAGTTTCTTTTTTCGATGAAAACGGGAACTTTTTGTGTAATATGTCATTAGAAAAAAGAATAGATGCATTTTTCATATAAAAGATCACAAAATATGTGTCAATTAACATATATTTGATGACTTTTATATTTAAAATATGTAGGTATTTCAAAATGAACGAAAAACAGAAAATCTAAGCACGGTTTGAACCAATGATCTTTGGACCAGCCCGAAGTTCTACAACGCCCCAATTCAACTACGCACCTCATATACAAATTCGCCTTAGATTTCGTAACTAATGTACTTGGATTACTTCCAAACAGAATTTTTTCTGTAGACGTGCGAAAAACAATCTGTTCGTTGCCACTTTTTAACAGCGTTCCACCTATGTGCAGGGAGCAGCGGAAGCCATTTTCACACAAATAAATCAACAGCGTGACAATCAGAGCATAACAGTCACTATGTTTATATGCGCTCTCAAAACCGGATTTCGTAAACCGATTTACCAATACCGCTTCTGGTTGTCATCTAAACACTCCAAAATCGGTTCTGAAAATCCGCATATGGTTGCCAGTTTTCCACTTCTGCAATAGCTCTTCGCTACGAAGTGAACACACAACTGTTTCTGAAACGTGTTTGGGAATCAAATTATGTCTTGTTTTCAAAATATTCGCCTAACATGGACGGAGTGACTTCTGTGCAACGAAGGTGATATACAAATATTACACTGAGAATGAAACTGTCTGCCTTTAATATTTTAGTGAAGAGATACAGCAATTGTGCTGACTATATGTAGGTATTTCAAAATGAACGAAAAACAGAAAATCGAAGCAAGGTTTGAACCAATGATCTTTGGACCAGCCCGAAGTTCTACAACGCCCCAATTCAACTACGCACCTCATATACAAATTCGCCTTAGATTTCGTAACTAATGTACTTGGATTACTTCCAAACAGAATTTTTTCTGTAGACGTGCGAAAAACAATCTGTTCGTTGCCACTTTTTAACAGCGTTCCACCTATGTGCAGGGAGCAGCGGAAGCCATTTTCACACAAATAAATCAACAGCGTGACAATCAGAGCATAACAGTCACTATGTTTATATGCGCTCTCAAAACCGGATTTCGTAAACCGATTTACCAATACCGCTTCTGGTTGTCATCTAAACACTCCAAAATCGGTTCTGAAAATCCGCATATGGTTGCCAGTTTTCCACTTCTGCAATAGCTCTTCGCTACGAAGTGAACACACAACTAATTCTGAAACGTGTTTGGGAATCAAATTATGTCTTGTTTTCAAAATATTCGCCTAACATGGACGAAGTGACTTCTGTGCAACGAAGGAGATATACAAATATTACACTGAGAATGAAACTGTCTGCCTTTAATATTTTAGTGAAGAGATACAGCAATTGTGCTGACTATATGTAGGTATTTCAAAATGAACGAAAAACAGAAAATCGAAGCACGGTTTGAACCAATGATCTTTGAACCAGCCCGAAGTTCTACGACGCCCCAATTCAACTACGCACCTCATATACAAATTCGCCTTATATTTCGTAACTAATGTACTTGGATTACTTCCAAACCGAATTTTTTCTGTAGACTTGCGAAAAACAATCTATTTGTTGCCACTTTTTAACAGCGTTCCATCATGTGCAGGGAGCAGCGGAAGCCATTTTCACACTAGTAAATCAACAGCGTGACAATCATAGCACAACATTCACCATATGCGCTCTTAAAACCGGATTTCGTAAACCGATTTACCAATACCGCTTCTGGTTGTCATCTAAACACTCCAAAATCGGTTCTGAAAATCCGCATATGGTTGCCAGTTTTCCACTTCTGCAATAGCTCTTCGCTACGAAGTGAACACACAACCGTTTCTGAAACGTGTTTGGGAATCAAATTATGTCTTGTTTTCAAAATATTCGCCTAACATGGACGGAGTGACTTCTGTGCAACGAAGGAAATATACAAATATTACACTGAGAATGAAACTGTCTGCCTTTAATATTTTAGTGAAGAGATACAGCAATTGTGCTGACTATATCAGAAACTGGAACAGTTGTTTCCCAGGCTCCATATTTAACTGGGTTACAAAAATCCGCTTCAGACCTTACCATGTGAAAACAACAACTAAAGACAGTTCATGAAATTTGGTTTTCGTCTTTCGGAAGATGTGTCGCATGCAAACGTAGTGAGTACAGACGCTACGACTGTACATGATTTTTGAAATAAAAGTTAGATAGCTAAAGCATGATTAAGAAAAACGTTGGTGGCTGTTAATGCATTACAATCTTATTTATGGATTCTACAGCTACTTCTTGGTAGAACAGGGTAATATTTACAGTTAAGTAGCAGGTACACAATTTTTGTTGTACTGAGTTTTCTTTATTTCGAACTAGTTTTCGAGTTATTAGGCTATCTTCAATTGTTTGATGAAGGTGGCCTAATAAGCCGGATAATAGCTCGAAATGAACAAAAATCAGTAGAACAGGCCAATTTGAGGTAGTCCCATATCATACTGTTCGTCTCAACTTGGTACCTCAATGTGCCACCTCAAATTGTCCTACGAAAATTACGTAAACTACAGCGCATGCGCGTCGAGCGAGTTTTCCAATATCTTCGCACACCCCATTAGTTGTACAGAAAAAAATGAGTAGGACCTTTTTTGCAGGAAATTTAATATAGTTTAATTTTGTACTGCGATACGTTTTCGCTGGTGGTCGCGGTTGTCGAGTTATTCAAGAAAAACGTACAAAAGTGATATAAAATGTGTTCTATCTCGGAAACCATTCGGAATAGGTCATACATCCATATGAAGTTTTTTTTGCTCAGAATCACTAATACCTATCAAAGCCCGTACCTTTGCTACTGATTCACTCTGTATAGTTCTTCCAATAGATTTAATACATGGTCTTCAGTGAAAAATCCAATATTGATTTTTTGTTTAAAAAGGTTTTGGCTATTTAGTTTCGAACATTACTATAATTTCGCAGTTCTTCCCGGATTATGGTAACAGCTGTAATATGGTGTGCTTTAGCTTAGAGCTAAAAACATCGGACGATGGCTTAAAAATCAGGAACTTGTCAGACCAATAAAACGTTAAACATACTACAGCTGAAGTTCAAAGAGCCGTATTCACTTAAGATTGTGCAGTAATCGTGTCATTCCAATACTCCCAGAGAAATATTGCGGTATAAAAATCGCATCTCCCCGGCGGGGAATCGAACCCCGGTCTCCCGCGTGACAGGCGGGGATACTGACCACTATACTACCGAGGATGCGCGGTATTCAGTGCTAACTACTATGTATTAATATTGAATTTGACTAATGATAAGACCACAATAATTGATATTCGTCAACGTAATAACCGGCTGCCACAAATTCGGAATCTTTGATTTACTCGTGCACAGATATGTTCGTGGGGCAGCGCGGGAAGGGTGCAATATTCTGTCAGCGGCTATTCGTCATTAATAAGATGAAGGCACGCTGTCGGAACTTTCGCGAGCTGATGCGGCAACGCACCTCTGTGGATATTCGCACATACAATCTTGTACAATATAAGGATGGGAAGAACCCACCGATTAAAGCCGATATCGACATTTTAGTTCTGAATAACCGATATTTATTGGTATTTGTTTGGTCTCTATTACAACAGTTGTTTTTTGTACTTTACTATTAGCAGAGCACAAAAAAATATCATTTAGCCATAGCAACAATTCTAAAATTTTTCTTTCAATATGCATTAGTTCGAAATTTTGCGGAAATATAGAAAATGGGAAAAGAGACCTGTGCTATTTTAATAACACTGCCGACAGAAAGGAGCAACAAACAGATGGCATGCTGAGACAATAATGTCTCTGTCATCATGTGGCGTGACCATAGAGCACATATATGTGGAGTGAACATTGCGTTCTGCGCATGTTGTCAAGGTCAACATTAAACCAGGATTGGCACGTGTTTTCGGGATTTCGCTCTCCGTGTGTGCTTTCCGCAGAGTTTGAAGTTTATAATATGAAGGGTTTTGTTGTGTTTTCACCGTTCTTGATAGTGTAATAGCGATGGTGAATTACTGTTGTTGCTAAGGGTGCAAAGACAAATATGTGAAAGGAGGGGTAGTAACTTTTATGGGTACATACCATGTAACTCTAATTATAGTTATCATATTAGTAAGAGACACTGTATATGTTTAAAAATTTCGAGACGTACTGTAATTAAGACTTGATTCTGTAGAACTATTTTTCTACGAATTTATAACTATGTAATAGATATTACTGCTCGTACAAAAGCTTACAAACAATCGCTTCCTCTTTTAAATTTGCTAGTGGAACCGAAAAGGGAATGGTTAGTTGTTTCAGCAAATACTATCCTCCATGCATTTATCAGTGACTTGTCGATTATGTATATAGATTTGAAAGACGGGAGACAGATAAATTCAATCGAGTGGGAGTCTGTAATTGTCTTCGCATAATATGTGTGCCCAAACCTTTTTGTTTACTATAAAGTTACAGTAGGAGACCATGTTAAGTGTGTCTAGCACACGGAGAATGATTATGTAAAGGTATGGCTCCAGAAAATGAGGAGTAATTTTGTCCCCACAAAATATTCCAAAGTATGTTCAAAACACTTTGAAGAGGAATGTTTAGACAGAGAAAAATTTGGACGTGTGTGGCTGAAGGTAGCTAATCAAAGTACACATTCATCTTCTTTGGTATATTTTACCTTCAATTTATTTTCCTCACCATTTGATTAAGAAGCGTAAAATATTAGTAAACATGCCTCCAAACTCTTTAATTTGTGTCACTTTCCACTTCCTTTAATAGTGTTATATGTGTTGACTGTTACATGACCAACTGTATTTGCTTTAGAGTACATTTATTCTCCGATCGCCTTTTCCCCCCCTTCTTACTCAGTCTAGTATTTATTTAATAAACTGGGCGCAAATACGTAAAATAAATACTTCAGAGTGTCAGCAGTAGGAAAAATTGTGCATTAGGTCGCAAAAACGAGAAAATAAATACGCAAAAATAGCAGAAAAAAACACGAATTAGCAGGGATATAATCGCTAATGTGTGGCAAATTCGGTGTTTTTCGGACACTTCCAAAAGTACCAGCGTACTGTCAAGTCGTTTTGCAAGACTATCACTGCAAAAATGTACGTCAGGCTCTGTAATACCATAAAGTGCCGTATCATACCGAAAACTACCAAAAATCGAGTGCATCTGAACTGTGACACCTGTCGCAAAGAAGCAGAATGCAATATCACTTGCCCTTAAAAGTTACGTAGCAGGTTTATTCCCGGTATCAAATGGATTCTGTTAAAATGTAAATAAATAATCCACGACACGTAACAAAAGAATCCGTCTATACTCAGGGATGTGGTGATATTCAAAATATACAGGGCGCTATAGCGACAAACACACGACGTCCCGAGAACACGTGACCAATGTATGTTGACAACATAAAATCTGTTCTGCGCATGTGAATGCTCACTCCAGAGATATTTACTCTATGGGCGTGACGTACGATAACACGAGACTTACCGCCATCTGTTCTGTACGTGGGTTTCTCACTGAGTTTGCCGGACAAAAAAGTTTTCTGGAAATGGTACCGCGACATAATGTATAAAACTACTGCTGCTGGTGAAAAAAAAAAAGAAAAGTTTCGGCCACGGTTTCAGCCTCCATCTTCTGGGTCTATAGTTTTATACATTATGACGCGGTACCAGAAAACTTTTATGTCGACTGACTGACCGCGGAAGCCTACGCAATTATACTTCTTGATTTGTTTCAAGAAATTAAAAGATTTGTCTGCCGTTTCTATGAAATAATAAAAGAGGAAGGAGATGGCGCTAAGACTAGAAAAAAAATATTTTAACACTTCATCGTTCACAGTATACAATAAAAGTAGAAAGTAGCTCACCTGCTGTCTCTGTCTACGTAACATGCTTTTATCCACTTATACCCCTTAAAAACGGACAAATTAATACGAAAAACAGAGTTCTTCAACGTCAGTTTTCAACTCTTCCCACTGATTGTTCGTAATGCTCAAATAGTGGTATCATCCCCCATTTCAACATAATTTTTCTGCAGAGTTTCAAAAAACTAGAATCAATAGGAGAACGCCGGTGATTTTTTCGTAGTGTACAACTTTTGTAATATTTTCAACCACTTCTCACTCTTCGAGAAGAGCAGCGAACAGTGGACGAACCAAGTTTTCTTTTATTTAATATTTTGATTGCATGTATCTTGAATGATTCAAATGGCTCTGAGCACTATGGGACTAAACGTCTTAGGTCATCAGTCGCCTGGAACTTAGAACTACTTAAACCTAACTAACCTAAGGACATCAGACACATCCATGCCAGAGGCAGGATTCGAACCTGCTACTGTAGCAGTCCCGCGGTTCGGGACTGAAACGCCTAGAACCGCACGGCCACAGCGGCCGGCCGTATCTTGAATCTGTTGTTGTTGTTGTGGTCTTCAGTCCTGAGACAGCTCTCCATGCTACTCTATCCTGTGCAAGCTTCTTAATCTCCCAGTACCTACTGCAACCCACATCCATCTGAATCTACTTAGTCTATTCATCTCTTGGTCTCCCTTTACGATTTTTACCCTGCACGCTGCCCTCCAATACTAAACTGGCGAAGTAACATAAGATTTCACAACTAAATTGGTGATCGCTTGATGCCTCAGAACATGTTCTGCCAAACGATCCCATACTATAGTCACGTTGTGTCACAAACTCCTCCCCAATTCTATTCATATCTCCTCATTAGTTATGTGATCTACCCATCTAATCTTCAGCATTCTTCTGTAGCGTTTATCGTCCATGTCTCACTTCCATACATGGCTACACTCCATACAAATACTTTCAAAAACGACTTCCTGACACTAAAATCTATACTCGATGTTAACAAATTTCTCTTCTTCAGAAACTCTTTCCTTGCCATTGCCAGTCTACATTTCATATCCTCTCTACATCGACCATCATCAGTTATTTTGCTCCCCAAATAGGAAAACTCCTTTACTACTTTAAATGTCTCATTTCCATCACCCGACTTAATTCGACTACATTCCATTATACTCGTTGTGCTTTTGTTGATGTTCATCTTATATCCTCCTTTCAAGACACTGTCCATGCCGTTCAACTGCTCTTCCAAATGCTTTGCTGTCTCCGACAGAATTACTGTGTTATTGGCAAACCTCGAAGTTTTTATTTCTTTCCTTTACTGCTTGCTCAATATACAGATTGAATAACATCGGGGAGAGGTTGCAACACTGTCTCACTCCCTTCCCAACCACTGCTTCCCTTTCATGTCCTTCGACTCTTATAACTCCCATGTGGTTTCTGTACAAATTGTAAATAGCCTTTCGCTCCCTGTATTTTACCCCTGCCACCTTCAGAATTTAAAAGAGACTATTCCAGTCAGCATTTTCAAAAGCTTTCGCTAAGTCTACAAATGCTGGAAACGTAGGTTTGCCTTTCCTTAATCTATCTTCTAAGATAAGTCGTAGGGTCAGCATAGCCTCACGTGTTCCAATATTGCTACGGAATCCAAACTGATCTTCCCAGTTTTTTCATTCGTCTGTAAAGAATTCGTGTTACTGTTTTGCAGCCGCGACTTTTTAAATTGATAGTTCGGCAATTTTCACACCTTTCAACACCTCCTTTCTTTGGGATACGAATTATTATATTCTTCTTGAAGTCTGAGGGTATTTCGCCTGTCTCATACATTTTGCTCGCTAGATGGTAGAGTTTTGTCAGGACTGGCTCTCCCAAGGCTGCCAGTAGTTCTAATGGAATGTGGTCTACTCCCGGGGCCTTGTTTCGACTCACGTTTTTCAGTTCTCTGTCAAACTCTTCACGTAATATCATATCTCCCATTTCATCTTCATCTATATCCTCTCCCATTTCCATAATATTGCCCTCAAGTACATCGCCCTTGTATAGACTCTCTATATACTCCTTCCACCTTTCTGCTTTCCCTTCTTTTCTTAGCACTTGGTTTCCATCTAAGCTCTTGATATTCATACAAGTGGTTCTCTTTTCTCCAAAGGTCTCTTTAATTTTCCGGTAAGCAGTATCGATCTTACCCCTCGCGAGATAAACCTCTACATCCGTACATTTGACCTCTAGCCATCCCTGCTTAGCCATTTTGTACTTCCTGTCGCCGGCCGCGGTGGTCTCGCGGTTCTAGGCGCGCAGTCCGGAACCGTGCGACTGCTACTGTCGCAGGTTCGAATCCTGCCTCGGGCATGGATGTGTGTGATGTCCTTAGGTTAGTTAGGTTTAAGTAGTTCTAAGTTCTAGGGGACTGATGACCACAGCAGTTGAGTCCCATAGTGCTCAGAGCCATTTGAACCATTTTTTTTTACTTCCTGTCGATCTCATTTTTGAAACGTTTCAGTTCCTTTTTGCCTGCTTCATTTACTGCTTTTTTGTATTTTCTCCTTTCATCAGTTAAATTTAATATTACTTCTGTTACCCAAGGATTTCTACTAGCCCTCGTCTTTTTACCTACTTGATCCTCTGCTGCCTTCACTACTTCATCCCTCAAAGCTACCCATTATTCTTCTACTGTATTTCTTTCCCACATTCCTGTCAGTTGTTCCCTAATGCTCTCCCTGAAACTCTGTACAACCTCTGGTTCTTTCACTTTATCCAGGTCCCATCTCCTTAAATTCCCATCTTGAAAGTAAGAGACCTAAATTTTTTCAAAGTTTGTTCGATTTCAACCTTTATTACAGTAAACAGTAGGAATAAAGAAACGAAAATCGGTCATTTCAGATGCCGTTTGTCCTGAGCCGTTTTAACAGTCAGGAGACCAAACTGGCGTTGAAAAAACCGGTATACCCGAAAAACTGTTCTTATAGCACTTTCGTGTGAGTGCAGCCCAAGCGACAAAAGAAGCCGCTAGGGGGCGCCAGACGGTAAGGTTTGTATACACTGAGGTGCCACGTCATGGGAAAGCAATATGCACATAAGCAGGTGGCGGTAGTATCGCTTACACAAGGTATGAAAGGGCAGTGAGTCTCAGTGGAAACTGTTTGGCTTTTGCTAATGATCTGGCACTCATTGCAAATAATATTGACGAAGCTAAGGTTCAAGTGTCCAGCTTACAATCAATTGCTGCTAAGACTGGCCTAAAAATAGCGTTTAACAAAACTGAATTTATCACCAACATCAAACACGCGCCTCCTCATATTGAAATACAACAAGAGAAAGTCAAGCAATCGAAGAAATTTAAATATCTTGGAGAAAGAATTACACCTGACGGTTCAGAATATGCGACAGTAGAAAGTAGGTGTTCTAAACTAGAAGGTGCTTTTCATCTGTGCAAAGGCTGATACAAAATCAAAAGCCTGTCGTGAAACCTGAAACTTTGTAATTGTTGTTGTTGTTGTGGTGGTGGTCTTCAGTCCAGAGACTGGTTTGATGCAGCTCTCCATGCTACTCCATCCTGTGCAAGCTTCTTCATCTCCCAGTACCTACTGCAACCTACATCCCTCTACGGTTTTTACCCTCCACGCTGCCCTCCAATACTAAATTTGTGATCCCTTGATGCCTCAGAACATGTCCCACCAACCGGTCCCTTCTTCTAGTAAAGTTGTACCACAAACTCCTCTTCTCCCCAATTCTATTCAATACGTCTTCATTAGTTATGTGATCTACCCACCTAATCTTCAGCATTATGCTGTAGCACCACATTTCGAAAGCTTCTTTTCTCTTCTTGTCCAAACTATTTATCGTCCATGTTTCACTTCCATACATGGCTACACTCAATACAAATACTTTCAGAATCGACTTCCTGACACTTAAATCAATACTCAATGTTAACAAAGTTCTCTTCTTCAGAAACGCTTTCCTTGCCATTGCCAGTCTACATTTTATATCCTCTCTAATTCGACCATCATCAGTTATTTTGCTCCTCAAATAGCAAAACTCCTTTAAGTGTCTCATTTCCTAATCTAATTTCCTTAGCATCGCTCCTATTTAATTCGACTACATTCCATTATCCTTGTTCTGCTTTTGTTGATGTTCATCTTATACCCTCCTTTCAAGACACTGTTCATTCCCTTCAACTGCTCTTCCAAGTCCTTCGCTGTCTCTGATAGAATTACAATGTCATTGGCGAACCTCAAAGTTTTTATTTCTTCCCCACAAATTTTAATACCTACTCCGAACTTTTCTTTCGATTCCTTTACTGCTTGTTCAATATACAGATTGAATAGGATTGGGGAGAGGCTACAACCCTGTCTCACTCCGTTCCCAACGACTGCTTCCCTTTCATGTCCCTCGACCCTTATAACTGTCATTTGGTTTGTGCACAAATTGTAAATAGCCTTTCGCTCCCTGTATTTTACCCCTGCCACCTTCAGCATTTGAAAGAGAGTAATCCAGTCTACATTGTGAAAAGCTTTCTCTAAGTCTACTAATGCTAGGAACGTTGGTTTTCATTTTCTTAACCTTTCTTCTAAGATAAGTCGTAGGGTCATATTGCCTCTCGTGTTCCAACATTTCTACGGAATCCAAACTGATCTTCCCCTAGGTCAGATTCTACCAGTTTTTCCATTCGTCTGTAAAGAATTCGCGTTAGTATTTTGCAGCTGTGACTTATTTACCGTAATTAGACCGTCAGCTTTGTATGCATCAGAATGTTTAAACATGACAAAGAAAGGACCACTGTGAAAACTTGGAATAAAGTACTGGAAAATTTTGAGGAAAATGCTTGGCCCTATCAAAGAAAACGGAGAACTCCGTCGAAGACACAACTGTGAATTATACGAACATAAGAAGGCATGAGGAAGTGGAGAATGATGTTTTTTGGTCACCTGTAAAGAATGAACCCGCAAAGAGTTACACATCGCATACATTCATCAATTTCAAAAACAAAATCGTATTCAAAATGGGCAAGCCAAGTTAAAAAGGATTTACAGGAAGCTGAAATTTCATTTGATGACATTCAGTTTTCAGAGAAAAAGTCAAAATTACTAGAAACCTTAGTTCGCTTACTACGCGAGTTCCACGGCCTGCCTGCAAATGGACAAAACAGAGGAAAGAAGTTCAGTCAGCCAAGACGGAAATCTAGTGGCAAAAGAGGTAAACACAATCACGGAAGAGATAAAAATCTTCGTAGTCCATAGCAGGCCGAAGCGATAGGAGAAAAGGAGGAGGCAGAAATGAATGTGGGACGTATGAGGAACGTATCCGCTCCGACAGTGCAGCGAAATTTGGTGTTAATGGGCTATGGCAGCAAGCGAGCGACGAGAGGGTCTTTCCTAAAGCCGTCGGCACACAGACCGTGCATGTCACATGTGACTGAACACTTCCTGTTTCCTTAAATAACGTAACTATCCGGCAGACACTTGGATGATGTCGTCCAGGATACCGAGCAGCATACATAGCACACGCCCGTTGGGCATTTTGATCACAATAGCCATACACGATATCGACCATTTTCGCAATCGGTAAACGGTCCATTTTAACACGGGTAATGTATCACGAAGCAAATACCGTCCGCACTGGCGGAATGTTACGTGGTACCACGCACTTATACGTTTGTGACTATTATAGCGCCATCTATCACAAAGCGAAAAAACTGGTCCAACTAAAACATTAATATTTCTTTACGTACTACTCGAATATGTAATAAAAATGTAGGTTCCTACTTTTTAAAAAACGCATTTAGACGAGTTTCGTTCTTTGTAGTTTTTTGTTTGACGCTTATTTCGTGAGATATCTGGCCCGGTCACGATCAATGGTCAACCCTGTATAGTCAATTTATGGGTGTCTATCATACTGCATGAACGAGGAACGTCAGCTTCTTATGTGTATGAGAAAACGTACCACGACAGCTGTATCTTGAGAATGCCTTTATTCTATCACATGTCTGATTTCGATGGTACATTACCGTTACCCTCGCCCCACCAATTAGAGACAACACGGTGTCGATTGTAGACTCCTGACGAAATTAGCCTACGTGCGCTAGTAAGTTCACTGAGGCTTTTTGCGAATGATGCTGTAGTATATCGAGAGGTTATAACAATGGAAAATTGTACTGAAATGCAGAAGGATCTGCAACGAATTGACGCATGGTGCAGGGAATGGCAATTGAATCATCAATGTAGACAAGTGTAATGTGTTGCGAATGCACAGAAAGAAAGATTCTTCATCATTTAGCCAAAATATAGCAGGTCAGCAACTGGAAGCAGTTAATTCCATAAATTATCTGGGAGTACGCATTAGGAGTGATTTAAAATGGAATGATCATACAAAATGAATCGTCGGTAAAGCACATGCCAGACTGAGATTCATTGGAAAAACCCTAAGGAAATGCAATCCGAAAACAAAGGAAGTAGGTTACAGTACACTTGTTCGCCCACTGCTCGAATACTGCTCAGCAGTGTGGGATCCGTACCAGATAGGGTTGATGGAAGAGATAGAGAAGATCCAACGGAGAGCAGCGCGCTTTGTTACAGGGTCATTTAGTAAGCGCGAAAGCGTTACGGAAATGATGGATAGACTCCAGTGGAAGACTCTGAAAGAGAGACACTCAGTAGCTCGGTACGGGCTCTTGTCGAAGTTTCGAGAACATACCTTCACCGAGGAGTCGAGCAGTATATTGCTCCCTCCTACGTATATCTCAGGAAGAGACCATGAGGATAAAATCAGAGAGATTAGAGCCCACACAGAAGCATACCGACAATCCTTCTTTCCACGAACAATACGAGACTGGAATAGAAGGGAGAACCGATAGAGGTACTCAGGGTACCCTCCGCCACACACTGTCAGGTGGCTTGCGGAGTGTAGATGTAGATGTAGACATCAAATACTCTTTTGGCAGTGGTCAGGCCTGAGGAAGGCGGAAAGGTGCCGCCGAAATTAGGCATGTGGTAGAATAAAGACATTCTCAAGATATGGTTGTGGTGGTACTTTCTGTCATTAAAAAAAAAAAAAAAAACGAAGAGAGAGAGAGAGAGAGAGAGAGAGAGAGAGAGAGAGAGAGAGAGAGAGATGATTATTATTTTCGCTAAACAGTTGGAACGAATGTGATTAAAAATTTTATCAATTTGTTATTTGTGCATAGCATAGGCTGTCCTTCGTCCACGGGTTGTGAAACGTAAGTTATTTTTCTTTTCTGCCAGTGTTTCGACGAGACACCCAGCCGCCTTCTTCAGGTGCAGCGAGTTCTTCTGTTACGTGTTCTGGCAGCCTGATCTCCGAACAACGTCATAACTACAGCTGGTCTCACGCCGCTTTTTATAGCCGCCTTCGATTCCCGACGCCCACTACGTCATTCGATGCTCTTTTGTTTTTCACAGCTCGCGCTGATATCCATTGAAACGAAAAGTCCCTCGGCGTTTTCCCAGCTCTGGTGGGTGTGATGGCCGGCGAGATTTAAACAAATCGAGTGCCGCTTCCAAAGCAGTATTTAAATCGACACCTGCGTCCATGTTTTCTTGGTTGTATGACTGTTTTCTTGGTTGTCTGACATCTGTATTTCGGTAGATACTTTAATTACGCTGTCCCACAAACTTCGCGTTTGCACACCTATACTTTCTCCTCGCGTTTCGTTTCGTGATTACATTCGAGGCAGGTCTCGGCGGCAGCTGATTTGCTTCATTGTTTTATACTGTGTTATCACAAGAATTGACCTGATGTAAACATTACACCATGTATTCTTCTGCGTTTGCTTGAATCTAATTGGATTTCGTTGCACGCGGAGCGGAAACCAAGCTGTGACGAGTACAGTCAAGCTTGACAATAGGTATAAGCTACACAGGGTGTTACAAAAAGGTACGGCCAAACTTTCAGGAAACATTCCTCACACACAAATGAAGAAAATATGTTATGTGGACATGTGTCGAGAAACGCTTAATTTCCATGTTAGAGCTCATTTTAGTTTCTTCCACCAATGGAGCACGTTATCACGATTTCATATGGGATACTCTACCTGTGCTGCTAGAACATGTGCCTTTACAAGTACGACTCAACATGTGGTTCATGCACGATGGAGCTCCTGCACATTTCAGTCGAAGTCTTCGTACGCTTCTCAACAACAGATTCGGTGACCGATGGATTGGTAGAGGTGGACCAATTCCGTGGCCTCCACGCTCTCCTGACCTCAACCCTCTTGACTTTCATTTATGGGGGCATTTGAAAGCTCTCGTCTACGCAACCCCGGTACCAAATGTAGAGACTCTTCATGCTCGTATTGTGGATGGCTGTGATACAATACGCCATTCTCCAGGGCTGCATCAGCGCATCAGGGATTCCATTCGACGGAGGGTGGATGCTCGTATCCTCGCTAACGGAGGACATTTTGAACGTTTCCTGTAACAAAGTGTTTGAAGTCACGCTGGTACGTTCTGTTGCTGTGTGTTGCTCTTCCATGATTAATGTGATTTGAAGAGAAGTAATGAAATGAGCTCTAAATATGGAAAGGAAGCGTTTCCGGACACATGTCCACATAACATATTTTCTTTCGTTGTGGGTGAGGGATGTTTCCTGAAAGTTTGGCCATACCTTTTTGTAGCACCCTGTATATACTGTGCTACACGCGCACATACACTCAGCGGTTAATACGGGACAACAGCTTCAGCGGCGCATTTAACTACGGAGCGAAAAAACGCAACCAGCTGGTCCAACTAACCTGCAATGATGTGGGCAGCTGCACTTCAGACGTAAAAAGTGACGATCAGAGAAACAATACAGCTTCGAATGTCATTTAATTGTTAAAGGGAATGAAATAATATTCTCAAAAACTCCAACACTACCCCACGCTTCTTACGTGACCAGACGGAAAGCAGTAAAATTCTCTCGTCCTTACCTAACATAGTATTCTAATTACAAACAAAAATGGTGAAAATCCTGACTTAAGCACAGGATAATTTATCTGAGGGAGCAATGTGTGACTCAAAAGCGTATTTCAGGGATTTCGCCGTATTGTTGAATACTGACGCCACTGAAGGTATTAATTACAGTCTTGTAATCTCTTAGGTCCTTCCTTATCTGAATCCTAGAAATATGTTCCAGCTCTGGAACTGTCATCTACTACGTTGATAACGAGTCGATAAACAACAGATTCCACGAAGCCACACAGCCGTCCCATTTTCTCCGCTTCTTTTGTCACATGCCGTTCTATGACCCAACAGCGTTCGGCAGTGACGTGTGAAAAAGCGTGCGTTAGTTCCATTACGCCTGACAGCTTAACAGTATCGTTATTTCTAGCGACAAATCCCTTAACTTAGCTCTAGATCAATTCCGTTGGATTTATACATAATCGTGCAGCGGCAAACGTAAAAATGCAGCATTTGTATGGTGTGCTCAATGCTGTGAAAATAATTGTTTGTCATGTTTATACGACACTTTGTCACTCTGGTTCGTGTGAGACTACATCTGTGGTACGAAACAATGGACAAAGCCAAAATTATTTCTTTTTTGCCCTAAAAAATTAAACTGTTATGTTTTCTTAAATTGTTGTTGTTGTTGTGGCCTTCAGTCCAGAGACTGGTTTGATGCAGCTCTCCATGCTACTCTATACTGTGCAAGCTGCTTCATCTCCCAGTACCTACTGCAACCTACATCCTTCTGAATCTGCTCACTGTATTCATCTCTTGGTCTCCCTCTATGATTTTTAACCTCCACGCTGCCCTCCAATGCTAAATTTGTGATCCCTTGATGCCTCAGAACATGCCCTACCGACCGGTCCCTTCTTCTAGTCAAGTTATGCCACAAACTCCTCTTCTCCCCTATTCTATTCAGTACCACCTCATTAGTTATGTGATCTACCCATCTAATCTTCAGCAGTCTTCTGTAGCACCGCATTCCGAAAGCCTCTATTCCCTTCTTGTCCAAACTATTTGTCGTCCACGTTTCACTTCCATACATGGCTACACTCCATACAAATACTTTCAGAAACGACTTCCTGACACTTAAATCTATACTCGATGTTAACAAATTTCTCTTCTTCAGAAACGCCTTCCTTGCCATTGCCAGTCTACATTTTATATCCTCTCTACTTCGACCATCATCAGTTATTTTGCTCCCCAAATAGCAAAACTCCTTTACTACTTTAAGCGTCTCATTTCCTAATCTAATTCCGTCAGCATCACCCGACTTAATTCGACTACATTCCATTATCGTCGTTTTGCTTTTGTTGATGTTCATCTTATACCCTCATATCAAGACGCTGTCGTTTTCGTTCAAGTGCTCTTCCAAGTCCTCTGCAGTCTCTGACGGAATTACAATGTCATCGGCAAACCTCAAAGTAACCATGTAGATGTAGGTGCAGAAAAAAATCAAATGAACAATTTAGATACTAGACGAAATGGCATTTACCAGGAACATTTAAATGACAATAGCTTAATTTTCAAATGGTTCAAGTGGCTGTGAGCACTATAGGACTTAACTTCTGACGTCACCAGTGTCCTAGAACTTAGAACTAGTTAAACCTAACTAACCTAAGGACATCGCACACATCCATGCCCAAGGCACGATTCCAACCTGCGGCCGTAGCGGTCGGGCACCTCGAGACTGTAGCGCCTAGAACCGATCGGCCACTCCGGCCCGCCCTTAATTTTCATTAATGAATTAATCCATTGGCCACTAGTTCCAATCTGTTGATAAACACTAGTTCTATAATATCGTGGTGTGCGAGTAATAGACGGAAAGTCATCGAGCAAAACAGAAGTAATATCCAGCGTTCCCCAAGGATGTGTTACAGGCCCTCCATTGTTCCTGATCTATATTAACGACGTAGGAGACCATCTGAGCAGCAGTCTTAGATTGTTTGCAGATGATGCTGTCATTTACACTCTTGTAAAGTCATCAGATGATGAAAACGACTTGCAAAATGATTTAGATAATATATCTGTATGGTGCGAAAAGTGGCAATTGACCCTGAATAAGGAAAAGTGTGAAGTTATTCACGTGAGTACTAAAAGAAATCAGCTAAATTTAGATTACGCGATAAGTCACACAAATCTGAAGGCTGTAAATTCAACTAAATACTTAGGGAACTCAGTTACAAATAACCTAAATTGGAACGATCACATAGATAATATTGTGGCTAGAGCACACCAAAGACTGCGATTCATTGGCAGAACACTTGGAAGGTGCAACATGTCTACTAAAGAGACTGCTTACACCACGCTTGTCCGCCCTATTCTGGAGTACTGCTGCGCGGTGTGGGATCCGCATCAGGTGGGACTGACGGATGACATCGAAAAAGTACAAAGAAGGGCAGCTCGTTTTGTGTTATCGCGAAATAGGGGAGATGGCGTCACAGACATGATACGTGAATTGGTGCGGGAATCATTAAAACAAAGACTTTTTCGTTGCGACGGGATCTTCTCATGAAATTTAAATCACCAGTTTTCTCCTCCGATTGCGAAAACATTCTGTTGGCACCCACCTACATAGGGAGAAATGATCATCACGATAAAATGAGAGAAATCAGGGCTCGCACGGAAAAATTTAAGTGCTCGTTTCTCGCGCGCGCCGTTTCGAGAGTGGAACGATGGAGAGACAGCATGAAGGTTGTTCGTTGAACCCTCTGCCAGGCACTTTATTGTGGATAGGAGAGTAATCACGTGGATGTAGATTTAGATGGCAGTTTCTTGGGCTCTCCGGTGTACTTAGGCGCTGCGCGGCAGCCTTCGCGCCGACACCGTGGCAATCAGCAGTAATGGCCGCCCACGCCGTGGAGGCGAGAGCGGGCCCGGCTTATCCGTGGAGTCTGCTGGCCGCACGTCGGCAGTGCTGTCGCAGCAGAAGCTCCCTCCATCACGGGTGCTTAATTACAGCCTGCAGGTAGCCACGGAGCGCCGGGAAAAGACTGCTTCCTGGAAACCCCGGCCGCCGTCCTTATCTGCCCTGCCGGACCTTCCAGGAAGTCGTCAAACCAGCGGCGTAGTCGCAGTGTGCGTTTCCTCTCGCCTCCGTTCACAGCTTTAACTTAGCTTTCACGATTTGGCACTCGGGCGGTTATCATATCGTGGGAAATGTGCAAACGTACACAGCCCGACAAGACAGCGACGCACACAGGAAGTAGACAGCGAAGCGAGTCTTCACGAATAGAGTGTATCTGTACACTATTGCCCATTAAAATTGCTACACCGTCAAGATGATAAACGGGTATTCATTGGACAAATATATTATACTAGAACTGACATGTGATTACATTTTTACGCAATTTGGGTGCGTAGATCCTGAGAAATTAGTACCCAGAACGGCCTTGATACGCCCGGGCATTGAGTCAAACAGAGCTTGGATGGCGTGTACAGGTACAGCTGCCCATGCAGCTTCAACACGATACCACAGTTCATCAAGAGTAGTAACTGGCGTATTGTGACGAGCCAGTTGCTCGGACACCATTGATCAGACGTTTTCAATTGGTGAGAGATCTGGAGAATGTGCTGGCCAGGGCAGCAGTCGAACATTTTCTGTATCCAGAAAGGCCCGTACACGACTTGCAACATGCGGTCGTGCATTATCCTGCTGAAATGTAGGGTTTCGCAGGGATAGAATGAAGGGTAGAGCCCCGGGCGTAACACATCTGAAATGTAACGTCCACTGTTCAAAGTGCCGTCAATGCGAACAAGAGGTGACCGAGACGTGTAACCAATGGCACCCCATACCATCACGCCGTGTGATACGCCAGTATGGCGATGACGAATACACGCTTCCAATGTGCGTTCACCGCGATGTCGCCAAACACGGATGCGACAATCGTGATGCTGTAAACAGAACCTGGATTCATCCGAAAAAATGACGTTTTGCCATTCGTGCACCCAGGTTCGTCGTTGAGTACACCATCACAGACGCTCCTGTCTGTGATGCAGCGTCAAGGGTAACCGCAGCCACGGTCTCCGAGCTGATAGTCCGTGCTGCTGCAAACGTCGTCAAACTGATCGTGCAGATGGTTGTTGTCTTGCAAACGTCCCCATCTGTTGACTCAGTTATCGTGACGTGGCTGCACGATCCGTTACATCCGTGCGGATAAGATGCCTGTCATCTCGACTGCTAGTGATACGAGGCCATTGGGATCTAGCACGGCGTTCCGTATTACCCTCCTGAACCCACCGATTCCATATTCTGCCAACAGTCATTGGATCTCGACCAACGCGAGCAGCAATGTCGCGATACGATAAACCGCAATCGCGATAGGCTAGAATCCGACCTTTATGAAAGTCGGAAACGTGATGGTACTCATTTCTCCTCCTTACACGAGGCATCACAACAACGTTTCACCAGGCAACGCCGGTCAAGTGCTGTTAGTGTATGAGAAATGGGTTGTAAACTTTCCTCATGTCAGCACGTTGTAGGTGTCGCCACCGGCGCCGACCCTGTGTGAATGCTCTGAAAAGCTACTCATTTGCATATCACAGTCGGTTAAATTTCGCGTCTATAGCACGTCATCTTCGTGGTGTAGCAATTTTAATGGCCAGTAGTGTAATAAAATGGGAGTGGAATCCCATATAAACAAAGTGATTGGATATTTCATTATTTCTAAAATAACAGTTTCTCGCCAAGAATTTCGTACAGCACCAATATAAACGGATTCCCGACGTACGTGATGTTTTCTGCGCAGGGGACAGAATATAGAGAAGATTGCAGGTTGGTGAACATTTATTAGAACTGTGGTGTCCCCTGAGGGCGGTGGAAGCACAGAGCCATCTTGCTTGTGCTGCAATCTGTGTACAAATGAGATCACTGACACCTCCTCTGTGGTAACACAGAGGAGGTATGAAGGAGTGGGAATTTTTATTTTTGAGAAAAGGGGTTTTCATACGCACACATAAACTGTCTATTCATAAAGTCTCTCCGCAGTGCTGTATGCTTGTTAGCAGTGCGTGCCGTATGCCGCAGTGAATATACCGAAATGAAACGCAATATTCATTTTTACTTACAAATTTTCACATTAAATGTTGAAAGTGCCCCACCTGTTGTTGAATACACAATTCAATTCGTCTAATAATGTTTCCAAACACAAGCTGTAAGATTTCTTCTGTAACAAAATGGTTCAAATGGCTCTGAGCACTATGGGACTTAACTTCTGAGGTCATCACTCCCCTAGAACTTAGAACTACTTAAACCTAGCTAACATAAGGACATCACACAACACCCAGCCATCACGAGGCAGAGAATATCACTAACCCCGCCGGGAATCGAACCCGGGAACCCGGGCGTGGGAAGCGAGAACGCTACCGCACGATCACGAGCTGCGGATTTTCTGTAACAGAAGCAGTGAAAGTGGATGTTGCAGTTTTCACTTCGTCGATGGATTTTGGACTGTTTTTATAGACAGTTGCTTTCGCTGCACCCCAGAAGAAAACGTGAGGTGGTGTTAGGTTAGACGATAGTGGAGGCCAAAGTCCTTCTGAAATTAAGCGATCACCAAAACATCAGCATGCAGTGACATAGAAACACGAGCTGTATGCGCGGTTGCATCATCTTGTAGAAAGTAACTGTTCAGTATTTCTCTTAACACAAGTTCTCCTATGAATGGGTAGAGGATATCACTGCAGTATCGTTGTGCGTTTATTGGATCGTTGAAAAATACGGGACCCACAATCCGACGTCTAGAAATTGCAATCCGAACCCCTATTTTCACAGAATGAAGTGGTTCCTCATGAATACACAACGGATTTGCAGTACTCCACATACGAGAATTTTGCGAGTTCATGTACCTTGATAAGTGAAGCCACGCCTCATCAGTGAAAAACGTTTCATTAAGAATATCCCTTCCATTTCGTTGAACGAAATTTTTGAACCATTGACAATAATGCAGTCTCTTGCCACGATCAGTATCTTTCAGTTCTTGCACGGCTGTCACTTTGTACGGGAAAAGTTCTAATTTTGTCCTTACACCTGTGTGGGCCTTTCCGACACTTACATCGATTTCCTGGGCGAGTTTTCTTACGGACTTGTTCGGACTCGTGGAAATTTTATCGGAAACATCGAGTAGTTTAACCTCAGACAAAACGCTAGGACGACCACTTCTCTGAACCCGTACTTCGAAATTTGTTAATCAAATCTCGCACAGTATCGCGGTGTGGGAGTGTTGTGTCCGGGAAAACTGAATTAAATGTTTGACAAACTGAAACTGTGCATTTACGCCCAGCTTTGAACACTGGTTCGAGTAAAAGCACACGTTCTTGAGTGGTTAGCATTTTAACAGTGACAAAAACGAAACTAGCGAACAACGGAACTAACTTAAACGCTCACGTCAACACGTAACGACACGCAACCAACGATGCTGCTGACGCTGGCTGAGATAAACGAAGCAGTGGAACGTTGTGAGAGTCCACTTGAAGGGAAGTAACCCAGGCAGGCGAACAATCATACGGCACTGCGGAGAGACTTTCTGAAGACGCCTTATCGCCTTCTCAATCTCTCCCTCTCACTCTCCCTTTATCAACTTGCCGTATGTTATCTGCGATCCTTCCCATTAAAGTGCGCGTCATTTATGACGGCGGCCGAGTTTAGGTTCGTTCTGCGCATCTGATGTCACAAAACACAGTCAGCCAATGAACAGAGAACGACGTTGGCAGAGCTCAGACTGCAGAGCACAGCACGGGCGAGTGGCTTCAGTTTTAGAAACGTTCAGTCATAAATAAAGTAATTGAACAAAAGCAATGTCTTGATAGCAGACTTTCTTTTATAGAAAGTTTGGAAAAAGCATTCTTTATACCAATTGCTTCATATTCTATTAATTAATTAAACCAAAGAAGCAATAAGCCTCCTAATTAAGGCGAAAGCAAGGAAAGGTGTTTGTATCATTCTCACGAACTGCTTTTTCGCAGTAAAGAACAGCGGTAATTGTTTATTTCCTATTGTACTTCGACGAAGCGTGAGTAATTCATAGTCATACAAACAGTGTTTGTCGGGATTTTGCGATATGTTTTAAAGTCCTCCAGGAGGAATATTTTATGACGAGCTGTGTTAGCGCAGTGATAAAAGTGTATGTCTGGAAAGTGAAAGGTTCTGAGTTCAAGCCCTGCTTGGTGCTTAATATTTTCTTTCTTTAAAAACAATATCGAAGTGTCTTACTTCATGAATTTTATTCGTTGGAATTTAATTTTGTGAAATTTCTAGTGGCAACAAAAATCGACCATATGGAAAGTATACGCTATGTACTTTTACCTCTGCAAACACTTCAAAATTTCGTGCAATAACTGCGTTGACATCGAAACAAAATTAAGTCATTTATGGGGGGGGGGAACGTAACAGTCAAGAAGATGTGTAAAAATCAAATTTTTGGGCCAAATAGTTTTTGTGCAGTAGAATGATAAAGTGTGTCAAAACAGTGGGAACACCGTGTGTCTGCACAGGCGAGCAGTGCAGTGGTGAGAAAATCGCGCACAGCGCGGAATGCGGGGAGCACGTCTCTGTAGCAGCGAAAGGGTTTATGCGGCCGTGGCGGCTTTACTTCATAAACTGCGCGCTTCCCCCTAAACGCAAGTTTGCGAACTACCCTATACTATGGCGCTGGTTCTCTTGGCGCGTACAGCTGGCAACGCAGCAATCTCCCGCGTCTGGGCGAGCATGCGCGAACCGCCAAGATAAAAGAATTGAACTATAGTAGACTGATATCTTTTGTGTTCTGAGCATTGTTGTTTGATGTTCATTTTCGTCGTGGAGTAGATAACAACTGAGCAACGTATCCAACTGATAAAAAGTTACTACAAATGCAGTGAAAGTCCCACCTGCTCCACTGGAATCGTCAGTTCCGAAGTTGATCTGGAAGTTTGAGACCACAGGTTCTGTTCCAAACGTTAAGAAACTAGGATGATGGCATTCTGATCGAACACAAGAAAACACTGCTGTTGTGCGTGACAATCTGGACAATCTAGAACTGCTCGACCACAACGGCCGTCTTTGAATGTATCACCAAGTTCACTGCATGAAATCCTTTCAAAAGATCTGAAAATTCATGCGTATGAGATTCAACTTGTAGAAGGCTTCAGATCATGGAAAGAGACATCGATCTGCTCAGTGGGTCTTGGCTTGACAATCGGAGAACGAGAACTTAACAAAAAGAATAATTTTCTCAGATGAGGCACACATCCTCCTTGGTGAGTATGTCAATAGGGAGAACTGCAGACTTTGGGATAATGAAAATCAACGATAGACTGAGGAAGATGAGATACGTCCGCAACGCACGACTGTGTGATGTGGGTTCTGGGCAGGGCGAGAGATAGGCCGGTACTTTTTTGAAAATGATGACAGAGCTGTCGTCACTGTGAATGGCAACTGTTACGGAAACGTGCTTTCTGTTTGGTTTTTCCCTCATATCGATGAAAGTGGCGATTTTTAGTTTCAATGGTTTCAACAAGATCGTGCGACATGTCACACAATCCCGTGACACGAATGCTCTGCTAGTTCGTGCGATCTTACTCCTTTTTTTGTGGGGATTTGTGAAATCAAAAGTGTACGTGAACAAATGAAAACAATCCATCAATTGCAGGATGAAATTAAAAGGGTTATTAACGGCATCCCACCAGATGTTTGTCAACGCATCATCGACAACGCCAGTTGCCTGTTGTCGCGCGGCCTTGGGTGTTCATATGGAGGTGTACCACCCCACCCGTCACTTATCTGGTTTTGGTGTGTGTTCACCCCAGGTAATTGACTAACAGATCAACAGAGAGTGCAAAACTGCCGCAATGTCAGATAACGCAAAGTAGGTAATAAGGCCCTGTGACTCCTGATTGAACTGCGGTGGCAGTGTTGACATTGATTGATTCAGAATTGATCCCTTTTAATTATAAAGGGGTGCACATTGATGTTATATTCAGCTATTGAACACTACATGCAAATGTTGAACATAAAACTAGTTAAGAAAGGGATTTCAACTACTTGATTGAAAACAGATGCAGTCGATTAGCACAGATTTATTTTAACTCAAACCTTCAATCATCACATTACATGACTCTCCTAACAGGCAGTGGTAATAAATTGCGTTTGCGTGGAGTAAAGCGCGATAAATCAAAAGTAATTCCTATCGACTGACCCAATCGTAATGCGAAGTGCGAGAAGAATTCTACAATACACGGCCCATGAAACCCTAGTGGAAACTTTGCTGACTCGACCGACCTCGTGGTGCTACAAGGCTGCGCTCGTCTATTCACTCCTAGCTATCTTGCTCAGTACATAGCTCAACCAAAATTTTCTATCTCCGAGCTCAATCGTTCCGCTAGCTGAGTCCTAAACCACAGAGACGCTCACTCTCTCTCTGGCAAGCTGAGTAAAGAACGCTACGTCCGCACTCTAGGCAAGCTGGGAACGGAAGACCTCTATGGAGACTTCTCCCAGTCCG
Organism: Schistocerca gregaria; assembly: GCF_023897955.1. Classification (NCBI taxonomy): domain Eukaryota; kingdom Metazoa; phylum Arthropoda; class Insecta; order Orthoptera; family Acrididae; genus Schistocerca; species Schistocerca gregaria. The sequence goes on along the minus strand of NC_064930.1, from coordinate 107,228,922 downwards.
CTCTTCGCCTCGGTTTCCCCTCCAGCAAAATCACTTACGCCAATTGCAGCGCAAGTCGCATTAGTTCGCTTCCCAGCGCCGACCAATGCCTGCTCTGGGAAGTGAACAAATTCCCACAAAATTTCCCTTCCTCTCAACTTCTGCTATTTTGCTCCTCCCAGGCCTCCCATCAAGGGTAGCATCTGCACAAACATCAATTTTTCCGTAATTCTGACTCCCAGGAGAGTACTTCAAATTCCTCGGTCCTACGTACCCATCGGAGGCTGGCCTGTTTCATTCTGTCGGTCTTAAAACTGATTTACTTCAGACTCTGTGGAGCGTGAATTCAGCGTGAAGTTGCTATAGTCTTGACCACGCATATTTTGGCCTCTGTTGACTGCTCCACCATAGCTTTGCGCAGCTTTCTCGCATGACGACATTTATCAACAGGCGTACAAGCTCCCCGTCTGCTTCCCGGGTCGGGGTCAACCACGCATGCTGTCACTCATCTTAAGGCGGCTGAAGGCCGCGCCGCGTTACCACTTTCTCAGAGCTTCAGCTGCCCTAAGTTGCGTGTTGTCGCTTCCCTTCACTGCTCCCCAGCCACCCACGGTCAACTCTGAATACTTCCTTGTGATAAACTAGCCTCCAGTAAATCGATGCGTTTCCACAAAATTTTCATGTCGCGTGAATTACTTTAAAACCATCACCCGACATTAATTATAGCAATATGTCCGTACTATACCCTCTACAAGATGCTTGCCATCTTACAGAGGATATAATTTTTCATACATAAATGGGAGACGTCACTGAATGTGTTTGTAAAAAAGATTACTTTTTCAATAAATTTTGTATGTTCTATAGCACATTTATATTCGTCCCTACTTCCACGACACCCTCTACTACCTGAATCGGACCTGTTTTCACATCTGCTTCCACAATTTCAATCCTTTTGAGAATTCAGAAAGTCATTTTGCAGCCCCAAAACAGAAACGTCTGACTTGGCTGGTGAAATAAATAGAAATGCTGAGAAAAGAAAGCTAACAATCGATTATTGCATAAAACTGTCCATTGTTTTAGCTGTGTTACTCTCTTTCAGAAGTTGCAATACTGCATCCTCATTTAACCGGAGGCAGGCTACGAGTACTTTTAACTACACCATTCCTGTATTTACTGCTGTTGTGTTACCGAAATTTTGCTGGATGGAGGAATAGGGGCTGTGAAGTCTGGAGTATTGAGCTCGCTAAATTACCCATTGCTGGAGTGAGGTAAGAAACGTCAACTACAAGCTTAGGACGTTGAGTGGCTGAGATGTCGATTTCGAGACGTATCCTGAACTGCCGCAACGACGCTTAGAGCCGTGTGGGGTACCTGATGGATGTAACCGACGACTCTGCCGCTAAAGCAGAGTTATTGAACGCAGTTTTCCGAAATTCCTTCACCAGGGAAGACGAATGGAACATTCCAGAGTTTGAAACACGAACAGCTGCTAGCATGAGTTTCTTAGAAGTAGATACCTTGGGGGTTGCGTAGCAACTCAAATCGCTTGATACGGGCAAGTCTTCAGGTCCAGATTGTATACCGATTAGGTTCCTTTCACATTACTCTGACACAATAGCTCCCTACTTAGCAAACATACACCACCGCTCGCTCACCGATAGATCTGTACCGACAGACTGGAAAATTGCGCAGGTCGCACCAGTGTTTAACAAGGGTAGTTGGAGTAATCCATCGAACTACAGACCTATATCATTGACGTCGGTTTGCAGTAGGGTTTTGGAGCATATACTGTATTCAAACATTATGAATCACCTCGAAGGGAACGATCTATTGACACGTAATCAGCATGGCTTCAGAAAACATCGTTGTTGTGCAACGCAGCTAACTCTTTATTCGCACGAAGTAATGGCCGCTATTGACAGGGGATCTCAAGTTGATTCAGTATTTCTAGATTTCCGGAAAGGTTTTGACACCGTTCCTCACAAGCGACTTCTAATCAAGCTGCGGAGCTATGGGGTATCGTCTCAGTTGTGCAACTGGATTCGTGATTTCCTGTCAGGAAGGTCGCAGTTCGTAGTAATAGACGGAAAATCATCGACTAAAACTGAAGTGATATCAGGTGTTCCCCAGGGAAGCGTCCTGGGACCTCTGCTGTTCCTGTTTTATATAAATGACCTGGGTGACAATCTGAGCAGTTCTCTTAGGTTGTTCGCAGACTAGACGGTAAATTACAGCATCATAACGTCATCCGAAGACCAGTATCAGTTGCAAAGCGATTTAGAAAAGATTGCTGTACGGTGTGGCAGATGGCAGTTGACGCTAAATAACGAAAACTGTGAGGTGATCCATGAGAGTTCAAAAGAAATCCGTTGGAATTCGATTACTCGATAAATAGTACAATTCTCGAGGCTGTCAAATCAACTAAGTACCTGGGTGTAAAAATTACGAACAACTTCAGTTGGAAGGACCACATAGATAATATTGTCGGGAAGGCGAGCCAAAGGTTGCGTTTCATTGGCAGGACACTTAGAAGATGCAACAAGTCCACTAAAGAGACAGCTTACACTACACTCGTTCGTCCTCTGTTAGAATATTGCTGCGCGTTGTGGGATCCTTACCAGGTGGGATTGACGGAAGACATCGAAAGGGTGCAAAAAAGGACAGCTCGTTTTGTATTATCACGTAATAGAGGAGAGAGTGTGGCGGATATGATACGCGAGTTGGAATGAAAGTCATTAAAGCAAAGACGTTTTTCGTCGCGGCGAGATCTATTTACGAAATTTCAGTCAC